>NC_074720.1:36094477-36770310 GCF_947242115.1 Biomphalaria glabrata
ATTTTGGTTTAATTAATTATTGTGATCTAACTGAAAATATTTCAAAGTTTTTTTTCCTTTTACCCTATTTTAGTTCCCTTTCACTTTGTATCTTTGTCCAGGGTCGGATTTAGATTTCAAAAGGCCTTAAGCTTTTTATAGAGCTCCTTTTGATCAACATTACGAAATAGTACACTTGCTCTTTCTTCGAAATGCTTGGAACCATTTACCAGAGCCCCAAGCAAGAGAGGAGCCTAAAGAAAGGTTGTGTTGTCTTTAGGTAAATAAAGTAATTGTTTCTGTCTCTATTTCTTTCTCTAGTCTCTCTCTCCAATAACAGACTGAGACCCGTTGATTCTTACATCTGGTAGGTCGTGTGCTATGTTCTCTTTTTCTCTCTTTTTCTCTCGCTCTCTCTTTCCAAGTATTTCTCCCTCTCTCTTTCTGCACTCTCTCTTTTCTCACTTTTTTTTCTCTCTCTCTTTCTCTCTGTCTCTCAATTTTTTACAGTAAAATAAATCAGAAAATGATTATGATATTCTGATAATAAATAACTAGGACAAATTCAAAACTGTTGTCAACAAGTCTAGAACTTTCCACACAAATCCAACCTGTATTTCAGAAAACTAATGAGCTTGCAATACATACATTTATATAACAATTACTTAAGAAAGATGCCAAAACAATTTTTGTTGCCCATCTCTCTATCCCAGTGGCACTACTGCCCTCGGAGGTCTCTGGACTACTCTAGCACATCTATTCTATCTCTCCTGGGCTTTAGGTCGACTCTTAGATCTGCCTCTACGACATCAAGCCACCGTTCTAGTGGTCCGCCTTTGAAACGCCTTCCTTTTTTTGTTCCCCGTCCAGTCCAAAAATATAAATTTGTGTGTGTCATCTAGAAATGTGGATTAAATGCTGCTGAATAGATTTTCACTGTACAGCAAATAATCGCCTGGACAAAACTCATCTTTAATTAAAAGAAGTAGTTTAAAAAAAAAATATGCTTGCTCACCTTTTACTTCTATGTCTTTGGGAACTCGAAGTATTCCAGCGAACTTCAAACTACCGAACATAATTAGACATATAAATCCTGTCCAAAGTGCAATAGAGGAAAATCCAACCAGCTGCCAAGCGAGAATCTAGGTTTAAAAAACAATCGATTAGTTTTAATTATAATATTACAATGTTTGTCTATTGGAAAAAAAAGTAGACTGCGTTTAAATATTTTTTTATTAACGCTTGAATATAAAAAGTAAAAAACAGGAAAATTCTGATAAAACAGAGCCCCCTCCCCTCTCTCTCTCTTTCTCTTGCCAGTTTCCTATCCATGAAGATTTATTCTTTCTTTTTTTAGCCTACTTTTTTCATTGCGGACTCTAGACATTGAAGAGCTAATGTATTGTTGTCAGGTCACAAGAGGATATAAGAACATACTACGTTTATTGCTTTCAGCAAAAATAATATTCTTCTTTTTTTAATGACACTTGTCAACTTAGAAATGTTCCCAAATACTGCATCACTGCATTGCATTGACTTATTATATCTGTCTGAGAAGCTAAACACGAATCGTACAGAACTGTTTTCATGTTATTGCAACCTTTTGCGCACTGTTAAACAATATTGCACACTGGAGTAGAGATTGTAAGAATTTAACAATACTCCTGAAATTATCAATCAGTGTCTCGCCGTATTGTAAGTGTGTCATAGAACTATAACTGCATTGAAGTACATGAAACTGATCACATTCTACAAATCAGCTAATATTAGGGATAATCTTTATTCCATGAAAGTCAACAGCAGCGTTTTGTTACAGCTATTCATTATAATTGTCCTGGTAGCTTGATGGTAAAATATCCAATGACATGCTGAGACCCGTTGATTCTTACATCTGATAGGTCGTGTGCTATGTCCTTAATTATCGACATGATACTCCCGAGTTTGAACTCTACCCGCCTCCAATCCCGGCCTGCTGGGCTCTATTTCTGAAGTAAGATCTGAAAGTTTACAAGTTGACGTCAATTTTGTGCTAGGTCTGGATAGAAAATTCCAGAATCTATTTCATGATCATCAGGATTTCTGATTAGACTTTTACATGTATAAAAAACATTGTTAGCTTTCTATACTTCTGTGTAACTACTCTAATTCTGTTTTAGGCTATATTCCAAATTTAAAAAGTGATTAACAGCAGCTTCAACATGAGCATACAATATATTACAAAGAGACTACTTTAAAAGTAAAACAGCTCTAATTTACTTACCAGTCCAGACCTTCGATCCCAACTCATCAAAACTCCAGTGTCGTATTTCAAGAAGGCTGCAGCAATAACACCCCAAGTTCCGCCTCCGAAATGCACTGCATAATAGATAAGTAGGATTTTTTTTCCAAAGTTTATTCAGGACTCCGCCTTGCTGACAGAAATAAGTGCAGACTACTATTTCCTTTCTAAGTATGTTTGCACTCTAGAAGTGTACATGAACAGATATTCTGTTTATCTACTAAGATCAATATTTCCGACACCAATTTACATCCATCTAAAAAAGCTTAAGACAAAAGCGTATTTAGCATATAATCAAAGCTACTTAACTGGCTGATCCTAGATCCAAATACAAGAATGAAGAGCGAGGTTGAGGAAATGCTGTTTAACTTTTGGCATGGGTTCAATTGGATTCTGACAGTGTCAAGGAATCGATACAGAACAGAATCTCTATTTGAGCAGTAAACGACTATTTACAAAGATAAGTGTGTTCGATCTTAGAGATACTTAGACAACACTTCGTTGTGTTCCTAGCAGACGTCAAAATGTAGGCTACTTTTTGCATTCAATAGGTCGGTGTTGACCGACCTTGTTTGGCCTAGACGTCATAGAAAGTTCGGATCACTGACCCTTATCGCACCATACGTTGTAAGTCAAAAGGAACCCACCCTGTGAAGCTTCAATATGGGCTGTGGTCTGAAATATCGAAGGGCCGGAGAGTATCGCCTCGTAGGTTAAGCATCGCTGTTCTGTTGATTGAATGTAGCAATCTAAACCTTTAAGTTATTGCTTCAATGCGGCTCAATTTTAGGAAAAATCAATTAATTGATGAGTTCCTTTTAAATACTAAATACATTTTATTCCTTTTGCAAATTAAGAAATTTGTAAAAGTGCAATAAACAAAAAAAAGTATAAATACATTTGATGATTACCTGCAACAGCATCGACGGGATCGTCAATTTTTAATCTAATCATCAAATATGATGTAACGTTGAAAGAGACTCCAGCAACAGCGCCGACAATGATTG
Organism: Biomphalaria glabrata; assembly: GCF_947242115.1. Lineage (NCBI taxonomy): Eukaryota > Metazoa > Mollusca > Gastropoda > Planorbidae > Biomphalaria > Biomphalaria glabrata. The sequence goes on from NC_074720.1 coordinate 36,097,742, forward strand.
CTCCCCATGGCCTGTAGGTGTCACATCCGGCACATATGGCGACCTAGCAACATATATAAACAAAATGATCGCAGAACTAACACATATAAATGTGTGCACCGCTTAAATCAGTGATGAGTTATGTAAATGTAGAAAAAAATGTTAATAATTCTAATTCAATTTATATAGCCCCTTTAATAAGTACAATGCAGGCTTAAGGCGCTTTGGAATCGTAGCCGATATAGAAACTTTAATTAACTACTAAAACTTATTTGATTAACTTTTGAACTGGCAGGTCGTATTGTTTTACTGGGGATTGTACTGAGGTACGTGGAATCGAGTTTCAAATCTATGGTTCATACACTAAAAAAAACAACAACAACAAAAAACGCAAATCATAAATTTGGATGATAAAACGGGGTTTAACAAAACGTCTTCGATCCATAGAGGGCAGAGCTCCCTGAGGGACATAGATGTTAGTGGCGTTGCTAGAGTTGGGTAGAAGGGGGGAGAATTGTGGGGGGCCCCCCAAATAAGGGCTTTGTACATTCAAAATTAAATATTACTCAAAATGCAGGGGCCCCCAAAGATGTCAAGTCCCCCGGGCCACCAAACGATGGAAAATTACTAGCTACGCCTCTGATAGAGAGTGATCATTACAAGAGCTTTTCTTTGTTGTAGATGCACTAATGCCAAAGTTGTCCACCTTGTAATCAACTCTTACAGTCACATGCCAGGCGCATATACAGATGCAAAGCCCTATGACAATAGGAAGCTAAGCCGGGAATAATTGAAATGGATCTAGATAAACAGAAATCTCATTTAAGAGCAATTGAATCCTTCAATATCGCAAATTATAAACGTATATCTAATTAACACATACAATAATAGCAGTATGAATAAATATCACAAATCATTTTTTTTTTCGTTAAATCCACATATAAGGAATCGATGTAAGCTATATATATATATATATATATATATATATATATATATATATATATATATATATATATATATATATACAAAGGTCATATTGTTTCTTCTTCATGTAGTCAAAATCCAACAATATATTTTAGAGTTCATATTATCTTATCTTATAAAACACAGTTTTCATTTTTTTTAAATGTTGACCTCCTACGTGTGTCTAGTTGACTGGATTACGTTTTCATATTGTTATGGCCCATGAACTATTTATAGCTCTACATGACAACGTCAGCCCTAGAAATAGAAACAAATGTAAACAACCTGGCGTTCTGATGGCTTCGATACTTTTTATTGCGTAATTCAGTGTTTCCCAAACAACTGTGTTCCGCGAGGCCTTAATAGGTGTTCAACTACTGGAATAATTAACTAGTAAGCCACCACTTGAATTAATCTCTATAAAAATAAAAATGTCATACTCAGAATGTGCTGCATGTTTCGTTAAGGAAAAGTTTAGGTAAGGCTGAGTCGTAATTGTATTGTTATAAACTTGGTGGTGGCACAGATGGGGGTAGTGGTGGGAGTGTAGTCAGCCGACGCAATTCGCCCCAGGCCAGCGCTAGACGAGCGGTCAACCGTGACGAGCTACGACGGTCAACCGAGTCGAGTATCAACAGGACGGTTCGGGAAGGATCGCCGTCGTGAACAGAGCTCATGAGCGTCACGAGAGTTGTAGTCATCTGACCACCTAGAAACGTCGAGCGGCGTTCTGTCCGGTTCGAGAAGACCAGTAGGGACCCTATATAAAGAGCGGAGGTGTCGCAGTCAACACAGTCGAGAAAAGGGGCTCAATACAGCAAGGTTCACGGCAGGGGTTCAGAGCCCGGTTCACTACAGTCCGGTCGACTACAACACAGTTCAGCGGTGTGATTCTGTACGGAGCATTACGACGGTTCAGTGCGGAGTACTATCAAGTACAGTTGAGACGAACGGCGTCTTGATCTTGGTCTGTGATCGAGTCCGACACAACGAGCCTAGTGTGTGAAGTCAGTCCTGAACTGTTGAACCCAGTGAAAGCCCGGAACGAGACGGAGAGGCCAGTGCAAGAGTTGATACGGCGGAACGGTGTTATCGAAGAGGTATTTGTACGGTCTTGTGTTACGTGCTGCCAATTGTACAGTATTGGCTGTTATTTCTTCAACTATTAAAGTGTTACGTTACTTTGGAGCCCTGAGTTGTCAAGTTCTTTAAGTTGGTGGTGTATGGTGCAGTTTGCAGAGAGCCTGGATAGTGAGATTCGTAACAGTATATTTTCTTTCTTTAACAGATATAAAAAGCCTTTGTTATATGATATCTGTAGATCGTCCGTAGTTTGAAGAGAGTACTATGTAATTAGCTCAATGAGTGTTTCCTTCTTGTCAATTACCTATCCTTGGTACGTAGGCCTATTTGTACAAACATAGTAGTTCGTATAGACAGTCTTCTTCTTCTTGAAACTGTCAGGTAGAGTTGAGCCTTCGTCTCTTGAAACTCTAGGCCAGCAAAAGTGAACAAGACCTCTCTCTCTCTCAACGGCCTGAATGAGAACAGTGTACACTGTTCTGTCTGGCGGGTGGGTCAGACTCGCGGCAAGAGGCCGGGTACACTAAGACCCCCCGCCATTTTCCTTTTCTATACCAGGCTAACCGTGCGGGACACGCCATTTATGTAACGGCCCCTTGAGGAACATCGCCTGGATTGTGACAAAGTTGTGGGAGCTTTTTTACAACTCCGCACAGTGCAATGAGGATGCCTTGGCACCCCCATAGGCACCCCCCACGGGAGTCTTGTTTTGCCTTTAGCCTAATCGTTTCCTCCTATGATCGTTTCCACATGGGCGCCACTATGAGGCAGGGTAGCATGCCCGGGGTATAGACATTCAAAACGTACCTATATACTAAATTTCATAGGCTTACCATTCCGGCCAAAGCACCGTTCAAAGTGTTAAGGAGGCTCCAATGCTGACCCATAATACCAAATCTGAATGCACAGAAACAGAAAAAAAAATGTTTTAAACGTTTTAATTCATAAACAAGATTACAAAGACAGTTTGTGTTGAAACACAAACTCAAAATGGGCCCCCAAAGTGGTCCACCCAGGCAGGTAAAAAGGCAGGTTTCAATATTATCAGAAAGGACATCAGAATGAAATTCTAACAAAGACAAATGACAGACAAGAATGGAGAAAGAAGGTTGGCAGGTCTGGTGTGGTGATCCCAGCAGTCCAGCAGACCAAAGGATAGGTGAAAGTGAATGTAAAGTTAAATGTGAACCTGGCCTAAATGATGTCTTACAATGAATATCTAATAGATGTAATTGTTTCGTATAGGGTCAATTTCTTATTCAAATCCTCAAAAAAAATATTTTTTTTTGGTTGAGTGTTCTATAGCTACGGAAAAGCCCTGCAGTTCACGTGATAATATGAAAACCTACTTATTAATTGTTGTTTTAAATTCTGTCCAACTTATATGCATACTAAACAAATAATTTTTTCTCTTTAAAAAATAGTTAACATTTTTGTGTGTGTAAATGTAGTAGTTAGCATGACAGAACTTACTTAACTTTGCAATACAAATGTAAAAAAAAATGTTGACAAAAAACGTAAAACCGTTTTGCATAAATGTGTTACAAATATGGTACGTCGTTGTCTACCCTCTACTAAAGTCCCTCTTGTGTTTGTAACTATTAATAGTGAATAGTTGTAAAAGTGGTGTATTTTTATGAAAAATCTGCTTGCATAGATCATGTTTAAAATTAGATGGTTCGCTTTCGGAAAAAAAATGAATGATCTAAAATATCATGATGTCCGATTTTCATTCTCTCTTCTAGTTACTGAGATCTAAACGGGACGGACAGACAGGCCACACAAAACTAATAGCGTCTTTTCCCCTTTCAGTGGCCGCTAAAAAATACGTATTTCACATAAAATATCACATAATATATATATTAAAATCAGGGCCGGATATAGGTAATTGGAGGCCCTAGATGAAGTGAATAGGGTGCACCCGAATGAAAAAGAAAAACAAACCAAAGAAAAAGCCCAAAAAATGCGCAATGAATTGAAAACGTTCATGTATCTAAATCTAATACATATCTAAATTAACAAATAAGTTAAATTCACAGAGCACCGATAGTACGAATTGATGATCCCCCAGGCTAGAGATAACGTTTTATCATTTCACCAAAAGATAGAAACAAGATAGAAACAATGGTTTTCTAACGTATGTAGTCTAACACTTCATAAATATACCTCAAATTTAGTAGAGACAGTGTAAGGCTAGTAAACAATGAACCATAGAGTTCTGCTATGTTGGAGATTTGAACCATGTTTCACAATGTTTTCACGAAAAGTTTTCCTAGGGTTCTGTGCTAGGCCCCCACCAATCGGAGGCCCTAGACTGCTGCCTAGTTGGCCTTGGCCTAAATAAGGCCAGCCATTTTTTAATATTTGCGCACCTTATAAAATACAAGCCGCAGCTTTCATTCAAACTACAAACGACCATGAGAAGTAAACGTACTTGTGAATGACCAGCGTCGTGAATGCGGCAGTTGTGCCGGAAAGCACAGAGTTGACCACGGTCAGACTGATGACCGCACCGTCCCCAGGTTTAGAGACTGTCATGTTGGAGCCGCCGTTAAAAGCCAGGAAACCAAAGATCAAAATAAAGCCGCCCAAGGCTGCCAGCTATAGAAAAAATAAAATAATGATTGGTTTAAAAAATATTCTTGGATGTCTGACATAGTCTGTAAATATTTCAAGCCGCCACAAATGTAATTAAAAAAAAAAAGATTTTGACCTTTTTATATGACAACAAAAATTATTTCGTAAAATATATTATGGAAATAGGATTTGATTGAATTTTTTTGTTTGTTGCATTTCTTTTGTAGTTTTGAAACAAAAATATTTTTTTCGCTTGATTTAACTAGGGCGAAACCAGTTTAGAAATATATATTTTTTACTCAAAATGAAGAAATAATTGTATTTTATGTACATCCAGAGGGATGTTAGTATGTCTAGTTACGGACTACCTAGTATGCGGTGTCTGTTAACTTCAGCATTTCCTATTACTTTAAATCACAAATACACTAAGTACATCTCCTAACTCTACACATCTCTTCATCTCTATACATTTAGGTGTTCAATGACAAGTGGATCAACAAGAGATAAAATGGTTGTCTTTTTTTTTTGTAACCGTCATATTATCAGTTCTTCCAATTGCATTGACTTCGCTTCATTACTAAGTGTCGATCAGAGAGTAAATCCACTTACTGGTACAGAATGCCCTCTGATATTAATCGCCGTCCCAGTCTCCCTGTGGAATCGTCCGATTCTGGGTCCGAGAAAAAGAGCAGCGAAGAACGAGGCTGTACCCCCTACAACATGGACCACTCCACTGCCAGCGAAATCCTACATGTAGGGTAAGAATTGATCGATATGAATATCGAAACAACAAGAACACGAAGAACAAAACATAAATAACTTAATTCACTTGATAATTAGTATCATGAAATAAATCAAAGTTAATTGTCATTGTATAGGATCAAATTAGAAAGAGGACATAGAAAAATCTTTTATAATGTTTAATGGCAATGTCCCTCCCCCCCCCCCCGCCAGATAGAATGGTGTATACGAAGTGTACCCCGTTTATTCTGGTCAGTGAAAGGGAGCTCTTGTTCGTTTTTGCTGGCCTTAGGGTTCCAAGTGCGATGTACAACTCTACACGACAATTTCCAAAATGGGGATGACCCGCTTGAATGGACAAAGTACATTACAGAATGAAAGTAAATATTCAAGTAGGTGTATACCATATCTACTACAATGTCTTTAAACCTTGTCTGGTTATTGAATATTAAAGAACAAATGTACCACACGATAAGATAAGATAAGATAAGATAAATTTATTGGTCCAAACTAATGCAAACTTAGTTTGACTACAATTGTCCACCTCAGCATTACTACTACAACAATAACAATATAGATGCAAATACTAACATCATTCACACACGAAATACACAAACACACACACACAGGCACCCACACAACCAGTGCTTTATTCCAATTAGGCTTCTCTGTGAAGACCTTGTAACACTGAATGAAAGGAAATTTTAAATCTTCCTGTTTAGTCCTAATAAAGAAAAGCGACCATTTCGTCCAGATCTGATGGACCAGTGGTTTAATGTTCATACTATGCACTTTAAGGATAGTGTGTGTTTTGGAGTGACATCTTTCATGAAAAAGTTCTTCCAAAGATGATAGCTGTGTTCGAATTATATACGATGCTTTTTATAAATTAGTCAATTTAGTCTATGTCTTTGTGCCAGTAAAGTATTACCATACCAGCATGTGATGGTCAAGTTAATTAGACTCCTGTTATATCTAGTTGCAATAAACAAAAAGTTTAATTATTGTAATGTCCAAATATAAATAAAAAATAATTCGAATCTATCTTCAACTATTTTAAACGGCCTACTCTCCCCTAGTTAAATTATTCCTCATCTCATAGACCTTACCTCATCTCATAGACCTTACCTCATCTCATAGACCTTGTCTCATCTCATAGACCTTGACTCATCTCATAGACCTTGCCTCATCTCATAGACCTTACCTCATCTCATAGACCTTGACTCATCTCATAGACCTTGTCTCATCTCATAGACCTTACCTCATCTCATAGACCATGTCTCATCTCATAGACATTGCCTCATCTCATAGACCTTACATCATCTCATAGACCTTACATCATCTCATAGACCTTGTCTCATCTCATAGACCTTGTCTCATCTCATAGACCTTGTCTCATCTCATAGACCTTACCGCCGGTTATTTCACTTTCCGAGATAATTTGTTTTCCTCATTCCATTTAACTTTAAGACCCACAGATTGACATGTTAAAAGTTAACTTATTGTTTCACTGACCTTACTGGTCTCTCACTTACATGGAAACGTACTGTCTCATTGACCCCATTGATCTCATAAATCATTCCTTGACTCAGCCACCCTTCATCTGTCCACGCCCAATGAGTGACCACAGGGTAGATAAAACCTGGACAAGAGTAGAAAAAAAGTATATATTATTTTTGTAATATAAAAAGAAAAGAAATTTCTTAGCTTACATTGTTTATAAATGTATATTATTCTAAAGATTATTAATTCTCATAATTTCACTTTAAAAACAAATGTCTCGTCACCCAACTTGTCAAGGAAACAATGTTTACCATCAGATTTATACATGTTAAAAATACATTAGAAATATACCTATGTTGTCTAATAGCTAATTATTATTATAATTGGAGTCGAAAGTAAACAAAATGCAGAACTCAGAAATCCTAATATGAAACAAATTCTCAAAGTTCACTCATTCATTTTTAAAACATTTTTTTTTTGGTCTCATAAAGCATAGGCTCATAAGTATCCCAAATACTTTAAATATATTTCTTTTTTTGTTTTTGTTTAGTTTTGTTTTGTTACATTCAAATATTTGTGCGTTGGTTTTTACCTGTAAGAATAGAACTGTATATGACGTAGGCGACAAACTCACACCTTTCGGCCACAGCTCCTGACACGATAGATGCAGAGGTGGCAGCGAACACAAACTCAAAGAAGAACACGGCCAGCTTGCTGTCCGGCAGCTCTGAGGTCGCGAAATGATGCCAACCAATGAAACTGTTCCCCTTCCCGAACGCCAGAGCATAACCGATGGTCCAGTAGGCGATGCCTGAGATGACTGCCATGTGAAATATTTGGAATAGAATTTTAATCTCAGTGACACTAATCTGCTTTTACTAAGGTATAACAAGGCGCTAAGTAGACTCGTGTAGAGATAGAGCTACACACAATTAATCTCGAACTACACGTATTTTTTAACTTGACATGTATGACACACATTTGAATTAAAACTTGAAATTTTCTTTTATGAACCAAGAACACTGGTATTAATTAACGACTATTTGTTGGCTTTCAATTTCAACATTGAGATATACACAACATTAATGGAAACACTCAAAGTTAAACGATTTTCAACATATTGCCCGACTCAATTCCAGTTTTTATCAGTATTCATTACATGTATCTCTATTTCCTTTTATCATATTCAAAGTACGTGTATTTCATTAGACATTACACACACGCACGCACATACACACAGACACACACTATAACACTGAGTCTATAAATGGGAAAGTAGTTTCGGTCGACTATATAACACTTGTCTCTTAGGCCCTTGGTTTTCATTGGTGACCATTACTTTTGTTTAATAGTTCATTGAGTACTTACACGAGTCCAACAAATTCTTGATCAAGATGTTACTAGTGTTCTTACTTCGGACGCTGCCTGCTTCTAGGAAGGCGAAGCCGCACTGCATCACTACGGAGGTAGAGTCACAAAAAGACAAGGAAACGGTGTTAATTGATAGTTTACTGGTGACATACAATAAAAATTCTATAAACCAATTATGCTTATTTTTTTTTGATAAAAGTTCTCTATTTATATCATTTAAATTGTAAAACTTTAAGTTTTTAATTTACATGATTAAAAACCAGATTGTACAACTAAACCAAGTCAATTCTATTCGTATCAACTCTATATCTAACTTTTATGAATGAGTACACTCTTTCAAGATATGCTACAGCAGTACTCACGCAGAACCATGTTGCCCATTATCAACAGAAAGACTTGATCTAATGTCTCTTGAAATGCTGCTAAGCTCTCAGCGACTGGGTCACTTGTAGATGTTTTGTTAATGTCGGCCATGCTGAAGCACCGGCCAAAACTAAAAGTTACAAAGTAACAAAGTAATGACACATAGTATTTTCGAGTTCTCTGTTTGAAGTAATAAATGTTTGTTAAAATTAAGTCTCTTAAGTCAAAGAATTTAGTCGGAGTGTAAGTTTCAAAGTGTGTCACTAAGTGCAGTCGAATAGAATGTCATAGTTTAATCTCTGAGAAAATGTCCATTTCATAAAGTAACCAGTCACTACGGATGCAGATAACAAATAAAAACTATTTAGAACTTTTTTTTTCCTTTTTGCTAAAATGACAAAGCCAAGGGACTTAACTAAGATGTTTAATTTTCAATGAAAATCAAGAAGGGAAACAAACCAGTGTTTCTGTGTAAGCGATCTGAAGGGTAAATATAGTTTCTGTACTAGACAGCCCGAAGGTTGAAAGGAAAGAATCAATGAGTCAATATGAAACAGAAAAACAAAGAGATCTAAAACTGACCTACATATTGTAAACAGCGTAATAACAACCCATGGAGTATATTGATTACAGGAAGTACTGATAGTTCTATGGGTACATTTCATATTCGGAATTATAGGACATAGAGACATTTAATTACAAGAGGAAGATCAGACTTCATTGGTCATTCTGATTTCAAACATATTCATTTAGAGACAACATTTGAACCTAATAATTACTGCGTGCCTCTCAATTTTTTTTTTAACAAATGTATTGCTAAGTTTGGAAACACAAACTCAAAATTGGCCCCCGAAGTGGTCCACCCAGGCAGGTAAAAAGGCGGGTTTCAATATTTTCAGTAAGAATATCAGAATGAAATTCATTCAAAGGCAAATGACAGAGAAGAATGGAGAAAGAAGGTTGACAGATCTGGTGTGACGCCCCAACTGTCCAGCAGACCAAGGGATAGGTGAAAGTGAAGGTGGATTTAGATGTTTACCTGGTCTAAATGATGTCATATGGTGATTATCTAATTGATGTAATTGTTTAGTAATAAGTGAATTATTCAAAGCCTCAAGAAAAAAAATCCTTTGTGACAATTGATCGATTTCGGTTGTATAGTCGATGGTCGCCGTTACATTCATCTACAGGTTCAAATCCTCTGGCGCTACCTTCTCATATTCTCTCTTTTTTTTTTTTTAAATTTGAAACGGGCACTCATGTATTTTTTTATTACAATTATTATAAACAAAATTTAAACTATTTTAAATTTTAACTTTCTAGGATATACGAGGTTAGTAATTTATTCTGTAGTAAACTAGATAAATAATCTTTTAAAAAAATGTTTGACAGACGTAAGAAGCCTGGTCAAGAGGTTACTTTGTGACAATTGACTGATTTCGTCTGTATATTCGATGGTCGCGGTTACATTTATCTACAGGTTCAAATCCTGTTATCCTATTTCGCTATCTCCTCACAAACTCTTTTTTTTTTTTTTTTTTTAATTTTAACAATTTTTAAAAAGTTTTTAAATTTAAAATATTAATAAGTGAACTCAAGTAATTTTCATTGCCAAGAATTCAAGAGAAAAACGTTACTATTTATAATTAGTCTAAAACATTAAATAGCATTCAGTTAAAACTTGGATAATAAAAAAAAAAACATTCACGGACAGTTATTTTTTTATTTTATTTTAATGTGTTATTAAAATTCCTCTTTTTAGCTTAGAAACTTTTATGGGTGGAGAAAATATAACTATTTGTGTACACTACACTGTATTCAATGTTTATGGACACTCTTAAAATAGTTTTGTGATCTTTATTATCAAGACATGTGGGAAATAATAAATAAGAATAATAATGAAAGGGGGAAGTGTCCACAAAAGTTAATCACCCTTGGTAAAATGGAAGGGGGACAACTCTTGCGTTACTACCTAAAGGGCAAAAAAACCTTTCTTTTAAGTGACAAAGAACAGAAATGATATCCATTTTCTAAAAGTACAAAACACATATTCACGTTCAGTAAGCAGTCATTCTTTGCGTAACGCATGTTACGGAGAATCTTTTGCTTGTCAATGTTTTTCTGTCAATAAATACAAAGATACAAAACCATATTTTGTATCGAAAATTTTTACATCAGGTCTATTACTCCTTCCATTTTCTTTACTCATATGCACGCTCATCCGATTTCTATTCCTGCTGTACAGACAGTACCACATAAAAGAACCAAAGACCATCACAAGGGTTTCGTGCAGCGGTTCCTTTTAATGAGTCTAAATCTGAAACATTACCAGTCCTACCCTGTAGAGTTAGTAATATAATTGATAGAGCATGAATGGTACTAAACCAGCAGCTTAATGAAACACACCAACATGACATGCCTGTGATTACATTTCCTCCTATTACCCTGCGAATCCTTCGTGGGTTCAAAAAGTAGGCCCTACTCTGGCTGGAATCTGGATATCGGAAGGGTATTTGGAAAACCAATATCTTAAGATATTCCTAGAAATTTGTCAATTTTTGTATATCTTTGGTACTAATATTACCAACTAACTGGCCACACAGTGAGAATTTGGGTACGACCGTTATCATTTTTCACAATATTATGATCTTAAAATTAAAATTGGCAATTTTGAACACGCTTTCATTCGGTATATGGAAACTCAGGTTTGACTTTTATCTATTTTTAAAAATAGTTTTATATTGAAAATATTGATAAGGACAGTCAAGTATTTTTCATTACTAATTATTTTAAAGTAAACCTGTACTATTTAAAATTTGCACTTACCAGGATTGTAATAATTTTAAAAAATGTACAAATTGCTGCTTTTTGGAGTTGACCTATATTTCGATATTTTTTTTAAGCTAGAAAAATAATCTTTAAAAAATATTTACTAACGTGAGAAGCTTGGTCAAGAGGCTACTTTGTGACAATTGACCGATTTCGTCTGTATAGTCGATGGTCGCCGTTACATTCATCTACAGGTTCAAATCCTGTTATCCCCTGGCGCTATCTTCTCACATTCTCTCTTTTTTAAACTTTATTAAATCTTAAACAATTTTTTTTTTTAAATTTAAAACCGACACTCAATATTTTTATTACAATTATTCTAAAAAAATGTGAACTATTTTAAATTTTAACTTTCTAGGATTTAAATATTTTCAAATGTACCAACTTCTGCTTTTTGGCCTTCACGAAATTTAGATTTTTTTATATTTTTTGTAGTGAACTAGAAAAATAATCTTTAAAAAAATGTTTGACAGACGTGAGAAGCCTGGTCAAGAGGTTACTTTGTGACAATTGATTGATTTTGGCTGGATGGTCGCCGTTACATTCATCTACAGGTTCAAATCCTGTTACCCTCTAACGCTACCTCACATTTTTTTTTTTATTTTATCAATTCTAAAAAAGAAAAATTGAAACGGACATTCATGTATTTTTTATTATAATTATTCTAAACCGTTTGATTTTCGAAAGAGCTGAACCGAAGGCTCTTCGAGCTCCAGGCGTGTAAGCCTGCTAGAACAAACCGTTCTGTCTGGAAGTGGTCCAAGTCAGTGCCTATGTAAAGCATTGCTATTTCCGATATATCTGGCACTCCGGGCGCACGGACTAGAATGCATGGCCGAAGGCCGAGTACACCGGGAACCTCCGCCATTTTCCTATGTTGTACCAAGCTAGCCGTGCAGGACTCGCCATTAGTGTAACGGTCCCTTGAGGAACGGCGCATGAATTATCGACAGGGACGTGGAAGCTCTCTTTCAACTCCGCACCGTGCAATGGGAAAGCTCTCGCATTCCCTTGGACACTCCTACAGGAGTTTTGTTTCGCTATTCATTTAGCCTAATTACGTCCTCAAATGATCGTTTCCAGCCGAGTGCCACGTTGAGGCAGAATAGCGTACCCGGGACAATTATTGGAAACAAAATCTCAACTATTTTAAATTTTAACTTTCTAGGATTTAAATATTTCTCTGAGTACAAATTTCTGCTTTTTGATTTTCACGAAGTTTACAAATCCTTTAATTTAGTGTTCTATTGGTATGGAGTAGTACTGCCAAACACGCGATGTAGGATAAACTGCTCATTAATTGTTATTAATTTTTTTATAAATTATATTCCACTTATATGTATATTAAATAGATTTTTTCTCTTTTAAAAAAAGTAAACATTTTTGTTTTTAAATGTAGTAGTTATTATGACAAAACTACTCTAACTTGGCAATAGGGCCTACATTTGTAAAAATAATATTGTTTGACAAAAAATCTAAAACCGTTTGCATAAATGTGTTAAAAATATGGTGAATAGTCATCTCACTTACTAAATAGCCTCCCGTGTTTGTTACTTTTAATAGTGAATAGTTGTAAAAATGGTGTATTTTTATGAAAAAACTGCTTGCATTGTTGATTTTAAAAATTAAAATTTCGCTTTCAGAAAAAAAAGTAGCCTTTGCATCAGAACTTTGAAAGGTCTAAAATACCATGATGCCAAATTTTCAATATCTTTTATCGTTTACAAGATCTAAACGGGACGGACGGACAGACAACTCAAAACTAATGGCGTCTATTTCCCTTTCAGGGGCCGCTAAAAATTAATCATAAAATGTGCGCAATTAATAACCAGACTGATGTCTGTGTGTCGTGGAGTCTCAGGGTCGTCGGTTGGAAACTTTAAAACGAAGCCCTGCCTGCTTCTTTGAATGGCGTGATAATGCAAGAGAATTTGAAAGAACAAGGTGATTAGATTGTAAAATAAGTAAGTTTGATATTCATGAGCAAAATATAATTTCTATCGCAGTTCTGATAATAATATTTTTTTTAGTATACAATTTTCTCATCTCTTTAGACCCCTACGGTAGTCTCGTGCACCCCTGGGGTCCACGTATCACATTTTGAGAACCGATGTGCTAAAGTCACATCATGACTGACGTCTGCTAATGTCACATGATGTCCATCTTTCTCCACTAAGTTTAATGTTATGATACCACTGCTAAATGCAGCTATTATTCTGACGTCTGCTAATGTCACATCATGATTGATGTCTGCTAATTTCACATCATGATGACCATAATTCTCCAATAATTTCAATGCTATGGTATCACTGCTGAGTGCAGCCAGTACTCTATCGTTTCCTAATGAGATCACGTGACCCGAGGAACTAGCGCGTGGTAACTGCGAGGCGGATAAGGCTTTCTACAAGTTCAAAAAAGTTAAGAAAAAATTAAATTTCCATCCAATTTTGCACGCAATTCTTGGTTTTAGCAGCTTCAAAAAATTAGCAGCTTTATAAAATACTTGACAACAAAAAGAGACAAAACCTACAAAATAATGTATAAAAATAAACATACCAACAAACAGAAAGACAGCTACATCTACATGTTTAGGCCTAATTCGTTACCAATTAGATAATTACATCATTAGAAAATATTCTTATTGCAATCTGACAAAAAATAAAATAGGTCAACCCGGGGATTTTAAAAACAAATGTCGAAATCATATTCATATTATTTTAGCAATAAAATACCGTAAGATAGATGAAGAATAATAATAAAGGAAAAAATGATATTTAAAAAAAAAGAGGATGATTAGTGCAAGTTTTGAAATTACTAAATAAAAAATAAAACATTAATGAAACCTAATATCTGTCTAATGATTGATTAAAATTACAGTGTCTTTCAAATCAAAGAGCTTAGAAATACGTTGTTTGTTTTATTTTGTCTCTGCTAGAACTGCACATAATCACATGTATACACATTGGTTATCTAAGCTTCTTTTTTTGTTTCTACTCAAGAAATACCGAAATAGCTATGTATTTGTAATTATCACTCTCCAACATTCTACATTATATATTTCTCTATGCGTTATCTCTATAGATGTGAAAGGGTAGGCTGGAAGGCTACAAACGCTTAACGTCAAATTTTAATGCTACCAACAGAAGACATTATGATCACGACATCATTGACCAAACCTTCTTATGATAGGCATGAAACGGTAGCTAGCAGGCTTATAGTTATAACTTAACCGTCGAGACAACAGTCCCAAAAGCCTACAACCCAACAGTCATCCTTGCTTTATGATGTCTTATCTTCTTATCTTATAAAATACAGACGTTACTTCAAAAAAGAAAATGATTGCGTGCTACGCATGTTCGTACGTCATTCTAGTCATGCCCTGCATGTGGTACACATACATAAATATTCTTTTCCATTAATATCTTATATAATACAGACGTTACTTCAAAAAAAAAAAAAAAAGAAGATGATTACGTCCTACGCGTCATGCATTTAGTCATGCATATTAACCAATGACTTGAATTCTGCCAAGTCACTGGTTTTCCTGGCTAGCTCAGGCAACCCATTCCATGCTCTAATAGCGCTAGGGAAGAAGGAGCTTTTGTACAAATTTGTCCTAGCATATGGGACGAGAAATGTGCCTTTATTTTTGTGTCTTTCAGAGTATTTTATTAGATTTTGTTTTTGTATTTGAAGATTATGGTTCAGTGTTTTATAGATACGATGAGACGACGTTATCAGTCGTTTTTATCGACCACGCTATAACGGAACTTAAGAAAAACGTAAAGAGAACGAAAAGGATTAAGAGACTTTTCAAAGTAAAGGAACCAGACAATGTCAAGGACGCCGTGATCACTTTTGCGAATGAAATTAAAAATTACTTCATGTTAAAGGCGAACTACATTTATACACGTTTGATTCTACAGAACTGAAAAAAATGCTGAAACATTATTACATGGTTTGTTAAACCTATAAATACTTTCGTATTCTGTGTACACCAGAGCCCGGATTCACCAAAAATCTTGTTATTTATGTAATAGCCTTCTTGTATGAATATCACCCAATAGTTAATATTTTTTATATGACCAATTTAAAATGATCCTCTACAAAATTATTGGAACTTTTTTTTTTTTTTTTAAATCTAGCCAAGTTACACTTTGGTCTGCAGTCTCTGTCAACATTGAACTGGAGAGTTCGTCTCTTTTCTTACCCACCCTCGGATTGACAAGAGGAAGTACTTTGAACATGTTAGTGGTCGACAAGAGAAACATGGCTGCTATCGATTCGTTGGCGTCCATAGCAACGGGCAGCTTGGCTCTCGCAGCATGAATGGTGTATTCACGAGCCATCGGAAAGTGTTCTTAATGTTGTAGAATGTCACCTTTAAAACATTTAGTACTGTAAGGTCATGGATCAAGGCTTTCATGTTATGTGCAATTGTAAATGTGGCCCTTAGTCACGTGATGTAATTACAGCATCAAATACATTGCAGAACCCATAAAAGAATTCCAGAATTATCGATTTTTTTAAATTCCCATGAACAGATGACAATAAAGGGGATGTGGTAAGTCGCTTGATTTCCGAACCGATGGTTCCTGGGTTCAAATCTCGGTGAGGACTGAGATTTTTAATTGCATATTCTTCCTCTGATTGGTCAGTTTATGTGACGTAATAGGACGATTGTTTTTCTTGCCTTTTTTCTTTTCAACACAATGTTCTAACATTAACTTTTCTTTTCAGGCTTTCATTATATGAGAAAAAAATCTATATTACTAAGGACAGAGAATTTCTTTGAGTATTCTGCTTTTGTTTTAAATGTTTAGACAGAAAAAATTTTCAGCCACGAAACAAACAAAGAAAAGAATTTTTCGATTCAATAAATAAAGTTAAAAAGTTGAAACACTAAATGCGAGTTCTTTTTACAAATATTTTCGTTCAACTTATTGCTTCATTTTTCAGTTCATTGTCACAGTTTGTTAGCTCTTTTTATATGGCCATTTTCATGAAAAGACAAATTTCCGGAAATGTTGAAACTGTTGAATTAATACAATGTACTTCAGGAAATGTGGAGACTGTTGAATTAATACAATGTACTTCAGGAAATGTGGAGACTGTTGAATTAATACAATGTACTTCTGGAAATGTTGAGACTGTTGAATTAATACAATGTACTTCATTCAGACCTTTACACAAAGAAAGTGTCTTCAAAATTGTCTTCTAATGACTCTCACTTAGTGATGGCGATGTCAATACAGTTTAAATGATTTCTTGAAATATTACATCATTGTTGATTGTGACTGTTCTGACTGTTTTTGGGACCATTCTTTTGTGTTTTCCTCAGCATAAAATTAATTAAGCAGATTAAAATTTACTTTTATCACTACAATGGAGCAGAAGATACTTTAAACTATATTGCGCTTTGTCATCATGTTCTGCTGATTAGAATCTCAGAAAATTTTGTTTTCAAACTAGTCACATAAAACATATCCTTATGCAGATATTCTAATTGTCAAAGTCACATAATAATTAGCTATAGTTTTAAAAACACAAACTTATTTGAATTTATTATAGTTTAATCCTAAGAAGTGATATAATTTTTTTAAAGTCTTGACATATACATTAGGATCGTAGACTTATGATATCGTGGCAATAGACCATTATTCACGCTTAGTTACGTTGGAGACAAACTGGGGGGGGGGGAGATACGTATGTAGTCAAGAACTAAAGGTCTGCACGAACGTTTCACTTTGAGAAAGATGAAAGAGGAAATGCTTTGAATGTAGACTCATTAGCAGCCATTTAATTGGGCGTGAGTACTTCACATCAATCGACTTGAGAGGAATCTTCTTTAAGCATGATTCCAGTTTTTTTTTAATAACAAAATTGAGGTCGTAAGAGAAGAACAAAAAATAAAAAAAAATAAAAATGTATTTTTTTTTATATAGGCACAGTGTCCTTTATACAACTGAAAATAAAGCAAAATAAAATAATATTTGGTTTAAAACAGGTATTGAACCCCGTGATTTTGATACCGTCAGAAACGTGAACGTATGTAATTATCAATTCAGCCAGCGGGAATTTATACTTTCCTTCTTATTTATTGATATTATCATTATATGGACATCTAGATCTAACAATAGACCTAGAATTCTGATTTACAACTCTTAAGCTCTAGTCTAGATCTAGATCTCCTTTTAGCTCTAGAATCTAGAAGCAATCTATATTAGATTTAAGTACAAAAATAGTAGTAAAGCTTAGATATTCTTTCAATAAAATTGAAGCAAGTTTAAATTTACTCTGTTATCGTATTATAATCTAGTGACTCAAATCAAATTTATATTCCTTTTTTACTTTGAAAAATGTAATCTTACAAATCTATCTAGGTCTAGAACCAACATGGCACAGTCAGCCGAATTATCGTAATTATTCGATAACAGTAAACTTAAAAGTTGCTTCAATTTTATTAAAGTTTATAAGCGTTGCTTTACATTTTTACGTAGCCTAAATGTAATATAGAGTACATCTTGACTTCACGTCTTCCGCGCTGGCCGATTCAGAAAATGTGGAAGCTGAACTAAAAGGAAATCAAGCAGCTGACAGTGTCACGGGTTCGATACCCGAATGGAATCAATTTTTTTAAAAATTATTTTATTATATGTACAAGTTTAGTGATTGAGGTATTGTTTTATTTTAATAATATTATTACAATGTTTTTCTTGTTTTGTCTGAGCATGTATTAGCCATTCCACAGAATTTTGGAGTTTGTACTATTCACGTGAAAAATTAAGCCAGATCACAACAATCTTGTAGATATATATCTATACACAACACTGGGGGACTGGGTGTCCAAATCGGCCCTGGCTTAACTATTTAACATTGTCCACAAAAAAAGTATCTTTGTAACTTTGTATTTTTACTGCGTTACATCAAAATTTTCTAAATTAAACTGTATTCTACTGTAACACTTTGAATGGATACGTTACAATACTGGGGAGGGGGGGGGGAAACAAAAACAGACACCAAACGTCAACTTCGACGAGCTTAACAATGGGATATAATAATAACATCGAAGAAAACATCAAAGCAGTTTTGAAATCTATGCCGCTGGTATGTAGCTGGAAACATGGTTTGCAGACGATATCTATCACTGGTAGACTATCAAACACAAATATTTGTAATAGAGAAAAATAAAACCAGCATAACCATGTTCTGATTTCTAAATTAAGCTTCTGGCGCTTATTTGATACAATATCACGTCAGAACTTAATGAAATCTGGAACCAAGAACCATGAAGCTGGAACACTGATCGCAAAAAATGGCTCTAACGATTTTTCTAGGAATTTATCAGCTGATGTCAATCGCAGATAACAGAATTACTAGCTCGATGGCAACATGAGGAAATCTCTAGTTTTCAGTTATAATTTATCAGAGTAAAAATAAATACATGTAAATTTGGCCTGAGAACTAGACTTAGATCTTGAGCCAATATCATGTTGAATGAATTACCTGGTTTGTTACAATACTTCGCCTATCAGTTGAAGTCAGTCGCAGATAACAGAATTACTAGCTCGATGGTAACATGAGGAAACCTCTAGTTTTTCGTTATAATTTGTCAGTGTAAAAAATAAATACATGTAAATTTGGTTTGAGAACTAGACTTAGATCTACTGTTAGATCTAGGTGTCCATATATTGATAATATCAATAAATAATCCCGAGTATCTCGGAATGCGCGATATTATTGATTCAAAAGTTTAAAAACTTAAGCGCAACGTATTCTAAGTCTAGATTTAAAGGCTTATTATAGGAATTAGCCTTATTGTACCAATAACTGAGTTGTTTAATAAATTTAAAGCTGCTTAAATTTTATTGATAGATTATCTATGCTATGCTTATATTTTTACGTCAATGTTATATAGATTTCGTCTAGAATCTAGATCTAGAAGTAGATGTAGTATACTAGATCTTGGAAAAAAAAAAAGAGTTCTAAATCAGATATGTGTAACGAAGGTGCAAAAATTGCTTTCACATACAAATTGCACTTGTCTAACTGGTAGAATCGTTCGTTAAAATATTTTATATTATTATAAGTTGTGTAAAGGAAGGTTTTGTCTTTTGAAAATGTATTTTAAATGTTTACTCTTGTTTAAAGTTGTCCGCTTTGCAAAACGTGTATTTTGTTATTCATTAATATGGTGGGTGGCCCGGCTGGGGCCATTTAGTGCCGTCCAACAGAACATTTGCTTGAACGCTTATATAGCCAGTCCGTCAGTAACACGCATAGTTCAAGGGTGAAAGAAGAAGAAGCCTAGCAGAATCGCAGTGCAAAGAGAACTAACCTCTAGACCATCGGTCACTGGTTCGGGTTTAGGTCGGCGCAGTCCCTTATTTTTGTCGCATTTAATTCACAACTTTCTCTCATTTAAAAACTTGGTCCCTGGTGCTGCTTTTCATTTATTGTCTATATTTGTTCTGTTAGCTAAGACATGACTTATGTCATACGTTTACTTTGAATGTAAGGTCACATGGAACACTTCCACTTCCCCATTCTTTTTGTTGTTTTTTTTTGTATTATTTACTAACCTGATTTGTTATTGTTTTACATTGAAGCTCATTTTAAAACTCTAGCCACATTAGAAAAAAGACACGTTATTCTTATTTGTATTTGTGCGCCTCAAACTACAGGACATTTAGAAATAATGTTTCGAAAGTGTAAGTCCCAGTTTATAGTTGTCAACTCTGTCCACTTGCTGAGTCCACAAAACAACTTCCGTTTCACCAGCCCACATTTACGTTTAGGATTCTTCATTTGTCATATCAAAATATAAAATACACAAATGTTCAATTTTTCACAGATACAATTTAGCTTTAAGGTTGTATTTTTTTTTTTTTTTTTTGTTTTACAATTTATTGTACAGAAACAAAAAGAAAATATATAATCGTGGAAATTTTTCAACAAAACACAAACCCCATTTTGGCAGCTGTTTGAGAAAATAACATTCCGAAGTGAAACAAGACACCGATAGCAAAGACAAAGACAAACACTCCTATGTCCTCCTGGTAATCAGATGATCAAAAGAGAAGTGAACTCTCTGATATAAACATTTCACGTGTCAATTATAAGTGAGTCAGATGTGAATGTATATTTTGGTTTTCTATAGTTATTATTTTTGTTTTTGTATGTGTAATACACAAATTGTATGGCAAATTTCCTAATGAATATGGATGTTAAAAATTATTATTATTATTAAAGTTAAAAGTTATAAAATACAAGATAATAATGCTGTGTTAGACATTCCTTCAAAATAGTTGGATAAAAGAATTTAAAAAAATGACATACCTTGAGTCACACGTAGAGTTTAGTCAGTTAAACCTAGACTCCAATATGTACTCCTTCTCGTCGCTTCTGCCGCCTATTGTAACTCGAGTGCGAGTAGGAATCAAGCAGAGGATTCAGATAAAAAAAAAGTCTCGTATTCCAGTCTGGCTTGGATTACGTAACAATGCCAGACATAACTCCAAGAGGAACAGGAATAGACATTGTAGTAGAGAAATAGACTTTGTAATAGAGAAATAGACATTTTGATAGAGAAATAGAGATTGTGATAGAGAAATAGAGTTTGTAATAGAGAAATAGACATTTTGATAGAGAAATAGAGATTGTGATAGAGAAATAGAGTTTGTAATAGAGAAATAGACATTTTGATAGAGAAATAGAGATTGTAATAGAGAAATACACATTATATTGGAATAGTGAGATACACTATAGGGAAATAAATTATAAATAATCCACTAACTCTATGTAACTTGAACAAGTCTTTAATGTTGTGAATAAGAATATAGGTTTAAGACATGGCACGTACTACTTCATCAGTGTTAGTATTACTTTCCTGTGACTTTCCACCAAACTCTCTTAACATGTTGATGTGAAATGTTTTCAGTTTTCCTCTCATGCTGATTTGGTAATCTACTGCAGTTATTTAAAAAGAAAAAGACAAAAGATCTGCAGCTGTTTTCATTGTTAGCGAATAATTTGGGAAGAGAAAAGAAATTTATTTTGTCACTTCGATGTAGACTTAATGAGACTGACTAGACTGAATGTTCACATTTTATTGTTAATACCTCTATACAATTCACAGCTTCCTGGAGGAACCTGCACGCTGATCTCAAAAACGACTCTAACGATTTTCCTATAAATTTAACAGTTGATGTTTATTGCTGAGAAAGAAATTTCTAGCTCGTTGGCTACACTGGCAAAACTCTAGTTTGACAGTTATCATTTTTCAAAAAGGAAAAACATATTTTTTAAAGCTATAAATTGGTGGAAAAAAATACATGGCGAATAAAGCCCTCGTGTACAACTGAGTTGTTTATTACATGTAAAGTAGCTAAAGTCTATTGTTAGAGCATCTAAGATTTGCTTACACTTTTACGTAAGTCTAATAAAGATTACGTTTTGATTCTAGATAGTAGATCTTAAGAGTTCTAAATCAGAAGTCTAGATCTAGTTGTCTATATAATGAAACTAACCATTTAATTAATTAATTTAATATTTCTAAATAAATTGCCCGCTGGCCCAGTGGGTAGCAGCGTTTGTTCAAAGAGGTGTCGGTGTTCAAATCACAAGTTCAATACCAGGTTTAAGCTAAAATAAATGCTAAACTTTTTTTGTTTAATATTTTAATTTATTTTTAGTCGAATGATGAAGGTAGTGTCTTTTTTTAAAATGTATTTTTAATGTTTATTTTGTTTTAGTCTGCTTTAAACATTTTTTGTTACCTTCTAGTAATACACCTTCTAGTAATACCAAAAATAGAAATATTACATTAAAAAAAAAAAAAACTGTTAGGGTGTTATTAAATGGCTCATCCTACACTAGGTATTAGTTGTAAACTTTAAAAAAATATTTAGGTTTTAACCCAAATCTATTGCCACAATAAGGATTTTGAACCCAAATCTTTAACCACTATTATTTTAAAAAACCCAAATCCATAACCACTATAATGGTTTGGAACCCAAATCTATTACATATTTCCTACAACAATGTCACAGGTCGAAATGACTCAAAAATTCATAGAGACTATTAGAACCTAACCTCTGTTTTATTTTGCTCTGATAGCAGAAAGTATCCTGGGGCCAGGTAGCTCTATAACTTTCACCCAGCATAAGACAAATTATAAGAGACTATGTTAAGTTGTCGAGATTTTAAACCTACTTCTGAAGTGCAGATGTGTTTGCTTAGCCTGGACCACCTGGTGGGCTGACTGTTAACTCAATAACTACGTCACATGACAAAGTATGTTAAGTGCCCTAATGCTAGGGTGTATGAAAATGCTGTCTTATGTTAAAGTTCTGAGATTTTACTAACTTAAAAACAAAGCCATCGAGGTTCTAGTTTCCTCACTCCACAAGTACAGAGAGCAAACATCTTTATTTGTAATCTGGATGCGCTCCATCGATTTAGTCCAGTGATTCCCAAAGTGGTCTATATAGACCCCCAGGGGTCTACCGAAAACCAGAAAACATTCCAAGGGGTCTATGAGACAAAAATGTTTGGGAACCACTGAATTAGACCTAAACCGAAAAAAAAAATTAGAGCAGAAAAACTAACTAATGTCTGTTTGAAAAGTAACTAGTTTAAAAAGAAAAAGGAAAATGTCTCTTTCAGACCATGCAGTCTATAAGGCAGATGATGTAAAGGTCATTTCTTTCTGTGGCCCACGGTTAATGAGGATGTCATGTGGTTAGCACAACCACCAACCGTCTTTACTTTTCCCCAACTAATGTCAGGTACCCATTAGAGTTGGCTGGACTTAGTGGCGCCCTTAAGAGCCCGAAATTAAAAACCCCAGCCTTCACCAGGATCCGAACTCAAGACCTCCAAGCGATTTACCACTCAACCACCTTGCCCCCCCCCACCCACCTCTAGTTAGGTAAACAGTTTATCTCGAGATATCTCCGTCTTTCCACTAATTGAAGTTATTAACATCTTAGTTTGTCGTTGTGCTGGCATCATTGTAACAGTTGGCAGGCTGATTAAGTCATTGTCTACGTACCAAGCTAGCTCAAACGGTAAATTGTAAACTGTTTTAACGTTGTTGTTTTCAGAGTCCATCTACTATTACTTTGACCATGATGACCTACTATGTCCAGTATTGGTGAGTTCGTTACAATTTAAACGTTTAGGGTTAAGGTCAGGGTTAGGAATTTGAATTTCTATTTATTAATTTTAAGTTGGAGAGTAATAGCATTTTTTGACGTCATCCAATATATGTTTACATCCCAACTTTATGTCAATCTCAGAATGTTAAATTTTAATACATGGCAAAACCAAACAACCTATAACAGCTAGCTTTTGACATATCCGAAGAACTAATTAAGTGTTGATAAACTATTTGGTGTTTAAAAGACATGTCACTTGTGTCATTTTTTAGGTGTGTAGAATTACATTTTCCAAGCTCTTCCCTTTGTAGCACAAAATAATGTCAATATAGAAGTATTAGACATTCACTCTTGGACTTACAACGTATTTAACAACAACTTAGCAGCTAACTAGCGGTGATAAAAGAGATTGGAATTGAAGATAAACTTTCAAGAATCTAGATATTGTTCAAAGGCTAGATCAGTTCATTTTTATGTAGTTGGCTACGGTGAGGTTCAGTTTAGTGACCTAGACTATGTCACTGTCAGTATACATTTGAACATTAAGGACAAATTGTGCAACACCGTATGTTACGTAATAAACGCATGCTCACAAACACTTGTTGCTATTTGTATTGCATGGATTACAACATGCTATTATGTTACACATTTTGTTTTCCTTTCTTTGTGTATGTTAGAACTCTTCGAGTTGAGGATTTGTAAGATTCGTCGCTATTTCCATTTTGACTTGTATCATTTAAAATACAATAAAACACAGTAGCATAGAACAAGACGAGAAAGCAAATTAGAGGGATTTTAGAGAAGGTGGGCGCGGGGGAGGGGAGCGATAACTAGTAAATTAACATATAGGCTTTGGGGGTTTACAGAAAAGTGCATTGAAAATTTACATACAAGTTGTTTTTTTTAATCATCCGGATACACCAGAATACAAGCTTTTCAAAATTATTTGTCATAGATTGGAATCTCCTATACGAAAAACAAAAGCAACAATTAAATATTCAGACCAAAAACTCTTTCACTTAAAAACATAAAAGACAAAGCACTAACAAAGAAACTGTGTTGTAACAAAGACATTTATTGTACTCAGAAGTTTGTCTAGAATTCAAATGAATAATTTATAGAATAAATCAGACCAGTTTTCTGACTCTATAAACGTGACTAGTTTCGTTGCTAAAACAAGTTTTAGACATTTTGACTGTTTTGCGTGTGAAGTCTTGGATGTAATCCGCAAAGAGCTAGATCGTGGATCAGCGTCTCTTAGCGTCTGGATGTATACACTGACGTGTGTGTGTGTGTGTGTGTGTGGCATACTAGAGATCAAGTTTCGTCATAGTCTCAGTACATGATGTGTACTTGGTGTGTACATGATGTGTACATGCTGTGTATATGATGTGTACGTAGTGTGTACATGGTTTGTCTTACAAAGTGTGTTTTTAATACTTAAAAATACAATGTAGAACGGAAGAAAGAGGTAAATGGAAATGTCGAAGATCTTCTCAAGCAGGTTGGACAAATAAGGCTGCTGGGAAACCTTGATATAATCTAAACGTAACAAGTTTTCTAAGCAGGGAGAGTCGATTGGACAGGGGTGGCAGACCATTGAATAGTTGACACAACTTGTCACTTCAACTGCAAGTAACATAGAAGTACGTTATCGAATGTCTTAAAGGAGATGATAGACAAATTGAATGATCTACACACACACATGTTTTACAATGCATTTCGTTTATTGAAATAAATGATATATACTTTTTAAAGACTGCCAATGGTACAGCAATCAAGTTAAGGATTTAGATCAGGGGGTGGCCAACTTTTGTTTTTGTGCGCCAATTTATTTTTTTACTTCTGATTCAAATGCGCCACTTAAAATTTCAATACATATTTGTATAGAGTAGAGGGGTAGATTTAGGAACAAAATGTTACTTATTAAGTCTGTCTTTGATAAAATTGTTAGTTTGCATGTATAATTTTAATTGATTATTTCTGTATAACCTATAGACTAATTTTCCTAATTGTATTCAAACATTTCACAACTGACATCCATAACATGCAAGTTCAGAAATGTTCCCCAGACAACCTCCAAGTGTATAAAGCAATAAGCAGGAGAGAACAATCTAAGATTCTTTAAAGCAAGATGACAGTTCCAGTAACTGTTACCTGTGCTTGACTGTTTAGTTTTAATGATACCACGATGATATTGTTATTGTATTTTGTTGATTTTTTTACTGATGTTGCGATGATGTTATGATGATGTTTTGATATAGAAAATAACGACAACATATATTGGAGAAATATTTCGAAGTGTTCATCTTTTATTTTGATTTTAGTATTAAAGCAAAAAAAAAAAAGGTCAACCTTCCTCTGCTTCCTATAGCAACGAGGGTGTCAATCACTCAATCAGAAGTAGTCTTAGTATTATGCACACCTCAGATAACCTTTGACCTGTCCGTGCAGTTTCCGCATGTAACAGCTAGTGATTGTCACGAAAGTGGTAGTCTCAGGTGAGAGGCCGAAATTGACTAAAAATGAACCAAGAACTTCTAGGTGCTAGCCCTCTAAACCCCCCCCCCCCCCTTCCATAGACAAATGATTCCAAAAAAATATTTTATGAGGCCTGAACTGTTTATCAAGCTATTGAGATAGATCTTCATTGCATGTTATATTCTGTCAAATTAAAGGTAGTCATATATATATATATATATTTATTTATTCATGAAATACTATTTTATTGGAAATAATTTCAGTTTCTCTGTTTCTACTTTGACATATATTTTATTCTAATCAGAATACACAAGGACCAGGTGTTGTTTTTAGGGCGAGGAAAGGAGATGGGGGCGGGGTAGTGAGCCCAACGAACAACCAAGTCTCAAATTGGCTGATGTAACAAAAGAACATAGACGCTCGCGATTCTGCCAACAAGAGACCAGAAGGTAACCCTAAGAATGACGGGCTTGGTTATCGCCTAGTACGATAGGGAATGCTTGACAACAGGTTAACGAGAAACTGATTAAAACAAGAGATAATGTTCATGTTCCTTATCTGATAGATGCATACAATAATTAGTTACTATAGTTTTGATAGAGTTTTAAAAAGCTAAAATAAAACGAAATTTAATAAAATAAAATATTTAACATAAAAATTCTTACAGAGTAATACGACCTACATTACAGTATAAAAGAAAACAGAATTATAACTTATATACAAGTCTAAAGAACAAAACCTATTGACCTACAGAACAATATTTTGACAAATATAAGAGTTTAAGAATTAAAAAAAAGTATGACCTACCAACGAAAATATCAATCCCATAAATGTAAAAAAGTATATATGACAATTAATTCTCATTATACTGAATTATATCAATTATCTGTCCATAAAATACATACATTGAAAAAGAAATAAATGAACTATTAGCAAAACTGACATAAAGTCAACCCCTAATCAAAATGGCGAGTATTGTATTGCAACATTGGTATTTGGTTTTCTCACAATGTGTCCTATCCAGATAAACTTTCGCCTTTTAATATCTTGAACTATGAGTTTTCGCTTGGTGCTTTCCCACAAGTTGATAAAAAGATATCCTTTCCGGCAACCTATTGAGGATATTTCCCAATATTCAGCGTAGGGAACTGTTTGGAGCTTTTCCAGAATTTTTTTCTTGACTCCTTGACTCTCCGTGTCTTGGAGATGTACATGAGAATCAACTAATCCTTTTTTTTTCTACTAATCGTAAAAAAAAAGCGCTAGGGATACCTTTCAGAAATAACCGAATCACTAGGTGGCAATTATGACATTCAAACAAAACATACATTACGTAATATTGTCGATGTTAAATTTATGGTTATGACAGTCATGGACGTTATAGCTACAGTGAAATGTATATGATGTATTTTACTGTAAACATCCTAAAAGATGAAGCTGTATTGTAATGTACAGAAACAAAGTAATCAGGGTTCTGTCCTTTTCAGACATGTCATATGTGCAAGAATGTATCAATTCATAGTCATATCAAAAAGATCACAGAAATATTTCAAATTGTAAAATACAACATTACATCATCAAACATAATACAAAAATTCACCAATATCTTACAAACAATGTTTCCAAAATTTCTGTTTTAAACCGAGGGGAAAATAAATTAAAATGAATGTATAGCATTATCAGAAAATTGCAAATACGCTTCAAACGAATGCATTGCATTAGTCAAAGGGAAGTAATACATACAAATACAATACATCTCAGGTCTTGAACGAGTTATGGGTTACCTATCCTTGGTCCTTCTTCATTGGTTCAATAGAACATATGTTTCCAGGGATGAATAAAGCCAGGAGTAATAGAGTACAAGCACATTGCTTGGTATTCAGTTTGAGAGAGAACACTTCTTGTTCCTCCCTGATATGACATGATTCATTACTGATAAGGTCCTACCAAGCTAAACAATGGAATCTTAAAGGAACATTGCAAACATGAATCCAGTTCACAGCTGTGAAATTGTACTCATATAGTGCCTTATATACTTGACCTCGTGTAAGATCCAACGCACATTTTTTTTTTTTAAATTAGAGTTTTGTTTTAAGTTTTTGTAATATTTCCTTCATGAATAGTTACACTCTTTTAAAATGTCAACCATGACTATTACATAACATGTTGTACTATGTTTTTCTAATAAACTCTACAGCATAACTTTGTACATTTATATTTAAGCTTTTCATATTTCATTTATAATTGCTAGACACTGTTGGGCATTTCAAATTACTAATATAATTAACGAAAACTTTCTTGATTTAACACCTTATTTTTTCTTCTTATACTATTGTCCAGTTTAAATAACATAAAAGTTGTTTATGAATTAAAAAAATGATAGAAACATAATTTCGGCCTATTCTTCACAAAAAAAAAAATGCTGGAGGATCAAACTGCCTCCCCTTTATCTCCGACATATAACCGAAGTCGTTCTCTTTTGGACTCTTCCATTCCGTTGTTGGTCGTCGGGCTATCTTGGTCCGGGCTGGTCTGTTTGTTGCGCCGCTTCTGATGCTTTCGGAACGCTCCGAGAATCAGTAGCCAGACTTTTTTGCTGATAAACAACATGGCCGCCACGCAGACGCCAAACAACCCAACGATGAACACACCTATAGGGGGAGGGGGGGGGACGATGAAAAAATAAATATTTTGGTTTAATATAAAAAATGTACAGTTGAAGTTTTTACTTCTCATTGAACTAGTTTCGCCCACCCCTAAAATAGTAAAAATAATGATAGTTCTTATGCGCAACAACAGTACAGAGAAACTATCCACAATCTACCGAAAACCATTTGAACATTTGGGAGATACTCAATACACATATGATAGTCGATACACAAATAGTAACAAATATATTCTTTGTTTTAACTGTAGTTATTTACATATGTAATTATAGAAAATCGAATTCATTACACGATTGCATATATATATATAAGGCTTGTCTTCAAGTCCGAAGTTTAATGAGGAATGCAGTATTTCCCGTGGCTACGCAGCTCCAGCTGTGACCTACATATTTGCCTCATCCAGGGCATGCATAACCATATATATATATATATTCTCCTGGAAAATAACGATCTTATTATTCTTTTTTTAATGAATTAATTTTCATTCTCTGGAACTGCCAGGATCGAGCTTCGTTAAATGGAAACAAAATTCATTGTAGTCCTTTTAACAGTGTACACATTTCTAATGATATGGTAGGTCTGCAACACTACTACCCTTTGACGGGTAATAAGGATCCTCTATGAAATGATTAGGTGTTTGAATGCGTCTGCTGCATCAGTTGTCATTATCCCTTCGGTTGATATAACAACAGGTTGTATAGTTACTAATTTACTATAGATAGCTTTCGTAATTGCTTAATCCCTAGGCTTAGATTTTGATATTTTTATTATCATTAAAAAACATAGATGACGAATATGAAAAATTGCATCTATACTAATCATTTAGTGACTTACCTGCGGTGTGCTCAACACTAAACTTGACTTCACCTGTCCGCTGACTATCGCTGCCAACCTCACACTCTCGTTTGTCATCCCACCACCTAGGAGAAACAACATCATCAGGAACATCGACAGTGACATCAACATTTACATCAACAACAAAATTATAGAAAAATAAAAATAACCAGAGGCGTAGCTATGGTGGGGGAGAGGGAGGGTAGGTATTAGAAAATCCCCCCGGGCCCCCACTTGATGGGGGCCCCCTAATGAGTGTTTTTTGCATTAAACATTAAATATAATGCAAAATGCAGGGGGCTCCTAAAGAGGTCAAACCCCCCCCCCTTTGCCCCCAAATGATGGCAAATTCCTAGCTACGCCACTGAAAAAAACATCACAATAGGCAGTTTATTGGTTAAAATAAATACATTTGGTGTAACTTTAAATCCATGGATTTAATTGAACATATGAACTGTAAGATTATTATTGTATATCAACTGTTCATCTGTACTGCTATGTGTTACAGACAGCTGCAAGATTTATATTCTACTCAAGATTTGTGCATAAGAATTGTTGGTTCATATGCATACTAAAATGTACGTAACCCCGTTGTCATTCTGTTGCGTTTCTGTGATAACAAATGACAGGCTAAGATCATTTATCGCAACAGAAGATGTACAGCCTAAAGCAGTGTTTCCCAAACTGTGTTCCGCGGAACCCTAGTGTTCCGCGAGGCCTGAATAGGTGTTCCTTGAACTGCTGGAATAATTAATTATTAAGTCAATACGTGAATTGACTTCTCTAAAAAAAAAAAAAAAAAACAAGTGTTTCTCTAAATACTCAGAATGTTCGATGTGTTCCGTTAAAGAAAAAGTTTGAGAAACACTGGCCTAAAGCAACATTTTCATTGTCAGTCAACCGTGTGTTTTTTTGTTTTTTTTTAAATGGCTCGATTTAAGAGGATCTCATGTAGATGCTGCTTCTATTTGGTGAACTGTACATCAGAGTCTAAGTCGGATTTTTAAATAAACTAAAAACTACGATTTCAAACATTTTGATCTATAGAGCAGATCTACTTTTTTGGTTGTCGGTTAACGAGGGTGTCATGTGACCAGCACAACGACCTACTGCCTCTACTTTCTCCAATGTATGTCAGGTGGACGGACAAAAGGGCGTCCCAAGAATCACGAAAATCACATCCTGGTCCGAGATTCGGCCCCAAGCACTTTACTGCTCAGCCACCAACTGCCTCAGATTTCAAAAAGTGTTTTCAATTTTGTGAACTTTATTAAACAGTGAGATGGGGGGAAAAAAATGCAGTTCCTTCGTATTATTTCATTTCCACTTATTAAAAATTATTGATATTCTCAATTTTAAAGTTTTCTTTTTCTAAACCTAAACTCTAAAGGTATGTTGTTTCTTACTGACTTTTTCTAAACCTAAACTCTCAAGGTATGTTGTTTCTTACTGACTTTTTCTAAACCTAAACTCTCAAGGTATGTTGTTTCTTACTGATTTTTTCCAACCCTAAACTCTAAAGGTCAATTGTTTCTTACTGACTTTTTCTTCATTCTTGCCATAAATCCCTCTTCTTTTAACTTCAACAGGGCAATGTTGATATGAGATTTAAAAGGGGCACCCGCCATCATGCCGATACCATGCTCCTGAAATAATCAAAATTGTTATTTAATTTCTGTATTTAAACAAGAAAATAAAAACACAAACACCAACCAAATGATTAATCTACTTATAGATCAGGGGCTCTAATTCCTAGGTTCTGTTTACATTTTTTATAAAATATAAATATTAATATACATAAATTTAAAACGTGTATTCAGAGGAATTAGAAATGAATATTTTTTTTTACATTAATCTGATGTTTCATAATGATCATATATTTAAAAAAAAATCATAATTAACATGACAAAGAATAAAATGTTATTAAAATAATTGTAAGTTTATCTACAAAATTTTCTTTGGTAACATATAAATCGATTAATAGCGATTTTTAATTACACATGAGGTCTGCCGAACTAAATTATACTAGAAAAGCTTTAAAAAGCCCTTAAATAACAATCTTCTACGTTTTTGTGTTATCCATGGAAACAAACAATAAAATATTTTAATATTTATGAGAGTATGCGAACATAAAATCTTACTTGCAGAAGTATTGGGTTACTGACGGCCATGACATCACAGTGCCGGTTCTGGAAAGCCTCGTTGATAAGGTAGTCAAAGATAAAGGCGTGTGTCCCTTTCTTGACCTTTTTCATGCCCTCAGAAGCGTTGACCACTTGACCGTTTGAACCCAGAACCTTGCTCCATATTTTCTTATACACATTTTTCTGTCCCTGGTCTTAACAAAAAATGAATGTCTGCTATTTAGTTACCATAATTTCGAATCATGCCAATTACAAAATTGAAAATATATCGCTACCATGTCAGGTTAACTGTTAATTTCAGTTTTTGTAGAAGTGTTTAGATTGAATTGGAAGGAGAACAAACTAATGTTTGTATTTTACATGCTTTTTTTAAATGAAAAGATGGCTTTTTGTGCATGCATGCAAATAAATTTTTTTATAAGACGTTTAATGCTATGTTAATCAATTAGTTATTCGTACCATTGGAAAGCTCGTCGAAATAAAATGTTCAATTGTTGTCATGCGCCCCATTTTACAAATAAACAAATGAGGCATGAAACGGCCACAGCCGCAAGCACGATTATTCGGTGCGGTGATGTTACGCGTAAAGGATTAATACTCTGATTTTGTAACCAAAAGGAAAAACTTTATATATTATTAAAGGGCCTAAAATAACCTTTCTAACGGTACCAATTTTACTGTAATCGGTTATTTATACTTTAAGATGTGGTAGGGTGAAAAACGCCTGAAACTTATTAAATGTTACGCAATTAAAAAAAAGCGCGATTTTTGCTTAAGTTTGGGCCCCTAATGTTGGCTACTACCAACTGAGTAAAGTGGATGTCTGTCTGGTCGTGTGGTTCCGTTCAGCGGGAGGTCTGGGCAAGGATGTAATTATCTTCAACTCTGCCAGGACTATCTTAAACGTAAAACATACGCAACAATAACTTGCTTTCACGAGAACAAAATAAAGTCAAGGCTTTTATCTTCATCTCGAGCACAATTTTACAATTAAGATACACGATAAGTGAACGAAGATAATCTAGGACTTAAAAGATGGGAGCTTGGTTACCAGGAGCTTAGATGATGACCTAGTTTGTCGTTTTAGCGCTAAGAATTTAGAAACTTTTTAAAGATTAACGTGGCTTAAAGTGACTACTAGAGTAGAATCAAGCACCCGATTGCTGAAGCTAATTTGGCAAAGCTGCTTCAGGAGGAAAGAAATAGCAGTGAGCGCAAAACATTTTAATGACTGACTTGTTTTGTGAATTGACTTCGACAGATACAACACACACACAAAATCTAAATCTTTATGGAAGTCATTAAGTATTACATTGCCAGAAAGAAATAACAGAATATGATACAAGAGTTAGTCGGTATTACAGAACTTTAAAAAAACAAAGCAAATTTGGTACAATAACCTGAGCGTCTAGTGATTCGAGCCATAGGTAAAGAGTAATAGGTGTGTAACAAATTAACATCTGCTTGGATCCCTCCCAGACAGAACTTGAAGCTCAAAAAGTGTTACACTCAACTGATAAAACAATTACAAAATTAGTCTTACCGTTTTTTAAAAAGGCCATCGTGGCGGAGTTGATGACGGTGCTGACACCGATCTTTTTGGATTCCGCTAGAGTCTCGAAGGAGTTGACTGTCTCCCCAAAGTTCTGGAGTAAAGAATACAGTTCGTAATTAGACATTTCGTTAAGCGTATATACAATGTATAAGGTAAACATGATACTTCATATAAATGAGCATCTACATTAAAAACGTTTACATAAATCAACGAACAAGAACACATAGTTAATGTATTTGTCTTCATTTTAAATCAAGACAACAAAGTGATTCTTAAAAATATCTGGTAATTACTTAGTCCGAAATCGTGGATTAATTTCTTTCTGAAGTTTCGATTAAAAAAAAATTATAACTCTTTTATTGCCTCCAATAGAGATATTTATCTATAGTGGAAGAAATATAAATAGCTAGCGTTTTGACTTATTCGGGAAGGGTTGATAAGCTTATGTTGTTAACTATTAAAAATAAAGTTCCTCTTTCAGACGATCTATAGGGAAGATGATATTAAGGTCATCTGATTCTTTAGCCAACGGTTAACGAGCAGGGTGTCATGTGGCCACCACAACGACAACCGTCGATACTTTCCCCAACTAAAGTCAGGCACCCATTAGAGTTGGGTGGACTTAGGGGCGCCCTGAAAATCCCGAAATACGAAATCCCCGTCTTCAGCGAGATTCGAACCCAGGACCCCAGCGCTTAGCCATTTAGCCACCGTGCCCCCCTCTAAAAAAGTATCTTCTATGTATATAATTGTCTTCATGGCTCAACAGTTTAGACACCGAGACGTAAAAAAAGATCACTCTTTTATTTCTACAAGTTGGACTAGAGTTACCCCACGAGAAAAAAAAAGGGGGGGGGGGAGAACAAGTACTTTTCAGCTGTCACTATATAGCTTGGCCGGACTTAACCATTGTGACCAAGAAGTCATGGAAAGATCACTCTTTTATTTATTTCTACCCCACGTAACTTAAGCAGCGAAAAAAAGAAAGGGGGGGGGGAACAAGTAATCTACTATGTCTTCACCCATAACTAAATAGCAGGGTCGGACATAACCGTTGTGGGGCCCTAAGCGAAACGGATTTCGCGGGGCCAAGTTTGGGTAGGGATACGGATAATAAGTGAAAATTAAGAGTTTGTACTAGAAAATAAATTCATCTTTGCATTTTATTCATTCTTTACTACGTACCGAATTACTTTACGAGCCTTACGTGTATCGAAGTCATACAGTATATCATAAAAATTATATTTCCTACATAGGTCACACTCAATAGCAAGAATACCAAATGTTTCAATCTATCTACGAGAATTGTTGACCTCGAGTAATTAATCATTAGTTTGAGGCGCGAGAAGCTTCTTTCACCAGATTCCAAAATTACGGATATCGCATAATGCCGTTTTTTTATCGAGCGTAGAATTAATATTGAATGACACCCCAATATACCAATTTTTGTGTTTAGATTTCAGGAGACTTGTATGAGTTTTAAAAAGATTTTAATAATCTCCGGAGATTTCCAGGAGCTTCTGGTAAATCAGTCGGCCTCGGGAAATCTGTTATAAGTTATAAAAAGGTTTAATTTAATAATTTACACCTATAATTAGCGCGGGTGTTATGAAAGTGCGGGACTCACTGCGGTCGCATAGGTTTGAGTGGCCTAAGGCCGGCCCTGCAAAATAGTGGCGTATGCTACGCTGTGGGTCGACTAGTATGATAATAATTTGCCTGCACCTTGTGACTATTTTTGTTTTATTTAGAAGGCTACACTGATGCTCAGTTTAGCACCTTGACATTATTAAGTTAGCAGTGAAAATGTGCAATAGAGAACTCGTGACACCACCATTCAGGCGTCGTAAAAATAAGTTAATTAAAAAAAAACAACAAAAAAAAAACTGAGGTGTTTAATTTTATGAATAGATACATCTTACTACCTCTAATGTAGCAATTCTAAATTCAATCTGGTAACTCTACACTTACGGGGAATTAAAATAATAGAAAACACCTTCTCCAATGTTTAAATGATTTAGTAGAATGTACATTAACTTTTACAGCATTTGCTTGGGTAGTCTGACACGCAGCACGATCCCTAACCGACACCCGCTTGTTGGCACATTGGTTCCACAGTTGGGACGCTTTCGATAAGGGCCGAGAGCTTCATGATGGCAGGATGGCTGCTTGGTCGTGAGGTTTGCGCGCTGGACTGTCGTTCGGATTTATCGATGGTCGAGGGTTCAAATCCTGCCCGCTCCCATCCCCCGTCGTCCTGCGGGAGGTTTGGACTAAGAAGTAAACTATCTTCAACTCTGAAGGAACATCCGAAACATGTCAAACATTTTACAAACAGACAAGCAGTTGAGTAGACCAGAGCGAAAGGACGCATGGTGGAAGCTTTGCCGTGCGGAACAGGCCGTCCTAGCCCAGTTCCGAGTCGGACACTGTCCAATAGGTGCGTACTTTAGACGGTGGAAGGAGAACTAAGACACACGGTGCCGCCACTGCGTCCAGTACGATAAAAAAGTACACCACATTCTTTATGAACGTCGTGTTTTGCATGAGGGACGATTGGGACAAAGAAATGAGAGAGAGAGAACTGGTTCGTATGTGGCATTAGGGGAGTCCTTGTACGGGGACAAGGCGACCTTACAACTCGCTGCCCGCTTCCTCTTCCGTGCTCTAAGGGAGTAATGTCGACATGGTTCGTTACTTATGGGCTTTCTGATTCAGCATGTAGTACGAACGATTTTTTTTCTAATTCGTTTAACAAAGACATACCTTAATGGTCAGAAAGGCCGCCATGTTAGCGGTGTAGGTGGACACTGTGATGAGGACGAAGAATAAAAACCCGGCAGTTAGAATCCTCTGTGAGATGGGTACAGGGGCGAAGTCAGTGCCACGTTTCAGGAGGGTCCCAATGGTGAACCATATCGTTTCCTGAAACAAACAAAATTATGCTCAAGTGTATTCAGTTAATGTTTATGCCTGGATTATATATCTGATCTGACCTATTGACCTAGCTATTTAAATTGTTTATCGCATTAAACTTTACGCCCTTTCTTTTTAGGTTCCACTGACCACTACACTGACCACTAAAATGACATCTATTCAAGCGATATATTCTATTGCATTCATAAGTACGAAGCTTATGGTTCACTTTACCTTCAGTGTAAATCTCCTATCCTCCTCGCTGCAGTAGTCCATAGCAAAGAAGACTATGGTCACTAGAGTGGAGGCTCCCAGAATGGCCATCCAGAGCTCCAAGGAGAAAGGCATCATGAACTAGCGCCACATAATTAAACAAAAAACATGTCAACCAGATATAAATGAAATATTATGATTGAACTCATTCGGTCATGTTATATTTTGTAGATGAAACAGTGAACTAGATTGTTGGCTCTGGTTGGAATGAAACTCTACACCAACCGATGCACCGCTGACAGTATTTTTTTGTTGCATTCTAAAACACGTGACTATGACTATACTACTACAAGCTTTAAAAATAACAAATAATAATAATTTTATTTATAGAGTGCTGTTAACAAACAAAATGTAGGCTCAAGGCGCTGTAATAACATTACAAACGCAATCACGACAAAGGAAATAGAAAACTAATCTAAAAAAGTTTTAAACAAGTAGGTCTTAATGTTCTTCTTAGAAGTGGTGTAGCATGTTGTCTGTCTGAGATCAATGGGGAGTGAGTTCCAAACCTTTGGTCCGTGCACTGAAAAAGCCCGCAGACCGTAGCTTTTGAGGGAGAAACGTGGCACCACTAAAAGCGTTGAGTCCATTGAGCGCAGGGCTCTCTGGGGGACGTATGGAGTAATCAGTTCTCTAAGGTACAGGGGCATCTCATTGTTATATATACACTGATGACAAAGTGTAGCGACCTTGTAATCCATTCTCGCTTCCACGGGAAGCCAATGGAGCATGCGCAAGGGCGTAGTAGCAGAATATTGGTAATTCGTTTCCCGCTGTAAATCTAGAAACATCGTTTCATTTTTTTTTTTGCTGACTGTCTATTTTTAAGAATAACGAATTTAAAAAATTGGCAAGGAGTTTTGTAATAAATAACTTATTTCTAAGAACATACATCCCCGAGTTGTGTCCCATGGTACGATGTTTGTTATTATCTTTTCTGGTTTTTAATAGGGTCTACAGCAGTGATTCCCAAACTTTTTTGCCTCGTGGACCCCTTGCCATGGTTTCTGATTTGCGGTAGACCCCCTGCTTAACTTATATTGCATTTTTGCAAATTCATCAACATTTTTAAAACTAATTTCTAAATGTAGTGAGTCTCAGAGTGAAAAAGTAATTTAAAGCTGCATTAGAAGTTATACAGATGTCATTTTTATTGATAAAATTTAATTTAAACCAAATAAAACAACAAAATATATATTTCTTGAATCATCAAACACACTGGAAGTGTTTTTTTTTTGTGGGCTCATCATCCGTTGCTACGGATGTTTCCTATAGAAATTTGTTGTTATATAAAGTAGTCTTTGAAACATTAAATATTAATTAATTAATTTGCTTTAGGGATTCTTGTAAACTTTTTCACAAACATCAGTTTCTCTTGTATTTCTTGATCTTTCATGTGTGGCTCAAATATTGGGTCCGGAGAACTGTTTTCACTAACAGGAGAAGTGGCGAAGGCGAGTCACTAGCACCAAAACCAGTAAGCCTTGGACAGGCGGGACTCATTAGCCTGGGTTTTCTACCCACCAAGCAGAAGGATATCTGAATTCAAACCTCTGCTGTCTTGCAACTATAAACATGGGTTTTGTGAGTCAACCCTGAGAAAAAATAAGGAGCCAGCAACCCTTAGGCAGTTTGCAGCAAACAGTGCTACATCCTGTCAGGGCCTGCAAGACCGCTGATCCCAAACTGTTTATGTCGTTTGAAAAGAATTACATAAGAAGCTTTTAAGACTAAGACTAAGACTAAGACTAAGACTAAGACTGCTTTATTGATCCTTACGGAAATTAGTTGTGATTACAAGGACTCTTTTCTCATATAAAGACAACACTGATGTTCCCTTGAACTGTATAGTTGCAAGAAATGTGTTTAATAATATCAGATGTAGGTTTGTGTAAAACAGTTTTTAAAACTATTTCAACGGCAGGTAAAATCAATGTTTTACCCAAAATGTTTTCCGTATTTGACTATAAATAAAGAGATATTGTAAGTCGTTCACAAACCATCATCTTCTCTTTATGATGTCGAAGAGAGATTTTGTGGGTCTATTCTGAACTTATCTTTTTAAAACTTTTATCTTTTTATCGGGGTGGCATCGTCTCAAATTATCCTCCAGCGTAATTAGTTTCATATCGTCGTAAAAAGGCACTAAGGCAACCGCTTGTTTGACAAGGAAAGAATGAAGTCCAAATTTTAAATAATCATCGGTGTACAATATACATTTCTTTTTGTTAAACATTACTTACATGTAGACAAAATTAAGATATTTAAATAAGTATTGAAATTAAATACAAACATTTTTCGTTTGAAAAGCAGGATAAATATTTAAAAGATTAACTAAGGTACAGATCATATATCAGTGTAGGAAATAATTACATAAATGGGAGTGAAAATTAAAGTCACAAATGAAATGAAATCCATTATCGTAGACCCCCATGGACAACTCATAGACCCCCAGTTTATTTTTTCCCTTTCGTAGACCCCTTGGAAGTCTTCGTGGACCCCTGGGGGTCTATATAGACCACTTTGGGAATCACTGGTCTACAGCAATCGTTTTATGAAATGTGGTGGCGGGGATTAAAGTGTCTTTTCTTGACCTTCTCCTTCATGAAAGTTTCCTTTCTTTCTTCCACTAGCCACTGCTCAGTGTCCACAACAGATTGAGCTATAATCCAATTTTTATAATTTAATTTTTTTTTTTTTTTTACTTGTGGTAATAATACAATGTCATTACAGACTCACCTGAAAGATAGTTAGGTCCTCATCTGGGCGCTTGACCAGAATGTTGACCCCAGTACTGACCACGCCAAGGCTGAAGTCAATCACTGTTTCACGTGCGGAGGTGATAGAGATGGCGCCACAGGCCAGCGTAGCGTTCTGTACAGGAGACAATCAGAACATAGAATTGTAAGGACAAGAACTCTGGACAAATACAAATACGCTATAGGAGTTTATCTAATCACAAACAAGACTTTTAATTTCTACTATGTGGGATGCTTGTTCGAGAGGCTACCTATGAAGGGGGCTCGAGGTTCGACAAGCGGCAGCTTAGGACTCTATTATTTAAACTCAGTCATTACACCGCTTAGAAGTAGGCCCTACTTTAGTATTTAAACTCAGTACTTACACCGCTTAGAAGTACTTTAGTATTTAAACTCAGTACTTGCACCGCTTAGAAGTACTCTAGTATTTAAACTTAGTACTTACACCGCTGAGAACCTCGTTGACCATTCCGTCCCATTGGTTGGTCAGAAGATTTTTAGCTCCGTAGACGTTGCCTGGGCTAACATAGAGCTCATATTTAAACTTGAGCTCTTGAGCTAGTCTTTTGATGAGATCTATTGAGAAACCTTCATAGTAATCCCCCAAGATAGGCTCACTCCGCCTTATGACAAATGGATCTTCCTGCACAGATATAAATCAAACCATTCACATTCAAACAATCAGATTCTAGCAAAGTCAATCATATTAATCAAATCTTATAAATCACATCTTTTTACATCAAATGAAATCAAATCACAACAGGATGAGCTTTAGAAAAAAGTAAAATTTTACAAGAATTTAATTATATAATTATATTGCTTCTCTATTAATAAAAAAAAATAACATATATCAGTATAGCTGGATTTATCGATGGTCTCGGGTTCAAACCCTGCCCGCAACCATCCCCCGTCGTCCTGAGGGAGGTTTGGACTAGGAAGTAAACTATCTTCAACTCTGAAGGAACATCCGAAACATGTAAAACATTTTATAAACAAACAAACCTGGCGATACGGTAATAATGGTTGAAATACCTTACACAATTAATATACATCTAGTTGTTTTAAAAGTAGAATCATGATCTTTAAATTGGAAGTGAATTTAAAACTGACCTCGACTACAACTATCCGAACTAAGTCTGGCATTATTCCATATTCACGGTCACCATTGTCGTGCTGGGTCGAGTTGGTCAGATTAAGGCGCAAGTCAGAATTTGCACCGTTCGGACCCCACCTTGCAATCTAAAAAAATGAAAGAAAATGCAGAGTTAAAAATAGATTGAATACTAACTTAAAAGCACTCAAGTAAAAAAAAAAAGGACTTTTATTAATTTGTCCTAGCTTGTGGATTAAGAAATATACGTTTATTCTTTTTTCATTTAGAGCATTTAACAATTTTACTTCTGACTCTGTAAATTATGGTTAAAAGCTTGATTTACAAGAGCTACAATGTTATTGTATTCAAAATCTTAGCACTCTAACAATGTCTCTACCTACCCATAATTGTTTATTATGCAAATAAAATGTTAATATAGACCAATGACAGTGCCATGATAAGAGGAGTGAATCGCATTCATCTATCTATCTATCCATCTATCTATCTATCTATCTATCTATCTATCTATCTATCTATCTATCTATCTATCTATCTATCTATCTATCTATCTATCTATATCTATCTGTGTTTCTCTTTCTATCTATCAATCTAACCTTCTATCTATCTATCTATCTATCTATCTATCTATCTATCTATCTATCTATCTATCTATCTATCTATCTATCTATCTATCTATCTATCTATCTATCTATCTATCTATCTATCTATCTATCTATCTATCTATCTATCTATCTATCTATCTATCTATCTATCTATCTATCTATCTATCTATCTATCTATCTATCTATCTATCTATCTATCTATCTATCTATCTATCTATCTATCTATCTATCTATCTATCTATCTATCTATCTATCTATCTATCTATCTATCTATCTATCTATCTATCTATCTATCTATCTATCTATCTATCTATCTATCTATCTATCTATCTATCTATCTATCTATCTATCTATCTATCTATCTATCTATCTATCTATCTATCTATCTATCTATCTATCTATCTATCTATCTATCTATCTATCTATCTATCTATCTATCTATCTATCTATCTATCTATCTATCTATCTATCTATCTATCTATCTATCTATCTATCTATCTATCTATCTATCTATCTATCTATCTATCTATCTATCTATCTATCTATCTATCTATCTATCTATCTATCTATCTATCTATCTATCAGTGTTTCTAATTATTTGTAATCCTTTGTATGAGCCTACTTTACAGATATTCAAAATTTCATAGATAACATTACCGACTGATTATACTTTCCATACCCCCGCCACTAGTTACGTTGGTAAATATCCCCCCCCCCCAATGTGAACTGACCGTCTTGTACATGCTCTCCTCTCCCCCGTGGTCGTACAGGTACAAGTGAAAATTTTTCCTCTGACCATTTTTGTCAAAGTAAATCTTCCCAGTTCGTCCATCTGTAAAATTGGTCTGGATTAAAAACAAGACATTTAAAATGAGAACGACATATGCCAACTAAAAAAGAAAATACATCTGTTCATTGTTCTATATCTTTATTCATGAAAAAAACAACATTTGATTTAAGTAATAATAATACAAGGCGTTTCTCCGAGGAGTACTTTTTTTTCGTGGCTAAGCAGTCCCAGCTGCGACCTACATATTTGTCACATCCATGAAAGACATTATCATTGATTTTGGTTCTTTTATTTTTGTCTGCTTAGTCTGTTATCGGCAGTGGACTTTCTTTTGGTCTTAAATTTGTATACCGCCGCCCTTTGTAAGAAATCTCCAGCTGTCTCGTTTGGAAGACGCCTGCTGCCAGGTGCTCTCTTCAATGTCAGTTGAAGCAAGTTGGCGCCTAAGCTGGTCTTCAACGCATTTCCGTAGTTTTCTAACTTCAAATAGAGGCTACATGAGTCAACCCTGTTGAAAAAGCAGAAGCCGATTACTAACAGTCAGCTGCTGCGCAAAACTGTATGCGTCGTTTTCCGTTCCTTAAGACTTAGGAGACATCGGCTCCGTGGAGAGGGGGGGGGGAAGAAGCTGCTGAATGTGGACGACATCGTTCTGACCATAGCAAATGCCCAGATTTTGATACTTACCATCCACAACACGAATCTAAGTCGTTTTACGACTGAATGAGGTCAACATCATCTTAGACCAGGTCACGTCAATCATTTCCCTCTAATTTGCTCTCTAATACATTATTCTAAAAGCTCTTCATTAACTAAAACAAAATTATTACCAATACTATACGTATTGAATGAAACAACACATTTTAACAGAACTGAACATTTGAAGACGACAAGTTTCCACTTCAAAATAAACAATAGCACTATTATCTATAGCTCAAGTTTTCTTAACACCTGTGGGTCATTCCCGACGGCTGTAATTGGTTCATCTAGTAAGTATCTCCTCTATAAGGTAACTATTGAAACATCAAAAAGATACAACCCCTGTGCTAATTATAGATCATAGAGGTTACAAGAGCAGAAATTATAGAACGATAATTAACCGCCCGGGACGTGGTGCCGATGTAGTCTAAGTTTGAATCTTATTGGCCTAGTGCTGATGAAAGAAAGACAGAATGCGTTAGACTTGAAGGACCTCTCGATGGCATTTGAAGCATTCGTTCATAAGAATAACAGCATGTAGAAAATATTATTCTTTAAAGAATGAATTACAAGCAGCGATTCTTTTGGTGTATTTCTGCCTGTATATTTAATCTTCATGTCCAGCGAAAAACACGAAGTTAAACATTTGGTACTCTTTACAAAACACATGTTGGAAATATCCTCTCTAATTAGGATTCTAATTAGTAATTAAATGAAAAACCAATTAAAGTGAATTTAAAATAGCTTCCTAATATTTTTTTAAAATAACAGTTCAGATAATAATTTAGTTTTTAAAAATTTATAAAAATCGCATTGACCGAAAGAGATAAACTTAAAACTTCGCTTAATAATAATAACTTAATAACTCAGTTTCTTATCTCAGAGAACTCAGCATTTGTTTTTGTTTACGAAAAAAAATGACACATTAACAAAAAAAAAGTATGTAAACTGACCTCTTTGATGACCCTTAGAAATTTTTCGTTGTCTATGACATCCTTATTACTCTTGGGTAACCTAAGGTACTTGTCCAAGGCCAAAGACGTCAGCTTGGCAGTGTCGATGGCCGCCGCGTTGTTTTCCTCTATGGTAGTGCCCTCAGGCCTGATGTAGCGGTACGCCAGTAGCTCGCAGCGCCGAGAGAAGAGCCCCAGTTCGTACATCTTGCTGGCCCCAGAGAAAGGTTCGTAGTAAGAAGCCTGAAGTCAAAGAAACACACATTTAGAACGTGTTCCAGTGTTTTGATGACATTTGAATAGCTTATAATAATACCTCTATTTCAATCGCCACGTCATTGTCGCCAAGCCAAAATGTCAACCCTTTAATAAAACGTACCACGTCTCGCGCCAAATTCCTAATCGAGTCCCAACCAGTTCCATTTTACAAAACTCTTGACAGCCTGAGTGTAATGTGTATTTAGGTGAATAATGATATTGTTGAACTGATCAGCTGGCAACCCTTTCGTTAGAATGTTGTTGATACTAAAAATAGATTATTTCAAAGTTTATCTAGGAAGAGGAGACAGTAATTAATGACCTACCGGATCCATGAAGAAAAAAGTCATGTCTGGCTGGTGCAACATTCCATAAGATCTGGCCTGAAGGATAAGGAAATAGGACATATTAAAAATAATTATTTTAAGGGTGATATTAATACGTATGCTTCTAAGCAGTAAATTAAAATTAAGAGGTTCATATTA
This sequence comes from Biomphalaria glabrata, assembly GCF_947242115.1. Taxonomy (NCBI): domain Eukaryota; kingdom Metazoa; phylum Mollusca; class Gastropoda; family Planorbidae; genus Biomphalaria; species Biomphalaria glabrata. The sequence goes on from NC_074720.1 coordinate 36,141,841, forward strand.
CGACACGTGGGGCCAGGTCCTGTCCGTGATGTGACGATATCCGTCATCTACAGATTTAAGTTGGGCATCACCGTAGCAACAAATTTAGTTTGGGCATCACTGTAGCAACAAATTTAGGTTGGGCTTCACTGTATCTACACATTTAGGTAGGCAGCACTGTAGCAACACACTTAGGTTGGGCATCTACATATTTAGGTTGGGCATCACTGTAGCAACAAATTTAGGTTGGGCATCACCGTAGCAACAAATTTAGGTTGGGCATCACCGTAGCAACAAATTAAAGTTGGGCATCACCGTAGCAACAAATTTAAGTTGGGCATCACCGTAGCAACAAATTTAGGTTGGGCATCACAGTAGCAATAAATTTAGGTTGGGCATCACTGTAGCAACAAATTTAGGTTGGGCATCACTGTATCTACACATTTAGGTAGGCAACACTGTAGTAACACACTTAGTTTGGGCATCTACATATATAGGTTAGGCATCACTGTAGCAACACACTTAGGTTGGGCCTCTACACATTTAGGTTTGGCATCACTGAAGCAGCAAATAAAATGGGTATCAGACAAGTCCAGACAAAAAGTTCAGCATTGATATAAGTAACAGATCATTTTCTAGTTGTAGTGAAGCAACACAATGCTTTACAGTACTCTTTGTAGGTAGTAGTGCACTTAATAACAATATAATGAAACACTCTAGTATTTCTAGAGTCATCAACCAATGTATTTTTAGTGTGGAAAGACGTGTAGATTTTTATCTTATTATCACTGGGCATCACTGTAGCAACAAATTTAGGTTGGGCATCACTGTAGCAACAAATTTAGGTTGGGCATCACTGTAGCAACAAATTTAGGTTGGGCATCACTGTAGCAACAAATTTAGGTTGGGCATCACTGTAGAAACAAATTTAGGTTGGGCATTACCGTAGCAACAAATTTAGGTTGGGCATCACTGTAGCAACAAATTTAAGTTGGGCATCACTGTAGCAACAAATGTGTGTTGGGCATCACTGTAGCAACAAATGTGTGTTGGGCATCACTGTAGAAACACACTTAGGTTGGGCATCATCGTAGCAACAAATTTAGGTAGGCATCACTGTAGCAACACACTTAGGTTGGGCATCATTGTAGCAACAAATTTAGGTGGGCATCACTGTAGCAACAAATTTAGATTGGGCATCACTGTATCTACACATTTAGGTAGGCAGCACTGTAGCAACACACTTAGGTTGGGCATCTACATATTTAGGTTGGGCATCACTGTATCTACAAATTTAGGTTGGGCATCTACACATTAAGGTTGGGCATCACTGAAGCAGCAAATAAATTGGGTATCAGACAAGTCCAGATTGGTAAAGTTCAGCACTGACATAAGTAACAGATCATTTTCTAGTTGTAGTGAAGCAACACAATGCTTTACAGTACTCTTTGTAGGTAGTAGTGCACTTAGTAACAATATAATGAAACACTCTAGTATTTGTAGAATCATCAATGTATTTTTAGTGAGGAAAGACGTGTGGATGGTTGTATAACTACAGGAATGTTTTAATTCATTCTGCTGCCAGCTACTTCCATCTATGCCACTTAGGGCAAAATGGCGCCTGTGTTGATCTTTATAGTGCTTACGGGTGACACCTCTGTTATGCCATCCTCCTTTGAGCTCGAAAAAAAGATCGCCTCTGTCATGCAGTCGTCCCCCCCCCCCCAAACGAAATAATAAGCGTCCGCAGCTGTCGAATGGTAAGCACTGCCTCTCTATAGTTCACACACTCCAGCAGAATTGGGCTGTTTTGTAAGGTAGCACTGCTGGCGTATGCCCATTATGGAGTAAAGGCTCCTTTGAAAAGAACGCTTGAGAAGCTTTAGACACAGTAGAAGAGCTCTCACGAACCCACAGGACTCACATTTGAGTCCCATAGAAAAGCACTAGTTAAAGCTGCATAATAAGTAAAGAAACCTTAAATAGACCCCCGGTGGACAACAGCTCAGTCTGCACCATTTGTGGGAAAAAAAGAAGGTCGCATCTGGGTTTGCACGGTCATGTGAAACACTACTGATCCATAATCTTGAGAATTGAAGACATTACCATTAATTAGTTCTGCATTGTCTGTTTGTAGTTTTAGAATACTATAAGATAATAAACTACTCTAAGGATGATTTTGTTTTTTTAGAAATTTGATAAAGGAAGTGACTGCCTAATTGGCCACACAAATATATTCATCTTTTTATTAAATGTGGATGACACCTTTTATTTATAACACGTTTTCATAGGGAATTCCAAACTCGACTCAAATGTTTTTCACCTAAGAGTTTAATAGATATATTAAAGTACATGACCATTTTGCGCAGCGACCTTTAAGCAATAGATCTTTCTTTATCAGGGCTGTCATTAGCGGAATTGGATTATGCAGAGCGTCCCACAAAGACTCCTTGCAATAATAAGGCATACTAGGAAGTTTATTAGAAGTTAAATGATACAATCACAATTCTTATTAGAAGAATTGATATTTGTTCTAATTTGTACAAAAACAGATGATCAAAATTGTGTTATAAAAAAATACTATAAAAACATTCGTAAATTGATCTGCAATGGGTAAATAAAATCGTGAATATTGATACTATTTTTAAGTGCTAAAGAGTTTCTATTTATTATCTTATGACGGTAGTACTAAATGAGATAAAATACTCTTTTACTTTTTTAGTGGTTATTTATCTACGGAAATCTACAAGATACCTTATTTAGAATCTACAAAATACCTAAATTAGAATGCTCTAAATTGTAGTGCACTAAAAGAGTCATGAATATAATTAAAACAATCTTTACTAGTGCTTACCTTCACTAAGACTTTACGAATCAAATTGTCCCTGGTATCTCGGGGGCTGCAGACTATTATTCGCTGTTGGCTGGACAGCTGGGCGTTCCGGAGCACCTCAGAGACACTTTCGTTGATGGCGCTGGAGCTGGGGTCCACCGTGAAGGGAATCAAAGACAAACTGTTGTTCAACATCGTGGCTGCCAGGTTGTGGCACTCTGCACACGAAGGAACATGGAATAGAGGAGAAGCAAAATATTTTAAAAATAAATAATTTGTTAATAAAAACAAATCACTCAATATTGCAAAGTGTATTTCCCTTTTTCTATATTTAACAAAAAAAAAATATAAATTAATTACCACTAATTGATCAATTAATTGTGTTCTTTTCTTACTTAGTAGTTGTCATTGAAAATGAATAATCGTGCAACATTTTCAACTTGATCTGAGACTGAAGAGTGGGAGAAAAGAGGTGTAACAGAATCCACCCAGACAGACAGACATACAAAAAGAGTTAATATACGCTTCGTAAGAACTGAAATATTATTCAGCTTGATATTCATCAGCATTGTACTCATACACATTGGTGATGTATACTAATCGGGTCAGTGTGCTACTAACTGAATGTGCTACAGTCTGACTATGATAATGGTTGAGTCTGCTAATAGTTAATTGTGTTTCTGGTTGAGTGTGCAACTGTTTTACGTGTGCTGCTACTGGCTGACTGTGATATTGTTAAGTTTGCTTTTGGTTAGCTGTGATACTGGTTAGCTAGGCTAATGCTACATTTGGCTGTGATACTGGTTAGCTAGGCTATGCTACATTTGGCTGTGATACTGGTTAGCTAGGCTAATGCTACATTTGGCTGTGATACTGGTTAGCTAGGCTATGCTACATTTGGCTGTGATACTGGTTAGCTAGACTAATGCTACATTTGGCTGTGATACTGGTTAGCTAGACTAATGCTACATTTGGCTGTGATACTGGTTAGCTAGACTAATGCTACATTTGGCTGTGATACTGGTTAGCTAGGCTAATGCTACATTTGGCTGTGATACTGGTTAGCTAGTCTAATGCTACATTTGGCTGTGATACTGGTTAGTTAGGCTAATGCTACATTTGGCTGTGATACTGGTTAGCTAGACTAATGCTACATTTGGCTGTGATACTGGTTAGTTAGGCTAATGTTACATTTGGCTGTGAATCTGGTTAGCTATTCTAATGCTACATTTGGCTAATGTTGCTTTTGTAAGACAGTTTTGTTGTTGTTTTTGCAGTGCCACACTGTCTATTTTGTCAATAGCAGGTTTGTCAATAGCAGGTTTGTCAATAGCAGGTTTGTCAATAGCAGGTTTGTCAATAGCAGGTTTGTCAATAGCAGGTTTAAATGTCAGTGGTGTCGATTGTGTCAGTCTTATTGCGTGAAGCTGTGAGTCTCGAAGTCTCAAGATTTGAAGCAAAAAGAGTGGCCAGGGTGAAAGAGCGCCGAACCAACAAAAAGCTGAAAGAAGAAGCAGGCCTATCTGCAACTGACTAAACCCACCCATGCCACGTATGCGGTCGGCTTTTTAAAGCAAGGATTGGACTTCACTGTCATCTTCGAGTCCATAGGAAATGAGAAATGTGTTCATCTTCGATCACGAAGGAGGAGCTATATATGTTTTCAATATCAGTCGAGTCAGTACCATAATGACACCTTTATTAACGGAAGTGACGTCGGTACCTTGGTTATCAGCGGCGCTCTCTGGCATAATCATCAGAGCGCTCTCGTATTGCTTGACGATGAAGTAGTCCACAATGGCGCGATTGAGATCCGCCGCTGGGGGGCGTATCTCGATTAACGTCTTCCATTTGATGGTGTCTTGGACACGACTCATGTCTATCCAGTCAAACCCTGAGGATACAATGTCGAGAATGAAATAGTATAAAGTTGAAACAATGTTAAGACACAGTTGGAGGTAAAGTTGTCACAACATTTAAACAAAGTCGAAACAAAGTTGATACAATTTTTTGAAAACAAAGCTAAGACATAGCCGAGACCACAAAAGTTGCAACAAAGTTATAATAAAGTTGTGACAAAGTTGCAAAACAAAATATGATACAAAATGTCGGAAAATGTCAAACAGTAAAAAAAAAAGCATATTATGAACAACGAAGTGGAAAATAAATCTTAAAGTTTTCTAATGTTGTATCTTAAAGTTTTCTAATGTTGTAACTTAAAGTTTTCTAATGTTGTAACTTAAAGTTTTCTAATGTTGTAACTTAAAGTTTTCTAATGTTGTATCTTAAAATTTTCTAATGTTGTAACTTAAAGTTTTCTAATGTTGTATCGTAAAGTTTTCTAATGTTGTATCGTAAAGTTTTCTAATGTTGTATCTTAAACTTCACCTGACAAACTCATTAAATTTTAGTAAATAATTTGTTTGACAGGTGGACAAATTGTATACCCTAGAGTCCTAGACCGAGGGCGTTTGAGGGTTAATATTTTCTCCCCCACCAAACATATGTGTGTGTGTATGTGAGTGTGTGTGTACGTAATTTTCATTACATCCTGACCCTTCATTCTTTCGAACTTTTTATACATAGAATAGATTCTTCCTGGACTTAGTGAAAACCTTGTGGACAGTAGACACCCCGCCCTTACCAGCTATGCTGTCTGGGAGAATGCTGTGAGCATTATTGCCAGTATTTAAAACTGAAAAACAAATGCACATTCTGAGGTATCTACAGTGCATTACTCTGCTACTCTTAAATTAAACAATTGTAGCTTAAAAAGCAAATCTGCTATTCAAAGCACTTTATCAATGGAGCCCAGCGAATGGTAGAAATCGGTAAACTATAGTTTTCCTTAGTTTTTTATTGAATGGGATAGGTAACCACAAAACCCTGATTTGGTTACGTTCATGGAAAAAGTAATTGCAGCTTTATTATTTCTTTTTGGTTGAAGATAAAAGTAGGTCTGGTACCCTTGAAATCCTGTCTTGGCTAAGCTCATGGACTTTATGACTGTAGTTTGCTTTGCTTTGGATTTTTCTTCCGAAAAAAAGGAGTTTTATCGTCAAAAACATCTGGTGTTTTTTTTTTTTTTTTTTTTTTTTTGGGGGGGGGGGGGTTAAGCTCAAAACTATCTGTTAGGGGGTTTTAAACTCAAGACCATCTGTGAGGGGGTTTTAAACTCAAAACCCTCTCTTGGCCACACTCACAGAAATAGGTGGCTGTTGTTTACATTATTATTATATTGAAGAAAGGATTTTAAACTACAAAAAAATGGTGACTGTCGTTGGCTTTTTTTTATTGAAAGGGGGGAGGTTAACCTCAAAATCTTCTGTAGGGGAGGACTTTAAACTCAAAACCTTCCTAGGCTGAGCAAGTGATGGTATAACATTAAAATCTCACTTACAATAAACAAAATGAAAGCAAAAAAACAGTCACAAAATTCATCCTCTCTTTGCGGGGGTTGGGCGGAATTTCATTTTGGGGGGGGAGGGGGTTGAACCTCGAACCTTTCCCTCCTGGCTACGCCCATGCTTCAAGCTAATTATTAACAACATTAATGCATATAATATTGTTGTAACCCCAGTGGCGGACTGATAGGGTTAAAGTGTGTGTCACCTACTGACACACTAGACAAAGGTGAATCAAACAGGTCAACGGCTGTTGAACAAGGAACATTACAGCCAGTCCACGCAAATATGACCAGTGTTGTGGACAAGTGATCGAAAGCCTTTACGGACGATAGATAATGTGTAAGAAAGGACAGTTGAGTCCAGGACAGCAAGGCAGTAAGGTCTGTGCGGTACCATGCGAGTTCTCGAGACTTGTAGCTGTACGAGCTAGAGAGACTTGTAGTGATTAGTTAGGCAGTTCTGTTGTGTACAAGAAAGCATTTGAAGTTAGTGTAGACAATTGTGTTGCATTGGCTGTTGATGCAAGTATTTGTCATGAAACCGCCACATTGTTTATTGAAGCTCTTGTGGTCAAGTTCTTGTGTTAGATGTGCTGTGTTGTGTTTGTGTTTAGAAGTGTTTTCAGATGGCCTGGTAGAGAAAATCGTAACAATATAGAGCTAGTTATTAATGACTAATTTCTCTTTTAAACGTATATGGTATATTATATAGGTATTATAAAGCCAGGGGCTTAGCTACGAATTTTTGATCATTTGCGGGCCCGGGCTTTACCTCTTTGGGGGCCCCTGCATTGTGCGTAATATTTAATATAAAAAAACACTGATTTGGCCCTCCCTGGATTCCCCCCCCCCTCCTTTTCCACCCTAGCTACGCCACTGTATAAAGCTGACATTCTCGCCAGATAATATGTAAGAAAATCAACATTAGGTCATATATAAATAGTTTTCTTCGAAATACCAAGGATGTACAATTAAAATGTGTTCTCAAATGCATTGAGATAAATACCTAAATTCTAACAATGTTTTATATGTATTTATATTTAAAAAACTTTACCACTATATTCACACAAATGACATTTTAATGATATTTAGAAAGAAAAAAAATCATGACAAATAAAAACATATAAAAAAAAATATAAAAAAAATATTTTAAAAAAAGCCCATAAAAGAGGCACATAAAGCCCAAAAAAGAGGCAAAGAAAAGAGGCCTAAGGCCCAAGGATTCCTATGATGATAAAACTAAAATTGAATAGCGCAAATTCTGAGGTTTCCTTTAGAAAAAAAAAATCATAAAGTCATGTTTTCCTTAGCCAAGATATAAGGTAATAAACAAAAACTAATAATATATATGTACCGCCTTAATTTCTCCAAAAGCATGTTAAAAATAAGATCCTACCATTTTTAAATGAATCAGCCGACACAGATCGGATTAAAAATGTGAGAAGGCAGTAGTAGAAGTTATCAATCAAACAAAGCAATGAGAGAGTGGTTTGATGAGTTTAGATTCTTATATTACGAAATATCTATTTCATGTACATACGGCAATGACATAGTGTTTCCTGATGAAACAAAACTTTGGTCATACACAACAGATATTCACATGTGGATTACATTTTTATACCATTAGCGAGAGCACAGTTACTTATGTTTATAAACGAAAATAACATTACTGTTTGGGGTCGCCGCATTGTTGTGAAAAGGGGTCTCTGAACTAAAAAGGTTGAGAACCGCTGGTTTGGAACAACAATTAAGAAAGACAAAATAGCCTTGGATGATAGATGCTTACAACAAAAGTGTTCTAAATATGATAGGTGCTTACAACAAAAATTTGCTAAATTATGATGCACGATGTATCACTTGTAAATACTTGTTAATAATTCACTTTGTGAATACGGCAAGCGTGAAGATAGCATGATTTTTTACATGTGTACAAAGAGTAGCTGAGAAATAAGTATAGCAACATCTGTATTAGTTTACCTTTATATGCCGTCATGATGTATGGTATTTTTATCTTCTGGAGGACTATGGCTAGGTTAGTGTAGAATGGACCGATGATTAGGTTCGGCTGTATGCCTTGGTCAGCTCCCTGTTCTTTCAGTGCTGTAACAATACATTACGATGTTATTTACTGCTGTAACAATACATTACGGTGTTATTTACTTCTGTAACAATACATTGCGATGTTATTTACTGCTGTAACAATACATTACGATGTTATTTACTGCTGTAACAATACATTACGGTGTTATTTACTGCTGTAACAATACATTACGATGTTATTTACTGCTGTAACAATACATTACGATGTTATTTACTGCTGTAACAATACATTACGGTGTTATTTACTGCTGTAACAATACATTACGATGTTATTTACTGCTGTAACAATACATTACGATGTTATGTACTGCTGTAACAATACATTACGATGTTATTTACTGCTGTAACAATACATTACGGTGTTATTTACTGCTGTAACAATACATTACGGTGTTATTTACTGCTGTAACAATACATTACGATGTTATTTACTGCTGTAACAATACATTACGATGTTATTTACTGCTGTAACAATACATTACGATGTTATTTACTGCTGTAACAATACATTACGGTGTTATGTACTGCTGTAACAATACATTACGATGTTATTTACTGCTGTAACAATACATTACGATGTTATTTACTGCTGTAACAATACATTACGATGTTATTTACTGCTGCAACAATACATTACGGTGTTATGTACTGCTGTAACAATACATTACGATGTTATTTACTGCTGTAACAATACATTACGGTGTTATTTACTGCTGTAACAATACATTACGATGTTATTTACTGCTGTAACAATACATTACGGTGTTATGTACTGCTGTAACAATACATTACGATGTTATTTACTGCTGTAACAATACATTACGATGTTATTTACTGCTGTAACAATACATTACGGTGTTATGTACTGCTGTAACAATACATTACGGTGTTATTTACTGCTGTAACAATACATTACGATGTTATTTACTGCTGTAACAATACATTACGATGTTATGTACTGCTGTAACAATACATTACGATGTTATGTACTGCTGTAACAATACATTACGATGTTATGTACTGCTGTAACAATACATTGCGATGTTATGTACTGCTGTAACAATACATTACGGTGTTATTTACTGCTGTAACAATACATTACGATGTTATTTACTGCTGTAACAATACATTACGATGTTATGTACTGCTGTAACAATACATTACGATGTTATTTACTGCTGTAACAATACATTACGATGTTATGTACTGCTGTAACAATACATTACGATGTTATTTACTGCTGTAGCAATACATTACGATGTTATTTACTGCTGTAACAATACATTACGATGTTATTTACTGCTGTAACAATACATTACGGTGTTATTTACTGCTGTAGCAATACATTGCGATGTTATTTACTGCTGTAGCAATACATTACGATGTTATTTACTGCTGTAGCAATACATTACGATGTTATTTACTGCTGTAACAATACATTACGGTGTTATTTACTACTGTAGCAATACATTACGGTGTTATTTACTGCTGCAACAATATATTGTGATGTTATTTACTGCTGCAACAATATATTGTGATGTTATTTACTGCTGCAACAATATATTGTGATGTTATTTACTGCTGCAACAATATATTGTGATGTTATTTACTGCTGCAACAATACATTACGATGTTATGTACTGCTGTAACAATACATTACGATGTTATGTACTGCTGTAACAATACATTACGATGTTATTTACTGCTGTAACAATACATTACGATGTTATGTACTGCTGTAACAATACATTACGATGTTATTTACTGCTGTAACAATACATTACGATGTTATGTACTGCTGTAACAATACATTACGATGTTATTTACTGCTGTAACAATACATTACGGTGTTATTTACTGCTGTAGCAATACATTACGGTGTTATTTACTGCTGTAGCAATACATTACGATGTTATTTACTGCTGTAACAATACATTACGATGTTATTTACTGCTGTAGCAATACATTACGATGTTATTTACTGCTGTAACAATACATTACGATGTTATTTACTGCTGTAGCAATACATTACGATGTTATTTACTGCTGTAACAATACATTACGGTGTTATTTACTGCTGTAGCAATACATTACGATGTTATTTACTGCTGTAACAATACATTACGATGTTATTTACTGCTGTAACAATACATTACGATGTTATTTACTGCTGTAGCAATACATTACGATGTTATTTACTGCTGTAACAATACATTACGATGTTATTTACTGCTGTAACAATACATTACGATGTTATTTACTGCTGTAGCAATACATTACGATGTTATTTACTGCTGTAGCAATACATTACGATGTTATTTACTGCTGCAACAATATATTGTGATGTTATTTACTGCTGCAACAATATATTGTGATGTTATTTACTGCTGTTTTTTTTTTTTTACTTATAATAAAAAAAATTACCAATTGTCGTATTAATTACTCGTAATTATTTATTTTGTTTGATACCAACAGAGAAATTAATCCTTCAGATATGGCTAAATTAGTAGGGTTTAGTCCCCTTAAATAATTGTTAACACCATTTCCCCCACACGCAATCTTCGATCAAGTTGATACTCTAAACATGAATCAATAAACAAAATTAATCAATTGGTAAATTTTAGTAAATTTATTGTTATTAATAAATCATTTTGTTTGATATCGAATAAGGGAATGGAAATAACTTGTACATTTTTTCTGACAAATGTTGTAAAGGCGGAATGCTCCCCCTTCAATTGTCTGTATTTGTTGTTTTTTTAAAGGATTTTTGGCATTTTGCTTGTTATTTTTTTTATTTAAGTTTTAATATAAATTTCATCTCTGTTGTTTTTAATTTAGTTTGAATTTTTCTATTTTTTAGCATTAATTTACTATACTCGTGATGCATATATTTTCCTATTCTATCTCTCTGACACCAATTTTAGTTTAGGTTTTCATTTTTACTTTAACTCTTTTATCTCCGCACTTCAACATGCAAGAAGTGTTCCTCCGTTTATCGTTCACGTTTGCACATTCTTCCCTGTATGTAACCAGAAAACGTTACTTTTGGTATAGAATTATAGGAGAACGCGTGCTCTTTTTATCTAACATAAATACAAGTTTATAAAACCAAAAATACATGTAATTTATTGGGGTAAAATCAACGTTGTTTTCGTTAATTCGGAGGGAATGGGTTACAATGTCGTTTTACTTCTGTTATTTGTACATTCTCACATTTTTTTTTAAATTAACGTTATTGAAAAGTATTTATCCTTATTGATATATATTATTTCTGTTAGCGACTAATTTACTTTTTATCCTTTGAAAAAAAAAAAGAAAGAGAGATCAAAGTTTGTGTAGTTTTTGAGTTACACAGTCTGTGAGAATGGAATCTATTAATAGTTTAACTTAAGCTGGAGACATACCTTTCTCAATTCCTCTCTGGACGTAGGTCCAGCCATGCTCAGGTATCTTTAGCGTACTGTTGATCAGCAGGTTGATGTAGTGAGGTTTCTCAAAGCAGTTGTTGACCGTGTCGGTAAAGTTCAGGTACTGTTGTATGGTCTTCTGGGTGACCAGGTCTCTGTTACTGGCGGACAACATACCTGGACAGAAGAAACATTTTCTCAAGCATTTATCTAGTTTGTTGACAGAATGAAGATTTAGAAATTGTCAATGACGCAATTAGAGAGACAGAAAAGTTAAGCTAATGTATAATACATGAAGTAGGGCACTTAAATTATAATTTTAAAAAAATCTGTCCATCATTCAAGACTAAAACTTGATCGTAAAAATGTTAACTTTCAAAACTAAATAAGAATGTTTACAATTCCTAAAGAAAAAACAACAACATAATAACATAGTTAAACGTAGTAACATAACATAGCTTTAAAAGGGTATGTAAATAATTAAACCTTTTTTCTATCATTTGTTGAAAAGGGGAAAGAACTGTTCAAAGATAAGAAATACAAAGCAACCACAGAATTCAAATGATTATTTTTGCAACAAAATCTACAACAAATTTACATTCACTTAGATTCTCATCAGTCATTCCGCATCGGCCGCCCACTTTGTGGTTTTGTTATATTTTCCACGTTTCGGATGTGTTTCTTTAGAATTAACGGTAAATACCAGGTGACCGCTCGGTTGAATAATTTCTTAAGGAAAGACATATACCCGAAGTTATTTCGGAAATATGTTTTTAATTACCAAAATGAACGATCGGGTAAAGACTAACAATCTAAAGAGTTGATTATGTGTTCTGGTAGTTCTAAATGTAATTGTACATGTCGATTAGAATAGAAAGTCTCTGAAGTCCACCAACAATGTGGAAAAAAAAAAAAAGCTCAGGTGGTGTCGTTTTACATCTTTTGTGTAAAACTATTGCTCTATTGCAGTGTAACTTCTCAAATGGTTACGTTCCGATGGTTAATATTGCAATTAGTGTATTCATTCTGGCTTTAGCACGAAACATCAAGTGATGCAAATTCTCTACGTTATTGGGTAAAACATACACTTTGTAACAAATTAAAATGACGTATTTTTTCCTAAGAGACTTAAAAACACAGAGTTAGTATTCTCAAGTAGTGTTTCCGTCGGGCATATCTGTTTCGCCGACCACCTTTCAGCTCACTAAAAACGATTTCCTTAGGCATACGTTCGTCCTCCATACCGGATACGTGCCCTGCCCAGCGTGACTGTCGGACTTGAAGAAGTTCGTCCCAGCATTTGCAAAAATATCGCTGTTTGTAGTGCAGTCTTACCACAGTATGTCCATGATGGTGTACAAATATCTTGAATGAAAGCGTTCAAGAAGTCTTAGTTGTTTTCTGTAAATACTCGTGTATCTGATCCACAAAGGGGAAACCACTGCTAGATAGACGCTGACTTTGTAGGCAGGCGAGGTGATTTATTTCGTCACTCTGTCACTTGGAGGCATCCAAAATCACCACTGGCCCTGATCAGACGCCTATCAGTATCTCTTAAAAGCAATGCGTCATTTGATACTTTGTTCCCCCCCCCCCCAGATTGTTGAAGGTGTTCACCAGGTCAAGGCGCTGTCTATTTACGGTGATCTTTTTGGCTGAGTAGATTTTATTGGGTGATGTCTGGAACATGACATCCGTTTTTTTTCGAGGTTTCGTTGGCTGGAGATCATGTTCAGTGTGAGAAAGTAATGCGTAGAGATACTGTGTTATGACCATGTCCTGTATTTTGATATGTGACAGTAAACTTTCAAGATTGAACACATTGAAATAATTTCCTAGGAAAATAAAATATTACCCTGCACAGTACTGCATAGTATAACTATCTTAATTATTCTAAGCTTTCTAAACAGGGAATACTTAGTCCTTTGCTTTGAAAAGAATACTTGACCTATCAGATTTATAGATGACATCTATCTGTTTACCAAGTAACAATACATTTTAGGAAGAGGTCAAACCAAATACTTAATGGAAACTTTCATTGACTGTATTGGGAGGTTTATAATCGGGACCAAGAGGATAAGGATAAGTGAAGGATAAGGAATCTGATAAATGTTGAGGGGAGCGGGGGCTGAGCGCAGGGATGAAACAGATCCGATATTTTTTCTCTCCCGCGTTTTTAACAACGCCTTTGAAACATCTAGTTCTAGTTGAGTACTGTTTCCCTGACAACACATCTAGTTCTAGTTGAATACTGTTTCCCTGACCACACATCTAGTTCTAGTTGAGTACTGTTTCCCTGACAACACATCTAGTTCTAGTTGAATACTGTTTCCCTGACAACACATCTAGTTCTAGTTGAGTACTGTTTCCCTGACCACACATCTAGTTCTAGTTGAGTACTGTTTCCCTGACAACACATCTAGTTCTAGTTGAGTACTGTTTCCATGACAACACATCTAGTTCTAGTTGAGTACTGTTTCCCTGACAACACATCTAGTTCTAGTTGAGTACTGTTTCCATGACAACACATCTAGTTCTAGTTGAGTACTGTTTCCCTGACAACACATCTAGTTCTAGTTGAGTACTGTTTCCATGACAACACATCTAGTTCTAGTTGAGTACTGTTTCCCTGACAACACATCTAGTTCTAGTTGAGTACTGTTTCCCTGACAACACATCTAGTTCTAGTTGAGTACTGTTTCCCTGACAACACATCTAGTTCTAGTTGAGTACTGTTTCCCTGACAACACATTTAGTTCTAGTTGAGTACTGTTTCCCTGACAACACATCTAGTTCTAGTTGAGTACTGTTTCCATGACAACACATCTAGTTCTAGTTGAGTACTGTTTCCATGACAACACATCTAGTTCTAGTTGAGTACTATTTCCATGACAACACATCTAGTTCTAGTTGAGTACTGTTTCCCTGACAACACATCTAGTTCTAGTTGAGTACTGTTTCCCTGACAACACATCTAGTTCTAGTTGAGTACTGTTTCCCTGACAACACATCTAGTTCTAGTTGAGTACTGTTTCCCTGACAACACATCTAGTTCTAGTTGAGTACTGTTTCCCTGACAACACATCTAGTTCTAGTTGAGTACTGTTTCCCTGACAACACATCTAGTTCTAGTTGAGTACTGTTTCCCTGACAACACATCTAGTTCTAGTTGAGTACTGTTTCCCTGACAACACATCTAGTTCTAGTTGAGTACTGTTTCCCTGACAACACATCTAGTTCTAGTTGAGTACTGTTTCCATGACAACACATCTAGTTCTAGTTGAGTACTGTTTCCATGACAACACATCTAGTTCTAGTTGAGTACTGTTTCCCTGACAACACATCTAGTTCTAGTTGAGTACTGTTTCCCTGACAACACATCTAGTTCTAGTTGAGTACTGTTTCCCTGACAACACATCTAGTTCTAGTTGAGTACTGTTTCCCTGACAACACATCTAGTTCTAGTTGAGTACTGTTTCCCTGACAACACATCTAGTTCTAGTTGAGTACTGTTTCCCTGACAACACATCTAGTTCTAGTTGAGTACTGTTTCCCTGACAACACATCTAGTTCTAGTTGAGTACTGTTTCCCTGACAACGCATCTAGTTCTAGTTGAGTACTGTTTCCCTGACAACACATCTAGTTCTAGTTGAGTACTGTTTCCCTGACAACACATCTAGTTCTAGTTGAGTACTGTTTCCATGACAACACATCTAGTTCTAGTTGAGTACTGTTTCCATGACAACACATCTAGTTCTAGTTGAGTACTGTTTCCATGACAACACATCTAGTTCTATTTGAGTACTGTTTCCATGACAACACATCTAGTTCTAGTTGAGTACTGTTTCCCTGACCACACATCTAGTTCTAGTTGAGTACTGTTTCCATGACAACACATCTAGTTCTAGTTGAGTACTGTTTCCATGACAACACATCTAGTTCTAGTTGAGTACTGTTTCCCTGACAACACATCTAGTTCTAGTTGAGTACTGTTTCCCTGACAACACATCTAGTTCTAGTTGAGTACTGTTTCCCTGACAACACATCTAGTTCTAGTGGAGTACTGTTTCCCTGACAACACATCTAGTTCTAGTTGAGTACTGTTTCCCTGACAACACATCTAGTTCTAGTTGAGTACTGTTTCCCTGACAACACATCTAGTTCTAGTTGAGTACTGTTTCCCTGACCACGCTCTAACCCCCTGTACACTTCTCTGTTCATGATTAGCAGATTTGTGCGTTTGATGGCGGACATTTAAAGGACAACATAGAAAGTGGGGAGGATGGGAAGAATTTCTTTTAAGACTTCCGCGAGTTACTTAATCCTTATGCTAATGACATTGGCCTTGAAAGAAAATCTGGCAACCAAAATCGCGTCAAACATTTTTTTGTGGTCTTTTTGAAAATCTCCAGAGAGTGTGATGTGATAATTAGAACAGCTGTTCCTGTTCATGCTGTTAAAACAGCTTAAAACCACTACGTTGCAAAATCGGTCAGCCGTGAAAGAAAGAGGAGATGATCTCGCAGCTGGGAAACGATCGGCTGTGCCTGGAAACTCGACCTTATGGAACTTCTCCTTTCTGCACTTGTGTAAATATGGCTTTATGACTTGATTTCTGTTTCTCTTGTCTCCTTCCCTACTTCTCAGTCTCTCCCACTCACTCCCTCTCTCTCACTTCATCTTTTTCTCTATCCTTATTTCCCTCTCTATTTCTCCCTCTCTCTCTCCCTCCATCTCTATCTACCCTCTCTCTCTATCCATTTCGCTATCTCTCTCTCCATTTCTCTCTCCATTTCTCTCTCCATCTCTCCCTCCATCTCTCCCTCCATCTCTATCTACCCTCTCTCTCTATCCATTTCGCTACCCCTCTCTCCATTTCTCTCTCCATTTCTCTCTCCATCTCTCTCTCCATCTCTCCCTCCATTTCTCCCTCCATTTCTCCCTCCATCTCTATCTACCCTCTCTCTCTATCCATTTCGCTACCTCTCTCTCCATTTCTATCTCCATCTCTCTCTCCATCTCTCTCTCCATTTCTCTCTCCATCTCTCCCATCTCTATCTACCCTCTCTATCCATTTTGCTACCTTTCTCTCCATTTCTCTCTCCACCTCTCTCTCCATCTCTCTCTCCATCTCTCCCTCCATCTCTATCTAACCTCTCTCTCTCCATCTCTCTCTCCATCTCTATCCATTTCGCTACCTCTCTCTCCATCTCTATCCATTTCGCTACCTCTCTCTCCATCTCTCCATCTCTCTCCACCTCTCTCTCCATCTCTCTCCTTCCATCTCTCGCCCCCTCTCTATCTCTCTCTCCCTCTCTTTCACTCCTTCTCTCTCTCTCTCCATTTTTTTCTCGCTCTCTCTCTCCCCCCCCTCTCTCTGCGCATATTGAAATAGCGAAGAACATATCGTCTGACATATTGCAGATGATCGCAGAGCTACCTGGGATTAAAATACGAAATTAATTCGCTTTCCATAAAGTGGCACTGTTGTAGAATGCGTCCATTTTTTTTTTGTTTTGTTTTCAACGAACTTAAACTTGGAAAAAAAAATAGATGTTAGTTAGTTTGAATTTTGAACACCAACATTTTTGTATGCCCACTTATTACTTTGAGATACCACTTTAGTTTGTCTTTTTTTTTTTTGCAATTCAATTATTGTGTAGAGTACATGTGATATTTGTTCAAACTTTATATCAACTCACTCTGTCTATGTTGGAATCTTTTCAACTTTTTGTTTTCCCACTTCCAAATCTTGGATAAATATAAAACTTCCCACATTTATTCATCATTCAATCAAAAATTAACAAATTAATGAATTAATCAGTGGTAATTATTATTTCTTTAAAAATGTAGAAAAGGGGAGATAATTCTTGCAATATTGAGAAACATTCGGCAATTGAAGAGTGCTCTCCCTTTACTCAATATAAGTTTTACTTTTTAAAACGTAATTTTTTTAAATTTTTGCTTGTTTTTTATAATTTTGTTTTTTTATGATCCTTAAATTTTTACTCATACTGAAAGTTTGGAGTTTGAATGTACGATTTCTATTAAAAGTAACACCAGATGTTTACCATGAACATCTTTAAATACATAATTATATATCTCTAATTCCTATATAAAGAGTAAAAAGAAGTACAACAATTAGGTCTTTATTGTACGACCATTTTTTTTAAATTTGAAAAGAAAACATAAGAATTTTAAAGGTGTAACTCTTAAAGCCGACATGGTTAGCAAGGAGAACCTACCAATAGTGACAATGGGGAAAAAAAAAGAACAGACTTCGCTGGGAAAGTCACCTTTAAGGAGGATCAGAAAACAAAGAAGCAAAAACTAAAGGGCAGACGACGAATACGTTGGAGTAAAGATGCAGAGGCAGATCTTCAACAATTTAGAGTTCGGGCATGGAGACGAATAGCTCAAGACAAGTATTAATAGAAAGATGTGTTTTATGCAGACAGAGGCATCAGTGGACTGTAGCGCCGCTGGGAAAGATGGATAGAGGATTCTATCACTAACAGTCTTATAATTATTAAATATATGGTACTTATTTTCAGAACTAACCATTAATTAAAGTACTTTTACCATTACCTATTTAGCACATATTAACATGCCTTTTTCATTTAATATATACCGCGTAAATTTTGTTTTATAAATGGTGCATGTATATCAGAAAGATGTTGCATAATTTGTTTTAAAAAAAAAAACGAGAACTCGGTTTCAGAGTACCAAGAGTTACCGTGCGCCCATTTCAAACACAATACATGTGATGTTAAAATTAAATTAAAATAGCTACATGAGTTTGCCTGTAATATTAGATCACGACACACAGACGAACAGACAGACGAACAGACAAGCCGAGCACACAACAGCAACGTTTCCTTATAGGGGAGAAGCTAAAAAAAAAAAGGTCTGAGGGAATTTAAATGCTGGACACACCTCTATTTGTTCAAACATTTTTTTTTAAATATTGAAAAATTCTGTGTTTATTATCTGCACCAAAAATAAAATGCTTCCGAATGGCATGCGTTTCGAATAGCCTCTGACAACCAGTCCAACTCCTGGCCTTCATGTGTGGCTCAGATATTGAGTCCGGCGGAACTGTTCTCACTAACAGGAGAAGGGGCAAAGGCGAGTAACTGGCGCCTTAACCAGTAAGCTTCGGGTAGGAGGGGCTCGTTATCCATGGCTGGCTACCCACCTAGGAGAAGGAAAACTCTGAATTCAAACCTCTGTTGCCTTGCAGCTATACCTAATCATGGGAAAGGCTTCGGGAGTCAACCCTGAGGAAAAATCAGGAGCTGGCGACCCTAAGGCAGTTTGCAGCACCCAGTGCTACACTCTGGCAGAACCTGCGATGCCACTGACCCCAAACCGTATTGGCACTGCCGTTCCTTTGGATACATCAGCTGCGTGGCGAGGGGGGAACTGATGTGTGGGCGACATCGTTCCGACCACAGCTAATGCCCAGACATTCATCTCACCGAGATGATCCATAGTCGCTTGGCGACTGAAGGAGGTCATATATACCGTATTTAAACTAGTTTTTGCAACACCGAAACGACTTATAATATAATAATAATAATTAAAAAATAGTTGTTTTTTTATGAATTTCATTTCATAATAAACAAAATGTCACGTGGTTAGGGCCAGATTTAAGGGAGGGCAGGCGAGGCTACACTCTTGGAGATTCCTCGAGATAGAGGCCCTCACTATAGTGATACAAATCCGAAAATCCATATTTCAACAGATCGTATAGTTGGCAACACTTTTGTCGTTAAAAACGCGTCCGCTTATAGTGTTCCTAAAAAATATAAAGTTTTCGTTACTAAAATATGCAATTTAATTTATTTTTTTTAACGAAAGAAGATTTAATTTAATGCACAGGTTCTCTCTTTCATTTATACTATGACATGATTTTAGATATTAGTATTTTTATTACAAAGTGGATTTATTCATTTAATACACTTTTCGTGTATTGTAGGGGGGCCTCCACAAAAATTTCTGTCCCTGTACCGCCAAATACTCTTTGCCTTAAATCATCAAACTTCTGGTTATAGAATTTAAGCTTCTGTTTCTTTCTTCAGACATTATATATCATCAGCGGCGTAGCTAGGAATTTTCCATCGTTTGGGGGCCCGGGGGAGGGGGCCCCTGCATTTTGAGTAATATTTTTTTTTATGTAAAAAAAATCATTTGGGGGCTCCCTCAAGTGGGTCACAAAGGGATTTTCAAACTCTCCCCCCTCCTCCCCCACCCTATCTACGCCACTGTATATCATCGCATCTTAGGAGTAATTTGAACTGACTTATACACAGTGGGATATTTGAACTGTAAAGTATCTGCATTTTATAACTTCCGGCTTATCTTTACCAAGTATTTTTCCATCTGCTTTTTATCACTTCCAAAGAGCAATCTTAAAGCTGTTTTGGTGTATTAAAAATTGAGACTTAATTCCTATTTCTGACAAGTGGAAAAAAAAATCAAAGAAAAATGCAGGCACAAAATAAAAATCACAATCTGAACGAAACAAAACTTGACTTTATAGTTTCAGCTTTAAGATTATACAATTATACACGTGTTGCAATGAATTTTTTATGGCTTCCTATCTTACGCATGCGTATTAAATGGATATATATATAGTCACGTGATGTATCGTCTGCTCCAATTATTTAACCATCTTTTTTTTTTCTGAGTAGCTTCTCTTCCCTCCAAAAAGAAAAAAATATATTTAAATAGTAGAAAAGTGTTTGAGAGGTTTAATGACAAGAATTGTTTCGATACGTTACTTCAGAGAAGTTTACAGCTCAATAACTGATCATTCTTCTATACAAAAAAAAAGTGCGGTTAAATATTAAATCTGGCATTCACTTGACTTAATGGAACCAGCCACTGGCAGGAAGACAGACGAATGTGAGAGACAGGGGCGGACTGGGTATCAAAATCGGCCCGGGCATTACCATTTAAACCGGCCCACAAATGTCATGTCATATATTTTCGGTGTGGGGGGATTTTTACCACACTCCGCAATTTATATATATTACTGTGTATGTATATGTAAGTAATCTTCACTGCATTCTGATATCTCATTCATTCAAACGTTTTTTCTACCCTATAATTAGTGGAAAGACAGTACACACCGCCAAAGAACAGATAGGGAGTCGGGGGGGGGGGGGCGCTACGAGCTACGAAGCCCCGGAACCAAGCATTAGTTCCGTTATTTTAAGCTTTTAAAAATGCATATTCTGAGGTATCTACAATGCAATTAGCCTGCTACTCTTCCGCTAAAAAAATTCAAAAACCAAATCTTCTATTCAATGGAGTCTAGCGACTGGTAGAAAATGGTAAAATGCTTTAATTTTTGTATTGGATTGGGACAGGAAACCACAAAAGCCCTTTTGGCTACGCTCATGAAATTTGGAAACTGTAGTTTGCTTACGTTGGCTGCACTGGGGCAGTAAGTAAAGTTTCCTTTTCAGACAATGAGGTCTGAGGCAAGTGATGGTTTGAAGACCCTCCCCTTCCGACTACGCCTATGTGTTATATTATAGGCGTAAGCCTAATTCTCTACAAATATATAAAGTTTGATAACGCATCGAAAACTGGATGTATGCATTCGTATGATTACATAATGTATTCTATTTATACATGCATGTAGTCTGAAAACTATAAACAATACAATAGCAGCCTAATGAGTTTGAAGCTTTTTGGTATAACTTATAGATTACAGACTTTTCTTTAAAAAATAAGATTGTTAGGTCTTACGCATTTCATGTGTCAATCTAGTCATGCATGCTGTTCTGTGACTTAAAATACCGTTATGCTAAATCATTGGTTTTCCTGGCTGACTCAGGCAACCCATTCCATTAAAAGATAAGAGAAAGCAGAACGGTTAGAGAGGCACTTACTTAATGTGAAAAGCTCTTGCTTCCTTCTAGTACATTCTCAAAAACGCGATTTGTATATGAATATATTATGACTAATTATCTATATATATATAATTCTCTTCTTCCCTCAACAGTTTAAACGAGAAGAAGAAGTAAAGGAAAGATCACTCTCTTATTTCTGCGGATAGTCATCCCACGAAAAAAAAACAAGAGGGGGGGGGGAGCACGTTTTCACAGCTCGCTACGGATAGCTGCGCGCTGGACTGTCAAAAAAACCCTGCCCGTTCCCACCCCCACCCCCTTCGTCTTGCGGGAGGTTTGGACTAGGAAGTAAACTATCGTCAACTCTGAATGAATATCGGAAACATGTAAAACATTTTACAAACACACATTTTACAAACACTAAATAGCAGGGTCGGACTAAAGTATTATTAGGCCCTATTCGAAACGGATTTCGCGGGGCCAAGTTTGGGTAGGGAAACGGACAATAAGTGAAATTTAAGAGTTTGTATTAGAAAATAAATTCGTCTTTGCATTTTATTCATTCTTTACTACGTACAGAATTACTTTAAGAGCCTTGCGTGTAGCAAAGTCATACACTATATCATAATAATTCTGTTTCCTATATAGATCCCGCTCAATAGAAAGAATTACCAAATGTTTCAATCTATCTTTGAGAATTGTTGACCTCAATTAATTCTTCATTAGTTTGAGGCACGAGAAGCTTCTTTTACCTGATTACACAATTACGGCTAATGCACAATGCCGTTTTTTATTAATAGCGCGTAGGATTGGCGTTTTCCATATTGAATGACACCCCAAAATGACAATTTTTTTCTATATATTTCCGTACATTTTATTAAGGACTTTTTCGTATATTTTTTCAATTTCGGGAGATTTCCAGGAGGTCCTGGTTAATCGACAGGAGGGCGCGGGAAATCTGTTTTAAGTTATAAAATGGTTTAATTTAATAATTTATACACCTTGAATTAGCGCGGGTCACATGAAAGTGCGAATCCTTCGGTCTCATATGTTGCAGTGGCCTAAGACCGGCCCTGCAAAATAGCGGCGTATTAATCTCCTTGCATTAAATATCGGATGTGACAGCGCTATAGATCTATAAATTATTGTAATTATTTTCATCATTAATGACTTCATACTAAGCATAAGTTTGCCATTAATTATAATAGCATAAAAATTGATTTAGATCTAGATTAAATATTTTTTGTGTAAGCCTTAAGTGTAGTATTTTTAGATCTATGTTATTACAAATAAACAACAAGAAACTTACTTTTTCTTTTCAAATCGCAGAAACTAGAGCTTTATGCCCATATTGAGCTGTGAATAAGTTGGGTGGTTTGCAATTTCGCGGCTGTGTGTATGTGTTAAAGTTAATTTTCTATTAAGTATTGTTAAAGAGCTAATCGTCGCGCCTTTTTTTTTTTTTTTTTTTGCTGCGTTATAGCAATGTTTTCTAGCTTAACCTCTCTCATCCCTCTTTTTGATCAAATTTCATTGGAACCATTAAAAGACGGGGGAGGGAAGGAGCAAAAAAAAATGGCAGTGCCATCAAAGGCCCTTGTCGACCAGCAAAATGATCAGGCCAAACACAACCTTGAAGACATAAAGCAGTCCATGCCGCTCGTGCATATCAGAAAGTACGGTCTAACGTTTTGCAAACGATAATACGTACAGTGTATAGTGTTTTTTTTTTTTTGTTTTTTTTTTATATTCTCTGTTGAATTTCAAATAAAATTAATTATAATAAGAATTAAAAAAAAAAAAACAAGAAAACTTGTTCGGGCCTTTGTGTCTTGCTGCTGTCACTTTTTTTTAAAGTTGTCTGCATTGAATTTTTTTTTCTTTGGTCGCGACCAGACCGGCCCATTTGGTACCGGCCCACCGGGCATTTGCCCGTTTGCCCATATAGCCAGTCCGCCCCTGGTGAGAGATATTCTTTATAGAGGTGGGGGAAGAGGGGTTGAACTTCGTCCCTTTCCCCATACAATTGTGTGAGTGTAGTTAAATGTTTTTACAGGATGTTGCTTGGAGTCATGTAGATTTATTCTTATGAATGAGTCCCAGTGATTGACAGGAAACAGATCAATGCGCGAAATACTTTAATCGGGAGTAGGGGGGGGTGAACTTCATCCCCCCTCTCCATCTTTAGCCAAGTTGTTGTAATGAGGTTACTATAGATTTGCTTTATTTATTGATTGATTGATTTTTGTTATTTTGGCTAGGTTAAGGTAAAATTCAAACAATGCAAT
This sequence comes from Biomphalaria glabrata, assembly GCF_947242115.1. NCBI lineage: Eukaryota > Metazoa > Mollusca > Gastropoda > Planorbidae > Biomphalaria > Biomphalaria glabrata. Next base: position 36,165,721 of record NC_074720.1, read on the forward strand.
TTGCTTTAGTTTTTCTCATGCTCTTGTTTGAATTATCGTATTTTTTTTATGAATGGAGCTCGGCGACTTGTAGAAAAACCATGTCAATCTGTAAAAAATTTCGTTTTGGAATGGGTGGGACAAATGAACGATCCCCCCCCCCCCACACCCAACCCATATTTACTAAAGGGAGTAGTTCAGCCTCTTGGATTGTTTTGAATGAAGCATTAAGCAGTCCAAACTTGTGGCTTCCCGCTGCGTTTCTTCCCTAAACGTTACACAAATAAAAAGCTCTATTTGATTCCTGAGGGTGATGTTTATTTTCAGGAGGATGACAGGATGGGCGGGGTAGAAATATAATATTCAAGACTAATTAGACACCCACAAGATTGACGCACATTTTTTTGTTGTTGTTTCTTGCAGGGAAAAAATACACAACATTTACACCCTGTCTGTTAAGCTCATCTAGGGTACTCCTTGACCTTTATCGACTTGAGACCATCTGTGGCATGCGCTAAACACCCGTGTAGATGTAGAATTAAGGGAGGGAAGGGGCTTGTTGGTTGCATTGGTGTCCCGGGGGAGGGGGGGGGGGTTGAAAAGGGGTAATCAGGAGTGTAGTCCGATATGCCACCAAAAAATTTTAATTAATTTTTTTTCTCTGTAGTTACTCACTTTTTTTGTTTTAGTATTTTGCTTGTCTAATGATGATGGTAGTCGGATTAGGAGAATTTGAGGATCCAAGATGACTCTAATCAATTTGTGGATTGTGTTGAATTAAATATTCAGCAAGATAATCAATGGGATCATCTGGTCTTGTCTTGCAGCAGTCAATGAGAGCTTGAGTCAATGTTGGCATCACATGCTTCATCAGGTAGTTACTTGGGGATTGCAGTTCTTGTTCTTCTCTCTTCCCCTCATTAAGCCTAGTGGACCATCCCTCTTGTCTTCTTCGCCTTTCCTAAAGTTCTTCAGCTTCTCTTCTAGCTTTTTTCTTCTATCTCTTCCGTTTCTCTTTTCTCTCTTTGCTCTTCTTCTATTCTTTTCATTTCCTCTAACTCTTCAGGTGTAGGCCCATAGTTTCTGGGACTGCCAAAATTTTTTTCTAATTTTTTTCTACCGTGTCTTTCATCATTTCTGAAGTATCAAAATTAAAGTCAATTTTTCTCTGGATGAAATTCCAGCTCATCAAAATAGTTCAGCACAGTTTCATCATCTGAGTTCTGAGTCCTGTACTCCAAGAGACGCCTGATGAGTTCTTTTTCTGTGTTGTGGGTGGCATTAACAACAGACTCAGGCAGGGTCATGACTCGGTTCTTTAGAAAATCATCTGTGGCCTCAAGGCAAATCACAAACTTAGGCATGATCCGTTTGTTGTAGTTTCTGGCTCCTCCTTCACCACCTTCTTCTTCACTTATAAACAAATCCCTGGCCTCAGCATTTTGGGAAACCATCCAAGATGAAGCCTTGATTGTGACAAGGCATGGCAGCTTGAGCCGGTCACGGAGGAATCGAATGATGAAGTGATCATCGATGCTCCCATTGTTATTCTCTTGGCTTTCTTTGATCTGATCTAGCTGGTCCTGGGCCTCTTGAGCTGAGTTATCAGTGTCTTCCTCCATGTCTCCCTCATTGGTCCTATTGTCTTTGGTTTTCAAGTTCTCAAGCTCCTCATCAATGACATTCTTGATTAGTGTATGATGTAGTTTGAATAGGTCACACAGCTGCTTAGCATCAGTAGTCTTTCCTGGAGCAGGGGGACCAAAAATGGCAGCTCAGAGAGGTTGGCATAAGCAAAAATAAAAAATAGCCCCGCTATTTTCCTTTACATTGGAAACTTCACAGTCAAATAATGTCTAGAGGTGTCTTTGCATAAGTATACTCAGATTTCTAATGTGTGTGAAAGTTTTAGCGGAAATCGGGAATTTCCCATGGGAGCTTTTTGAAAGAATTTGTTTTCTTTCTTGTATTTTTAAAGTTGAGCAAAAAATGTTTTTCCTGGATTAAGTAAAGCTGATAATAGTACGTCGGGTCTCTTTGCATCGCCGTATCTTTCTTTCTTTCATCCTTTCGTTTTCTAACTCATTCTTTCACTTTCACCGATCTCACTTTCTCTTTCTAGCTTTCTTTTTTTTTCTCTCATTTTCTTTTTTCTCTTTTTTTTATAATCTCTTTGTCTGTCTTGTTTCTATCTTTCTGTTTATTTCGTTTTTTTCTCTAACTTCTATCATTCTTACTTCTTTTCTCCTTGACTATCACTTTCTTTCTCTCTTTATCTCTCTCTCACCCTCTTTCTCTTTCTCTCTAACTGTCACACTCTTTCTCTCTGCTTATCAGACTCTCTCTTTCTATCACACTCTATTGCAATATATCATTGTCTCTCTCTTTCTCTCTGTATATTACACACTCTTTCTTTCTCTATCCTTCTCTCACTCTTTCTCACTTTGTCTAACACACACACACTATTACTTTCTCTCTTTTCGTCTATCATTCCCTCTCTCTCTCTCTCTCTCTCCAAACCTATTTAGCATCAATGTTCAACGTTCCACGAAGGCTGATGGTCTGAGCTTGATCACCATCCCTCCCCCCCATGTTTCCAATCACAAGACGTAACGATCATTACTTTTGTTTTTAAAAGATAAACAACCAAAAGACAATGTCGTCTCATTTGGATTTCAACAGACATAATGTATATAGAGAGGCTGGGGCTGGATGGGGCACACTTTACGCAAAACACCAACTAACATCACAAGGCAGGCATTGAAGTGGAACCAGCGACGCAAGAGAAAGATATGTGGTACTAAAAGCACCTGGTCACGCAAACTAGAGGCGGATACTCTATACAGTTTAGTAACATCTGCAACAAGTTGGAAAGAATAGCCTAGGACAGGAGTCTATGGCAGGCCTGGTCTATGGAGATCTTCTGTTGGGGGCCAACACTCTGTGTATTGGAAGTCAGTCAACGTAAGACTCTTTTTTTTTCTGATTCTGACTTATTATGTCTACATCCCATCTTCCTGCAATTTATAACATTTTTTTTATTTCATTAAAATTCAAAATTGCTGGACAGTGGCGTGGCTAGAGATGTGAGGGTAGGCCGCACGGAGAAATAGGTTTCTGAGGGGCATCAAACTCCCACCCCCTCGAATTCTCGAAGTATCGGTTCCCGTCCGGCATTATTTGGGCAACACGAAGGGTTGATTTTAAAAAACGCGAATGACAAAATAAAAGACATTTCTTGAAGTTAAGGAAATTACTATCCAAGTACGATAGAGTCCAAGGGGCAGGAGTGAGAATAGAAAGTCATTTGTTTGGGAGTGTCACCAGCAGATCTAGATCTATAATTTTCAAATGAATTTTGTTAAATGCAAGTTGTTTTGAATTTTAAAAAATGTTCAGTGTTTTATTGCGTGTTTTTTTTTAAGGTCATCAAAAAGAGCTGCCGCACCAGGAATCGCATACCCTAAGTACACTACTGTTTCTGGATTCCCAGACCTTAAGCTGATTATTTGGATTCAGTTCTGAGTGGATGCTCAGGTCGTGGGGTTCTTGTAGACAAACTTACCTCTTGAGCTGAAGTGCTGGGGAGATGTGTTTGACAATTAGAAACCTTGTTTAAGTGTGTGTGTGTGTGGGTACGGCGGGGCATTTGGATGGTACAATGGCACTGTGTCAGAAATAGATGGAATATTTGTTCTGTATTAACGCAAATCCCAACTCCACACTTCTTTTGATGATTTCCTTCTCTATTGGTTGAAGAGTGGTGTGTCCTACTGAACGGGTTTTCCCCCAATTCCTTTGATGTTATTGTCCATTCCCTAACGCGTAATCCATGGTAAACAATTAATGAAAGTCTCTAACAAAGAGGAAATAATACAATAGTGTATGTAAACAATGACGTCATATAGAACTATTTTTTTACTAGATAACACAGAAGACATGCGTGCTTTTGTCATGCTTCCAATTATGTTTGTCTGTTATGTTCAAACAATTTTTAAACTAGATTAATGTAACTTCACACAGGGCCGGCATGACACAATTGGAGGCCTTAGGCGAAGTGAATTTGGTGGCCCTAATTAAAAAAACTTTAACAAGAATTATTTTTTTTATAAATATTTAAAAAAAATGACAATGCCTTTATTATTAAACCTCAAATATAATAAAATAAATTTAAAAAATAATTTAACATTCTTTTTTATCCATATCGGGTATCGAGCCCGTGACACCGTCAGCTGCCCAAAAAATGCATTTTCTGATTCGGCCAGTGAGGCAGTTAAATAGACTGCCAGTGACCTCCTTTAGTCTGACAACAACCATGGGTTGTCTTGTAAAGATTGGAACAAATAGAGAGCCTGGACATTGACTTTTGTCGGACGTTGTCGGTCACGCAGCAGTTCCCCCTCTTCGCTCAGTTGTTAGGTCCAATACAGTTTGAGATCAGCAACATCGCAGGGTTTGCCAGAATATAGCGATATGTGATACAAGCTACCTTTTAGTATAATGTCTTCAGACTACGGTGGGCTCTAGAATTATTATATTCTGTGACTTGTAGTCTGTCCCAATCAATTTATGTTTGGTTTTGAATATTTGGTTGTGTAAGTTGAGAGGAGGTAATGAACAGTGCTTTCTTTTGTAAAGAAATTGGTCCCGGTACTAAACGATGGATTGCCTAACTTTTAACTACTAATAAATTAATAATAAACGTTAAAATACAAGAAAACTAATATTTTTCCCCATATTAAAAAGGTGCCGGTATGCCGAACTGGTGCGTACTGTCACAAAAAAAGTACTGGAATTGGATATCCAAAATTCCTATAAAATGCATTCAATTGCTTGCGTCTCAAACAGCTTACTGACAAATACTCTTAGTTTCGGCTCCTGGCTCAGATGTCTGGTGAAACTGATGTTCCTGACGGGAGAAAGGTTAAGGGCCACCTAAACCAGAAAGCTTCGAACAGGAGGGGCGCGTTAACTTTGGCTGGCTACCCACCAAAGAAAAATAAAAAGCTGAATCCACACCTCTGCTTCTTTGCAGTCCGAACATGCGAAAGGCTTCGGGAGTCATCCCCGAGGAAAAATTAGGAACTTATGACCCATAGACAGTTTGGTTCTTGTCTGCATACACCCCCCCCCCCCCCGCCTCTGGTTTCTGTGAGCGTATTACTTGAGATTGAGTCGACAACACTCTGTCATCAATACTCAATCGAACATACAAAATGCTTTCCGGATATTTGTGCACAGTATGACCAACAACTTTAATTATCGTTTTTACATGCAAGTAAAGGGATCAAAGGTTAGATCTGGTTATTTTAATCTTGACCAATCAAGTCTTTATTTCGTTCAAAAAGATTAAGATGAAACTATATCAATTTATTTTAAAATATAAGTAATATTTGGAGACCATAAAGACGATAATTTAGATTATGGCTATGCATTATTGAAAGCATAACAGAATTAATATTTTTTACGGATAACTTTCATTTCTTATAAATTTATAACTGGCGTTTCTAAAACAATTTATACTTTCTTTCTTTGATCCAGAAAGGGTTATTAAAATGTCAACTGTATTTATCGCCTAAATTATTTTTTCTCAATCTACGCGAATAATAAATAATGTGTTTAGCGTATCATTTGAAATCGAATTTTTATTAAAATATTTTTTTCATATTTTGTTGAATATTTTGTTAACATCATTTTGGTCTCAGCTTGGATGCCTCTTACCACTTATTATTAGCCTTGCAAAGTTGTCATCCCTATTTTTTAATGTTATTTTTATACGGCATTTAAGTGCTGATCTTGTAAATAAATACATACACAATTTATTACTATTAAAATAGCATTTTGTTTGGCCTCATTCACTAAATAAAGAATAGCTGACAATGAAACATAAAGACTGCGAAACAGTGAGACAGCGACACAGTAAGACATAGTACGACGAGACAGCGACACAGTAAGACATAGTACGACGAGACAGCGAGACAAAAGATATAACGTAACATCTCATTTCATCTCTGCCTGTGGTCCTTTCTGGGGCATAGGCCACCAACCAGCTTCCTCCAGGCATCTCGGTTCTGGGCGAGTCTCTCCAACTGTCCCCACGTCTTGCCCATATGCTTGGCATCTGCTTCCAAATCATCACGGCGCTATGTGTTCTTGGACCGTCCCCTCTTCCTCTTTCCTTAGCGATTCCAGGTTAGGGCTTGCCTTGTTATGTTGGATGCAGGCTTGCGAAGGGTGTGATCTATCCATCTCAGACGAATGATGGTGGTCCTGGTAGAAATTATGGTCTGTAGCCTGTCAGCTTCCAGATGACTCTGGCTTTCACCGACATGCGTCATGAACCTTCCAGCAGGAGGTCCATCCTCTTCCAGGTCCGTGACTTCTGTTGATTTGCTCTTTGGTGTTTCAGTAGCTAGTGTTTTTTTTCTAGAGGGTAGGGTAGCTAGCCCTACGCCCAACCCTCCCCCTTTCTCAGCCGGGCTTGGGACAATCCTAAGGCGGAGTTCTATAACTAGACAACGAGTGTGAAAAAGAAAGGGCGAAACAGTAAGGTAAAGATACATTGAGAAAACGATATGGCGAGACAACGAGACAGAGACAAAAAAAGAGCGAGACAGGTAAAAAGACGGCAAGACAAAGATACGGCAAGACAATGGCACAGCAAGACAAAGACACTGCCAGAAAACAGGAAAGTTAAACAAAAAACATCATGACATCTTGCAGGACATCACATAACAATGTCAGGGCATGAAATAATAACGTGGATATGAAATAACACATCGCAACTGGATATTGAATAACATCAACTGGACATCTAAGAACATCAAATGGACATGGAGTGACATCAAATAGGCATGGAATGACATCAACTGGACATGGAATGAAATCAACTCGTCATGGAATGACATTCACTGGACATGAAATGACTTCCAATGAATACACATTAACACCAATGGCAGATGAAATGACTTCACCACGACCGCTAGACAAGAGCAATGATGTAGAGTTATCATTACATCACTGATAATAGTGAAGAGCTAACATTTTACATAGTCAGTCTCTATACAGCAGATCGCTTGTAACTCCTTACATACTTTCTGATCGAATCTAATACCTAATCTCATTACATTCTCTCTCTCTCTCCCCCTCTCTCTCACACTATCTCTCGCTATCCCTCGCTCTCTCGCTCCTTCTCTCTCTCTTTGTGTTTGTCTCTCTCTGTATATCTTTTTCTCTCTCTCTATCTCTCTCTTCTTCTTCTTCTTCTTCTCTCTCTCTCTCTTTGTGTATGTCTCTCTCTGTATAACTTTCTCTCTCTGTGTCTCTCCTTCTCTCTCTCTCTCTCTCTCTCTGTCAGCGTAATAATCTTACCAAAACTTCTGTTGCAGTTTTGTTTTTGTTTTTTTAACTCTAGTTTCCAAAATGAAGGTCTAAATGTAAGATAACTATGGAAATGTGTTGTTATTGTTTAGTTTGTTAGTACTTTCATCTCCCCACACACATACAAACACAAACGTGGAGAAAGAAAAAAAAAAACGATGTTTCATTTTCTACGTCGTTCACGTCACCTTCACTAGGTAGTTGTAGCTGAGATACTCATCAGACATTTGGTAAACCAGCTTCTCTACGGTTCTCAAACGTTTGCTTCGCAACGCCTAGACTGACATACAAATGTTTTGATCCGTATGCAACCCAGAAACTCTATGGAGAAGCGCATTAACCCAACCTTAAGCAACATACAGGAATAAAGTCTACAACTAAGTAAAAGTCTTTATATGCATTCTAGGTCTTAAGTCTAAATGATCGTAGAATATTACACTTTACAATATCAAAAGTAAAAAAAGTCAAGTTCCCATTTCAGAACTGTGGTCAACGGTCATGACCAACTGAGTTTAACCGCTTTTAATTTTCACCGACCATTAGAGCTTAGAGGCGCCCAAAGATCTTGAAATAAAAAATCCAAGGCTTCACTAGGATTCGAACCCAGGACTCCGGTTCAGAAGCCAAGCGCTATACGCTCAGCCACAGTGCCTTCATTACAATATCAACATACAGACATCCTCACATAACATACTTATCAACAACTCCAACCAGTCAGCATGTTAAAAGTACATCCCACCCCCTCTCCTTTTACGGGTTACTGAGATCAGTGAGTATGTAGACACCTTCTTGTCACCAATGGTAAAAAAAAAAAATGAACATGCAATATTGATCTTGTTTAGACCACTCGCTTATGCTCCTAAATCTGCGACTATGACTTTATAATTGATGAACTGGACCTTTCAGCCTGTATACAATGGCGTTGGACTTTTGACTGAGTGATGTACATGAACATTTTTTTTTGTTGATTAGCCCACTCTGTGGGACATAAAAACAGTTTTAGGAATTCAAACACACCAACAAAATATTTATATTTCTTGGAACCTTTAGGCTTCCATAGGAGGTAAGGACTAATCCTTCCGAAAGAATCACACTATTTTCGTTCGTCTACAACAGAAGACAATGGACAACCCAGCGATGGTCAAGTTTGGACAGTTTATGAACAATGTTAACGTGAACTGTTGTGTAAACCGTGAACTTACGTTAGTTTTGTTGGTAATGTAATCTCTTCAGTACTGAATCTATATATATAATTCTCTTTATAGCTCAAGAGTTTGGACGAGAAGACGTAAAGGAGAGTTCACTCTTTTATTTCTGCCCATAGAGTTATCCCACGAAAAAACAAGAGGGGGGAGAACAAGTAGTATTCACCCGTCATTACGGATGGCTGCCTGGTCGTGCGGTTTGCGCGCTGGACTGTCGTTTGGATTTATTGATAGTCCCGGGTTTTGGCGCCAAAAAATATTGTAGATATTTTAGTTAGGCAATACATTCTAAGGTTTATTATTATTTGTAAATGCTTTTTTATTCATAAGCCTATATTTCTGTGTCATGTTCATGAAAAATGGGGGACACGAGGTGCGCCAATAAAGTGTCTTGCACCGGGCGCACGTTTGGTTCCTACGCCTTTGCTATGGATAGTCTGTAGTGTCCTAGTTTAGTTTAGAGATTATGTTAGTTTTGTAAATAAATATATCGAGCATTGTTTACGACGGTAAAAGTAGTGACGTAGTCATACGTAGTGACGTAGTCAGACAGACAAATGACGTTTCAGAATACGGGTGCATGACAGAAGAATACGGCTAGGGCTTGTACAAAAATGTATACTGAATAGACATCTAGTTATAGGAAGTTTTATTAAGTATATATTTAATTGTTGTGTCCCTTGGATGTGTTCCTGTTAAAAATGAGTGAAATAGTATCAGACAGACAACTCAAAAAATCCAAGCCAGGACAATGCAGATGATAGCATCGAGCTTAATGTGGTAAGTAATGAAGTTATTTTATTATATTATTATAAGGTCGTCATTTTGTGTAAAGTAATTATTTTATATACATTCTCATTGATCTTGTATATATTTATTTATATTACATAAATTGCAAACTAAAGGCTTAATTGATAGTATATGTCTGTTAGTATAAAGATTGTATCCTATCCAATAATATTGTATCACAGAATATATCCCACAGGAAGAAAGCCAGTGGCGTAGCAAAGGTTGGTGAAGGGAGGGGGAGATTTTGAAAATTTCCCCGGGCCCCCACTTGATGGGGGCCCCCGAAAGAGTGCTTTTATACATAGAAAATTAAATATTACGCAAAATGCAGGGGCCCCCAAAGACGACAAGCACCCAGGCCCTCAAATGATTTAAATTTCTAGCTAAGTACGAAATCCAAGCATCCTGTAGACAGCGTACGCCTCTCCATTTCCCACTTTGCCTAGGCACTGCATAGCATTCAATGATCTATCAGGCAATGTAGTAAATGCCCCATTTTCACGTAGAAAACTATTTAAAAATAAAAATAAAATATAGATAAACTAAAAGAAAAGAAATACACAACAAACAACAAATAAATAGCATGTTTTCAACCCATTATTGGGGGGGGGGGCTTTCTAGTTGACTGGTAAAACGATTGGCTTCCGATTCGAGGGCCTCTCCGGTTTGAATCTATGTGAAGACTGGGACTTGGGACTTTGGGATTTTTGGGACACTCCTGTGTCCACCCAACTGTAACAGGTTGGATAAAGTATAGGCTGTGGGTCGTTGTGCTGGCCACAGAATCAGCTGATCCTATATATCGCAAGAGGATACTTAACTTTTGTATGCAACATTTTTTTTTAAATATTCAAATTCTTACGTCACCCATCTCTAATGTTCCCAGTTACTTAGATATACTTCACGAACACCGAAATAGTAGACCTTCCGTATCATTTCCCTAGATGGACCTCTTCCAAAGCCGATCATGATCTAGATTTATTCCTAATGATTTTCAAACTAAGCGCCTTATAACACGGATAACACTTCAAACACTTCTTAAATAATGTCCAGCTCATAATGCACTGTGACCAGAAGTTTGCATTTGCCAAATAACACCGCGTCATGGGCCAGTCATGTCCTGTGGACCGTAGGTTGGAAATAGTTGTCTTAACATATTCGAAAATGTGCAAATATAATTAGAATTATAAAGTTCCTTTTAAGTCTATAGTTGACATGATAGCTTGTATCAAATCGCTAGCAAAATGTTAGGACAAAAAAGAAATCTCGACTAAAAACCTAGGGCAAAAAAGAAATCTCGACTAAAAACCTAGGACAAAAAAAGAAATCTCGACTAAAAAACTTAGGACAAAAAAACAAACAGGAATTTTCCATCGATTACGTTCTTTTAACTCTAAAAGTTCAAAGTTTACTTGCCATCGTCGATGTACAGGAAGTGACGTACATACATGTAAACACGCGCCGTTGACCTAATCATGCCAATGGGTTATTACGTTAAAGGTTAATATTCAAGCCTATTCCATACCGACTTTAAGCATGTCAAAAAGGGCAATAAAACTGTGTTGAACACAAAAAAACGATCAAAACATTGGAACATTAAGCATTTAAAATAGGGAGGGGAGGGTACTACCATGTTCTTGTATCAAAATGTCAGTTTTTTTGTAGCTACGAATCTACTTCTATCCCTTCCTCTTACTAACATCACTGTAAATGTCAATGGGTTAATACAACAGGGATCAACAGCTGTCAATGGGTTAATATAACAGAAGGGAGATAATATTGGCTAAGGTTCATCTACTTGCGTACTGGGTTTTAACTAATTTCTAAGAGGTTGGAGCTTCGAAATTCTGAGGTACATACGTTTTGTAAGAGTTTAATCCTTTGCTTTTCTTTATTCAGAAAGATCAGGCGGGAGAGAGTTAATGCCAATGATAAGCAGATGAGCTTTTTTGGCTTCTACATGGATGAATACTAAACAATGAGTAAAGGTCAGGTTCCTGGTGTGGTCGCTTGAGGGGCGAGGTACATAAGATGAAACAGATAGAACCACCTAACCTAAGAGTGATTTGAATGTGGTGGGGATAATTGATATTTGATAAGAAAGGGGATAAGTGTATAACTATGATACTATGTGTCAGTAATACAATGGGACATTGATACAATATAACGATGATACAAAGTGGCAATGATACAATGCGGTAATTATACAAGTATTATGATAACATGAATAACTTTTATATAAAACTTTATAATTATGATGAAGCGCCTGCGTAGCGAAAACAGTATGTGGCATTTGTTGCTTGCTGTATTCCATAAACGGAAACTATCTTCATTTATCTTTCACTGACTTTATTCAACAGTATTGGAAAGAAACAAGTTGTGCGAGGTAGTAAACAAAAAAAAATGAGGGGGAGGGGTCCAGAGAGGAGAGGTGTTATAGAGTAAGAGTAATATTATTGTTTCAATTCTAATTTTCATTATCACATTATTGTGATACAAGAGCTATAAAGACACCCTTACGAGCTCCTTCAAGGAGTGTGCTATTGACATTCACGGCTGGGAAGCACTAGCCCTTGATCGCTCCTCAAGGCGTCTAGCTGTGAGTCTCTGAGTCTCGAGATTTGAAGCAAGAAGAGTGGTCAGCGTGAAAGAGCGCCGAACCAACAAAAAGCTGAGAGAAGTAACAGGCCTATCTGCAACTGAAGGAAAGCAAGGATTGGACTTTACAGCCATCTTCGAGTTCATAAGATATGAGAAATGTGCTCATCTTCGATCACGAAGGAGGAGATATATTGTGATTATTATTATATTTAGTTCTGTTGTGTTGGTGGCTCGGAGTGCAGTTAGATGCTCCAATAATATTTTCAGTGCTGGATAAACGCGTCTAGGACCGGGTCAAAATTTGGCGGGCCAAAATATGACTGGATGGACTGTACTTCGGGTTTTGTTGTTTTTAAAACCGGTTTGTACGTGGGTGTAAGATGGATCATTGTGTGGTCCGACTCTCCGAGTGGAAATAACGATCGAGATTTTTATGTTGCTATAACACATGTCCAAGGTTGTATCGTGCCGTGTAGGACTATTAACATATTAAGTATATGTTGGCAAGTGTTGAGCTAACGAAAGATGATTGAAATCTCCCATAACTAGTCGGGCAGCATCAAAACTTTATATAAACCAAACACGCAGAAATGTAAGGCTATCGAAATTTAGCTACTGGTATGTATGAATTGAAGCTGCGAGTGTTTGAAAACAGTTCCTCATAATTTGGTTCAAATGGGGGCGCAGTTATTTTTATTAGTAAACGGAGATTTTTCATAGCTGCTCATAAATATATAAAAACATTGTACAAAGTCTCTGAACCAGTTATTAATACATTTAGAGAACAGGAATTTCATAAGTCTCTTGCAGAACAACATTGTTCTCGTACATATCATGGTATTGGATTTTACATTTTTCCTTATCATAATTTGAGCTCCATTTGTCCCATTCTTGACACAGGTATCTTCAAAATTCTTAAATATTCCACAAATTCATTTTAAAAATTTCTATCCTTTTCTCTCTTCCCTTTGAGGAAAGCATGCATGCTTACTCCTTATTAGCATAAAATTCTTCTTTAAATTAATAACAATTGTGCGGTAACATTCATATCAGTAAATCGTCCAAAGTAATTAGCAGAACTTACAGTTAGTTATCTTTGAGAATGGGAAGTTATAGTTTTTCTGGGATTAACTAACAATTTAAAATTCATTTTTCTTAAAAGGATATAGAACTTGACATATTTAAATCACATATTGTGTAATTAACTAGGTCGCCATCAAAACATGTTTCAGTGCATTTAGCACTACAGAACAAAGGAACTTTCAGCAGCTTTCTGAGCAAGTAAACATTTGTGAATAAATTCTTCAGATGTCTGTTTCCTTTCGTCATAAGTCATGGAAACATAAATAGTGTTATTAATTTACATAAATAGTGTTATTTGTTTACATAAATAGTGCTATGTGTTTGGAAGCTAAGTTTCGGGGTATATTCCTTAGGAACGACCATGGTTTCGTTGAAAATGAGACCAACTTGTTTGTCGCAATATTTCTTCAATATTTCAATTTATATTTAAAGTTTGTATTGTTTCATTGTGGATAAAGTTGTTTTTTTTTTTTAAATTATGTATTACAAAAATGTGGCGGGGAAGAAGAAGCTTCTACTTAGGCCAGGCATGACCCGCGGGCCGTAGTTTGCCAATCACTGGTATAGAGTGTCTAGTGTGTCATCTGATGGTTGGGGTATTGTTGAGGATTTTTAGAATTATCATTTATTACTATTATTGTTACTATTATTTTGATAGTATTCTCAATAATGAGATTTATTTTTTAGGCTTTTAGCACTTGCGCTTTGTGGCAAAAAAAAACAACAACTAAAATTGTAAAATTAAATGTTGTGCTCTAAACAACTCAGTTGTTTTACGAGATAGCAAAAGGTGGCTTGATTCTATAGTCTAAATAGGCTGGAAATGTCATATCCGGCATTTAATTTTTTTTTAATTAAATTAGTTTTTTTTTCACTCCCCGCCCAAGTGGCCAATTGTATCGCTTATTTCTCCCTGTCTCTCTCTCTCCCTCTCTTTCTCTCTGTGTCTCCCTTTCTGTCTCTCTATCTCTCTCTCTATCTCTCTCGGTCTATCTCTCTCTGTCTCTCTCTGTCTTTCTCTCTGTCTCTCTTTGTCTCTCTGCCTGTCTCTGTCTGTCTCTCTCTCTCTGTCTCTCTCTGTCTTTCTCTCTGTCTCTCTGTCTCTCTCTGTCTCACTATCTATCTATCTCTCTCTGTCTCTCTCTGTCTCTCTGTCTGTCTCTCTGTCTCTCTCTCTCTGTCTCTCTCTGTCTTTTCTGTCTCTCTCTCTGTCTCTCTCTGTCTCTCTCTGTCTCTCTCTCCCTGTCTGTCTCTCTCTCTGTCTCTCTCTGTCTCTCTCTGTCTTTTCTGTCTCTCTGTCTCTTTCTGTCTCTCTCTGCCTTTCTGTCTCTCTCTCTGTCTCGCTCTGTCTCTTTGTCTGTCTCTCTCTGTCTCTTTGTCTGTCTCTCTCTCTGTCTCTGTCTCTGTTTCTCTCTGTGTCTCTCTCCCTCTCTTTACTCCCTGTGACTTATATTCTCTCACTCACTTGGCTTACTAATCGCTCGTATCGAGTTCAGACTCTGACAAAGCTCTGATTTTCAAAGTTCTCTTTCGCGGCGTTCTGAAACCGCCCAGTTTTAATGGATGTCAGATGTTTGTTGAGATAAGAAAAAGCTAGTTGTGCTGATAACACCACACCCTAGTTAGCATTCTAAGAAAAACTATGTACGTAGATGAAGAGTTGGTTGGCGTTGGCGTGATGGCTGAGTGCAAAACCTCTTGGCTTTCGAACCTATGGATCTAGGATTTTTTCGGACGATTTAGAGTCCAGCCTACTCCAATGGGTCCCTGATATTCGTTGGGGACAGTAAAGGCAGTTGATTGTTGTACTGACCACATAACACCCTCGTAACCGAACATCATCTGCCCTATAGTTTGCAAGGTCTGAAAGGGGTAATTTGATTACTTTTAAACGAAGCGGTAATGCCTTCCATCGGATAGTAGACATGTGTATGTTTTTCTCTTTCTTTAATTAAAATTTCTACTGATATAATTTGAGTGAATAATTATGAATAGAACCTGATGATGTAATTGTTGATATTGACCTAGATGTACGACTCTATCCCGCCATGACTTTCAAGTCAAAGAAAGTTTTGCGTTTACAAGTAAATAATAAGAGAAAATCTAGACCTACAATATTAATATATGCAATGTGATTTTTCTGCTGATGGCATCGTAGATATTATCTTGTTAATAAAACGCATTGGCGTTTCATTTAATAGCAGCATGGGTCGGATAGGACCCGCGGGCCGAAGTTTGGGAATGACTGGTGTAATGATTTGTTTAACCATCTGTTCTTCGCTCTTTTTCTATTCCTTCTCTCCCTCTCTCTCTTTCTCTCTCTCTTTATCTTTCTTGCTCTTTCACTCTATTCCGTTTTTTTTTACTCTCTGCCTCTCACTTTCTCTCCCACTTTGCAGGTACTTCCAAATAAACCAGTACTTACCAATGGTCAGGGGGTATTTCTTCCCGGACAAGCTGTGCGGACACCTGGCCTCTGTCCATCCTAAAGCCACCAAGGAAATTAATAGCAACTTGTCCATTGTAGGGTCTTAGGACAATTAGTCAGCAGTCTGCGTATGGCAAGCGAGATAACTCCCAAGTACAAAACACTGGCAGCAGACGTCAACCTCTGACCCCTTTTTTATGCACCGGCTGCCTTTTTGCTTTTTCCTTTCTACTTTCTGTTGCCCCCTCCGACTTTTCCAGACAGTGTTGTCTTAGCCTTGCTAGCGTTTTGGGACAGAGTGCACGACTCATTAGTCGCAACAACAAACAGCATCAACACAACGTCATGAGAGCGTCTTCTAACAATGTTGATTGGATGTTGAGCCTTCAATAAACAGCAGCAGATAACAAACGATGAGCTGTCTCGGGGAGGGGGAGGATGTCTTCTCAAGATGATCTGCAAGAATAAATAAACACGCTTTACTACATAAACTTCCAAACGTTTTTGTTTATTCTTGACATTTTTGCTTAGCAGAATAAGGCAGAGCGCCATCTATGTAGAAACATCATTCTTACAGTGTAGTAATACCTTAACATAGTAGAAAAAAAAAAAAAAAGGTTCGACACTAAAGATCTCAGCTAAAAACAGAATTGGTAAGATCAAGCATGGAGGATGCGGTTGCTGAGTGGTAAAGAGCTTAGCTTCCGAACTAGATGGTCCCGGGTTTGAATCCTGTGAAGATAGGATTTGTTTTTATTTCTGAACCTTTAGACGGTCACCAAGCTCTAATGGGTTTGTGACATTAATTGGCGAAAAGTAAAGGCGTTGTGCTGGCCAAATGAGACCCTCGTTAACCGTGGGCCACAGAAACTGATGACCTTGACATCATCTGCCCCATGGATGGCAGGGTCTGAAAGAGGAACAATAAAAGAAAAAATATACCTGAAAATGTCTATAAATGGCATATAAAAGATAATTGACACCGTTAAAAAGATACTTTAAAATACATACTTATTGTTTGTTGAGCCCAACCCCCCTCCTCCGTTGCGGACAATGGCTTTGTTTGCATTAGATGGGGCATAATATGCAGGTCTTAACTGGGACTACGTGTTGATCTGAAATACTGCACTCATCCTTAATCATCGGAATCAAAGACAATGTCTACAAGTGCTTCAGTGTTTAGAAGAAGTAAATATAACTGCATTGTAAAATGCAATCTAATTTTTACGTACATTAAAAAAAAATTATTGCAAATTCTCGTATATAGGAGGCTAATCCTTCAATAACAAGCTTTTGTGTATATCCGATGTTCAGAATGCAGATAGCTTTTAGATTTTAAAAGTCATTCAATAACTTTAGTGCAGTTTTTTTTAGCACTGTGGTTTTGACATTGTGTCTCTGTGAGTGGTGTCCCTATTTGGAATTATTTCCCCTAGCAAGGGAGTTGATAATGTGATGCTGTTTATGACGTCTGCTACGGTGATGTGTTACTAGAAGAAAGAAGAGTTCCGTTTTTTGTCGAACATATTTCGGATGTTCCCTCAGGGCTGGCGGCAAGCAGGGCTAGGATGTGACCCCGCGAGACGACAGTCCAATGCGCACACCGCACGACCAGGCAACCATCTTTCATTACTGAATCAAGCGGAAATTGTTATTTTACTATCAACATCTTTCCGACTTTCTGGCAGACTTCGCAAAAATAAAATATTGTATCTGTACAAGTTAATATATAGATCTAAATAGTGTATTTATAATAATGAGCATTCCAAAGTGGGTACAAACTTTTACAAGTATTAGCGTCATTACACTCTATTTAGAAACGACATTGTACAAGTTATACATGATATATATGTATTACATTTAATACATATATACTAGATGTACACAAAGGCTCCGCCCGTTGATTTGTTCCCTGATAATTATGTCCGGAACACTCCATTCTTTTGAATTGTAATAAATGGGCCACATTTTAACGATCAACCTAACATGTTTTTAAGCCTGTAATTAGTGTATTTTTGCAATGAAATTTAACGGTCATTCTCTCTCTGTCTTCGCTCTTTGGAGCCACTTTTTTTGTTTCTTTGAACATTGTAGTCCAATAAAAATGAATCAGAAACATTGAGTCCGAATAATATCTCTAGACCAATGTTTCCCAAACTTTTTCCTTTACGGGACACTTTGTACATTCTAAGTATTTTGCGGAACACTTTGCTTATTTTTTTTTAGAGAGGTTAATTCACGTGGAGGGCCTGTTGGCCTAAGAGTTAAATTATTCCAGTAGTTCGTGGAACACCTATTCAGGCCTCGGGGAACACTAAGGTTTCCTCTTCTACCCCCGCAGAGGGTCGCCGTGAGCCGAAGTTTGGCCATAGTCGTGAGAAATATGAGCCAACAGGACAATGGTATAAATCGACTTCCTAGATATGCGCAGGTGTTTTTTCTGGGAGTTCGTCTTTATATAACTGTGCTGATGATTAGACCTACAGCTAATTGGCAATTCGTTCTATTTGAACTAAACATTCATAACAATAGATGTTCGACCTGCCAGTCGCCAGACAAAACCGTTTTATGTTTTGTCTTGTGTGAGACAGAATCCTATTTAACCAAATTTTTTGTCTTTGTCTTAGAGTGTTTTTGTGCATCATGATTTTTTTCTATAGATATCTAAGGAAGAACTTCAATTGGTTTACATCCAATAAACAGTCAGGACGCCCCTTGATTGTTGTGTCTTCTGTTTCATTTCTTTGTAATAAAAATGAAATATTCAAAAGAGCTAAAACCAATTTTATTACCTAATTCTTTGGCCTGCTACCAATACGAAATAGGTAGCAGCTCCATTCAAACTATACACATTTCTACTGGTGCAGTTTCAAGAAAATGTCAAATGTAAGCCATTAAATCAAGCAGAAAGCAATCAGCCATAATATTGGAGCAAATTTTATTGTTGATTGCTTGTATGAAAATAATTCGCATATTTCTTTAAATAACATTTTGAGAGAAAAAACAACTTGATAATAATGTTTTTCTTTGCTATTGAAATTTTGCACAATTATACATTGGTAGGCAAGACTTCATTCTTTTGTTTGATCCCAACAAGGGAAATTAATCCTTCAATATTGAAAGATACGGCTAAATTTATAGGATTTCGTTACGTTGGTAATTGAACACGTTATCTCTTTTACACCCATTCTCAGATCAAGTGTAAACAATTATTTATTTATAGTCCCTTACAAAACACTAGCGAATTATAACAAAATAACCAATTAGTCAATTAATTATTGATAATTAATTATTATGTTTGATATCGAATACGGAAATAACGTCTATATTATTGATAGATATAGTTGTATATACGGAGCACTTTCCTTCCGATAAGCATTCTTTTTAAAATGATTTTAGCGACCCCCGAAAGGGGAAAGAAGCTAATAGTTTTGTGTGGTCTGTCTTTCTATCCGTCCGTCCGTCCCGTTTAGGTCTCGAAAACTAGAAAAGATATTTAAATGCGATATCATGATATTTTAGACCTTTCAAAGTTCTGATGCAACGGCTACTATTTTCTTTTCGTCAAGCGAAAAATTTAATTTTTAAAATCAACTATGCAAGCAGTTTTTTCATAAAAATACACCATTTTTACAACTATTCAATATTAATATTAATAAACACGGGAGGCTAGTTAGCAAAGGTCACATACATTCATTAACACATTTATGCTAAAGGTTTTAGACTTTTTGTAAAAAAACACTTCATTGCCATGTAAGCACTATACCACACGTTACTAAGGAATTATTAATCTAAGGAAATTTGTTTCTTGAGACTTTGAATAAGTGATTGACCCTTTACAAAACAATTAGATCAATTAGAAAATCTGTATATGACATCAGTTAGGCCAGGTTCACAGTAAACTTCTCCTTCACTTTCACTTATCTCTCGGTCTGCTGTCAAACTTCTTTCTTCATTCTTCTCTGTCATTTGCCTTTGATATAATTTCATTCTGATTATCTTTCTGAAAATATTGAAACCTGCCTTTTACCTGCCTGAGTCGACCCACTTCAGGTGGCCAATTTCGAGTTTGTGTTTCCACAAATACTGTCTTTGTAAAATTTGTAACCTTGTTTTTTTTAAAGATTACAAAGCTTATATCAACACATTCTGTCTGTAAGTCTGATACAAATTTCGAACACGCTATTTCATCCATTCTCTCTCTCTCTCTCTCTCTATCACTCTCTCCTTCTATATTGCAGCTAGGTAGCCATTTCAGTATCGCGTCAATCAGCACCTATCTGGCATTTGGAGAGAACATTCTCGAAACTTGTGCAACGTCTTGTCTTTCATTCAATCCATTTTCACAATGATCTCAGACCTTGCCAGCATTCTTTACCCCATCTAATGGACACGGGAAGGCGATTAAAATAGGGAGCGGGGTGCTTATTTAAGCATTTCTTTAAAAAAAAATGAAAGAAAAATATGTTTCAGACGGCAATGACTCCTTGAACTTAAACAGCTGCAATAATTTAAATACATTTTTAAAAATTGCTTATATATAGTGCAAATACCAAGCTTATAGCGAGCTCAGTGCGCTCTGGTCTAATCTACAAAACCACTGGGAGAAGAGTTATCTGGAAGAAGGTTTTCAAGATGCCTTTAGGCAAGGTGTTCTCAACCTGTGGTTCGCGATTGACGATTTGCCAAGGGTCGCCTAAGACCATCAGAAAATATGGATTGTATATTGTCTACTCTTCTATTGCTGAATGTGAGTGTGGGTGGAGGGGGGTCGCTGCAGAGTGGAGGATAGTAAAAAGGGGTCGGCAAGCATAAAATGTTGAGAACCGCTGCTTTAGGCACTCATGAAACAAAACTTTGTTCGAGTCGGGGTATGAACTCGACCATCCTCCCTCCTTTTGTTATTTAGCCAAGCCAAAGCAAAGTGGGTTTGGTCTCTCAACCACCTACCCCACATTGATGAATAAACGTGTTTTTTTTTTTCAGGAAGCTTCGAAAAACAATTTTAACAAGTTTTTAGCAGTGCCATAGAACTACTTTGAGAGGAATGGGCTTGCGTCAGCTGTAGGCTTCACTTGTGCTTTTTATTTTTATTTATATTTTTTTGTTTAATATATTTCGCGCATTTTCTCTTAATTATTCTATTTCTAGGTTATTACATCCGAGAGCAAACCTCCCGCAGGGCTGGAAAGGGGATGGAGGCGGGCAGGGTTTTGACCCTGGACCACGGAGACTACAGTGCAAAACGTATACCACAAGACCAGGCAGCCATCACAATAGTAGACATATTTGATCTTAGAACTTGTATGACACATTCACCTCCATTTGAACGAAAATATTTGTATCCTCCTAACACTCACATACAATAATTTAATATTTTATTTTAAAAAGCCAAAAAATCACTCCCATGTCAATAACATGATTGTTTACCTTTGTTTTTTTTTGTTTTGTTTGTTTTAGGTTTGGATTTTTTAACGTTTTACTGAAACCAACTTAAACGGTTAATGTTCTCAGCATTGAATTTGTTCAATGTCTAGTTGCAATGTTTCAATGTCTAGTTGCAATGTTTCAATGTCTAGTTGCAATGTTTCAATGTCTATTTGCAATGTTTCAATGTCTAGTTGCAATGTTTCAATGTCTAGTTGCAATGTTTCAATGTCTAAACACAATTATGCAAGAACATAGCTTTGCTTTAATTTTCTTTGTCTTTCTTTTCTTGTGCACTTTCTCTGTCCAAATAATCAATAACAAACAAAACGTAATGAATTAAGTTGCTTAAAATTATTTGCAATACAATATAGTGTATATATAAAATTAGAAGTTTACATCTCTAGTCAGGCAAACAACAAAAGAATCGTTGGCAACACGCCGCACAGAAATCTGGCAACTTCATGACGTCTGCAAGTAAACATCAGTTTCAATTTTAGAGCTTCAATTGTGTTGGCCTCTTCAAACTTTTCAATTCGTTTTATTTATATATGAATATATTCAGTCCACTTCACATATACCTATCCCCCCACCACACACACACTAGATCAGACCAATTCTATTCACTCATCAAGTTAATTGAATGCAACATTATAATGTATGTAAATGAAGCCACCAATTAATTCTAATATGTCTTAATGATATTAAGGTTGTATCATAAGTCTTTCTTTAACATCTTGTAGTGTCCTTCTGTACAGCTCAAGCACAAAGTATTAATTCTATGTTGAGAATAAAGGAACAGACATTCACCTTTGAGATAAGTTACGATCGGGTTAAAAGAAGATACGACTACCAACTGATATTAGACAGAAGTTTGCACTAAAAAAAAAAAAACAGCAAAAATGAAGCATGTTGGCATATCTGGGTTAGGAAGAGATAAGGGGGCGTACACATGTGACGCCATAATGAAATTATGTGATTGAATTAGTGCATTAGCAGTTGTCGCTCATGCTCTATACATCCATATGATTAAAGAACACGAATGAAGGGAGCTAACTTCATAGGTATTTATTGTCGGATAAAAGTCCTTTTTTCGTTTACTTTTATCTTGTCGTTAATGGAGATTTACATTTTTGTGGTTTCTATTTCGGCTCGATTGCTTTGCACTTTCACCATGCTTATTTTTTTTTTTTAAATCTAAAGGTGAAATAAAATTTTATTTGGCGTAAATTTCACTGTTGCACTTTTTTTATGATTTATGTAATTGATCTTGTAAAGTTAATGATAAAACAAGGCGTCAGTTGTCTAGCAACGAAATCACGTGATTTCATCCTATGTTATTTTTTTCTATACAAGGCTTATATCATTTTTACACATTATTTCTCCCACACCCAATCTCAAATCAAGTTTAAATTTCCCAGTCATTTCTTGTACCTGACGAAACAGAATCAATTCAAAAGAAAAACAAAAAACGAACAATTGGTTAATTAACAATTTGTGATTAATTATTTTGTTTGGTATCGATTACGAATAAGGGAAATAAATAGTACTTAACAGATGTTGTGGTATAAATTGAATTAGTTCCCTTAAGGAGGCTTATTCCCTGAACAAGAACTATTTTTTTAATGCGATGATACCCCTTCTCCCCCCTCCCTTATTCCCAACTGGGTCCAGACAAGTGATAGGAACATGGCCAAAAACATGAATTTGCGCTAAAACAAAAGTCATTGGTAAAAATATTTCTAATCGCACATATTTATTATTGTTAGTGTAGATTTATTCCAAAATTAATCCCATGACTAATCCAAACTAATTGATAAAATTACTCGTAATATTAGATTTTTTAATTTTAGGTAATTTTTTTTTATGTTTTTCGTGTTACTTCCTGTAATAGTCAGAAGCGAAGTACCAGTTTTCTGATTCAAAAAGCGTATTTTAAATGTTTGTTTGTTAAATGATTTACATGTGTGAATTATTCCTTTAGATTGGATGTCTACATCAAAACTACGATAATTAACAACTATTTTTATTAGCGGCCCCCGAAAGGGGAAAATACGCTTTTAGCTATATAAGACAAGTCTGTCCGTCTGTCCGTCAGTCCCGTTTAGATCTCAGAAACTAGAAGAGAAAATGAAAATCGGACATCATGATATTTTTATGATTATGATTATGATATTATTGAAAGTTTCTTTTCCGAAAGTTAACCATCTAATTTTTTAAATTATATATGCAAGCAGATTTTTCAGAAAATTACATCACTTTTCAATGAAAAACTTCAGGGGAGATAGAATTTTTTAAAAGGTCATGAACTTTTTCATTAATAACTCAAGCTTAATTCATAGATTCGCGCTTTGGTACAAAAAATTTGCATCTAAGGTCACAATGGTAAAAGTATCAATGGATCATTATAAAATATATTTTCCATTAATAACTAACTCATTGAATAGAGAACTGGTTCAAATGTTGTGTTTAAAAAAGAATTTTGAAAGGAACTTCGTTTTAGTTATAAGTTACACAAATAACAAACTACTTTTATAGCGCACAGTTTTGACAAATCCTTCTTATAGGGGCCTACACTTGACAGTCTAAATAAGACTAAATAGAGCACAGATCTAGATATATTTACAATAGTGATAGAAATAGTATTGATAATTTGAACACAATTTTAATTATTAAGTCAATAACTTATCTTCCAACAGCTTAGGGGTGCAGATTTATTTATTATGTAAACAAGTGTATCACATTAAGAAATGAATCGGATAAGAACAAAATAGTACACCATTACCCGGTAACAAAAGTCCTACTATTCATGATCATACCATTGGCCTAGGTCTTGTAATCTTAAATAAAACGTGTAAATTCATACGAGTTCTAGTCTAGTTATAGCTGCGAAATGTGACTTAAGCCGCGTCGACATACATTTAATAGTTTCGGAAGACAATGGATGATCCCAGATGAGTCATTGGCTTTGGTTACGTCTTGAGATGGGGCAGGATCTGGAGTGACTGATCAAGCCAATTCTGGAGCGGAAGAGATTGCCACAGTTTGTGCATGCATGTTCATCTGTCCTAGGGCTAGCTGACAGGGCAGATTTCTTTTTCTCTCTCTTGGCAGAAGCAGCTTCATTTGTTTTGCATTCTGTCGTACCAGCACGTACAGTCTGTCTCCATGCTTTCCGGTCTTGGTCTATCTCCTCCCACATACTTTGGTCGGTGCCCGTGGTTCTCATGTCTCGCTTGCAGACATCTCTGTAGGTTAGTCTTGGGCGGCCCTTCGGACTCTCTCTGCAAGCTCAGCGTATAAGATGTCTTTAGGGATTCTTCCATTCTGGCATGCGAGTGACATGACTTAGCCAGCGTAGTCTTCTCTGTTGAAGGAGAGCATAGATGATGTGTATGTAACTTCCTGGTTGGTGACATGATCCCTCCAGGAGATGCACATTATGCGTCGCAGGCAGCGTAGGTGGAAGCTATTTAATCGGTGTTCTTGACGCATGTGTGCTGACCCAGCTCTCACTGCCATAAAGAAGTGTGCTCAGAACGCAGGCATCGTAGACCAGGATTTTTGTTGCCGAAGTCCATTTGGTATTTTTCCACACGCTCTTGGAGAATTTTGCCATTGCTGCAGAAGCATTTCCTATTCTTTTTGTCAGCTCAGTGTCTAAATCTAGGTTGCTGGCTATTGTTGTTCCCAAATATATGAATTACTGCACCACTGTAAGTGTGTGATTTCCAATACGTATCACTGGTATTTCTGCGACATCTTGTGCCAGGATTTCAGTCTTGGGGAAGCTCATTGTAAGGCTAAACTCTTGACAAGCAGCTGCCAGAGCATTCACAAGTCTCTGTAATCCTTCTTGTGAATGAGATATTAGTGCGGCATGGTCTGCAAACAGCAGTTCTCTAATCAAGATACGCCGTCTCTTTGTTTTGGCTTTAAGGCGAGCCAGGTTAAATAGCTTTCCATCGGATCTACTGTGGATATATACTCCATCTTCCAGGGATTTTAAAGCGCTGCTGAGTACAACTGAAAAGAAGATGCGGAATAGTGTTGGAGCCAGAACACATCCTTGTTTTACTCCGCTCTAGATGGAGAATGGCCTAGAGGAGGAACTGTCAAACTGTACGATGCCCTGCATATTTTCATGAAAAGCTGACACTAGTTTCCGTAGCTTGTTTGGGCAGCTGATTCTCTCTAATACGGAAAACAAGCCGGTTCTGCTGACAAGGTCAAACGCCTTGGTCAAGTTTATAAAAGCTATAAAGAGGGACTATATTGAGATATTAAATATACTAACATACACTAATTAATAAGCCTATTAAGCCCTTGAATATACTCTTATAGTATATAGATCTACATCTATTATAATAGTATCTTGACTAGACTCGAGATCTTGATTTAAATATATATAGGTCTACAAGCAAATATTTTTATTTAAAAAAATGGATTAAGGTCAATTAGCTATTTTAATAGCTCCATTCATACTGTTTATACATTCACATTCGCTTTACTTATAACATTATTATTTTGTTTATTTGTTTCTAATGCACTATATCAGTGACTATATCAGTGATACTCAAATTATGACCCGCTAATATATATATATATAGTATATGTGTGTGTGTCTGTATACAGTTAGTTTTCTATATATCTACATCCGATGAGTGGAAATAAGAATCCATACTAAAGGACTATATAAATAAACAATTTATAGATGGACATATATTTCGACCAATCACATTAGTAGTCAAATTATTATTTTTTCATTACTTGGTATAATTTTATTGATCTTTCCAAAACTACATTTTAAATACAAAATTAATAGTCTAAAACAAAACGTCAACTCGAAACCCTAGACAAAAGATATCAATAATTTTTTTTTTTAAAAAAAAAAAAAGGTCAGAAAGCTAATTAAAGATGAAAAGAATTAACGCCAACACACCAAGTCGGTGTGCTGTCTCTGTGTCTGCTTGGTTTGAGGCGTTGTATTAGTGATCAACGCTATGGGTGGGAAGTTTGCAATGGGAAGAGGGGGAAAGATTTACACAGGAGATAATCGTGAGTACGCCTGTCATAGTCATTATAGCAGACGTGAGCAGACTTGGTCGATTTAAAAGACTGAATGAAGTCTCATTCTCTGTGTTGGCTTAACAATAAAAGAAACTACATTTCTTTTGCTTGCTTGTCTTAAATCACCAGTATCAATGGATCAATTACTATTTCCTAATTATTTGTATCAATTACCATTAAGTAATTATTTTTTTGACAAACTGTCTTGGTGATTACATTTTTCAGTCTTAAGACTAATACTGAAACTAGACAAAGCTTCCTTGCAAAAGGCTACCAACTGAGACTAGACATAGCTTCCTTGCAAAAGGCTACCAACTGAGACTAGACATAGCTTCCTTGCAAAAGGCTACCAACTGAGACTAGACATAGCTTCCTTGCAAAAGGCTACCAACTGAGACTAGACATAGCTTCCTTGCAAAAGGCTACCAACTGAGACTAGACATAGCTTCCTTGCAAAAGGCTACCAACTGAGACTAGACATAGCTTCCTTGCAAAAGGCTACCAACTGAGACTAGACATAGCTTCCTTGCAAAAGGCTACCAACTGAGACTCGCTTTCAACAAGTTCCAAGTGTCTGTCAATCTTAGTGCAGGGCGAGTCGCCCGCTTCTCCTGACCTGTCAAACTATCGAAACTTGTTACGTTCCTGGTTTAGAACCCACCCGGGTACGCTATTCTGCCTCAGCGTGGCGCACGGGCGGAAACAATCACTAGAGGAAGTGATTAGTTTAAATTCTAAATGAATAGCAAGACAAAACTCCTGTGGTAGTGTCCATGAGAATGCGAGAGCTTTGCCATTGCACGGTGCAGAGTTGAAAGAGAGCTTCCACGTCCCTGTCAATAATCCATGCGCCGTTCCTCAAGGGACCGTTACACTAATGGCGAGTCCTGCACGGTTAGCTTGGTACAACAAAGGAAAATGGCGGGGGTTCCAGGTGTGCTCGGCCTTCGGATATGTATTCTAGTACATGCACCCGGAGTGCCCTTTATATCGGAAATAGTAATGTCTTACACAGGCATTGACTTGGACCTCTTCCAGACAGAGCGATTTGTTCAAGCAGACTTACACGCCTAGAGCTCGGAGAGCCTTCGTCTCAACTCTTTTGACAATCAAGCGGTTTAGAACTCTGAGGATGTGTTCAACTGTTTTTGAATCTTCCTAGCAGTTTCAACATCTGGGTTAAAAGCTTTCACGGATCCTAGCTGGCGAAGTATGCTTCATTTGGGCAATGTCCTGTTAGAAATCATGTCTTGACTACTTCAAGATCACCCACCAGAGGCGGCTTAAGCAGTTCGCGGGGCCCTGCCTAGTATAATATCAGGGCCACGAGTATTTGAGCTGACGGTGACAAATAGACAAACGATTTTCTCTATCACGGGCCCTATAAGGCGAGGGGTCTGGGACGGTTGCCCGAATCGCCCCCCCCCCAAAGGCCGCCTCTGCATTCATTTACATAAGGCTAACGCACATTTTACTTTACACTTTTTATTTTACACCTTTGTAGTATCTTGAAAAAAAAAAAGTCAAACCTACGAATGACACGTGTAGTTAGACGCAATTTTTTTCTCTATAATTTTTTCTCTTATATAATCTACATAGCAGTATCCTAATGAGAGTTATCCCCCGTATAATTATTATTTACAAAGATGAATGCGACATCATTTAATTACAATGCCTCTGATTGAGCAAACCTTTAGTTTAGGAAAGACTTTACACACTAAATTAAGCCTAAATTTGGAGAGACTCGAGCGCTGGTGGAATAGGTGGTTGGAGAGATGGTTTGAAAGGTGATTGGAGAGATGGTTGGAGAGATGGTTGGAGAGATGGTTTGAAAGGTGATTGGAGAGATGGTTGGAGAGATGGTTGGAGAGATGGTTTGAAAGGTGATTGGAGAGATGGTTGGAGAGATGGTTTGAAAGGTGATTGGAGAGATGGTTGGAGAGATGGTTGGAGAGATGGTTGGAGAGATGGTTTGAAAGGTGATTGGAGAGATGGTTGGAGAGATGGTTTGAAAGGTGGTTGGAGAGATGGTTGGAGAGATAATTTGAAAGATGGTTGGAGAGATGGTTGGAGAGATAATTTGAAAGATGGTTGGAGAGATGGTTGGAGAGATGGTTTGAAAGATGGTTGGAGAGATGGTTGGAGAGATGGTTTGAAAGGTGGTTGGAGAGATGGTTGGAGAGATGGTTGGAAAGATGGCTGGAGAGATGGTTGGAAAGGTGGTTGGAGAGATGGTTGGAGAGATGGTTTGAAAGATGGTTGGAGAGATGGTTGGAGAGATGGTTGGAGAGGATGGTTTGAAAGGTGGTTGGAGAGATGGTTGGAGAGATGGTTGGAAAGATGGCTGGAGAGATGGTTGGAGAGATGGTTGGAAAGATGGCTGGAGAGATGGTTGGAGAGATGGTTGGAAAGATGGCTGGAGAGATGGTTGGAGAGATGGTTGGAAAGATGGCTGGAGAGATGGTTGGAAAGGTGGTTGGAGAGATGGTTGGAGAGATGGTTTGAAAGATGGTTGGAGGGATGGTTGGAGAGATGGTTGGAGAGATGGTTGGAAAGGTGGTTGGAGAGATGGTTGGAAAGGTGGTTGGAGAGATGGTTGGAGAGATGGTTGGAGAGATGGTTTGAAAGATGGTTGGAAAGATGGTTGGAGAGATGGTTGGAAAGGTGGTTGGAAAGATGGTTGGAGAGATGGTTGGAGAGATGGTTGGAAAGGTGGTTGGAATGATGGTTGGAGAGATGGTTGGAGAGATGGTTTGAAAGGTGGTTGGAAAGATGGTTGGAGAGATGGTTGGAAAGATGGCTGGAGAGATGGTTGGAAAGATGGTTGGAAAGATGGTTGGAGAAATGGTTGGAAAGGTGGTCTGAAAGGAGAGAGAATCGCATAGAGAAGTGCATAGATGTACAAAGATCGTTATCGATGTATACATTTTAATATATAGATGATAGATCACATTTCATGTGTTGCTATTTTACTTCGAGTCTGCATCGTTTGAATAATCCAGGGAGGCAATCATTATGGGACCTAGTAACTTAGTCATTGGCAAACTAGGCAGTCCATTGGTGGGGGCCTGGTACAGGACGACACAAATCTAAACAAATAGTTGCCAAACTTGGATTATATGTCAAACATAGAAGAGCACTTTCTCTCTGCGGAAATTGCGAAACATGAATTTCAATTATATGTCGATTTAGATTTCAACTTGACAGGTTATTAATAAATTGCGTAATTTTATTTTTAATATTTCGATGCATCTTTTTTTTTTTAATTTCATTTGGGGCCATCAGATTCACTTCACCTAGTGCCTCCAATTCACCCTGCTGGTTCACCTAGTGTCTCCAAATTCACCCTGCTGGTTCACCTAGTGCCTCCAAATTCACCCTGCTGGTTCAACTGCACAATGTTGTGGGTTACAAAGAGTTGGCTCAAGTTTAAATAAGTGGTTGTTCCAATTATATCAATATTAAACATAAACCGCGTGGCTCAAATAAGCGGAACACCCCATTAACCGGTTATCTACTAAATATAACAAAATTGATAATGACGACATTTAAAAAAGAAATAAATTCAACACGTGTTTGCGAGGTTGTCAACAAAAATGCCTCAAAAGACGTGTACTCTCTAATTTAATGTCTCCGAAGCTGTGTTCCGTGGAACACTATGGTTCCCCGAGGCCTGAATAGGTGTTCCACAAACTACTGGAATAATGAGCTAGCAGGCCACCACGTGATGTATCTCTCTAAAAAAAAAAATAAGCAATGTGTTACGCTAAATACTCAGAATGTGGGAAGTTTAGTATATACACTGGGAACCACTGCTCTGATAATTTGAAAAATTATGTATAATGTTGTTGTTGTTTTTTTGGTTTCAGCACAAATCATAAAACAAAAAAACAAGATATTTGTAGAAAAATATATAACGACCACTTTATAATATGTAATAAAATTGATGTTTTAATTTATAGGCAGGTACACCTGTCTTCCCAACTCACACTTTGTTTTTTTACGCATCATTTGTAAGAAGGCAATTTTGTTACAGTTCAACTTGACCTCTCGGGTTATACATCCATAACTGTGCTTTTTACACAGCTTGTATCAACTCACTATGTCAGTCTGTCTGTCTGTCTGGTAAGATGTGTGAACACGTTATTTCTCCCACAACCATTCTCGGATCAAGCTGAAACTTCGCACAATTATTCATTGACGTCGACAAGACATGAATCTATATTTAAAAAGTTACAAATAGGACAATTAATTACTGGTTGTTCATTATTTTGTTGAATAGCAAAAAGAGAAACACATATTTCAGTATTCACAGATATGGCTAAATTGTTGGGTTTGGTCCCCTAAAAGGATTGTTGACTCTATTTCTCCCTCACGCATTCTCCGATCAAGTTGATACTTTAAATAAATATTTACTGTACCTAATAAAACATGAACCAACAAACAAAAATAGTCAATAGTCAATTAATTATTTTGTTTGACAACAATTAAGGGAAATAGCTTGTTCGTTATTGGTAGATATAGTTTTAATGACGGAGTTCTTCCCCTTAAGATATTTTTTAAAAAAGATTTTTAATATTCTGCTTGTTTTTTTAAATACTTTAGTCCAACTTCACATTGTTTGAAATATATATTTTTAATGAAATGTCTATTAAATCAACAGTGAATTAAAAGTAAAAGCCTTTCCATTTGAATATCTGTAGTTTTACATAATTATGAACATTGACTTTAACATTGTTCATAGCTCTACTCTAAGAATGAGGTGTCTCTTTTATACCTTATGATGTCGGGAGCAGAAGATATAACAAACAAAATATCTAGTTAAAATACTTTTAAAAAACAACAACAAAGCTTTTATATAATGGAAGGATCTGCACGTTTTACAGCAATATATATCAATTCTATACGATTTATTTCCCTTTTTATACATTTAAAAAAAAGTATTATAATTACCAGTAATTAATTATTTCAATGGTAATTTTTTTGTCTGATTCGTGTTTTGTTAGGGATTAAAAAAATAATCGAGCATCGCGTGAACTTTATCCGAGAATAGAAAATGGGAGAAATAACGTGAACAGAATGTGTACCAGACAGACGGAGTGGGTTGATATCAGCTTCATCTGCTTGTGCGACCAATTAGCAACTGTTATATATATTGCTCAAATATTAACTAACACCAATTACACCTAAATGTCGTGTGAGCAAGCTCCCCCCCCCCCCCAAGACGTCATGGAATTCAGAAATCCTATCCCACCCTTAGTCTAAATTGGAACTTGGGAACCTTTCGTTTCGGAAGTCAAGTGATTTCACACTAGGCCATCGTGTCCTCCTGGTTTCTAGACAGTCTGACTGGGTTGTGTCAGTAACCTATATTCACACTCTTACAGAAGCGTCAACTAAAGTGGTAGATTCATATGTGGCGCCCCTCATAATAGTATGATAGACTAATTTTCCTTTAATAGCATCCCTATTAAGACTCTCAAACCTCTGCTGCGCGGCCCTGGGGCGGTCGCCCCACTTGCTAACCTCAAAGAGCGAGTTCGCTAATTATTTCAATAGCACATGCCGTCACTGTTCGTCACAAGTGTACGTCAACGTTAGTTTATTTAGGCACATAGTTTCACATGAGTGTTGTCTATAAGTGGAGAAGGAAAGTGTATGCTTTTATCCATGTATACAATATATATGGGAGGAGCGGTGGCCGAGCGGTAAAGCGCTTGCTTTCGAACCGATGTCCCTAGTTCGAATCCCGGTGAAGACTGCGATTTTTAACTTCGGAATCTTTTGGGCGCCTCTGAGTCCACCCAGCTCTAATGGGTACCTGACATGAGTTAGAGAAACGTAATGGTGGTTGGTCGTTGTGCTGGCCACATGACACCCTCGTTAACAGTGGGCCATAGAAACAGATGACCTATAGATCGCAAGGTCTGGAAAGGGAGCTTTTACTTTATACAATATATATCTATAATAAACTGACACACATCTATACAGAATTTCTCCTTTATACACTTCTATTCAATAAATTGCTCCGACTTACCTTTGAGTACTACAAACTGGCATGAAAGAACATGGTTATCCTTTATATTTGAGGTCGACACTATTTCAACAGTGATACCAAACACACGAAGCTATTGAGAATAGGTCCCACTGATGATGAAACAACGCGCCTTCATGCCACAGTTCCAGAGGTTAGATACGAGAAACCACATGATCCGTAAACATTCTAAGCGAACAGCAACAAGGGACCGACATCCGGACACTTTTGAAAAGCAACACACAGTGAAACATCAACCCTCATTAAATAGAAGTGATCACACATCAACAATATCTTCTTCACAAAGTCAAGATGTAAATACACTCCAAAACATACATTTACAAAAAAAAAATTGTATTTTAAATACTTTTTTTTTTCTCTCTCTCTTTCTCTCTCCCCCCACGTAGTAGTAAAACGAACAGATCCAAGGAGTGAACTCACAGGAGAAGAGAATCCATTACTTACTGGCTAATGGTGATGCAGAAAGAGTTATCGCTCGTTGCAGTGAGTGAAAAGGGTGGGCGGAAGAAGGGGGGTGGAAAAAGGCAGAGTAGAAAACAATTGCGTTCAATGTCGTCACACATTGAAATATTAGCATAATAGCAGACGACTCCAATGAATTTTCGCGGTTTTTCTATAATTTATTTTTTCGCCTTTTTAAATCTGCGCCGCGTTTTGCTATGGCGTTGTTGCTAACAGTGTCTTGCAGGTAATTGGTATTCCTGCAGTGTTAAAACTTATTCCAAAACATGACAGGTAAAGAAAGGTTTTGCTGTTTTTTATACTGTCAGAATCTCTAAAGCTAGCAGTACATAGATCTACTCTCTTTTTTTTTTTTTTTTGGTCAGCGTAATCCTCATAGCTCAACATGATAGATTTTAATTAGTTTCAATGTTTTTAAGTTTTTCGATCATCACTCAATTTTATGGATTAATTGGACATTCTATGGACAGTCTAATTTGTTAAACATTTTTTTTTAATGTGGTCGAAACTTTCTTCATAAAATTTCCTGTAAGTATAAAAAAAAAGAAGAATCTGGAAAACATTGTGAAACAAAATTCGAATATTCAAAAGAACAGGATAGGGGACTTCCGGTTCATTCCTTAAGGTAAGACAATTCATTAGTGTGTGTAGGTTGAAATAAATATATTTAAAAAAATGTTTTCAATGGACGGATGTATGTGTATATTACCCAAAATAAAACACTGATATAAGACTTTCCATCAATTCTTTAAATTTAACTCCCAATTTGAGACCTTAAAAAGTTGCTGTCCTGGAAGGTCTAGCATTGTAAAGAGTATTAAAGCTACCCACTCCTGACTTTTTGAAATAGTTAATATTCTCTCTCTCTCTCTCCCTCTCTCTTTTACATTTTCATTTTTTTTTTAATTAAAAAAGAAGAAATCAGCATTAAGAAAATTAATTTCTAAGAAATAAATCCTGCAATAGTAAAGTTGACTCTCTAGCATACTAATTAGCCAATTGCTTCGTCTTGCTTCCTGTTTAAAGCTTTAGGTTATAGTTCACCGTTTGAACGTTTGTGTTTAGAGCTGTTTTTTGGCTGCCCCAAATCTACACTATGTTTGTTAACATTAATTTATTATTATTATAAGTTTGTTTTAAATGTAGCTGATCGGATATAGGCATCAGAGAGTAAAGAAAAAAAATAAAGGGGCGTGTTTACGTTCAAATTTACAGTTGTATCTAATACAAGAAAAGAGTACAGTGTCGCAGTGTCATAATGTCAAATGTAAAGCATGTGACGTGGTAAAGTGTAGGTAATACTGAATGATTGATTGCAAAATTCTGACGATAATGTATATGGACTCACATAGATCTATTTATTTTTAAATTTACACTTACTAGTTTGTAGCTTGCTTAGATGGATACACAGTAGAAACGATGGGGAAATAACAAGGCGATCAAACTACAAGACAACAATTAGTGTATACTTGTTTGTTGTCTCTTAGGCCCGGGGTCGGCAACCTGCGGCTCGCGAGCCACATGCGGCTCTTTGAGTGTGAAGCTGCGGCTCTTTAGTTCCATACACAAATATTATTTATTGTATCGAAACATTTTTAAAAATAGTTCTGAATCTTTTTTTAACGAAGATTAGGCACCGATTCTTTCTCTCAGCCACTTGTACTCGCTTTTCACCACACCCCTCCCCCATTACACGCGTCGTCACTGTTGTCAGTCCGCCGGAAGCTCTCGAATGACGTCGTCGTCGGATGTTTCTATGAAGGTTTTAATTCGCTTTGACACAAGACGAATTGGCATCTTAACCACGTGCTTTGACTGTGACGTATAGTTTGTTGTTATAGTAGCCTACCATGTAGTTTGTTTGTAAACGAGTTACAAGCGAATTATCTTCTCAAAGTTAGAAGCAATTTACAAGTAATGTTATTCTGGCAAGCTGTGCGGCACCACTAGAAATGGCACAAAAAGGAAAACCATTTACGATGACGAGTATGTCAAAAACTGTTTCCTACATGCATCTGAAGGAACTGTTTCATGTTTAAAAAAAAACAACCCAGAAATATTGAAAAAAAATCAAAGATTTGCCAATATCCGCTGAAACAGTACAAGACAGTATAGCTAAAACATAACATATTAGCAGGTGGAAGATATTTTATTTTCTTCCTTATCACTTGCTATAGATGAGTCTTGCGACTTAAAGACACGGCACAAGTAGCCCATTTTGTCAGATATATGTCTTCCCAAAGTCTAAAAGAAGAACTTCTAGGATTGCTACCGCTTTCGTGACAAACTAGCGGGGACGATAGGGCAAATGCTGTGCAAAAAATATCTTGAAGACAATAAGATCAATTGAAATAAAATCATTTTAAAAGCAACTGACAGAATATGACAGGAAAAAATAAAAGAGCAACAACGATTTGTCGGAGCGAAATAAACCAAGAAATTCTTACGTTTCACTTAATAATGCACCAAGAAATACTTTGTGCCCAAAACGATTCCAACCTAAATAGATGAGGTCATGAATTTGGTAATCAAGACTGTTAACAGCATCTTGTCAAAAGCCATCTACCACTTAAACGAAATGGAGACTCAATAATCCGACCTCCTTCTTCCCAAACAAATGCTATGACTTTCCAAAGGTAAGGTGATGAAACGTTTAGCTTTGTGCTTGAACGAAATAAATACATTTCTAAATGATAAAGGCATTTATCACACCGAATTAGAGAACGACAAATAGTTGCAAAACTTTTTCTTTATAATTGATATAACAGCGAAATTCAATGAGCTGAATCTAAAACTGCAAGTAAAGGAAAACCAATCCTATGTTTTAGTAGAAGAATTGGTTTGTTTTGAAGACAAATTTATTCCTTTTGCAGAAGATATTCAGAGCGGTCAATTACTTCATTTTGAATGTCTGTCTAAAGCAGTATCGCGATAAAATCAGTGAAACTTTTAAGATAAGATAATTTTATTGATCCAATCAAATGGAAATTCAGTGTGACTACAATTGACAACATCAGAGTAACTACTGTACAATAACAGTATAGATGACTAATTCGAACAACATTCACACACTAAACCAGCGCTTTATGATATGACTTCTATGTACTTCTTGATGACGACTGCTGATCTTGTAACACCCTGACCGAAAGTGGGATAAAGGAATTTTTAGATCTTTCTGTTTTAGTCCTAATGGAAAGGAGACGACCACTTCGTTCACATCTTATGACACGAATTACTTCATCACAGTTATAAAAAAATCAAAGAAGAATTTCTTGACAGATTTGAGCAGCTCGAAACCAACAAAACTATTCGAGCATTCCTAGTACACCATCTCAACAGTTGGAGGTCCAGAAATGTAAGTACGTAACGCAACAAAGTGGACAACTGTAAGGAATGCCGCGAGTTGATTCGGCGCATGGAATAAACTTCCAGATTGCTACAGTTAGGTGAAGAAGTTGGCATTTGGAGTACTGACTATATATATCGATTGACATATTTGTGCGAGCAAGCGTTCTCGCATGAATATAATTAAAAGTAAAGTAAGAAGCCAACTAAAAATTGAGCATTTGGAGTCGTGTTTGAAACAAAAAAAAAAAAAGTTACCGTATGAGCCAAATGTATCCAAAATTTCTAAAACCATGCAAAGCTAACGCACTCATTGAATTCGTTCGAATAATTGTTTGTTATTGAAGTACACGTTAATGTTGTAAATAAACGTTTAACTTCTTTAGTTGTTAACCGAAATAAAAAATAATTATCTAATAATGCCATATATATATATATATATATATATATATATATATATATATATATATATATATTATGTTATATATATTTTTTTTTAATCATTGGTAAGAACTATTTATAGTTGGCAAAAAAAAAAAAAACAACAACGTTGCGGCTCTTTTAAAACTTCGAAATTTTATAAATTGTAATTTTTGGCTCTTTCAACTCAAAAGGTTGCCGACCCCTGTCTTAGGCCACTAAAACCGTTGAGCGATTTATTAGTTTATTGGACCAATTTCATTCTCTCTGCAAAATGACGTCATGAATTGTTGAGGTGAATTTCCCATCGTTTTTTTTTAGTCTGTCCCACCTCCTCCTGCCTGGTACTGTCCGCTGTAAAAATGATCTGTGAAAAACTTAGCTATATCATAATGGGGTCATAACATCGTCATTAGAAAAATTGACATCGTTTCTTTCCTGTCTTACTTTCTCATCATATTCTGGGTTGTGCTGAATGCGCTACCGACTGTCACCACGGTAGTCCAGAGATCGAGCCCTGCCTGCTGCCCTCCCCTGCAGTATTGCTGGAGGTTTGGGCTTGGATATCATTATCTTCATTTCTAAAGACACGTCTGAAACTAGTTAAACAAGCACAGAAAAAAAAAAAGAATAGTTTTAAAAACCAAAGCTTATCTAAGGGAAAGAACCTGTAATCAATGCCATTCATCTGAAAATTAAGGGATTCAACTCCCTTTCTGCTATTTAAACAAAATTAATTAATTAGTACTAAATGGTTAACAAATTGGTTAATGTTGGATTGATTCGTGCATCTTCATCGACTATGAAAAAGTGTGCACAATTTCAACTTGATGTGAGAATGGGAAGTGGGAGACAAAACATGCCAGAGCATAATAAGGGCATTAATTCCATGTAAAAATCATCATCTCTCATTAAGTAGCATTTATTGCCCTTATTTAGATATGAGTATATAATCACTAACAATTAATTAACTAATTCGTTAATTTTTTTTTTGGATTCATGTCTTGTCAGGTTCAATGAATAATCTTGCTAAGTTTTAACTTGATCCAAGAATGGGAAATGGGAGAAAAACATGTTCAATCTTTTTACCAGACAGACAGACAGATAGACAGACAGACAGACAGAGTGATATGATATAAGCTTTGTAAAAATGGGAGAAAAACATGTTCAAACTGTTTATCAGACAGACAGAGTGAGTTGATAAAAGCTTTGTTATTAATGATGCATCTCATATTCACGGTTAGGACTTTTTGATCGACCTGTGTGTTTCAGAAACCCATATAGTGTTGCTTTTACTTTCTTATAACATCTGATCAGTTCCTCTACTACTAGCGGACTATTCACTGTATAAAATATGTGCTGTCAGTTCAAAATGATTATTCTAGTTCATTGTTTTTCCCAAACTGTGTTCCGAGGAACCTCAGTGTTCTGCAAGGCCTTAATAGGTGTTCCACGAACTACTGGAATAATCAACCAATAGGCCTACACTAAGTAAAGGCAGACAAAATACAGATTTTTAAGAGTTCTTCTTGGTAACAAAATAAATTCTATAACATATCTATCTACCTTGAACCGATCTAGATTCTAGCTGTAATTTGAAACAAAGTTACAAAGTATGAGTACATTTTAAAACAAGCTATTACAATGATAAACCATAAATGATTCCAAGAGTCTATCTTATTTATATGCTGCAACAGTCAAAGTATAGAAAAACACATGACGTGACATTATATGTTGGAATTCAGATTACTGAAACTATGTCTAGTATCAAGAAATTATGTGATTAAACCATACATTGTTTACATCTATGTTTAGTAAGAGTCGTGCATAATTCTTTACTTTGAATATATGATTTATTTATTTTAAAAAAAACAACATCAGTGTTCTGCTAAATACTCCCATTGGGCGAAGTAGTCCGTTCATGGAAAAGGTTTGGGAACCACTGTGTTCTAATTCGTCTATTTCTCGTTCCAAACAAGCCTGTGTTGATGTGTTGTAAAACTAATAAGGTCAACAGAACAACACAATTAGGCAGACGATTTCCGTGACGGGGTGCATGGCGCCAACGTGAAAGACTAAAGTCAAAACCAAGACAACGCTTTTGTTTCCCTCCCGCCAATTGCTGCCTTGAACTTTCTCTTCTGCCCTAGTGTCTGATGTCACGTCTGATAACTTTTGTAGTCGAGTGATGAAAGTCTAGAACTAGACCTACACTCTAAGTAACTTCAGAAATGATTTAGCTTCGTGGCTCTTCAAGGAATATAACCACCAGAGAGAAACCAATACGTTTTTATAATAAATTGATCAATTTATTCTCTTTGTAGTTTTTTTATTTTATTTATTTATTTATTGTTTGCTTTATAATATTATCATTTTTACAATGAAATTTGTGAATTCAAAGATATCTTTTCATAAGAATAAAATAAATTTGAAAATGTTCATATAACAATTTTGACGTATATATATATATATATATATTTTGATCTATATCAATATTTTAAACGCCTCTCAAGCTGATTCTATGGCTGTGCAAAGAAGCCCTAACCACAACCATCGAACCATATATGAAACGCTTTGCTATCCGGCCATAGAAACCTCTTGCACTTTGTGTATAATTTCCGAAATGTTTATGTCCCCAAGACAGGGTCGGATTTACAACAGGGAAAAACTGTTCGGTGTATTAAATACATAAGATGAATTAACCTTAGTACATCAAATGCTCCTCGCATAAATACACCAGCGCAGTCACCTTCTCTATTAGATTTTAGGGGAGGTACACCTAAAAAAATCTATTTTCGTTAATATTTATCAGAAATTTATCAAACTTGTATGGTTGATTCAGTAACTCATCCTGATTTTAAAAACAGAAAAAATGTGTTTTACTTTTGTGGTTGCCATGGAAACGGCCGCCATCTTGTTTTTGTATATGATTTTTAAAATGCTATTTCTCTTTAACTAATAGACAAATATGAGTCAAATCTTTTTCATTTAAAAAAGAAAACAACAAAGTATATATAGTGACATCTCAAAATGTATTATCTATATTATAAAGTAGAATGTGAGGGGTATGTATGTATGTATGTATGTATGTATGTTACTTATAGACATCAAAACCGCTTGACCAATCTTGATAAAACTAGGCAGGAATGTTCCTTGGGTACCAACTTAGACCGTAGTGTATGTATTGTAGCCCTAAAACAAACTTAAGACCCTCAAAAAAAATAAAGTTGTCTGACTCTATTACAGCTATAGTATTTTATGGATCTAGGCCATGTCTACAATGTTGACATGAGAAAAGATAGAAAGGATTTAGACCTAGATCTAATTTTAAGAAATACACTTTGCGCAGATAGTTTTTTACTTTGACACATGAAAATAAAAAAGAAGATCCATTGATTTCATTATATAATAAAATTAACCTTCAATTTTGTGTTTCAAAAGCATTTTTACATTAATTAGTTCCTTATATATGTAACTACAGATTTCCTGACGAACATTCTTTCATTAGACAATACCGTAATGAATCGCGTACTAAAAATTAATTCGTTTAATTGTTTACTTTATAATCCCATCCCTAGATCTAAAACTCTAATTCAACTCTAAGATGATAAAACTTCTGTTTATACTTTAACACATGAACATACTAATTATAGTCCATTAATTTCATATATTGATCAAATAAACATTCAAATTTGGTTTTCTAAAGCATTATTTTTAAGAGACTACATTCGTTTACGAAAGCTGCGAAGCCGAGTTGAGATAGGCCTAGATCTATATTCATTCATGAATCGCGTACTAAAAATTATTTCGTTTAATTGTTTCACTTTATAATCCCATTCATTTAACAAAGCTATCGCTCTTTTCATTTTTAATAGATATGAATGTATCGGCTACGTGTAAACCCATTTTCGCAAAACTAATTTTATTTTCGTAGCGAAAGAGAAATAACGTGAAAGGATCATTAGCTACGTTTTACATACATCTAAATCCAATCCACTACATTAGTAAACACAAACTTAGACCCGCAGGCCGCGGGTAATGCCAGGCTAGTCTATATTATAAAGTAGAATGTGAGGTGTATGTATGTATGTATGTATGTATGTATGTATGTATGTATGTATGTATGTATGTTACTTATAGACATCAAAACCGCTTGACAAATCTTGATAAAACTAGGCAGGAATGTTCCTTGGGTACTAACTTAGACCGTAGTGTATGTATTGTAGCCCTAAAACAAACTTAAGACCATAAAAAAAAAATAAAGTTGTCCGACTCTATTACAGCTATAGTATTTTATGGATCTAGGCCATGTCTACAATGTTGACATGAGAAAAGATCGAAAGGATTTAGACCTAGATCTAATTTTAAGAAATACACTTTGTGCAGATAGTTTTTTAATTTGACATGAAAAGACAAAAGAAGATCCACTGATTTCATTATATAATAAAATTAACCTTCAATTTTGTGTTTCAAAAGCATTTTTTACATAAATTAGTTCCTTACATCTGTGATTACAGATTTCCTGGCGAACATTCTTTCATTAGACAATACCGTAATGAATCGCGTACTAAAAATTTATTCGTTTTATTGTTTACTTTAGCATCCCATCCCTAGATCTAAAACTCTAATTCAACTCTAAGATGATAAAGCTTTTCTTCGCACAGATAGTTTTATACTTTAACACATAAACATATTAATTAAAGTCCATTCATTTCATATTTTGATTAAATAAACATTCAAATTTGGTTTTCTAAAGCTACATTCATCTACGAAAGAGATAGGCCTAGATCTAAATTCATTCATAAATCGCGTACTAAAAATTATTTCGTTTAATTGTTCACTTTATAATCCCATCCCTAGATCTAAAACCCCTAATTCAACTCTAAGATGATAAAACTTCTCTTCGCACAGATAGTTTTATACTTTAACACATAAACATATTAATTGAAGTCCATTCATTTCATATTTTGATCAAATAAACATTCAAATTTGGTTTTCTAAAGCTACATTCGTTTACGAAAGCTGCGAAGCCGGGTTGAGATAGGCCTAGATCTATATTCATTCATGAATCGCGTACTAAAAATTATTTCGCTTAATTGTTCACTTTATAATCCCATTCATTTAACAAAGCTATCGCTCTTTTCGTTTTTAATAGATATGAATGTATCGGCTTCGGGTAATCCCATTTTCACAAACCTAATTTTATTTTCGTAGCGAAAGAGAAAAAACTTGAAAGGATCATTAGTTAAGTTTAACATACATCTAAATCCAATCCACTAGATTAGTAAACACAAACTAAGACCCGCAGGCCACGGGTAATGTCTGGCGAACATCCTTTCATTAGACATTACCAAATGGTTACACATTAACATTGATTAACACATCTCTCTACTGAGTCTATTCCTAGGCCTAGGTCTAAAACTCTTATTGAACTCTAAGATGATAAAACTTCTTTTCGCAAAGATAGATTTATGCTTTAACACATAAACATACTAATTATTGTCCATTCATTTCATATTTTAATCAAATTAACATTCAAATTTGTTTTTCTAAAGCATTTTTAATACATTCGTTCGCTGTTCGCTAAATAAAGCTGCGTAGCCGTGTTCAGATAGGCCTATATTCATTCATGAAAAAAGGTCACGCATGCGCAACACAGAATGAACTATATAAAAGCCAATTTTTAACTCTTAGATTAGTGTAGATTTAGATCTATGTCTACATCAAGATCTACTTTATACTGTAACACATGAACATACAAAATTTGGTTTATTCATCTCAAATTTTAATCAAATATATGTAGGCCTACAAGCAAATGTTTTAATTTGAACAAATGGATTTAAGCCTATTAGCTATTCTAATTTGATAGCTTCATTCACACTATTTTTACATTGACACATTCGCTTTACTTATTACATTATTATTTCGTTTACAAAACAATCTCAGTGACTATATCGACAGTAATGCGCAAATAAAGACCCGCGGGTCGCGGGTAACACATGTCTAGTAGTATTATATAATCTAGTATATAATATAGACCAGCGATTCGATTTTTTAAACAGGATCAATAGTGCGCTCTGATTTCGAAAAAAAGCATTTTCATCTTCGCCCGCCCCGCCCCCTTTTTAATTTTAAATGTTTCTTTTTCTATATGCTCTCTTCTTACTATGAGAAAGAGGCACGTTGTAGACACCAGGATAAAGAATGGGTGCAGCTCAGAACGCTCAGGAAAATGCTAGGCTCCGGCTTTCGTCCCAGACCCCGCTGGAATAGCTCACACAAACATCCTTGCTGGATATAGAGATAACCTACAACATTTCTTTTCAGTAAAACCTTTTCTAGTATGTAATTTTCTTAATGTCTTCTTTTTTTTTTTTTTAGTTGTAAATGTAATTTATTTACTTTCCTTTTCATTTTTATTACATTCTTAAAACCCTTCGGGAAGTCTACATCACTACTTCCGGTTCCCAGCCGGGTAGGGGGCGCGAATGTTTTTTTTTCATTTTAGAAGGCGCCACCTGTTACCCGGTAAAAGTTTAAGAAACACCAATTTAGGTGAATTAGTATAGAAAATCACTGTCCTGGTACAAACCGCGCTCCGTACTAAACGCTGAACATCGTTGTTCACACCATTCAGTTCTTCCGCTGAAAAAAAAAAGTTCCTGACTTTGGCGGATCAACAGGCACTTGGACTTAAAAACAACATTCCACTCAAATCTAATGAGTTCAACTTTGCAGGAAGTCTGGATTAAAATTCTGTTAAAGTGCTCAGACTCCTTTCTTCTCTTTTCTCTAGCGCTGTAAACAAAATAGTTCAAAGAAATGTATTTTTTTTTTAAACTGAAAGGAAATGCTGCTTACATCGTATGACAAGCTATGCTTGCTTGTGTTTGGGACCAACACAAGGCCGGCCCTAACTATTGCGGGGCCCTATGCAAAACCGATTTTTTCCGGGCCCAGTCTGGGCAGGGATAAGAATAATAAATAAAAATTAAGATTTTTTATTAGACTTTGTTTGTCTTTGCATTACACTTTTATGAAATGAAAAGTTGACAACGCCTTTTTTTTGTTATCGCGCTTAGGATTGGCGTTGTCCATATTGAATGACAACCCAAAATGACAATTTTGTCTATTTTTCAGGAGAGTTTTATAAAATTTCAGGAAATTTCCAGGGCCTTTTCGTATATTTTGCAAGTTCAGGAGCTCATGGAAAATTGCAAGTTTATTTTAATAATTTCCACCTAGAATTAGCGCAGGGGCCTATGACAGTGCTGGGCCCACTGCAGCCTGCATATGTTGCAGTGGCCTAAGACCGGCCCTGAGACCAAGTCTTAATCTGAATATGATAAAAAAGTAGAGACAAAAGATTGAATGTTGTGGACGGTCTTTGACTTGT
Organism: Biomphalaria glabrata; assembly: GCF_947242115.1. Lineage (NCBI taxonomy): Eukaryota > Metazoa > Mollusca > Gastropoda > Planorbidae > Biomphalaria > Biomphalaria glabrata. Next base: position 36,209,361 of record NC_074720.1, read on the forward strand.
AGCACCAAACAGCTGGTAGACAGCTAAACCGCTGTGGGCTTAGTATATCTTAACTTGATAAACTTGAACCAACGTGAAGTTTTTTTCTGAACAGTACTATAAATAACTTTTATTATAATATTGACAAAATTAACTTGATATGAAATAAAATAAAAGTAGTAGAATTTGAGGATAATATAAAATGATATTAAAAAAACAAAATCTTACTGACTATAAAAAACGTCTTTTTACTCTGGCAATCTGGCGTCGTCTGTTGTACCCAAGACCGCTGACGATTATACCGCTTCTCTTGCTCTTACATCATTCAAACTGCAAAGTTAACCTCTTCTCGACGTCGTCATGGAAACACACACACACTCCATAACACTCCAGATGCTGATAGTAAAAACATTTAGTGGTCAAACTATATTTCTTCGAATCAATCTATGTAACTAAGCTAGCTAGCTAACTGTCTGTATTGATGTTATATTGTGTACCTCAGAATATTCTCTATCATAATATGTTTGTAATTATAGATGTTTTTTCCCGCACGGTTGATATAGTACAGAGAAAGAAAATGGGGAAGTTTCTTTGGTGTGCTCGACCTTCAGCCTCACCTCTAAAACGATGCGGTGATTCGGGCTTTACAAATTTACATCTGCTAAAATCCCACCTAATCAGAATAGTTAAGCAAGTGGAATGAAGCTTTCATTGGCCTAGAGTTACAAGAGTCGTTGACTCAACTCTCACGAAAATAACAACGAAAAAGAATCGTTCCGGTAAAGGTTTTAATATTTTTAGAGTGGTAACACTAGGGGAGGACTATTCAAATCAAAGCGCAGCTGCAGGGGAGTGAACTAATGAGTCTTATATAATTGATATGCATGTACTTATCTTTCCAGTCATCTGACGTGAGTTGTTTACCCTGATTTCGTCACGTTGTCTTGTTATTAGTGATTTTAAAGCTTCCCCTCCCTCGCCCGACTCCGCTCGAACAAGCCCCCCCCCACCCTTATGGGGGCTATGCCTAATTAACTATAAAACTACTTGATCTGATGAGAATGATGGGGTCAAAGTTTGAAGAGCAGAAACATTGTAAGACATAATTAAAGTTATAGTAAAAGTATTTCTAATAATATTTCCTCTTATAGTTCATGCAGATCAATTACCAATAATTGAAAAATCAGGCAAGTACGTGCTTATTAATAAGAACTTAAATAATCAGTTTGCCAGCGTAGGCCCATTAGGCTCCAAAAAAATCTTTAGAGTACCCAGGTGTCAGATCAAAACTGCCCCACTGTCACAGATTACATTATAGAATTGTTTGTACATTTCACTTTTGAAAGAAATATAAGCCCTCGACATGAGTCTCGGGATTTAATCCTCAAATTTAGACACTTGTCATTCAAGTCAGGATTTACCCAAGGGACTTAATTAGTATGTTTGAAATCTATTGGTTGATTTGAATTTAAACAAAGACATTTTTGAAAAGAGTTAGCGCCAGAGAATTGGCGGTAGTAAGAAAGAAAAGCCAGTCGATAATATTAAGTCCTTGTAGCTAGTCACGTTTCTAAGAGCTCTGTTTGAAAAGCCTTTGTAATATGTTCCATGCTCATTGATTTGTAATTTGTACATAAACTGTACTTACGTTATATTTAAATAAAGTTCCAGAGTTTTGTTTTATCAAAGAATCATTAATTTGTGAGTCTAGATCGTCAGTTTTGTTAACTATTGAATTCAAGTAAAATCCCCGGCATGACAACACATCATACCATCAAAATGTTGTCACATCTGGCACTCTCCGACTAATAAAAGTTCATGGACAACTTTTAACGAAATTTATTCAAGATCTAGATCTGGGACCAATTTCTAAACTCTTCAAAGGAACTTCATTCTTATTTAACGGAGGACAGAATTTCTGTGTTTAACAGGTCAGTTGGTTATCGATAATTCTTTTATAAAGATTTTCGTTAGAGTTACGTCTAACTCACGAAAACTATTATTATATGTAATTGGCAAAAGGAATAAGACCAATATACATAATAACTGGCATTATTAAAAGACCAGTAAGTCAAATAACTGGCATTATAAAAAAGACCAGTAAAGTAAATAACTGGCATTATAAAAAAAAGACCAGTAAAGCAAATAACTGGCAATATAAAAGACCAGTAAAGCAAATAACTGGCAGTATAAAAAAGACCAGTAAATCAAATAACTGGCGTTATAAAGAAGACCAGATTTAACCAACTGTTAAACCAGTAAAAAGTACATCGGCTCAATAGATCTATATTATTATTATATCTGAGATAAAGCCAAAATCCAGATATTGAACATTTTGCTCCAATACAAGAAACTAACAAAGAAATTTAATATGGCTTCCAGTTCTAGAACACAACGATTCTTCGAATTAATAGAATTTGCCAAAGAAAAGCAAATTTCAAAGCCAGACCAGTGGGCAGAGAAACAAGAAGAGAAAGAATATCAAGAGCAAGAATCTGAAAAACAAAGGCAAGAAGCTGAAAAACAAAGGCAAGATTCTGAAAAACGCATACAATTAGAAGAAAAAAAATTACAAGAATCTGAAAAACGCATGCAATTAGAAGAAAAAAAATTGCAAGACGCCGAGAAACAAAGGCAACACGAAAAAGAAAAAATGGAATTCGAAAGGCAAAATAAAGAAAATAAAGAAAGCATTCCAATTCAAGGTCACTCAAGTATGTTTGACAAATACAGATTAATGAACAAAATATCGGCTTTCAACGAAAACATTGACAATATGGACTCGTATCTCATAAGATTTGAAGAAATAGCTACAACATCCGGTCTACCTGAAGCACATTGGTCGAGCTCACTCCTCACCCTTTTGACTGGCAAAGCTGTCAACATTTGCTCACAACTGTCCATCAATGAACGCAGCACTTACTCTGATATCAAGGAAGCTCTACTGCGCCAATACGGAGCAACTTCAGCCAACTATAGAAAGAAATTCTATAATGAAAGGCCACAGCAAAATGATGATCCTCAAATTTTTGTAGCTAATATGTCAATGTGGTTTGATAGATGGGTATCCATGGCAAAAATAGAAGAAAGTTACCAAGCTCTTCGTCAACATATTATTATCGACAACATCACCCATGCTCACTCAGAAGATATTCAATCCTACATTATAGAGAGAAATCCTACTGATATACAGACATTAACCAAGATCATCAGACAATATAGAGCAGCCTATCCAAACAAATCAGTCAAACCATCTGTTGAAGAAAATTTTGTCTGCTTTGCTCAAGACAAAAATGCAAGATATAAGTCAGATGACAAAGTCAAATGCAACAAATGTCATAAACTAGGGCATTTCACGTCTCAATGCCGCAGCAGAACCACAGAATGTTCATTTTGCCATAAAAAGGGTCACCAAAATCATGAATGTTGGAAAAAACAGGCAGTCTCCAAAAATCAAAATTTTGATAGACCCACATCACCAACTCAAAGATACAACAATAGAGAGCAATACAATCTCAACAAAGCACCTGGAAACAATAAACCAGATAACAACAAACCTCGCTACAGAAGTCATTCACAGGACTCCAGACCACAATATATGCCAAACAGAAGCTCATATAACAGAAGCTATTACAATGAGCACTCAACTATGACAGTCATTGCAAAGTCCAATGGTCTCAAATTTTATCCAGGCTTTGTAGGAGACAAGAAGGTGGAAGTTCTTCGTGACACCGGAAGCACGTCCACATTAGTACATGAACGCTTCGTACACGCAAACCGTTTCACAGGCAACCACGTCCAAGTCACTGCATTCAACGGAACTGTCAGCAAGTTACCTGAGGCCATCATTTATGTTACTACACCATTCTTCAGTAGTCAAACAAAAGCATTAGTAACACCCAATCTACCAGTGGACCTAATCATTGGAAACATAGAAGGAGTTAAAGAATGCACTCCTCAAGAACTTACTGAATGGACAAATGCCATACAGCAAGGTCAAAAATGTTTGGCAGTAATGACAAGATCCATGTCCAGACAACAAGAACATTTGGCACCTGAACAAGTTAGCCAAAATAATCACATGGCTACCTCAGTTACTCAAGTTATGCAGAATGCAACAGAACCAGTTACTAGTCCAGTAGCCAGCAACAATCAAGAACACTCAACATGGACACCCCCAATTACATCAAGCCCATCCCTACCGGTCATAAGTCCACCTCCAATTCCCGAATGTCCATTGTTGAACTTTGAAGAACAAGACGACATGCCCAGAGTCTCTAGCAATGATACAAGAACTCTAACTGGTCAAACTGAAGTCCATCAAGACAAGTCATATTTCACACATGATGACTTCATGCATCAAGACTTGAATAAGACTGCATCTGCATCATTATCTACCAATACTATGGTATTCATTGAAAATTCTTGCTACAATCAAGACAAGTCTCAAGAACCAGAAGCAGAAACTAAAGAAACTTATACTCAATCAACTTTGGCTATACCAGACAAAAGAAAAACTTTTCGACTTGACTCTACCACTCATACAAGTATTCCTCATCTGAAAGAATGTGAGTCAACTCAAGAAGCCATTACATCCAAGAACATTGAAAGTCAAAGAATATTACATGAACACATGAAATCAAGATATTTTGCTCAAGGAGATCAAGTCAAATTACTGTTACCAGATTTCAGTAACAAACTGTTTTACAAATGGCAAGGTCCTTTCCACATCATCAGAAAGATTTCCAACCTGCTTTATGAAATCAACATCAACAAGTCAACCAAAGTATTTCATGTTCATATGTTTGAACATTACCATGAAACAGATAATGAAGACATCAAAGCAGAAGTTGATAATTTTACAAGCTTAGCAACTATTCCTGAGGAAGAAGAAGAAACATCATCAACACCCATTCCTGAGATAGATGTTTCATTACCAACATCCAATAACATTGACATTCCCAAGGTCATCACTCTGAATGACATAACACTACAGAAAGTGAAGGACACTAAAGTGTTTACAGACCATGCAGATTTCTTTACCAGTGTTTCTGAGACATTTCCAGTACTGCAATTTGAAAGAAACTCAGAAAGCAATAACATTGACAACACCAAGTTTCATCCTCCTTCTACTCAAGGGGCAACTTTTCTTCAGAAAGGAACAAATGAACTTCTTCAACATTGCTGTATTAAGACATGTTCAGTCATTGCTCTATTGAACATTCTAATGCAAAGCATTCTGCTACCATTGTTCTACAGCGTCAAAGTTCATCAACCAGAAAATTGAGTTTTGGTTTCGGACAGTTCTTATTTTCACCAAACTCAAACGCGGTTCAATCAGACATTATCTGTGAGATCATTATGACATGGAGTCAACAGCTTCATAAACTGAGAGACCTTTTCTTCAAGTTTAGAAAAAGCGTACACACATCCATGACGGCAATTCAGAAGGGTTCTGAACTTCACACTTACATTTTATATATGTACTATACCATATTTAGTGTCACTTGATCCATTATCATTCATACTCGTCAAGGAAGAACATTATCCAGTTATATTTAATTAATAAATTAATTTGTTTACTCACTTTTTCCACAGGAGTTCTATATCAGATGTTATATTTATTTCAGCACCAAGCAACACACTGAGGAAAGTCACTCATTCAAGATACTTTGTTTATTATGTTTCAGCATCTTTGCATATGACATGCATCAGACATTTTAATTTTTAAATCATGTGCATTTTATTTCAGGTATTTTATTTCAGGTACAATATTATTGCATATATCCTAGTACAGATACATGACAGATAATTGGAATTTTTCATTGCTTCACACATGTTGAGATTTGTATCACATTGAGTATTATTTTCTCAGAAGATTGTCATGTACTATCACAATTATTTTTTCTATGTCAATTTTTCATATGCAATATATTTTTCCATGTACACATTTTCACATTAGTACTAACCAAATGAGTTATAATGTCATATTTTAATATTATCATGAAGCACCATGGAGAGAAGTAACCTATTCAATTCAAGATTTAATTTATCCAAGTATTATGCCTTGTACAATTTTTGATATTGTTCATGACAAGCATTGTCTCATTTTCATAACCATTTCAATAGTGAGACAGGTGTTCAAAGTCATCAATAATTTTATTCTCTGCATTTACATTTTTTTATTATTGTTGTTATCTCCAAGTTGACTTTATTTTGTCATATGTTACCTCAACCATTTTTCTATAATTTCATGTATGGTATTTTGTGTATATTTAAATATTTTTAATACATACGAGCATTTCTATTACCATACAAATGCTAAATGGAGGAGGGGGTAATATGTCACAGATTACATTATAGAATTGTTTGTACATTTCACTTTTGAAAGAAATATAAGCCCTCGACATGAGTCTCGGGATTTAATCCTCAAATTTAGACACTTGTCATTCAAGTCAGGATTTACCCAAGGGACTTAATTAGTATGTTTGAAATCTATTGGTTGATTTGAATTTAAACAAAGACATTTTTGAAAAGAGTTAGCGCCAGAGAATTGGCGGTAGTAAGAAAGAAAAGCCAGTCGATAATATTAAGTCCTTGTAGCTAGTCACGTTTCTAAGAGCTCTGTTTGAAAAGCCTTTGTAATATGTTCCATGCTCATTGATTTGTAATTTGTACATAAACTGTACTTACGTTATATTTAAATAAAGTTCCAGAGTTTTGTTTTATCAAAGAATCATTAATTTGTGAGTCTAGATCGTCAGTTTTGTTAACTATTGAATTCAAGTAAAATCCCCGGCATGACAACACATCATACCATCAAAATGTTGTCACACCCACAATCATTGTCCTTCAGACAGTTTGACAACTTTACATTCTGTGGGGCTCGCCAAGTTATTAAGTGTGTGTGTGTGTGTTTCTATGGTGTCGGTGAGAAGAAATTAGCGATTGGTTGTGAGCGTCAGCGGTCTTAGGTACAACAGGTGACTCCAGATTGCCAGAATGAAAAGACGTGTTTTTGTAGTGGGTTAGATTTTATTCATTCCACCTCAAGTTGATTTCGTTTCTTTTGTTATAAAAGTTATATCTAGTTTTGCTCACAAGGGAATGTTTTAAAGTTATTTTAAGTTTTACACAAGTTGAAATATAATACACTTAAAACGGTTTAGTTGTCCAGCAGCAGCTTGGTGCTACAAGTCAACGACCTCCACAACATTCCTTTGAGAAAAAACCTGATGAAGCAACTACTGGTTAGACCAACGATCTTGGTGACTACGACCATCATACCTTTTATCTCTCGGTGTGCCAAGTGGCTACCCAGATCATCGAATGACAAGAAGACCACGCAATGACGTCACCGCAGCCAGAGAGAGAGGTCAAATGGAACAGACGAAGAAAGTGACGTCACGTAAAATAATTGACTCTTCCAATGCTTTACACTATCATCTTATCATTATCCATTCTCAAGATACTGTAAAGATTGGATCAGTGGCAGCTAAATACCCGTGTGTCTGGGTTCTAGAATTTAACTAGAAGACTGATTATGACAACAACAACAAAACAAAGAAAAACAACACATTTAAGTCATCCTTTATATACAATCATGTGTTTAAAGGAGGCGCGGTGGTTGAGTGGTTAAGCGCTTGGCTTCCGAACCTGAGGACCTGTGTTAGAATCTCGCTGAAGACTGGAATTTTGAATTTCGGAATTTTTAGGGCGCCCCTGAGTCCACCCAACTCTAATGGGTACCTGACTTTAGTTGGGGAAAGTAAAGGCGGTTGGTCGTTGTGCTGGCCACATGATACCCTGCTCGTTAACCGTCAGCCATAGAAACAGATGACCTTAACATCATCTGCCCTATGGATCACAAGGTCTGAATAGGAAACTTTACTTTTAATGTGCATAAAGACATTCTGATGTGTGTGCCACCTTTTACAAATAGGTCCCATGGTGTCCTTATAAAAACTTCTTACATGTAAGAGTGTCATGACACATGGTGCTTGTACATATTTTATATTTAATAAGCGACTGTTTGAATGGCACATGTAAGTAAACTCCTTGACACCAAGCGCAATTTATGTTATCTTATAAGTATACAGACGTTACCTCGAAAAAAAAATTACTGCAATAGACCCGATCTGCCCAAACCTTGACCAGCGAAGATAGAGCTTAAAAGCTTTACTGCCATTTGCAAGTTCCTGGAAAATATAAATTTGCTCATTTTCAAATACGGCGGAGCAGCTTATCGTTATAATAATTATTATTATTCAACGATGCATTTTCATCTTATCTTATAAAATAAAGACGTTACTTAATAAAATGTTTACGTCCTACGCTACGCGTGACCCTATGACAATCTAGTCATGCATGTATATCAATGTCTTAAATTCTGCAAAGTCACTGGTTTTCCTGGCTGACTCAGGCAACCCATGCTCTAATAACACTAGTGAAGAAGGAGTATTTGTACAAATTTGTCCTAGCATATGGAACAAGGAATTTACCCTTTTTCTCCATAGTTTTTAGGCCATTGGCTCCGAAAAATAGGCCTATTGTTAACTAAAGGGGGACTGTGTTTGTGACAACCCCTGGTTAGGTTATTAAAACAAAGAAATATATAGAAAATACTATTCAGTACTTTAAGGCATTATTTGCTTGGGAATGTAGCACACAAAAGTGCCAAAATACCTTTCACCAAAATACACTACAAGTAGATGAAAACATCAAAGTTGAAAAGTATATGCAAAATACTAACTAATTTTTTGTAACGCTAAATGTTCTTTTCTCCTCTGTACTTCTCTTAGCGTATTGAGGTATTTTCATAGAGACTACGAAGGAACATAAAATCTATTACCGAGGAACTTGTTTTTCATAATACTAAGAGATTTTAACAGGTTTAAGTCCCTCGCTTCCTTCTGTAATAAGAGCGTCTTCGGTGGCGCGCAGATTTCTCATTTCGCCCTTTGTTTGGTTATACTTTCGGAGCAGTCGGCTTATTGTGCGGAGTTTTTGGGACCCTTCTGATTAATGTAACCCAAAGCATCTTGTATTTATGATAGGCGGAAACCAAAACTATTATCACATTTAGCAAACTAAATATTTTAATGATGCTCCTTATAACAAAAGTAAAATTTAATTACAAAATTAACTCTTTCTCTGCTAACTGACGATACAATCGTTGATTTGACCTCAATAAATTTAATTAATTGTATAAACTCTACTTAGTGTACTATACAAAGAGCATGTATTTCCCTTTAATTCTCTACCAACTAAAACATTTTCTGATAAAAATTAGAAAACTATTTTTGCTTAATCATAACAGGGTAGTGAAATAGTAATAAGCAAAATGAAGAATTCCGTCAGAATGTGGAAAAAATAATTACAGAGAGAAAGAGTTAACTATGCTAGATCTAGTCATATAGAATGTAAAATAGGTCCTTGGAACACAAAAGAGACAAAGACTTGAAAAACTTTCATTTTTTTCAAAAACGTGTATTCAAGACGCTATTTACCTACTATGCTTTTCACATTGTGTATATAATAATTTTTTTATTTTATTTTCTTATGCGCTGATAACATACCTTATATGATATTATAACTGTTATTTCCACAGTTAATACTGAACTTTCAAAAATGTAATTTGAAATTCGAAATTTAAGTATTTCTTCAATTAAAAAAAAAAACATTGCTAAATCTCACTGTAAAATCTAAAATCCATTAGTCTATTAGACCAAGGTTTCTACTTCTACAGTTAACATCTGCTGGATGCGTGCTCAGCTGAACTTAAGGGTCAACGTAGTTCTTTAGAAAAATTAATGATTTGAACATCATTCATTCAAGCTAAAATAAAATATTTAAAAAGTACATGGATGCATTTTCTTTAGTTTTACCTTATATCTGGTCATCATAAAAAAAATGCTTTTGTTGTTGTTTTCTTCATTGCAAACATAGTCCAGCAGATAAAAAGATTTAATTGAGTAGTGTTATGAATTGCAGTATACCCTTAGTCATCAGCGCTCATTGTGTATGACCCCGTATACTCGCGGATATATCTCTAAGAATGTTCGTGAATTTCTCATGCCATTTTTTAGCAGAAAAACTATAGCATTCACCCTAGTGCTATTAGAGCACGGAATGGGTTGCCTGAGCTAGCCAGGAAAACCAGTGACTTGGCAGAATTTAAGTCATTGGTTAATAAGCATGACTATATGCATGAGGCGTAGGACGTAATCAACTTCTTTTTTGTAGTAACGTCTGTATTATATAAGATAAGATAACTGTTAAATAACTCCTGGGACAGATCCGATAAGCCGAAGGGGTGTCAGGTCAGGCAACATCAGTGCCTCATTGTCCGAGATGATCCAGGGCCGAGGTTAAAAGAAACAATTATAGCGCAGCATAGAACGGAACACTGCCTCAGAGGTGCTTACACTGCCTCATAGGTGCTTACACTGCCTCAGAGGTGCTTACACTGCCTCAGAGGTGCTTACACTGCCTCAGAGGTGCTTACATTGCCTCAGAGGTGCTTACACTGCCTCAGAGGTGCTTACATTGCCTCAGAGGTGCTTACACTGCCTCAGAGGTGCTTACATTGCCTCAGAGGTGCTTACACTGCCTCAGAGGTGCTTACACTGCCTCAGAGGTGCTTACATTGCCTCAGAGGTGCTTACACTGCCTCAGAGGTGCTTACACTGCCTCAGAGGTGCTTACACTGCCTCAGAGGTGCTTACACTGCCTCAGAGGTGCTTACATTGCCTCAGAGGTGCTTACACTGCCTCAGAGGTGCTTACATTGCCTCAGAGGTGCTTACACTGCCTCAGAGGTGCTTACATTGCCTCAGAGGTGCTTACACTGCCTCAGAGGTGCTTACATTGCCTCAGAGGTGCTTACACTGCCTCAGAGGTGCTTACACTGCCTCAGAGGTGCTTACATTGCCTCAGAGGTGCTTACACTGCCTCAGAGGTGCTTACATTGCCTCAGAGGTGCTTACACTGCCTCAGAGGTGCTTACACTGCCCGGTGTCGTTTGCATGTTTTCTCTGTATTGGGCGTGTGTTGTTGTCAAGAATAGTGTGTGTCTGTTTATGTCACTCTTAGTTCTCGTATTGTCTTTGTAGCAGAGAAAGTTTTTCAGCTGTAGAGCTGTTTACGCTACAGTTTCACTGTTTCCTGGTTTTAACGGTACGTAAGTACATAGCTTTAGTACGTAGGTTGATCTTTCGGTACGGGTGTCGCTCATCAAAAATTCTGTGATGTAGCGGCATCGCCAGATCTAGGTTTTCTTTTGTTATAGGGTGTTAGGCTTGGCGCTATGAGGAAGTCTAGTCTTGATTTCGCCCTTGGAGCCGTGCCTGTGTCTAGAGTTATTTGTAGTATTCGAAGCTGTCGACCCGTATGGCCGAAATGCAGTGTGCTTGTGTGAGATGTGTTATTTGTATAATTACTAATGCAATATTTAAATATCCATGATTCATTGATTGGCATATGTTAAAATATATTGCTTATTTTGTAATTAGCTTATTATTAAATATTGTTCTTGTTGAACAATGGTTGATTATATTTATTCATTGTTCAGTTATCATGCAACTTGATATGCTGTTGCGAGTTGGTTATTGCATTAGCCTTTTGAGGTGGGGAAGCCGGTCAAATTCGTAAATGTTTGTTTGTTTTACATTTTTAGGATGTTCCTTCAGAGTTGAAGATAGTTTACTTCCTAGTCCAAACCTCCCGCAGGACGACGGGGGATGGGAGCGGGCAGGGTTTGAACCCTCGACCGTCGATAAATCCGAACGACAGTCCAGCGCACAAACCGCACGACCAGGCAGCCATCCATACGGGAACTAAACCCCTAGATAACTCGTAAAATCCGCCTTGACACCCGGATCCAGCCAAATGTTGATGCCCGTTGCAGAAACCGTGAAGAGTTCCTCGCTAGACCACTTCGTGTTGCCAGTTGCTGTTCATCTTATGTAAATAACGAGGGAAAAAAATAAAAATAGAAAGAAAGAAGTGATCTTACAATAATCATGTTCAAAACTAAGGTCACCAAGTCACCAGGTCACCAAGTCACCAGGTCACCAAGTCACACGCGAAGAAAATACCACACCGTCTCCTGATTTTTTTTCTTCTGATTAATTGATCGTTTAAGATGTACCACGTGACAACATACTTTGTACCAATGATTACAGCTTTAAATTTATCATAAAACATCGACTTCACCAATGGACCAGGAATAGTCAAGCCCGAGTCTTGTTTTGATCGTTCAAAGAAATATCATTTTAAAAATCATTGGGCACTAAAATAATAATTATAAAGTTAATAAAGTAGGAGAAAGGCAGAGATGAAGTCTCTTTCTGGTTGTATCTTACAGAGGGATCGTGGCCTCAAAGTGGCGCTCACGACAGTGAAAGCGGACAGAGAAACAAGCGGTAGGTAAGCTGGCTCCCATAGAGTTACACTGGGATACAGGAAACCAACTCCGCCAATTCATTGACATCCGACACCTGGTGTCAGATTCGACAAAGACAATCCAGACTACAGTCAAGTTGTACCAGACTGGGAAGTGTTAGGGGAATTCCGAAAGCCCACTCTGGACCTCAAATTATAAATGTGAAGAAATTCCTGGAGTGTCGGCCTTCGGTGTCCATGACTATAGGCTGAAGGTCACAGGAGGGCACTACAGGACTGATACCCCAATACTATTGTTGTTATGGAGTGTGTGGGAGAGTTTCTGATGTAACCATGAGTAAAATTCGTGTGTATGGGCTGAATAGATTCTGATGTAACCACGAGTAAGTCAATGGCATTTGAGGTTATAAGTTACAGAGTAAAAGTGGAAGCCTGCTATTATTAACTTACCTTGACTTGTAGCACCAAACTGCTGGTAGACGACTAAACCGCTGTAGGCGTATTATAGTTTAACTTATAAAATGTGAGTAATTTCTTTAGTGAAAAAAAACTTAACATAACTTTTAGTATAATATATACTAATTTAAGTTGACACTAAATGAAATAAACTGATATTTAAACAAATCTAACTCACTAGCAAAACACTTCTTTACACTAAGGCTTCCTGTAGTCGTCTGGCGTACATAATAACGCTTACGACAGCGCCGCTTATTTTGCATCATTCTACAAGACTAACATTAAATTAATGCTCTCTCTATGTAACTAACAATAAATACTCCCTTCCTAAATCACCTTGGAAACACACACTCCTTAACACCGAGGAGAGTAGTAATAGAAAAGCGTTGGTTTTTATTTTAGTTATAAATGTACTTGTATTTCTACATAAATATATGGGGCTACAACCAGACGACTAAACATTAACGATGACCCAATCTAGTAACAATCTTCATAGTATGAAACCTCAGTCAACCCTGGGAGAATACAGCTGGTAGCCGTCTCTCCGTCTCAGTGGTCAGTGTTTTCACGCAGACTGTTTCACGCAGACCCTAACATTCCAACCCTTTTATGGGCCTTATCCAAGATCGGATCTTCGCATAGTATTAAAAACACTTCTTTACTGACAGTTCGTTTTTGTTGTTTTTTTACATGCTTATATCAACTAACTCTGTCTGTCTTTCTGTCTATCTGTCTGGTAAAAAGTTTGTACATGTTATTTCTCCCACATCCATTCTTGAACCAAGTTGAAACTTTGCACAATTATTCATTGGCATAGACAAGACAAGAATCAATAAATAAAATTAACCGTTTTGGTCAATTTTTTTGTTAGCCTCTTTCAGTTATAGAACGACTAGGGTTCATCGTGCAATTTTTTCATGTGGCTGTGGAGCCCTATTTTGGAGAGACACTCCCGTCCACAAATATCGCAGGTTAAGGTGGCTTTTGCTTCCGTGGTAGAGGAGCTGGCCATTTTTCGCATTGTACGTTTTTTTAGCTGAGGCTCATGTTTTTTCGCTGTCCATGGCTTTCTTGGTCACTGTCTCTCTCCATCTAGTGCGGTCTAGAGCTATGTCTTCCCAATGGTCAGTATTGATGTTCACTGATTAACGGAGGTGGGGGCTACCAGTTTTTCTTGTGCCAGTCGCGAGTTGTTCATAGAGGATGACTTTCGGGATGCGATTGTCCTCCATCCGGCGAACATGTCCAAGCCAGCGCAAGAGGCGTTGTCTGAGGACTGTAAAGATGCTGGGAATACCTGTTCGCGCAAGGATTTCAGTATTGCACACTCTTTCTTTCCATGTGATTTTCAAGATCCTGCGGAAACAATGCAAATGGAATAAGTTTAGTTTTCTCTCTTGCTTTGCGTAGGTGGTCCATGATTCACTGCCATACAGTAGCGTACTCATAACGCATGCCTTGTAGACTTCCATTTTGGTCACTATAGTGAGCTTCTGGTTTTCCCAAACTCTTGGCCTGAGTCTAGCGAAGGTCGAGGCAGCCTTCCCTATGCGTTTTTTATCTCCTCTTCTAGAGATTGCAGAATTCATTTACTGCGTCCAGCTTGTTATCGTCTATGAGGATGGAGGGTGGTGCTGTAGCAGGTGGTCCCATAACGTTTGTTTTCTTCGTGCAAATAGTTAAACCTCACTACCGCTGCATCATACACGAACAGCATATCTCTTATGAGAGTAGTTCGGATTTTAGTTTTGGCCCTCAGTCTGGCAATATTTAGGAGTTTGCCATCAAATCTTGAATGGAGATAGATGCCTTCGGTGGATTTGTCAAACGCGTTGTGGATTAGCAGTAAAAATAGTATTCCAAAGAGGGTTGGGGCCAGGACACATCCTTGGTTTAACGCCGCTGTTTATACTGAAACTTTTGGAGCAGGCACCGTTGAATTGCACTGTACCCATCATATTTTTGTGGTAAGATACGATTACATTTAGTAGCTTGGGTTGACAGCTTATTATCTGTAAAATTTTAAAGAGGCCATCTCTGCTGATTAGATCGAAGGCCTTTGTCAGGTCAATTATTTGATGGTAATTAATTATTTTGTTTGATACCAACAAAGGAAATTAATCCTTCAGTATTTACAGAAATGGTTAAATATGTAGGGTATTGTTCCCTTAGATATAGTTGTATCTGTTCCTTAGACAAGATTTTGTATTTTTAAAAGAGTTTTTTTTTTATTTTGCTTTTTGTTAAGTTTATAGGAATTATATTTATTCCTAAAAGTTGCTTCTCTATGACGTATTTATGAGCTAAGCTTGAACGCGGGAACTAAACGGAGACTCATAACTTAAATTAGCGTCTATGTGTTCCAGATTCTAGACTCTAGACAGACGCGAACATTTGTTGAAGTCTTTCAACTATGCGTCTCATGACGTCATTGATTCATTCGAGATTTCATCAAGTGAATTCCCATTGCCTTAAAATACTCTCAAAGCTTTAAAATACTCAGACAACTTTAGGATACTCTCAAAGCTTTAAAATGCTTTTTTTTTTTAATTCTTCACGGACGATTATATGCATTCACCTTTTTGTGCGTTGGTAGAGACTTTTTTTTCATTGCGCGAATAGACGATAGACTAAAGAAGTTATTTAACCTCGTTACATGTCTAGTCGCCTGAGTTTCTTTTCTCTCAGGTACGTAATGGTTATGTCCCCCCAAATCTTCCATTTAAACGAACATGAAGATTGTCAGTTTGACTGTTGTCACTATCGCCAGACTTGTAACTACAGTAATAGCGGGGTTAAAGAGATTATAAGAAGCTGGGTTTTAATGAAAGCGGTGTAACAACGGGGCCTGCGCCACAAAAACACATAACTACTAAACTCAAATTGTTTTGCTTGATTGTGTATGAGAGAGAGACAGAGAGAGAGAATAAAAAAGAGCATGAGAGAGAGAGAGGCGATACTAAGAGAAGAAGAGAGGGTGATACTGAGAGAGAGAGAGAGAGAGAGAGAGAGAGAAACAAAGACAGAAAGAGAGAAAGAAAAACACAAAGATGAGAAAGAGAAAGTATTAGTGAGCATAGAAAGAGAGACATAGAAGCAGGGAGTGAAAAATATATATACATACATACATATATAGATAGATAGATAGATAGATAGAGAGAGAGAGAGAGAGAGAGGAGGACATATAGAGAACGATAGAAAGTGAGACAGATGGAGAGGCTGCAAGAGCGATAGAGATAGGAGAGAAACAAAGAGAGAGAGAGAGAGAGAGAAGAAAGATAAATTTATACAAAGAGTAAGAGAGAGGAGGGCAACAGGCAGATAGACGAGGAGACACTGAGAGAAAGAAAAAAGAAACTTCTAGTCTGTAATGTGTCTCATTCAGGTGTACAGACTTGTGTCTGAAAGTTTTCTTTATGTTTGTCGTGAAACAAGTTTTGCAAATATCCCTACTTTACGACGCAATGTTTATTCTTTATTCTGATGAAATCTGGCCAAGTGTTCGGAGACGTCTTCGCGTGTCAACAAAAGAAATAAATTTCCAAAGTCTGTGGAAGAAAGAAAATTAGTTTTGCATAACATGTTGATTTAGTTCACTGCTTTTTTTTTTCCAGACTTCAGTTCTGATATTTTTTTTGTTTATGTTTCAACCTGTGTAGATAACTTTACATTTCTAAAAGATAGGTAACTTCAATTATATGTAGTATAAAGATTGATATAAATATCTTGTGTTTAAGTTTTGAGCAAAAAAAAAATGTATCAATTCAAATCAGACATAAACACGCTCATTGAGTCGAGATCAGAAAAAAAACGTATTTTAGTGACATCACCTAATCCCATATATGTGACGTCATAGAAAAATAAATGACGTCATACATATACGGCTACCTGGTCGTGGATTGCTGCCTGGTCGTGCGGTTTGCGCGCTGGACTGTCGTTTGGATTTATCGATGGTCCAGGGTTCAAACCCTGCCGCTCCCATCCCCCGTCGTCCTGCGGAAGGTTTGGACTAGGAAGTAAACTATCTTCAACTCTGAAAGAACATCCGAAACATTTTACAAACATGCGCTCTGGTATTAACTCATGTAGACAGATCTGTACCGAAAGGATCTATCCACGATTAGATTAATCTAGTAGGATTGAAGGATTAAGGTCATTTATAGGAGGCACTCAAACCTAGCAGCGAGTCCACTCATTACTCATTTCACTTATATTACCTTTCACCTTCCTCTATCACTTAGTATGTTGGAACCATCGGTCAACTCGGTCTAAGGCCGGCCCTGTTAGCTCTCTTGAAGAGCTTTTCCAACAAAGATGCCTTTCCAAGTCACTCACGATTCTTAAAGACAACCTGCACCCATTAAACCACTGTTACATAAGATCTGAACGAAGTGGTCGTCTCCTTTCCCTTAGGACTAAAACTGAAAGATTTAAAAACTCCTTTATCCCACTTCCGGTCAGAGTGTTACAAGATCAACTGTCGACATCGAGAAGTTCATAGAAGTCAAATTCATAAAGCGCTGGTTGTGAATATGTATGTGTTTCGTGTGTGAATGTTGTTCGAATTTTAATCCATATTGTTTTTGTACAATATTTTTTGCTGAGTTTGTCAATCGTAGTCAAACTGAATTTCCATCAGATTGGATCAATAAAAATTACCTTATCTCTTATCTTATCTTATACGAAGAGAGGCCGGTTCATACTTTTATGTTATCCAGCTTTCCTTTGGACAACCCTTTCTTTGGGCTCCTTCCACTGTACCTGGAAGGATGACCTTTGACTAGAGCTGAAATGAACTCGACTAAATTCTATTCTTTTATTATCAGCTTTTGTAAAGTTCAATTTTCATGCTTATAGCGTACTCCGTGCGCTCTGGTCTAATCTCTTTTGTAGACCAGTGGGAAGAGAAAGTATCAGGGAGAAGGTTTCTGTGCTGTCTTTAGGCGATCAGAAAACACAACTCAGGCTCAATTCGGGTTTTTGAACTCGGGCCTACTTGATATGTAACCAACCAACCACATTCGCAACCCACATTCCAGAAAGTGACTTTAACTGTGTGAATCAATGACTTGTGTCGATTGGGCTGAAAACTTCCATTCAATGTTTGCTATACAATTCTTATAGCGCCATTAAAATCGTACATATTTCCCGCTAGGTGGCAATGTCTCCTTATTCTTTCCTTCCTTTTGCGTCGCTCTCTTTCTCTCTTTCCTCTCTTCCCCTACCCTCTGTCTGTCTTTATCCTCAGCGCCCCAGGTTAATCTAGTACGGGCGCCGCAGGAAGGAAAGGTAATTGTCCCGTGAGGCTGACAACCAGTATAGACTTTCCGCGCCGTGTACTCACTGACTGCACTTATTGCGTGTGACAGGCCATGTCGTGTCTCTAATTATAGATAATTAGTCGCCAGGCCACTGTACACAGTACACAGACATTTGTAGTGCTCACGGAATGATAGACTAATGTATATCTAAGAAATTTTTATGCTTTTTACTGTGATACATGTAAAGGAAACAACGAGGATTGATAGAGATCAGCTATGTTTCTAAGTAATGCCAAAAAAAGTGACTTAAAGTCTTTACACACGGAGTCTGGTCATTAATTCTATCTTTTCTTTTAGCCAAACCAATTATCCAGACCAGTGATGCTCAGCCTTATTCGGCCGGCGGGCCATTTTAATTTCTGACACTCGTGTCTCGGGCCACATCAACAAAAAGTTTAAAAAAAAAAGGAAATAGACATAAACCATTTTTATTAGAAACCCGTGACTCTAGTACTAACATTGATTCATGAAAAGTTTATCTAAAACCAACTTTTAAATATCTAGCCATATAGATGAGACATAAGTCGGAGTTTGGTCTGAAAAAGCTAATTGATGTCATGTTCTTTATATACAGACACTCATTCTTTATAAAACAAATATGTTGGCTTATTATTACTACCAAGCCATTTACGTTGGGGAAGATAAAATATTTTTTTTGTGAAGAAGGTATTTTCTACATTTTATGCCGAAGTGTCGGCGGGCCGAATGGAATCACGTAGCAGGCCGGAATGGCCCGCGGGCCGTATTTTGGGCATCACTGATCTAGACCAAAGACAACATTTCCAGTGTCACTCCTGGTTCTCGGGCAAAAAGCAGGACGGTTCTCTCCTTGCCTAGTTGTAAAGTTCTAGCTAGACTACATTTTGTCGCTTCAAGCGGATGAATACAATGTCTCTAGATGAACAGTGCGTTCTTGCCCAGTGCACTGGTGCAGGGTAGACTTCTAGGTAACATTGTAAAATACGTGTAGGTGTTTTTTTTAATTCTACATGTTTGGGATGTTTTACATGTTCAAATGTTTGTTTCAAATGTTTTACATGTTCAAATGTTTATCTGTTTCAAATGTTTTACATGTTCAAATGTTTATCGTTTCAAATGTTTTACATGTTCAAATGTTTATCTGTTTCAAATGTTTTACATATTCAAATGTTTATCTGTTTCAAATGTTTTACATGTTCAAATGTTTATCTGTTTCAAATGTTTATCTGTTTCAAATGTTTTACATGTTCAAATGTTTATCTGTTTCAAATGTTTTACATGTTCAAATGTTTATCTGTTTCAAATGTTTTACATGTTCAAATGTTTATCTGTTTCGAATGTTTTATATGTTCAAATGCTTATCTGTTTCGAATGTTTGACATATTCAAATGTTTATCTGTTTCAAATGGTTTATATGTTCAAATGTTTATCTGTTTCAAATGGTTTATATGTTCAAATGTTTATCTGTTTCAAATGGTTTATATATCAAATGTTTATCTGTTTCGAATGTTTGACATGTTCAAATGTTTATCTGTTTCAAATGTTTTACATGTTCAAATGTTTATCTCTTTTACATGTTTAAATGTTTATCTGTTTCAAATGTTTTACATGTTCAAATGTTTTATCTGTTTCAAGTGTTTTACCTGTTTAAAATGTTTTATTTGTTTCAAATGTTTTATCTGTTTAAAATGTTTTATCTGTTTCAAATGTTTATCTGTTTCAAATGTTTTACATGTTCAAATGTTTTACATGTTCAAATGTTTTACATGTTCAAATGTTTATCTGTTTCAAATGTTTTATCTGTTTCAAATGTTTTATCTGTTTCAAATGTTTTATCTGTTTCAAAAGTTTTATCTGTTTCAAATGTTTTATCTGTTTCAAATGTTTTACATGTTCAAATTTATCTGTTTCAAATGTTTTATCTGTTTCAAATGTTTTATCTGTTTCAAAAGTTTTATCTGTTTCAAATGTTTTATCTGTTTCAAATGTTTTATCTGTTTCAAATGTTTTATCTGTTTCAAATGTTTTATCTGTTTCAAATGTTTTATCTGTTTTAAATGTTTTATCTGTTTCAAATGTTTTATCTGTTTCAAATGTTTTAGCTGTTTCAAATGTTTTATCTTTTTCAAATGTTTTATCTGTTTCAAATGTTATATCTGTTTCAAATGTTTTACATGTTCAAATGTTTTATCTGTTTCAAATGTTTTATCTGTTTCAAATGTTTTTACGTTTCTTATGTTTTATGAGGGCGGAGAACAAGCCTCAAACCCGTGACCACCGAGACGACATTCAAAAGGGCTTACTTAACGACCTGACAACCATTTCTAGTCTAAAAAAAAAGTTCATAGCGGACAATGTTTTCGGGGTGGAGAAACCATAATTATTATAAATGTTTGCGGATTGTTAGGAAAGGGGCGCTTAGATATTGTATGCTTTTACACTGTAAGATTTATACAGTAATAAATATTTTGAATATTATTAAAATAGTAATAGTGTAGCCAAGCAGTGACGTAGCTAGGGATTGGAGGCCCTGGAGGCTTGACCTCTTTAGGGGGTCCCTGCATTTTGACATTCGACATCTTGACATGACATAATGGCGTAGTATTTAATGTAAAAACTAATTTCGGACACTCATTGGGTAGGGGGGGGGGATTTTCAAATTTGGACTCCTCACCTTAGTTACGCCACTGTAGCTAAGTGATTGATGATGCTGTAGTCTTACAAAAATAAAAGTATTGAAATGTAGGGGAAGGGTTGTAAGGTAGATTACAATCAAATATTTGAGAACACGAATACATTATTGTAATATATAAATAAACGAAATATTTCTTGTTTATATTAATGCCAATGTTAGCCTGCTTAGAACTGTTCTTTCTTAATTTTGATTGATTTATTTATTTGTTTAGACATTGAGAAACAAGAAGGGAAGTAACTTATGTAGTTTCAAGATTTTAGAAGTGAAATGATAAGTGAGAATTGAGCTCATTGTTTGTGTTACCGCAAAGTGCGTGCTTTCAAATGATATTAATAGCATTGGGTCGCGTGTTTTCTGTTTGCTGTTTGTATGTGTTAAGTAAAATTGCCCTTTTAGACCTTGCGATGAACGGTTATCGAGCAGGGTGTCGTGTGGCCAGAACAACGACCAACCGCCATTACTTTCCCCAACTATATCAGGTACACATTAGGGTTGGGTGGACTCAGGAACGCCCTTAAAAACCCTAGATTCAAAACCCCATTCTTCAACAAGATTCGAACCCAGGACCCCAGACAAAGTGAGTTAATATAAGCTTTGTAAAAAAAAGAGTTTAATAGTATAATACATTCTTTGAAATCTCAGCCTCAACCTGTATAATTTTCCATCCTGTAATCAATAATATTTTTTTAAACATTAGTTCATTGAAATCGAACTTTTTGTTTTTATGCTTTTGTTATTTGACCTTTAGCCTACTAGTCTTAACAAGTTTCTAATATTCAGATATAATAGTAATAATAATAATAATACTAATAAATAACAAATATAGTGATGAAATAGAAATTATGGACCATTTTATTTCTTTGGAAAATTTTTTTTTAATGTTAAGATTGACGCGATTTTTACAATTAGGTTCTAACAAGTATCTGACAGTACTACTAACCATGGGTGTAGAAGGGGGGGGGGTTAACCACTTCCCCTCGAAATGAAATGCCCACCTGCGGGGGGGGGGGGGTCGGATTTTAGTGACTGATTTTTTGCATTGATTTTGTTTATTTTAGTTGAGATTTACATGACTAAACCATCACTTGCCCCAGCGCAGCCAAGGGGGTTTGAGTTTAAAAACCCCTACCAGGGCGTTTTGCAGTCAAATCCCCCTCTTCTATAAAACAATATTTAAAAAAAAGCAAATTACGCAATAAAATTGCTATGAGCGTAGCCAAAGGGGGTTTTGAGTTTTATTGAACTTCATAACAATACAAACAATCAATTAAAAAACCAACCAATTTGTTAATCAATTAGTATCGATAAATTAATTTTGTTTTATATAGTAAAAGGGGGAGCTCAACCCTGCCCTTTCCAGATTAATTAGCGGGTCTATTTTCTTTTGCTTGTTTCATGTTTGATTATTCGGATAATACTTTAACACACAAGACAAATACAGTCATATATCTACGTCCGGAACACATAACACTGTCGAGCAGTCAAGGGAATTTGAAATGTGTGCGTATAAAGTTATGGTTTAAAGAAATGATTCTCCAACTTCTTTAGAACAATAGATTTTATAATTTCTAGAATTTATTTATTTCATGTTTCATTTTAAAACGGTGCATGCTTACATGAATTAAATGTGTTAAGATAATAGCCTAGTACCGGGGTCGGCAACCTGCGGGTCGCGAGCCACATGCGGCTCTTTGGATGTGAAGCTGCGGCTCTTTAGTTCCATACACAAATATTATTTATTTTATCGAAATATTTTTCAAAATAGTTCAGAATCGTTTAATGACGAGTAGGTACCGATTCTATCTCTCAGCCTTATACCGCCCCCCAGTACACGCGTCGTAAGTGTCGTCAGTCGTCGAAAGCTCTTAAATGACGTCGTCGTCGGGTGTTTCTATGTAGGTTTTAATTCGATTTCGACAAGACGAAACGGTATCATCGCTACTTGCTTTGGCTTTGACGTATAGTTTGTTGTTTCAAGTAAATGAGTTAGAAGCCAATGATCTTCTCAAAGTTAGAAGCAATCTACAAGTAATGCTAATCTGGCAAGCTTTGTGGTACCAATAGAAATTGCACAAAAGGCAAACCATTTACAGATGATGAGTATGTCAAAGACTGATTCCTCTACGTGCGTCTGAACAACTGTTTCGTGATTTCAAAAAAACAAAAACAGAAACCTTAAACAGTACAAGATAGAATAGCTAAAATATCTTCAAATGTAACATATTTGCAGGTGGAAGATATTCAACTTTCTTCTGCCTTATCACTTGCTAGTCTTGCGACATAAAAGGCACGGCATAAGTTGCCCATTATGTCAGGTAAATGTCTTCTCAAGGTCCAAAAGAAGATCTTCCAAGATAGCCTCTCTCATGGCAAACTAGAAGGGAAGATAGAGCGAATGCGGTGCAAATATGACTTGAAGACAATAAGATAAAGTTAAATAAAATCGTTTAAACAGCATGGAGCCAGAAGTATGACAGGAAAAATTAAGGAGAAACAACGATTCTTCGAGCCAAATAAACCACCAAATTCTTCCGTTTCAGATTCACCAAGAAGCGCTTTGTGCCCAAACATTTATTGTCAAAATAGTTGAGATCATACATTTGATAATCAAGATTGTTAACATCATCTAGTCAATATCACTCTACCATCTTCAGTTTAAAGAACTCTTTAACGAGATGGAGACACAGTATTCCGACATCCTTCTTTACAATGAAGTGCGATGGCTTGAAACGTTTTGATTTGTGCTGGAATGAAATAAATACATTCCTAAATGAAAAAAGCATTAATAACTCTGAATAAGAGCACGACAAATGAAAGGAAATGAGCTGAATCTAAAACTGCAAGGAAAGTAAAACCCAGCCTATGTTTTGGTAGAAGAATTAGTTTATTTTGAAGAAAAAATTAATTCTTTTGGCAGAAGATAAGCACTTACTTCATTTAAAATGTCTAAAGCAGTATCGCGATAAAAATCAGTGCAATTGTTGATACAAAATAAATACTTCAGCACAGTTATAAAAAAAAATCAAAAATGAATTTCTTGACAGATTTGAGCAGTTCAACAAAACTATGCTAGCATTCCTAATAAATCCTCTCAACACAAATCGTAACGAAATCCACATTGAGCCATTTGAAATTGATACTGGATCTCTAGAAATTCAATTGATTGATTTAAATAGTAAAGCTTTGTGGAGTGGAAAATGTACAGAGTCAAAAACAAGTTGAAAAAGGTTGGAGGTCCAGAAATGTAGGCACATTACGCAACAAATTTGACAACTTTAAAAGAAATGTCTCGGGTTGAGACACTTAGCCTATATTCGACACATGGAATAGTCTTCAAGAATGCTAGAGTGAGGTGAAGTTGGCATTTGAATCACTGACTATCTTCGAATCGACATATTCGTGCGAACAAGTGTTATATTCACATATAAATAAAAGTACAGTAAGAAGTCAACTAAAAAAAAGAAAATTTAGAGTCGTGTTTGAAACTAAAAACAAGTTATGAGCCAAATGTATACAAACTTTCTAAAACCTCCCATTGAATTTTCTCAATTGTATTGAAGTACTAGTTAGTGTTGTAAGTAAATGTTGAACTGCTTATGTTATTACGGAAAGAAAAAATAATTATCTAATAAAGCCATAAATATTTCATCTAATTTGGTGTGAAAACACGTATATATGAATTAATATATTCGTTTTTTTTTAAATAAAAAATTAATTGTGTGAGTACTATTTATTGTTGGCAAGAAAAAAAAATTGTGGCTCTTTAAAAACTTTAAAATTTGGTAAATTGTAATTTTTGGCTCTTTCGACTCAAAAGGTTGCCGACCCCTGGCCTAGCACAGTGGTCGTCAAACTCTTCACCCAATGAGCCAAATATTTAAAAATTCACTATTGAAGTTTATTCAAAGAGCCAATCATAAGCTTTGCTTCTTAGAGACACTTCTCAATTCCTTCTTTGGACTACATTTTTCTCGTAGTGAATCCTTTATGTTAATCTTTTAAGTTATCCTATCCCGCTGAAACGTCACACATAAGCTCGTGCAGCATGACAACGTATTTTATTAACATTTTAAAAAATCACTTGCTGCATAAATTATTATTAAATTTGGGGCCCCTGCTTTTTGACATTCGACATCATGACATGAGATAAAGACGTAATATTTAATGTAAAAAAAAATATCCAACACTCAAGTGGGGGCCCGGGTGGATTTTCAAATTCTCCCCCCACCCATCTCACCAAGCTACGCCACTGCAAGCTAGTAAATAATATTTCGTGACTGCATCAAATATTACGTGGAAGAACCATCAATGAATCCAAGTACAGCATGCCGCTCGAGAGCCGCAGTTTGCGACCACTGGCCTAGCTTTCTACTCCATGCCAAGGCGAGTCAGCGAACTTAGCTTGATAGGATAAACAGAGGGTGCATCTGGCCAGGGTTTGAACACACGACTTCAGACTCCGCGCATCTGCTGAACACATTATCCGTCTTCTGCACTAAAGGCAAACCAAAAAATGCTCTTTGCATTAAAGATACGATTCTCTCAATAAAAAAAAAATATAAAGATAAATTCAGTTCTAATCTATCGAGATTCCTGCTTGGTGTATTTATTTCACTTAGGTGTTAACTCTTTCTCTCTGTAATTATTTACCACATTCAGGTGGAATCAACGTTGGTATCGTCTGTTGGGAGAGAAAGAGTTAAAATGGCGGTGAGGGAAGACAGGAATCAAAATCGAAATACTGTGGAAAAATTAACGGGAAACCAAACAACGAGTACAAAAAATAAATAAATCTCGAACTAGATGTAATTACAGAGGCGCGGTGGCTGAGCATAAAGCACTTAACTTTCGAACCGAGGTCCCGGGTTCGAATACTGGAATTTTTAACTTCGGTATCTTTGGGCGTCCGTGAATCCACCCAGCTCTAATGGGTACCTGCCATTAGTTGGAGAAAGTAAAGGCGGTTGGTCGTGGTGCTTGCCACATGTCACCTTCGTTAAGCGTGGCCCTCAGAAACAGATTACCTTTACATATTCTGCCCCATAGATCTCAAGGTTTGAAAGGGGAACTTTTACTTACATGGATGTAATTACAACGCTATAGGAGATTTCATCCATGGTGGATAAATAACTTATTTTTTTCTTGTCTTCGGTGTACAGTGCAGATAATCTAGGTATGTTGAAAGGTTTACGGTCACGTCTTGTACACTTCTAGACTTCTTAAAACTATAAAATCCAATTTACTACACCCTCTTCTAGCATACACTTTTAAAGTTGGCAACAATGATCTTTAAAGATGGCGTCATTCTTAACATTGTTTCGTTAGTTTCTTTCAAAATCTCTCCTTATTTTCATAAATTTTTTTTACGTTCCATTATATCTCCTCCGCATTGTTCCATATCGCTTGTAGTATATTGTTCAAAGACTGTAAGCCGGATGTTAAGAATCGAGACGCAGACATAGAGGAGATGAATATGTCTTAGACTGATTCTCAAAATTCCCCATAACTAGTGAGTTAAACTCAAGGCAGTGAATAACAGACTAATAATGCACAAAGAATTCATCGTAATGCCACTTAATATTAGCATGACCTTTTTGTCTGTGTTATATAAGGTCCTTTATAACGTTACCCAGTGACCTCAGTGGGCCGAGGTGGTGAAAGGTCATAGGTCGAGTGTAAACAGCGAAGCCTGGAGAAATCAATCTGATGTTACATAGGTCCCTGACCGTCTGTGATATTTATTTCATGTCATGATCGACTCTGGCGCCCACCGGAGCCATGAGACAATATCCAGTGAGGAACCGAATCCATTAGATCATAGTAGATCTAGATCTATGCTCTGCTCTGCAGATAATCTGAATCACAACACTGCTTCCTTCATACATATCACTTTAAATGTTTATCTTTTATGTTCTTTTATTCTATTTCTCTCTTTCTTTCAGTCTTTATCTCTGTCTTTCTCTCTTTCTCTATGTCTTTCTCTCTTTCTCTTTCTCTCTTTCTCTTTCTCTCTTTCTCTCTGTATTTCTCTCTTTCTCTCTGTCTTTCTCTTTTTCAGTATTTTTTTCTTTCTCTCTGTTTTTCTGTCTTTCTCTCATTTCTCTTTGTCTTTCTCTATATCTTTCTTTCTCAGTCTTTTCTCTTTTTCTCTGTCTTTTCTTTCTTTCTCTGTCTTTTCTCTCTTTCTCTGTTTGTTCTCTCTTTCTCAGTCTTTTCTCTCTTTCTCTGTCTTTTCTCTCTTTCTCTGTTTGTTCTCTCTTTCTCAGTCTTTTCTCTTTCTCTGTCTTTTCTCTCTATCTCTGTCTTTTCTCTCTATCTCTGTCTTTTCTCTCTTTCTCTGTTTGTTCTCTCTTTCTCTGTCTTTTCTCTCTCTCTCTCTCTCTCTGTTATCCTCTCTTTCTCTGTCTTTTCTCTTTCTCTGTGTTATTCTCTCTTTCTCTGTCTTTTCTTTCTCTGTCTCTCTCTCTTTCTTTGTCTTTTCTCTTTCTCTCTGTCTTTCATTTCCCTCTTTTACTAATTTTTCTTTTTTTCTTTCACCATATTTTTCCTTCTCTCTAATTGTTTCTCCGTTTTCTTTGTTTTTTCTTTCTTTTCTCTTTGTGATAGTTGATTACAATGATTGATTGATTGATTGATTGATTGGTTGATGGATGGATGATGGATGGATGGATGGATGATATTGTAGAGATTTGAGAATCAACTCTTATATTTTTTTTTGGTTTCTTTAAATAAAGATGAAACAAATTTTAAGCTTTTGTTTCGATTCGAATCAACGGAGGCGGAAGTAATTCACCAAAGTCTGCTGACGTGAATGATGTGTGTACTTCAAACAAAATTCTCTGGCAAAGATCTTAACCTACCTCCCCTGAGCGTCTCTGGGTCTAAAAAAACGAGCTAGACTTATTGTATGTGTTTGTGCTACTTACCTGAGCAACGACAGTACTTAGGTGGACACTACAAGAAAAAATAAACCGATACGGTCTTCTGACCTTATATTCGAAAATTAGTGCAAAGTCATATATTGCGGGATTATATGCTTTATATGTTTGTTGTTCTTATGGAAAATTATGTATTTAATTTATTTTAATGATGCACCAGTATTGCGACTACATTTGTCACATTTTTTTATTGTAAGTAATTGTCATTTACATTATCAAAATGGTTTATATATGTCTGCATATTTTATTAATAAAAAGAATGACGAACTTTCTAACGCCTTAAGTAGTTGTTTCATCTATTGCACGCACCATGACGGGGGTATTCAGATTTTCTGTGGCACTTTTCTTTATCGAACAATGAACGTTACAGACAGACAGCCAACACACAGAAGTGGCTCATCCAATGAAGTCATCCAATGAAGTCATCCAATGAAGTCATTCAATGAAGTCATCCATTGAAGTCATCCAATGAAGTCATCCAATGAAGGTGTTGATAGAGTTTGGACTACGTGTTTCAAAGTTGTATATATCTTAATGGAAATGCCTTTGAAATGAAACAATGCAAACAGTCAAAAGTAACGATTATATACAACATAGTTCATCTCCAATCTACAGTCCGCGGGTCATATCCGGCCTGCGACGTGATGCCATTCTCCTCGCCGAATCATATGCACTGGATAGGCTCCGTATAACTCGATAATTTTTTGCTGTGGTGCGACTGTAACATGTTCCCCTTTGAGACCTTTCGGTCTATAGGGCAGATGATGTAACGAGGGTGTCATTCGGCCAGCACAACGACCAAACGCCTTTACTTTTTCCCAATTAAAATCAGGTACCCAGGTGGACTCAAATGGAGTCAGAGGCGCTCTAAGGATCCCAAAATTAAAAATCCCAGTCTTCATCAAGATTCCAACCTGATATCCCTCGGTTCGGATGCCAGGCGCTTTATCACCGCGCCACCTCGCTATTTCTTCCAAGAGTTCTCTTTTATAACATAGAGTTGTTGAAGTTCTTCTTTAAGCTAGCCAAAAAAAAAGAAAGATTGCCTTTGCTCTACGGTCGTTCACTATTTGAAATAGATGCCTTGCTCTAAGCAGCTGTTGAATAGTAGATAGTTACCTACACTGTCCACACCGCCATTTGTCAGAACATCGCTATCTGTATTGTAGTCTCTCCCAGTGGCGTTGCAAGTCCGGGTTCAAGAATATCTTGGTGGGCTCCCCCTCCCTCCAAAATGGCAAACTTAGTGTGCGACATGAAAAAAATCTGGTACGATATAGAAGTCAGGTATCGGTATATTTACCAAAAGACTTTCAATGCCAATGGTTTAAATCGGGGTTTACGAAATAAAAGCAATTAATATTTTCCAAGGGTTCGCGTGGGCCCAAACTGGACACGAATGATGGATCCATGCGTAATGAACCCATTTGCGCCATGTTTTGTACGCGTCAGGCTGTGGACATCTAATGGTCGTGGGCCCGGGTCTTGCCATTGTTTACTCATGATGAAGTGTGCAAATTTTAGAAGGTTTCGGTTCGTTTCCGACTCAGACCCACGCAACTCAGACCGACTCGACACAAACCCAGGTGACTCAGACCCACACGACTCAAACCCAGGCGACTCAGAATTACATGACTCAAACCCAGGTGACTCAGACCCACACGACTCAGACCGACTCGACACAAACCCAGGCGACTCAGAATTACATGACTCAAACCCAGGTGACTCAGACCCACACGACTCAAACCCAGGCGACTCAGAACCACACCACTCAGAACTCAGAACCACACCACTCAGAACCACACCACTCAGAACCACACCACTCAGAAGCGTTCAGAAGTGTTAAAAAACCTATCAACTTAATTAACTCACTCAATTCACTCATGCTGGAGGTCTGACACTCCCGCGGTTTCATCTTGATCTTTCCTGATTGGCAGGAACTTTGTATTAGGGTAATTTCGATCTTCCGAGATGATATGAATTCTGCATAAATCTAATGCCAATCATTAGACTTTTGTTATGCTTTGGTTCAATTGTCTTTCTTTAGAAAAGAAGGCGCCATGAATTACAATTTGACGAAATGTGTGAGGCCCATTCGATTTTAATATCAGCATAGAGCCCCTGAAGTGTTTCCTTTTAATTTGATTTATTGTTGGTTTAATGCAGTTTTTGATAGTTCCGTAGTAGGCCTACTTCTGACTTTTTAATTGGACAAGGTAACCTAATTTGTCAAGCACACGGATTACGTACAGATAGTGATAAATAGGCACAAAGCCTATATAAGGCTCAGTACTTTGATTTTTGATTTGGGAACCCCTGTAGAGTTCCAGACATTGACTCTGTTAAGAAGACATCTATATTATAAAGTAGAATGTGAGGGGTATGTATGTATGTATGTTACTTATAGACATCAAAACCGCTTGACCAATCTTGATAAAACTAGGCAGGAATGTTCCTTGGGTACCAACTTAGACCTTAGTGAATGTATTGTAGCCCTAAAACAAATGTAAGACCCTCAAAAAAAATAAAGTTGTCCGACTCTATTACAGCTATAGTATTTTATGGATCTAGGCCATGTCTACAATGTTGACATGAGAAAAGATAGAAAGGATTTAGACCTAGATCTAATTTTAAGAAATACACTTTGCGCAGATAGTTTTTTACTTTGACACATGAAAATACAAAAGAAGATCCATTGATTTCATTATATAATAAAATTAACCTTCAAGCAAATGTTTTAATTTGAAAAAAAAATGGATTTAAGCCTATTAGCTATTCTGATTTGATAGCTTCATTCACAGTATTTTTACATTGACGCATTCGCTTTACTATTACATTATTACGCTTTACATTATTATTTCGTTTAATTGTTTACAAAACACTCTCAGTGACTATATCGACAGTAATGCGCAAATAAAGACCCGCGGGTCGCGGGTAAAATATGTCTAGTATGTTATAAATACGTGTAGCGTCTAGATCAAGTTCTCTCGGATTCGAGTTTTTACTTCTGTGTGAAACCACTTTAAGGGGAGAGAAAAACAGTACAACATTTCTCATTCACGGACACCCTTTAAAGTTAAGAAACAAAAATAGTCAGTTATTACAATGTTTAGTTTATTATTTTCTTTTTAGTATCACCAGCTAGCTAAATTCATAAAATAGGAAAACATAAAAAAAAATAAGTAAAAAAAATAAAAAAAAATACAATTGTATAATTGCATCAATTAGTTCGTATCAGCCATGAAATTAAATTTGTAAATGATCTACACTTATGACTAACAAATACAGCTATATACAATTTGAAATCTCTATACCAATTGATATTTGTTAAGTGCAATTGCATGTTTCCTCAATACGCTTTGATCCTATCACTTATCTGAATTAGTTGGATAACTTGGAAAGGGGGGAGAGGAAAAGAAAGAAAGGAATATCTGATTTCATTTTAGCGTAATAACTTTTTAAAAGCATTTATTTTTACAAAATTCGAATTCATAGATCACGCCTACGCAAGCCGACATAGTAACCACTCTGTTAGTGAGTTGATTATGAAAATAGAAGATTTTATTGGTATCTATTGTCTGTTTCAAACTTACTTTAAAGCGCCGACCTATAAAGGGGACTGATTCAGCTTGCACACCGATTATTCTATCTATATTTCCCTCTGTCTTTCTGTTCCTTACCCTCACCTCGCTTTCTCTCTCTCTCTCTCTCTCTCTCTCACTCTCTCTCTTTCTCTCTCTCACTCTCTCTCTCTCTCTCTCTCTCTCTCACTCTCTCTCTCACTCTCTCTCTCTCTCTCACTCTCTCTCTCTCTCTCTCACTCTCTCTCTCTCTCTCTCTCTCTCTCACTGTCACACTCTCTCTCACCCTCTCTCTCTCTCTCTCTCCCTCTCCTTTTTTTTTTCTATCCCACTGGTAAAAAGTATAGGAATGACCCTAACCAGTGACCCTGCCTTGCCAAGCTTTAGACACGTATCATAGCCCTTGACGCTGTCACTTGACTAGATAAATAATCAGCATCACACAACACGACTGCATGGTGCCATTACAATAGGGCGCTGTTCACTATTACCTCCCTTCCACCTCAGGGGCGACACTAGTCTTGAAGATCCCAACCTGTCCTCCCTCCCTATAATCTATCCTCCTCCTCTTTGCGTACCTCCCCTGAGTGAAATCTCTACCTTTTTGCTCTCTCCGTTCTTTTCAACAAAGGTCACTCCTCTCCCAATGGTCACTTCCAGACTCTCCCCCTCCTCCTCCTCTTCCTCCTCCTCGCTCCCATCACAGAAATGAGTAGCTTATCAAAGAGAGACAAGTCCCTTAAGTATTGACTGCAATTTGAGTCCACCCCTCCTGTATATACATACATATTAATACGCCGTCCTAAAACTCGTATGAATAATTATTACTCGTTGGCGCACCGATCAACTCATTACTTCTGTCCGGACAGGGCTTTTCGACTAGTCCTTGCGCATGCATCTACATCCCGAACGTCACTTAACTGTTATTAACAATGTCACTTTTGACATAATTATGGGACTCTTCATTAATGATTCGCACATTGGTGTCAGAAGTGCGCAGTCTGACGTAACTTGAACGAACTAGCAGTCAAAAACACCAAAGCGAAAACACGTGAATAAGTAAAACCTACAGAGTTGTCTCTATTGATTTACATTGAAATTCCGTCAACGAAGTGCAACAATTGTTATAATTTGATATTGTTATGATATAAAAAAAATTCCAACAACAGTAGCATACTAAACGTGTCATTTATTAGTATATTATCGAGATCTACATCTAGATGTGTGAAGGTGGTGGGGCCGAGAAGGGGGTGTACAAAAGGGAGCGGAACATTTGGAATGAATAAATAATGGTGACATTTGTTTTAAT
The DNA here is from genome assembly GCF_947242115.1 of Biomphalaria glabrata. NCBI lineage: Eukaryota > Metazoa > Mollusca > Gastropoda > Planorbidae > Biomphalaria > Biomphalaria glabrata. The sequence continues at coordinate 36,242,023 of NC_074720.1, forward strand.
GCACATGGGCTACAGGAGCCAGAGAAAGATAGTTAACCTGACATTTATGTCAACCGATATTTTTGATACCGTTAAACGAAGCATCAGTAGGTTCCAATAGTTTTTGCGTTCTCGTTTTTTTTGTTTTTGTTTTTTGTTTTTTGTTCTTCTTCTGCATACTATTGTGACGATCATACAGTGCTTTGGAATGGAATATTAATATTACTTTGTATAAGGGACTGGCTGATGATATTTAATCTTTGACTTTTGTCATTTGTGGTCTTTGAAAGCGAGACAAATGCCAGGTCCAAGAAATGTTTCTGTTAAGATAACAGTATAGCGAAATTGAAATTTGCTGTTAAAAACATATTGCATTCGGAATATGGACCCATTTCTGTATGTAGAAACAGTCTCAGCCATTATAACATGTGACGTACATAGCAATATATTTGAATCAGTATTCTATTCAATGAGTTAGTCAATAAATGGAAAATATATTTTATAATGATCCATTGACACTTTCACCATTGTGACCTTAGGTGCAAATTTTTTTGTACCAATAAGCGATTCTATGAATGAAGCTTGAGTTATTAATGAAGACGTCCATGACCTTTTGTAAACAAAAAGTTACCTCCCCTTGAATTTTTCATTTAAAAGTGGTGTAATTTTTTGAAAAATCTGCTTGCATATATAATTTTAAAAATTAGATGGTTCACTTTCGGAAAGAAAAATGTAGCCGTTGCATCAGAACTTTGAATGATCTAAATTATCATGATGTCCTATTTTCATTTTCTCTTCTAGTTTCTGAGATCTAAACGGGACAGACGGACAGACAGGCCACACAAAACTAATAGCGTCTTTTCCCCCTTTCGGGGGCCGCTAAAAAAAGATGCCGATAAAACAGAACATTCCTGTACAAGAGTTTGATCTATAAATGTCCCTACGTTTAACTCTTTAGATATACATTTTCGCCTTATTTTAACATTTACATTTAACTACAGTTGAAACACAAGGTATGCAAGAAAAAGTAAGGTTCAGTTGTTTAATGTCAAAAACTAAAATAATTTCATTATATTTGCAAAGCTTATATCAACTCTGTCTGTCTGTCTGTCTGTGTAGTACAAATCCTGAAAACGTTGTTTCTTTACTTCCCATTTCAAATCAGGCAGAAACTATGCGCAACTATACATTATTCCTAACAAAAAATTAATTATTAAAAATAAATTACCAATTAATTATTTTAAAAAAATTTATTTCGAAAAGATTACAGCAATGAGATATATATATATATATATGTCTATAAATGTGCAGTTCTTTCAATTATGTAAGCTTGTTTTTTTTAATTGTATTTGTATTTTATATATTTTTGTTTAAATAATGATAATACAGTACCATAATGATTCTTGTTATTTAATACAGGATGCTAATAGAAAAAGATGACAACTAGCATACACAAACTACTTTCAAAATTAAAATTTCACAATTTTTGACGTGATAATTTTGTTTTGTTTTACAAGCTTCTGAGGCTCCTTTTCCTCAAATACGTCTTTTGGCAGCTTCCTAACACCTGCAAAGGTCTCCCTGCCCATCGGGTTAAAGCCTGGGGCATTATTCTTTCATTGAGAAAGACTGCTGTAAAGTCTAGTGCCGCGGAACAGTAGCGCTGAAGGGAGAGCATCTATTCAGATCTATTGACACCTGATAGAAAACTGTTACAGTTATCTTCCCACATGCTCATCATTTACGTCCTCCATTTTTTCCCCTCTTGCCATTTAAAATGCAACATGCGTACAGAACTCACCCCCTCCTTTTTTTTTTCTTTTTTTTCCTCCCGCCAAAAAATGATGAAAGTTGATTGGAGGTGCGGGCAATTTTTATTTCTTCACCGTCTGCGCCCCATCACTGAACGTACAGGTCAGAGAAGGGTAGGGCTGGGCGGAGTGCATCCACAGGTAAACAACTCTCCATAGATTTACTTCAGAAGTTAAAAAGAAGAAGAAAAAAAATGTTACGAGTATCCTGGTGATTGTTGGTATTCGTGAGGGGGCAGGGGGTGAGAGACATAGAAATGGCAAAAAAAACTGGTTTGGGGGGGGGGGGAAGAGTCATTTGAGTTAGGGAAATTCAGACCCCCTACCCCCCAAAACACGCTCACACCGCACCCCCGCCCTCACCTGATGAGGCAAAGAGGAAGTTGTACAGTTTGACGTAGATTCTCTAAGCGAGATAACAGACTTTGTCTGTTCCAGATAATATCCGGTGTGATAAAAAAAAACAACAACAGACTAGCAACTCCCCGGACAAGAAGTCATTGTCTTCTCTTCACAGTTCCCTCATTAGGTTGCTAAGCAACTACTAACAAGCGCTTAATCACTCCTCCATCACGCCTGACTCCAACAAATAGGTCTTGAGTTTGAATCCCGATGACGAGTGTGGTTTTGAAAGTTTATTGCGAGGTCGTTGTGTAAGCGCTTCGGATTGTCGTGACCATGGTCCCGAGTTTCGAACTTACCCGCTTCCATTTCCTGTCGTCTGCTGAAAGTTTAAACTATGACGTAATAGTCTTCATTCCATTAGGTACATCCGGAAATTATACAACAAAACAACTTAAATAGATGCATGACATGAATAGATGCCTGACATGAATAGATGCCTGACATGAATAGATGCCTGACATGAATAGATGCCTGACATTAGTAGACATCTGACATGAATAGATGCCTGACATTAGTAGACATCTGACATGAATAGATGCCTGACATGAATAGATGCCTGACATGAATAGATGCCTGACATGAATAGATGCCTGACATGAATAGATGCCTGACATAAATAGATACCTGACATGAATAGATGCCTGACATAAATAGATGCCTGACATGAATAGATGCCTGACATAAATAGATGCCTGACATGAATAGATACCTGACATAAATAGATACCTGACATAAATAGATGCATGACATGAATAGATACCTGACATGAATAGATGCCTGACATGAATAGATGCCTGACATGAATAGATGCCTGACATGAATAGATGCCTGACATGAATAGATGCCTGACATAAATAGATGCCTGACATGAATAGATACCTGACATAAATAGATACCTGACATAAATAGATGCCTGACATGAATAGATACCTGACATGAATAGATGCCTGACATGAATAGATGCCTGACATGAATAGATGCCTGACATTAGTAGACATCTGACATGAATAGATGCCTGACATTAGTAGACATCTGACATGAATAGATGCCTGACATGAATAGATGCCTGACATGAATAGATGCCTGACATGAATAGATGTTGATTTGTTGATTTGTTGATTTGAGGCACATCGGCACAATTTAGGCCATGTCGTGCCTGCATGAATAGATGCCTGACATGAATAGATGCCTGACATTAGTAGACATCTGACATGAATAGATGCCTGACATGAATAGATGCCTGACATGAATAGATGCCTGACATGAATAGATGCCTGACATAAATAGATACCTGACATGAATAGATGCCTGACATAAATAGATGCCTGACATGAATAGATGCCTGACATAAATAGATACCTGACATAAATAGATGCCTGACATGAATAGATACCTGACATGAATAGATGCCTGACATGAATAGATGCCTGACATGAATAGATGCCTGACATGAATAGATGCCTGACATGAATAGATACCTGACATGAATAGATGCCTGACATGAATAGATGCCTGACATTAGTAGACATCTGACATGAATAGATGCCTGACATGAATAGATGCCTGACATGAATAGATGCCTGATATGAATAGATGCCTGACATAAATAGATACCTGACATGAATAGATGCCTGACATGAATAGATACCTGACATGAATAGATACCTGACATGAATAGATACCTGACATGAATAGATGCCTGACATGAATAGATACCTGACATGAATAGATGCCTGACATGAATAGATGCCTGACATGAATAGATGTTGATTTGTTGATTTGTTGATTTGAGGCACATCGGCACAATTTAGGCCATGTCGTGCCTGCATGAATAGATGCCTGACATGAATAGATGCCTGACATAAATAGATGCCTGACATAAATAGATACCTGACATGAATAGATGCCTGACATAAATAGATGCCTGACATGAATAGATGCCTGACATAAATAGATGCCTGACATGAATAGATACCTGACATAAATAGATACCTGACATAAATAGATGCCTGACATGAATAGATGCCTGACATAAATAGATGCCTGACATGAATAGATGCCTGACATGAATAGATGCCTGACATTAGTAGACATCTGACATGAATAGATACCTGACATGAATAGATGCCTGACATGAATAGATGCCTGACATAAATAGATACCTGACATGAATAGATGCCTGACATGAATAGATACCTGACATGAATAGATGCCTGACATTAAGAGATGCCTGACATGAATAGATACCTGACATGAATAGATGCCTGACATTAAGAGATGCCTGACATAAATAGATACCTGACATGAATAGATACCTGACATGAATAGATGCCTGACATGAATAGATGCCTGACATAAATAGATACCTGACATGAATAGATGCCTGACATGAATAGATGCCTGACATTAGTAGACATCTGACATGAATAGATGCCTGACATGAATAGATGCCTGACATGAATAGATGCCTGACATGAATAGATGCCTGACATAAATAGATACCTGACATGAATAGATGCCTGACATGAATAGATACCTGACATGAATAGATACCTGACATGAATAGATACCTGACATGAATAGATGCCTGACATGAATAGATACCTGACATGAATAGATACCTGACATGAATAGATGCCTGACATGAATAGATGCCTGACATAAATAGATAGCTGACATGAATAGATGCCTGACATGAATAGATACCTGACATGAATAGATGCCTGACATGAATAGATGCCTGACATGAATAGATGCCTGACATGAATAGATGCCTGACATGAATAGATACCTGACATGAATAGATGCCTGACATGAATAGATGCCTGACATGAATAGATACCTGACATGAATAGATACCTGACATGAATAGATGCCTGACATGAATAAAGGCCTGACATGAATAGATACCTGACATGAATAGATACCTGACATGAATAGATACCTGACATAAATAGATGCTTGACATAAATAGATGCCTGACATAAATTGATACCTGAAATAAATAGACATACCTGACATGTGTTTGGGAAACTAAAGACTTTTGTTCTGCTTCAAGATCTACTTAATTTTTGTTGTATTTGGTCAGACGTACTTTAAGAAATATTTATTTTTCCCACGTGTAGGACGTAATCATCTTCTATTTTGATGTAACGTCTGTATTTCATAAGAAATAAGAATTAAACCTGTATCTATAGGTGAACTTATTTCAATTCGTGCATTTCTCTTATTTTTACAAAGCTTTTATCCATTCCCTCTGTCTGTCTAATCAAGATCTTTAGTGCACACGTTATTTCTCACACTTTCCATTCTCGGATCAATTTGAAATTTTACACACTTATTCATTGTTGATTACAACGCATGAATCAGTTTAAAAAAAGACAACAACACAAGTTGTAATTAATCGATCTCGTTTTTATCTAGGAAAACTATAAAGTTCAGGGGAGATTAGCGATGTGTTGAGAATTAGGCAGTTCGCTAAAAATTGTTTACTGGAAATAGTCTATAAAACCTTCCATTTATATAAGCTCTTGCATATCTTAGTGGCTAGCATGTCGACCTTTTATCGTGAAATTCGGACACAAGCACCTTTTTGTTTTTAAATTGCATTTGAAAAGGCGGCACTGAAACCTTTTCCAAGGTACTCTCCCCCCCCAACACACACACCCAATAGTCCACGAACGTGCTTGGCTTTAACTATAACTTCTGCAAAGTGTCAATATTTTGTTCTCTTTTCTTGGCCTAATTACAAATCTGTAACATAAACGATAGCTGAAAATATAGACTTTGTGATCTAGATAGAGCACCAGTGTAGAGGCTCTAATATGGATTCCTGTACGGACCTTCTCCCTGACAGTTAATAAGACAAAATCCGGTTAACTGCTAGGGTTTCAAACATCGAGTTTATCTCTAAATAGGAAAAAGAAATGTCACAGATGTCAGTTCCGAAATTGCTTTGATTTCTAAATGTCATGTTTTGACATGCGTTTGTTATTAGAGATTGCTATTCTAATTGCACGCATAGACACTTGATAACATCAAACTTGAAAGTGCACGATAGATCATAGCTGAGTACTATTTACTCTCCCATTCAGTCAGTTAGAGACAGGGAAAAAATAAAAAAAGGAGGGGGTTGATTAAGTAAATGGCAGTAATCCAGGTGTATTTAAAATGTCACGGTGACTGGCCGTTACTGCGTGAAACTTGACAGCCCACTGCTTAGTTCTTTACCTTCTTACCGATTTTAACGAGAATATGTCGCGGTGAGACGCTGGCAAACGATCTGCTGTGTGTTAAGGACTTGTGAGCTGGGATACATTTCTACTGAATCACAGTTTTCAACCTCACTTGATCCATTGGGGCGGGGGGAGGGAGGGAGAAAGAAAGGGATATCTGGGTGAATTTTGCGGTGACCGGTTTTTAAAAGCATTTTAAAATTGGAACGGTTTGAATTCGAACTCATGACTCACACCTCCTCAAGCCGACATATTGACCACTCAGCTAGCGAGGTGCTTATGACTATAGAAGATTGTAGATTTATGTATTGTTTGTTTTAAAGTATAAAGGGGACTAATTCAGCTTATACCACCACTTCAGTCAAATACAATTTTTCCCTTGTTCGATATACAAAAACAAAATTATTAATTAGCAATAAGTTAATTAACTAATTGTTTATTTTGTTTATTGATTATTGTGTTGTCAGGTAAAGGAAATAATTGTGCGAAATTTTCAGCTTGATCCGAGATTGGGTGGCGGAGAAATAACGTGTACAAACTTTTTACTAGACAGACAGTGAGTTTATATAAGCTTTGTAATTAAAATAAATACTCATAGATCGCGATATAAAAGAGCAAGAAACTATAGTCCGAAAATGTTCATAACATATCCAAACTAGATAGAGATGTTAGGACAGCAGAATCAACAAGAAGACGCGTGTACATTGAATGGTATTACAGTATTAATTTACCAACCAGCTTGTTGGCAACAGTTAGCAGATTCTATTAGCACGACATTGTTAGCGCAATGAGAATGCGCCATAAAACAATGTAGTACTCAGACTGGAAAGGTAAAAAAAAATTATTGTTTTGGGTATTTGATAGCATAGTTTATTTGTGGTGTGGATGTTGTCATAATAAAATAAATGACGTCATCTCTCTGCGAAGGGTTTGCCAAAAGCTTTTTGTTTGTTTGTTTTTCTCGACGCCAGTGATGAGTGAAAATATAATAGTCCACTTGTGTGACCTACTGGTCAGAATGAGGTCGATCTTCAATACTGTCTTTTGGTATATTCATTCGACATAGATGGTCTCAACACTGACCTGCAACGTCACAACTTGTGAGCAGTTTAGACCAGTAGCTCGTTGCCCATGTCCATAAGGATAATAAAAAATATTAGTAGTAGTAGTAGTATTAAACTTGCTGAGTAAATAGGTTGTGCAGCTTTACAAGACACCCGTAATTAAATCAACAAAGTTACACGCCTACAAAAGAAGTCACAATCACAACCTTCTTTCTTTACGCAACTGTCCAGCAGTAAACGTATGTTAAAAGTATCAGTATCAGTTAAAACTTTCGCAAAGCAGTCGTGTTGCCACTGGCTAACTGAAATGATAATAGCAAACACATTGTCACGTAGCATCAAGCAGCTGTTGCGTTAAGTTTATTTATAGATTTCTCCAAGCACCTGCAAAGCAAGGTTATGGTTAAATGTGGACGGGTTCTTACAACAGAAGCGGGCCAGTTAATTCCATAAAAGGAGTGAGGTTGACTGTTTCTAAATATACTACGAGGTAGATGATAAAAGGTTTTTATAAGGACAGAGTTAATTCAGTTGTAGTTATGAGCTTGAACGAAGAGAGTTAAACTTGTTTTATTGTATTTTACAGAGTGTATATCTTATTTAAGTGATTCCTAGTTCCTGAATTAAAGTTTTGAATTTATTATTGATTGATCTTTGTTATTTGAATGGATAGCTTACATGTGAATCACCGGCATAACAATATTTTTTGAGTGTTCAGTAATTGTTTAAAATAGAAATCTACACTAAATCATAACATCAGGAACGCATTGTCTGATCAACACAATCTCATCTTAACATCAAGAAACTTCACATCTAGCACTAACATAAAAATGATTGTTACAAACATCAAAACAAAAATATGTAGGACGCAGCAGAGTCTTCTTGGGAAGTCAAATGTCACACGTTTTCTATATAAAAGATTCGAAAGTAATACACAAGGAATAGACCAAGTTTTTTTTGCATATACAAATATCCACAATTCGAAAAAAAAAATATGCCCATGTCCCTTCACGATGCCCTAGCCTGGTGCTTAACAGTACTGCAATGTTTACGTCTGGCACAAATTGAACAAGTCTGCTTTGAATGTGAGAAAGGAAATAATGTTAATAAGGTGAAGGTGAGACATACGTCATTTTTGTATACAAACACATACTATTGAAATCTTTTTCTTCATTATTTCTCTTTCTATACCTTAATATCTCTCTCTCTCTCTCTCTCTCTCTCATCTCCTTCCCTGTCTCTTTCTCTCTCTTTTTCCCCTCTGTCTCTTTCTTTTTACTTCTCTTCCTCTCTCATTCCTTCCTTTTTTTCACTGCTGACTCTCTTTTCAGGTTTGTCATTATTTTCTTTAAGTACATAAATAAGACACACGCACACAAAATGGCTGGCCAATGATCTCTTTGAATGGCTATTTCCATGTTATATCAAAACTCTGCGGACAGGCGTTCATCACTTCTCTCAGTCAGAAGCCACCCACTTTAAGAGACAGGTCGGGCTTCATCAAGTTATCTAAAAAAAAAATTACTACAGAACTTTGAAGCTTATCCCACTTTGTTTTCGTAAATTCGTATCATCCTATTATTTTTTTCCTAACGACTTTCAGATCTTGATGATATATAAATATATGTATATCCCAGCTTCCCCCTTCATTGACCTTTCTAATATATTAACGTTTACACTTGATTTTATCATGCAAGCAAGAAACATCATGTCTTATGCGATTTGTACGGTGTTAAAGTATTTTACAGTTTAATTCACAATCTTGTTCCTATAATTATTTGTGAAGTGGCCTCCGAAAGGAAAAAAGCCGATTTTATTTTTGTATGGTCCGTCTGTCGCGTTAGATTGCAAAAAAATGGACTAGCTGCTGAACCATATTTAGGCGTCTTTTTCTGACAGCGAATAATGCAACTCGTACTACAGTTTTATTTCAGTACAAGAACGCTTGAGATTCAATACAAAGGACGCGGGATACACATTTAAGACAAAATAGAAATTTCAATGCCGTGGGAAGGCGTAGACGCAGGAAAAAGAATTTAAATTGACCACTGGCGGACAACGGTTGTGTCTGTACTTACTGTGGCAAAATATGTAGATCTGCAGCTGGGACTGGGTGCCATGTTACATACTGCGCTCCTCATTCATGTTCAGACTCGACCAAAAGGTTTATTATTTTCCAAGAATGTAAATCTAGACATCCCTGTAAAATTTCATGTTCGTAACATCTTTTTAAGTGAAAAGTTCACGCCAAACTGCTACTTGAAATCGCTCTACTGAATTGTATTACAATTATTTATTTTTCTTTGCCCGAAGATCCAGAAGTTCTATTATAGATTTTCGTTTATACAGGCAAAGAATGAACATCTTCCGTAGATATAACCACCATTTGTTTTAATCGACTTTGAATGTTCAGTGTTTCGTTATGAGATTTAGGTCTGTTGTTATTTTGTTGTGACATTATTTTAATGAAAACAAAACCATGCCTTAAATATTTTTGGATTCTAAATCTAGATCTACAGTGTTAAAAATATAACTGACTTACTTCATTTTATTAGCCAAGAATTAAGATCTAAACTCATTCATAAACATCACGTATAGGATCCATCTTGGCCTTTAATAGGGTGATTGAGTTTTATAAGGTGTCCAGACCCTATATGAATGTCGGTAATTTTCTTTGAAAACGAATAATGCATTACTAGAATCATGTCATGTCAATCAAAACAATATCCCTAAAATATTCATTTCCCATGCTCGGATCATGTTTTTATTGTAAACAACTAGCTTATTCATTTAGCAGAAAATGAGTTCCTAGGTCAGAATCATGGAGGTCGGATACCGAGTAAGTTTTGAACTCGGGAACATCTTTGAAATATTTTTGTCCTTTATCTTTCTGTTCTTTCCTGTGTCCATTTGGCTTCCATTTTAAAGAAATGTAAAGTATATGATACAAATGTAAAGTATATGATACAAATGTAAAGTGTATGATACAAATGTAAAGTATACAAAACAAATGTAAAGTATATGATACAAATGTAAAGTATACAAAACAAATGTAAAGTATATGATACAAATGTAAAGTATATGATACAAATGTAAAGTATACAAAACAAATGTAAAGTATATGATACAAATGTAAAGTATATGATACAAATGTAAAGTATATGATACAAATGTAAAGTATATGATACAAATGTAAAGTATAAGATACAAATGTAAAGTATACAAAACAAATGTAAAGTATATGATACAAATGTAAAGTATACAAAACAAATGTAAAGTATATGATACAAATGTAAAGTATATAATACAAATGTAAAGTATATTATACAAATGTAAAGTATATGACATGGGCGTAGCCAGGATTTTTTTTCGGGGGGGGGGGGATTTTTTTTCTCCCCCCCCCCTCCCGCGAATTTTTTTTTATATGTATTTATGTGTGTGTGTGTGTGTGTACATAATCTTTATTGCATTCTGACTCTTCATTCTTTGGGAAGACGTTTATTGTGCCCTAGAATAGGTTCTTCCATGAGTTAGTGGAAAAATTGTAGATTCCCCGCGAATACTAGCAAGGGCGTCTGGGGGAGCGCTAGGAGCTCCTCCAGCGCGGGGCGAAGCCCCTCCGCCAAGCACTATTTCTGATATTGAAAGCCAACAAAATCCATATTCTGAGGTATCTACAGTGCATTTACCTGCTATTAAAAATTTTTATTTCAAAAACCTAATGTGCTATTCTTACTGACATAGACCCTCCCGCGCCATTTGGCGCATTTGCCGTCAAGCTGTTTCCATAAAATTGTAGATTCCCTGCCATCACTAGCAATGGGGTCTGGGGAGCGCTATCGCGGGACGAAGCCCCGCCGCCAAGCACTATTTCTGGTATTGAAAGCCAACAAAATGCATATTCTGCGGTATCTACAGTGCATTTTCCTGCTATTAAAAAGTTTTATTTCAACAACCTAATGTGCTATTCTTACTGAATTAGACCCTACCGCGCCGTTCGGAGCATTTGACGTCAAGCTGTTTCCATAAAAATCTGTCACTGGTGATGTCTGAAGCCTCTTCCCACCTGCCATGAGGACCTCAATGAATGAGTGGCGTCAAGTTGTACTAGGATATCATTGCAACTCTTCTTATGCGTAATTCATTTTGTCGGAGAACATGTCCCGCAAACCTCATGCGTAGCTCTCTCACAATCTTACTAAAGGGTCGACTCTCAGTTCGGCATAGGATTTCCTTGATTTAAACCCGATCTCTATAACGGACTTCTAAAATCTGTCTTAGCCATCTTTGTTGAGCCACTGTACATTTAGTATTATTCAATTTCGGCAGATGACTATTCACTGCAGTTTATTAAGGGAGCCCTGCCACTAGTAAAAATGTGTAACCACTCTTGAATACGCTCTTGGAATTAAGTGACTGTAGTTTGCTTTAGATTTTATGTCGAAAAAAGAAGTTTTATCGTCAAAATCATCTGTTGGGGGTTTTCCACCTCAAAATGCTCTGTAGGGGGATCTTAAACTCCAAACCATCTGGAGGGGTTTTAAACTTTAAACAAACGCCATCTGTAGAAGAGGGGTTTAAACTCAAAACCCCCGATTGGATTGGCTGCGCTCAAATAATTTTAGTGTGTAATTCGTTTTTTTTTTATATTGAAGAGGTATTTTTAGCATTAAACCCCTCTGAATGGGGGTTTAAACTCAAAACCCCTTTTGGCAACGCTCATAGCATTTTGAGTGCGTAATTTGCTTTTTTCTTACACTGAAGATGTATTTTTTAGCCTCAAACTCCCCTGGCGGGGGGTTAAACTCAAAACCCCTTTGGCTGCGTTCATAGATTTTAGTGTGAGTAATTTGCTTTTATTTATATTGAAGAGGTACTTTTTAGCTTCAAACTCCACTGGAGGGGAGTTTAATCTCAAAACCCCTTTGACTACACACAACATTTTGAGTGTATAATTTGCTTTGTTTTTATTATTAAAGAGGTATTTTTTACCTTCAAACCCCGCTGAAGTGGGGTTTAAACTAAAAACTAAGTCAAAACCCATTTAACTACGCTCATAACATTTTGAGTGCGTAATTAACTTTTTTTTATATTGAAGAGGGGGTTTATCGTAAATTTTGGAGGTGGTTTTAAAATCAAAATCTCCCTTAACTGTGCTCTTGGAATTAGGGGATTTTCGTTTGCATTTTTGTTTTGTTTTGTTTATAGAAGAGGGGGGGGGGGTGAACTGCAAAAACCCCAAGTAGGGGGTTTAAAACTCAAAACCCCTAGTAGGGGTTTTTAAACTCAAAACCCCTGGTAGGGGTTTTTAAACTCAAAACCCCATTGGTTGTGCTGGGGCACTTGATGGTTTAGTATTAAAATCTCCCCTAAAATAAACAAAATCAAAGCAAAAAATCATTCACTAAATTCCGATCCCCCTCTTGGGGGTGGGATTTCATTTCGGGGGGGGGGGAGGGGGGTTTGGCTACGCCCATGGTATATGATACAAATGTGAAGTATATGATACAAATGTAAAGTGTACGAAACAAATGGCAGATTAAATATTTACGAAATAGTTATTAGTTACACTGCTGGGAGATAAAAAAAAAAAAAAGAATATTATATATCTACCTGTATGTGTATCTATTTCAGTATATATATATATACTTATATAGATGAATAGATATTTAGACATTTTTTTTATTTCTATGTAAGTGAGGGGATAGAGAGAGAAGGGGGTAGAAAGGACTGATAAACACATTTTTATTTCACTTAAAAAATATGTAAGGTTTCACAAACAAGTCTAATTATTTAGTTATTTCGACAAAGCCAATTAACTGCAGTGTGCACTCCTACACTCACAGACACACGAACACACACTCACACATCTGGACTCACATCAGACATTTTCTGATTAAACTGACAGGTGACATGCAACATGCGTACATCACTGCAAGGGAATCTACAGGTAGCTACATCAGAAACACTGCCACGAGCCACCATACAGTGTTATAGGCGTTCAACCAAGGAGCGCATATCAAAGGCAATCGAGGCAATACACTGTTAGCTTTGACATAAATAGAGCAAGAGATCATTTGAAAATAAATACGGGGAATTCCTTTTATTTGACATGAAATTACGCACATATTTTCAATATTATCAAAACCCAGACGCTCATATCGCTTGTACGTCATGAGTTCTTCCTGTTATGAAATTCTCAGAAGCACACAAAGATAAAGGCACATTTCTTGTTCTATACGCCAGGACAAATGTATACAGATACTTCATCTTCCCTAGTTCTATCAGAACATTGAATGGGTTGCCTGAGTCCCCCAGGAATGTCAAGCACTTGGCAAGAGTTTAAATCATCGGTCAACATGCATGACTAGAATGACCTAGGGACATGCGTAGGACGTAAGCATCTTCTTTTTTGAAGTAACGTCTTTTTTTTATAAGATAAGAAGAAAATGTATCGTTGAATAATAATTATTATTATAATGAGAAGCTTTTCCGCCGTATTTGATTATGAGCAAATTTGTATTTTCCAGGACTTTGAAGATGGCAGTTAAGCTGTTAAACTCTATCTTCGCTGATCAAGGTTTTAGGTCGATCTGGTCTATTGCCCTAAGCTGTGGCTAGGCTTTTGCTCTCCATCTTTGGCTCGGCTCTGCGAGCACCTCCTGCTTTAGCTTCTTCTCTCAGCCTTTTGTTGGCCCTGCGTTCTTATCTGTACTACTGCATCACTTTCCCTAGCCATGTGTGTGGCCGGCTTTTCTAAAGCTGGAATTGATTGGACATGATAGTCATCTGCCAGTTCATATGAATTATAGAAATGTGCTCAGCTTCGACCACGAAGGAGGAGCTATATGAGCAAATGATGCTTTCATGCAGTTGGGTTAGAAAAAAAGGTGGAGCAACTTAAACGTGCTTCTTTCTAAATATTGAAGGGGAAAATTTTATAATAAATATATTTGATGGGAAAGACCAGGAAGACTAATTAATGGATAAACAATCACACAATTAGGTTAGGCCAGTCATGCTCAACATAATTCGACCTGCGGGCCATTTTAACTTTCGACACGCGTTTCGCGGGCCACATCAATAAAAGGTACCAAAAAAATGAAATCAAAATTCACCTGAAACGATTTAAAACTATTGGATCTAGAACTTACATTAATTTAATGGGATATTTAAAGTATATCATTTTTTTCACGCGTCTAAAAATGGCTTCATTTCTCTAATTAAAATGTGAGCAACATTTTAGTTAACTATATCACCAACTTATTTTTTTATCTCTTTTTGGTAAATATTCCCATCGACACTGCAATCTCTAGACGTAGTTTAATCAATCTTTTATACGCGGCTCAAACCAAGAAGGCCTTCATATTTGTTTAATAATGCCGCTCTATATGTTGTTGTTTTTTAAACAGTCAGGCTTACTTTACAAAACAAATATGTTGACAAGTGTTCCACAAAAAGATCCGTTTACTTTTTCTGGTAGACTCTACATTCAGAGTTCCATTTCATAAACTCATAAACGCACACTCGTTAAATGTCATTGTAACAACCCATCAGAGAAAAAGAGAGGGCCCTAACGAAGGTAAAGATACATTTTCAACTTTTTTCAAGGGGGGAGGATTTTCTACTTTTTGTGCCTACGGGCCAAATGGAACCACGTCACTGGCCCGCGGGCCGTACTTTTGGCATCACTGGGTTAGGCCAACTTTTCAAGGCTCACGCTTCCTAACATGTGATAACAAAAAAACAACTACTCATTATTTAAGGCAGTGATTTATCATCGTTTTCAGTAACTGAACACTTCGCACATTCTGAGAATTTAGTGGAACACTTTGATAATTTTTAATTAGAGAGATTAATTCACGTGGTGTCCTACTAGTTAATTATTCCAGTGGTCCGTGGAACACCTATTCAGGCCTCGCCGAACACTAGGGTTCCGCGGAAGACAGTTTGGGAAACCCTGATTAACGGGAACGCCACCCTGTACTCTCTGGTCACCTATAAGAAGTACACTCTGTTCTAGACTAATGGAAACCTTTTTCTGATACTTTCAATGGCGGGCTATGGCGGGCTATGGAGATGTCAGCCACCAGTTTCCTTCTCTCTACTGTCATTCATTATTGGATGTTTGGGTGACTAACTCTTGGCTCTTAACGTAGTTCAAAGGGCCTTAAGTCCAAAGGTCTTGATTTCAAACGGTTGCCTTCATCTCCTATGGTTTTGAGTGTTTATTAATGCTATTTTTCCAAATTATTATTTTGTATTTTATTCCTTTATCAACTGAAAGGCTCCTCGTTGTGCTGACCGTGTGAAACACTCGTGAGAAGTTAGATTTAGAAACTGCTGAGATTAACATTATATTTACATGTTCATCGATGTTCTAGAACTGTTAACGAACTAAGGCTGTCTAGAAGTTTATCTTTGATTATTATGGTATTGCTTGGATAACTAAGGGAATATTAACTAGGTTAGGCTAGTGTAGTACTATTGCTAATGTAGTAACAAGATGTGATAAGCCGTTAATGTTAATGGAGTGTTTAGACTAAAATATTGGTTTTACTTTTGTCTTATACATTTCAAATGTTTGTATAAAAAAAACTGTCAACTTTAATGCATGTTTAATGGAGTCAATATTGGTATTGATATATTTAGCTCAAGTTGTTGTATTTCCTCTGTAATTAAGGTAACCTTATTCAGGCTGAATTAGCACATGAAACCAATTAGGTCTAATGTGTTTGTCCTGGCAAATGGGTTAAGAAATACATTTTCTTGTGTGCTTCAGGATTTGTAGATTAGGTTTCCGAATTAGTTATGTTATGGTTGGGAGTTTTACTCATTCTTTTGGCAATTTCTCAAATCCTCATGAAAGAGTACTAAAAAGTCAAGGCTATGTAGTCAGGCAGGTGCAGCGAGCGAGTTATGTTACATTTTATAAATTTCAGAAAAACTTTCGATGTGACAAAATTATAAGCAGCATTCACCTTCCGCCCTAGTGTAAAGATCTAGCAATTGTTAATGCACGAATAGCAGGGCCGGATTTAAGTAAGTATAGGTCTTGATGCAAGATTTTTTCGAATAGTATAATTAAAGCATGACATATTTCAGAATAAAAGAAAAATAGATATAGTACATCTCAATTTACTCTCAATTTCCTTTTAAAAACAATTAATATGCATATTTTAGAAATAAAAATATGTGATTGGGTTAGTGCCGTAAATCCGGAGCTGCAACCTGACATTCGTCGTTCCATATGCTAGGACAAATTTGTACAAAAGCTCTTTCTTCCCTAGTGCTATTATAGCATGGTGTGGGTTGCCTGAGCCAGCCAAGGAAAACCGATGACTTGGCAGAATTGAAGTCATTGGTTAACATGCATGACTAGATGCATGACGCGTAGGACGTAATCATTTTCTTTTTTGAAGTAACGTCTGTATTACATAAGATAAGATAAGATAAGAATTCTTAACCAAGAAAAATTTGCTAAACGAAAAACAATTTTAAAGTATTGTCAGTAAAATGCGAAAAACAAAATTCAACATACACAATATGTTAAAGCTTCTGACTGGAAATTCCGATAATTTTTTTAGTTATATGTGGTGGCCCCACTCTTGTGGAGATCAAGAGTCTCATTTCCTTCTCTTAAATCTGGCCCTGACCAGTAGTATCTATAACATTTTTTCTCTTTTTTGTTTTAGTTTGGTAATTTTAAATATTTCTAGATCAATGATGCCTTAATTTGTACGACCCTTTAAGAACACGCTAGACAGAATGCAGCACTTGGCCTTCCTGTTTTTACAACTCTGTCTGTCCTGTCTGTCCTGCCTGTCCTGCCTGTCCTGTCTGTTACACGTTTTAAAAAAGCCGATCACGGCAACATTCACCCAACTGGTCCAGACAAGTGATAGGATCGTAAGATATAATGTGCAGCAATAGGGCAGATGATGTAAAGCTATTGGACAGATTAAGCAAAACCATAGGGGCAGGTTATGTAAAGTTATAGGGCGGATAATTTGAAGCTGTAGGGCAGATGATGTAAAGCTATTGGACAGATTAAGCAAAACTATAGGGGCTGGTTATGTAAAGTTATAGGGCGGATAATGTGAAGCTGTAGGGCAGATGGTGTTAGCAGGGGTTCTCAACCTGTGGGTCGCGACCCCCTTGGGGGTCGATTGACGATTTGCCAGGGGTCGTTTAAGACCATCGAAAATATGGATTGTTATTGCTGTATGTGTGTGTGGGTTGGGGGGTCGAGTCAGAGTGCGGGATTGTAAAAAGGGGTCGCCGAGCATAAAAGGTTGAGAACCGCTGGTTAAGCTATAAGATATGATGTAAAGCTATTGGACAAATGAAGCAAAACTACATGTCATGTAACGTACAGCTAGGGCAGATAATTTAAAGTTATATGGCAGATAATGCAAAGCTATTGGGCAGATGATGTACAGCTAATGGACACATGATGCAAAACGGCTTCCCGCAATAAAGAGCTATGGAGTCAAGAGAGCTAGAGTTTCCCAGCTGTGAATGTCAATCTCGCATTATTTGAGATAGGCCTTAAGGGTTTCTTTGTAATGCTTGTGTTGACCCCCCGGAGAGCGCATTCCTGCACACAGCTCCCATTGAAGAAGTCGTTTGGGAAAGCGATTGTCTGGCATACGGACTACATGACCCACCCAGCGAAATTAGGACCTTTTTTTTCCAACTTTTTTGTGGACTTCCACAACGTATTTAATGTGCCTATTTGTGTTGGATGAAATCTTGGACATCCTAAAAAATCCCGAAGTTCAAAAAGTTTCATCGGAATTCGAACTCGAGAATCCGTCGTTCTGAGGCCAAACGCCTTACCCCATGTCCACCACTCCCCGTTTACAAGAAAAGACACGATCTATGTTGATTCTGTGTTTCTAGATTGAAAATAATGTTTTTCTATGGACGGCTGTTAATGACGTTGTCATGTGGCCGGAACAACGACCAGACTTTTAGCAATTAATGTTAGGTACCCATTGAAGTTATGTGGCGTCATAATGATCCCGAAATTTAAAATCACAGACCTCATGTAGATTCGAGCCGAAGTCTCCAGTGGTTTGGAAGTCAAGTGTTCTACTACTCAGCTCTTTTCCTCCCCCACCCCCCTGTTGAAGTCTTATGTTTCATAAAAGTGACAGCCATTTGTTTTTGCGTGGTATACACTACTTTGAAGCTTTGTCTTGCCTTTTTTTTTTATTGGAAGTAGATCTCGATGTCTGCAAATATTTAGACAAAGAAGCGTAGGCGAAATAAAACAACAAATACGTGCAGCAGACGAGACTGTAACAAAAGTAAACCATTTTAATTAGAATGACTTCCCCTGTTTAAATTTGAATAGGCTCGAAGATAAACGCGCATGACTGCCCTGACGTCATCGCGCACGTGGACATTCCGAAGTAACTGATTGGTTGATTATCAGAGAGATGTTCTAAAAATGATGGGAGAAGGGTAGCTTTTTTAAAAATTTAGGGTTAATGTTCAATTATGGCTGTGTTTAAATTTAAGATTAATATTAGGCTAAATATGCTTGACAGGTTGTAAAGAACTTAAATCTAGTTTAGTTCTTAATTGGCCTCCTTCAGTCGTAGAACGACTATGGTTCATGGTTCATCTAGAACTAGCGAGATGAAAGCCTGGGATTGTTTATGGTCGGAATGATGTCGCCCACACAGCATTTCCCCACTCTCCGCACAGTTGATGTGACCAAAGGAACGGAATATCCGATACAGTCTGGGATCAGTAGCGCCGTAGACTCTGCTAGGCTGTAGCACAGTGTACCTTAATCTAAGGGTCACCAGCTTCTCTTTCCTCAGGGTTGTCTCCCGAAGCCTTTCCCGAGTTTGGGTAGCTGAGGTTTGGATTCAGAGTTGTTCTTCTAGGTCGTTAGCCAACCAAGTCTAACGAGCCCCTCCTGCCCGAAGCTTACTGGTTTAGGCGCCAGTTGCTAGCCTTTGCCCCTTCTCCTTTCAGTGGTAACAGTTCCGACGGAATCAGTATCTGAACCACACATGAAGGCCAGGAGTTGTACTGGGTGTCAGAGGCTATTCGAGACGCGTGCAATTGGAAGTATTTTAAAGGTAACGATGGGCTTAAAACAATTACCACTTCCGGCGTTAACAACCCTTAGTTTTTATTGGGCTGTAATACGATGCCCGTACTGTAGATCATTAAAAGTGAATAAGTATTATATACATGATACTAAATGAGTGCTGGTCCTTTAAAAATATATTGGTGCAGGTGGGTAGTGTGTTTAACACCATGGCTCTGTTAGTGTATGATTCTCTTTTTATATTCGACATAAGGGAGACGCCAAGGAGGTCTACTCCCCGATATTAGTTATTTCTTATTATAGATAACACTAAAAAAAACAATAATATTTATTTATAAACATACGTGGTTTACATATAATATATAATGACACAATATTATCAAGATGTTTCAATATGCCTGAAAAAAATGTCAAGGTCGCTTAGACTAGATTCAATGGTGTACGATAGCTATGTGTCGTCAGAAAACCCAATATTACCAAGTACTTTAAAGCACACACTTAGGAATAATGAGAATCTTCTTACTCTATAAAGAAATAACCAAATCACACTAACATCCAACTCAGACCAGGTCCTGACACAAGGTTAGGAAATTATTATGGTTAAAGTTAAGGTAGTCTGTAAGCATATAACGGACTCCTTCAAGCGAGCGTGTCTACCAAGCAGTGGCTCTCTCTCTCATCCTGACTATACAGGAAGCCTTCACCAAAGATGCCTGCCCTCCATCATGGTTATACGATGGCAGGACCGCACTATGAATAATGATGTTTTTGTCATGGACAGTATAGAGAGACTGCTTATAGTTTAAAAGCTGGGCTGGTCAGGACATATTTCGTATGGGGGACGACCGTTTGCCAAAAGCAATCTTTTTTATTTCGGGTGAGCTGAAAGGTGGTCTGCGGTCATAGTTGCCACTCGAAACCGCATTAAAGACCGACCCAGAAACCCAATTAGTAACGAACCATGCTGAGATTGCTCCCCCAGAGCACGGGAAGGGAAGCGGGCAGTGAGTTTAAAGGTCGCCTTGTCCCTGTACAAGGACAGACCAAATGCCGCACACAAACCTGTCCCGATCGCCCTTCATGCAGAATGCGACATTCATAAAGAATGTGGTCAACTGTTTCTTCGTCCTCGATGCAGTGGCGACACCGTGTGTCGTAGTTCCCTCATTAAAGACCAGCTTAGGCGCCTGCTTGCTTTAACTGAAGAGAACGCCAGGCAGCAGGCGGCTTCCGAACGAGACAGTTGGAGCTTTCTAACAAAGGCCGCGGAATAAGCCTTTGAGACCAAAAGGCAATCTACTGCCAAGGACAGACTTAAGACGGCGAAAGGAGTGCCTAAACCAACCACCGGCATACATATGTTTGCGCTGGATGTGGCAAAACATGTAGGTCAAAGATTTGACTGCGTAGTCTCGTGTAATATTGCACCCCACCTTAATGTATAGACTCGAAAACAGACCCTATCGTTAAAAAGTTATTAAAGAAAGTATGTTTTCATCATTAATGGTAACGAAATAATTCGATACAAATGTTTTGATGATTTATTCCCTGAATTCATTTTGTTTCTTCGCTTGTAAAGTTTCTGTATAAACTAATTAATTCTGTTTTCATGAAACACAAATTTCCAGTTTAAGTAATGTTGTGCAGGGAGTTAACTTTCGTCAAACATCTCTCGTCTTCAAAAAGATGATTGCACATGAAATTCAATTCCTCCACCAACACCCCCACCAACAAAGCTCTCTCTTTCTCTCTCCCTCAAGTATAGATTTATACATAAACACCTACGCCGTGTCTTCATCTACGTCTGTTATTCCCACCTGTTGCTTGTACACCTTTGCAAGGCCATGCACCGCGGTTTTGAACCGAACCCTTCGATAAATCCAAACAAATCATACGTGTGATAACGAAATGTAGTTTCAAAGGCTGCCAGATAGGTTTCTGTGTTAATTACTTGTGAAATACAGAACAAAAAAAATAAAACATAAAAGACACCGCTGTTTCTTTGGAGTACCTGGCCATGTTAGAGCAATTAACAGGAAAGTGTACTACAACTGCTGGCATTATGGTTCAGTGGATCGGAATTTTTGTCAAGTCAAAGATAAAAATAGACGCCGAGAAAGAAAGTTTTTCTTTCTTAATTTCTCTGTAGTCATTCATTCCCGTCTCTTTCTGTTAATGTCTCTTTCTGTTAATGTCTCTTTCTGTTAATGTCTCTTTCTGTTAATGTCTCTTTCTGTTAATGCCTCTTTCTGTTCATGTCTCTTTCTGTTCATGTCTTTTTCTGTTCATGTCTTTTTCTGTTCATGTCTTTTTCTGTTCATGTCTCTTTCTGTTCATGTCTTTTTCTGTTCATGTCTTTTTCTGTTCATGTCTTTTTCTGTTCATGTCTCTTTTTGTTCATGTCTTTTTCTGTTCATGTCTCTTTTTGTTCATGTCTTTTTCTGTTCATGTCTCTTTTTGTTCATGTCTCTTTTTGTTCATGTCTCTTTTTGTTCATGTCTCTTTTTGTTCATGTCTTTTTCTGTTCATGTCTTTTTCTGTTCATGTCTTTTTCTGTTCATGTCTTTTTCTGTTCATGTCTCTTTCTGTTCATGTCTCTTTCTGTTCATGTCTCTTTCTGTTCATGTCTCTTTCTGTTCATGTCTCTTTCTGTTCATGTCTTTTTCTGTTCATGTCTTTTTCTGTTAATGTCTTTTTCTATTTATGTCTTTTTCTGTGCATGTCTCTTTCTTTTCATATCTCTTTCAATTAATGTCTCTTTCTGTTCTGTTCATGTCTCTTTCTGTTCATATCTCTTTCTGTTAATGTCACTTTGAACTCTTTCAGCTTCAACGACTTTCGTAAAAAATTTGAAGTTTGATTGAGAAAAGAATTACTAGATAACTGGCCATACTGGGAAAACTCTAAAATGTCTCTTTTTTTTTTTTTTAAATATTATCTTCGAAAATTAAATTTGGTCTGAGAATCTTTTATCTTGAACGGACACGCTAGCCGGCATTTCTGCATGTAGGCATTAAATGAGTTAAATAACTATCTAGACCAGTGATTCCCAAATGGTCTATATAGACCCCCAGGGGTCTACGAAGACCTCCAAGGGGTCTACGAAAGTGAAAATACAAATTGGGGGTCTATGAGATGTCCAAGGGGGTCTATGATAATAGATTTCATATAAGCAGGTCGTGACTTTAATTTTTACATCCCATTAATGTAATTCTTCACACTAGATATAATTCGTAACTTAGTTAATCATTTAAATATTTATACTGCTATTCAAACGAACAATTGTTGCATTTAATAATTTAATTTCAATACTTATTAAAATAATTTAATTTTGTCTTCATGTAAATAATGTTTAAAAAGAAATGTAGACTGTATAGCGTTGATTATATAAAATTGTTCATTCTTTCCTTGTCAACCAAGCGGTTGCCGATTGCCTTTTTTATGACGATATGAAACTAATTACGCTTAAGGATCATCTGCGACAATATCACCCTGATAAAAAGATATAGATTTGAAAAACTTTTGAATATTCAAAGATAAAGTTCAAAATAGACCCACAAAATCTCTATTCAACATCATGTAGAGAAGATGGTGGTTTATGAGTCTTACAATATCTGTTCACTTATAGCAAAATAAGGGTGTGGTGGTAGTAGTTAAGCGCTTGGCTTCCGTAATTGGGGTCCTGGGTTCGAATCTTGGGGAATTTTGAATTTCAGGATTTTTAGGGCTCCCCTGAGTCCACCCAACTCTAATGGGTACCTGAATTATGTTAGTAAGAGTAAAGGCGGTTGGTCGTTGTTCTGCCCACATGACACCCTGCTCGTTAACCGTTGGCCAAAGAAACAGATGACCATAACATCATCACAATATCTGAAAGGGGAAATTTACTTATTTATGGCAAAATGCGGAAAACACCATCGGTAAAACATTGATTTTTACCAGCGTTGTAGTTTTAAAACCTGTTTTAAACAAACCCACATCTGATATTATTAAAAGAATTTCTTTAAGCAACAATACAGTTCAAGGTTGCTTCGGTGGCATGAGTTATAAAATTAAAAGCTTCATATGTAATTCTTTGCAAAAGACATATATAAGTTTGGGCTCAGCAGCATCACAGGTTCTGACAGAATGTAGTGGTGTGTGCTGCAAACTGCATTAGGGTCGCCGGCTCCTTATTTTTCCTCAGGTTAACCCACAAAACATTTCCCATGTTTGAGTTGCAAGACAGGAGAGTTTTGAATTCAGTTTTACTTCTGCTAGTGGGTAGCCAGCCAAGACTAATGAGCCCTTCATGCTCGAAACCTACTGGTTTAGGCGACAGTCACTCGCCTTCGCTCTTTCTACCGATAGTGATAACATCTTCGCAGACTCAATATTTGAGCAACTCGTGAAACGTCAACAAATACACGAGAAACTGCTCTTTGCGAAAACTCTTACAATGATACTAAAGGCCATTGTGTTTGGAGATTCCAGCAATACATATTGATATTTCAATTGGTTTTGAATTTTATCAATAAAAAAGTGAGATCTCTAAAATCTCTAATATGTAGCTTTAAATTACTTTTTCACTTTTCAACTCTCTACAGATAGAAATTAGGAGGCGTTTTGGCTGAGCGGTAAAGTGCATGGCTTCTGAACCGGGGGTCCCGAGTTTGAATCCTGTTGCAGACTTGGATTTTTAATTTCGGGATCTTTTGGGCGCCCTGCTCTAATGGGTACCTGACATTAGTTGGGGAAAGTAAAGGCTGTTGGTCGTTGTGCTGGCCACATGACACCCTCGATAATCGTAGGCCACAGAAACAGATGACCTTTACATCATCTGCCCTATAGATCACAACGTGTGAGGGGAACTTTACTTTACTTTTTGTATATATAGAAATTAGTTTTAAAAATGTTGAATTTGCAAAAATTTGAAAGTTAAGCAGGGGGTCTACCGAAAACCAGAAAACATGGCAATGGGTCTATGAGACAAAAAAGTTTGGGAACCACTGATCTAGACGCTCAGGAACATGGTTAGTACAGTCTTCTTGGTCTAGATCTAGAGACCTATCACTAGAATTGTATATGAGTAGTTTTATGTTTAAACCTATGGTTATTAAGTGTCAATTAATCGCTCTTATGAAAATGTAGATTTATTAGAAGAAATGTCTCTTTTTTAAAGTATTTTTTTAGATATATTTATTTGTTCTCTGTCTCACTTTCTCTCTTTTCCTGACCCCTTTTCTCTTACCGTTTCTTTTACTTTCTATCCATTTTCTTTCTTTTCTCTTTTAATCTCTTTCTATCTTTTTTTTCATTCTCCTTTTCCTCTCGACTCTCTCTCTCTCTCTGTCTCTCTCTGTCTCTCTCTCTCTCTCTGTCTCTCTCTCTCTCTGTCTCTCTCTGTCTCTCTTTGTCTCTATTTCGTGCCTCTCATTTCACTTTTTGTCTCTTTTTCTCGTTTTTCATCTCTATCTCTCTTTTCTCTCTGAAAGAAACAGATAGACAAAAAGAGAAAGGAAAAATAAAGAGAGATAGAGAGAACGAGAAAGGAGAAGATATATTTCTGCTCTCAGAAGACATTTTTATTTTGTTTGAAGACTTTGAGATTCTGTTTACACTCATGAGATAGTTGATTCTTTTTTAGTAACTCTTTCAAAACAAGTCAAAACAAAGAGAATGTTATGTAAAAAAAAACATCTATCAAGTTGTTAGTTCTACTTTCTCTTTGTTTTCATGAACTTTGACCTAAGTTCAAAACTAACTTCTTCTATTACTGGTACCGATATTATCCAGTCCTGTTTTTCTGAGAAACTCAACCTAGGACAGAAATGTTTCTGGTTCAATCTGCATACACTTAGTATTTTCTAACTATTCTTAAAATGGATTTTCATTAAGCTTCAATTACTAATTACTAATAACATAACTTGGTTGCATTACAATCCATAAAAATTTTGATCTACGTTGCTTAAATGTAGATAATAACCTCTGGAGACACACATATTTTAGGACAGAAAAATAAAAAGTAAAGTAGCTATAGTGCATACAAAAATTAAACCATTATTTACAAATAGAAAAATAAAAGAGAATAAAACAAAATACTCAGACACAAATATAGTGGCATATTTCTTATTCCATACGCTAGAACAAATTCGTACAAGTTCTCCTTCTTCCTTAGTGCCTTTTGAGAATGGAATGGAATGAATCAGTCAGAAAAACCAACGACCTACCAGAGTAATTGATTAACATATATGACAAGATTGACACATGAAATGCGTAGGATGTCATTGTCTTTTTTTATGATGTAACGTGCCAAATAGTAATATATAAGATAAGATACGGCTGGGATGGCGGCACTGTCGTGTGGTATGCGCGCTGTGTTTCGTTCGTCTCGATGGCCCCGGGTTCATACCTTTCTCTCTGTCATCTCCCGTCGTGCTGGAGACATGCGCTAGGAAGTAGATTATCTTAAACTCTGAAGGAACATCCGAAATATGTAAAACCAACCATACAGTAAGAAAGCAGCGTTTTTTAACTAGTGGACAGGAGACTCAAAAAAAAAAAGTAAAGTAGCAATTATACATAAAACACTGAACCATAATCTTCAAATACAAAAACAAAATCTAATAAAATGCTCAGAAAGACACAAAGATAAAGGCACATCCATCGTCCCATATGCTAGGACAAACTTATAAAACTGCTCCTTCTTCCCTAGCGCTATTAGAGCATAGAATGGGTTGCCTGAGCTAGCCAGGAAAACAGATGACTTTAAAGTTTAAAGAATTGAAGTCATTGGTTAGCTGCATGACTAGATGCATGACGCGTCGGACGTAATCATCTTCTTTTTTGAAGTAACGCCTGTATTTTATAAGGTAAAATAACGTATAGGTGTATAGATTATTATCTGTCGATTCGCATCACTAAAAATACCAAGAAGTTCGAAATAAAAGATTTAGTGGCTTTTGTGTTGAGGCATCCATTAATGTTGGGGGTAAATTTAAAGTGTCAGACCTGCAAATGTTTTCAGCAAGTTTATTGTCTGAGGTCATCAACACGACATCCAGACGTAGCCAGGCTCTCTGGTTTTAAGACGTCTGGCTTACCTGGCAAGTTGTACCTCCCCCCCATCCCCCTCTCAATCGTTCCTTTCATCCAAACTAAGTACTCCCCCCCCCTATTTACCACGCACACACGCACAGACGCACAGACTCACAACGTGCAGTCGTGAAAAAAGAGAACGAAGTGACTACTTGAGAAGATGAACGTTGTTGATAAGGCGAAGGTCGCAGTGACAGAAGCATCTAACGTTCAGGTCAAGTACTCTGTGAGTACCTGCCATAGTAGCCTGGAGCAGGGACATGTCAGCACAGAAACACACACACACACACACACACACACACACACACATGCAAGTGTACACACGTAGTGCCAGGTTTCAAAGCAGTGATGTTTTCTTTAATTGGTAAATTTCGTTTGAAATTAAAATGACTTAGCACTGTTAAGATTATAAGCTAAATTTCTTTTTTTTTTATTCACGAGGTCGTTCACCACATTACTCACAAGTCCTAATTTTGAGAGTTTATTTATCTATTAGCAAGAAGTTCTGCCACAGGCAGAATCCCTATACGATAGTTGATCACCTGTTCCATTGTTCATTGTTAACTTCAAGTGACCGATTAAGTTTAGTGATTATAAAGTGGCAAAGAGAAACAGTGTTTTCTGAATGTTTGTGCACTCTACATAAATTATGATGTATTCTAATTGATAAATTGGCCTAAATGCTATTATTAAGAGCAATTTTTGTTTTTAAAAAATCTCCGCGGGTCGGAATTCGAACGCGAGCATCAAGTTGGCCAACGAGTTTTGCCACTGAGCTATTCAATACTTTAAACAAATTAATCCAAAGGTAGTCTGCATTTTATATCGAACGACTTAATTCTCTACTCTATCCGGGCACGACATGGCCTAAATTGTGCCGATGTGCCAAAAACTCAAACTCTATCGATATAAAACAAAATTAATCTGTTAAGACTAACTAATGAACTAATTGGTTGTTGTTATTATTGATTTGTGTTTTGCTTACAACAATGAATAGCTGTGCAAAGGTTCAACTTGATCCGAGAATGGATGTGTGAGAAATAACGTGTTTAGACCAGACAGAAAGACGGAGTGAGTTGATATAAAGCTTTGTAAAAAAAAACGATATTCCACTGACTTTTGACATTTTTATTTCCTTTAACTAGGACAAGATTGATAGCATTCTTGGTAAAACATACATGTAAAATAGAGGACGAATTGGTCAGGTAAATAGAGCCAAGACTAATATTGCTAGAGCAAACTAAACGAAATTACCTTCTCTTGTAGACAATTTAATGTCGTGAAGTGTGCTGGAGATGATATTTTATTGTATTTTTATTTCATTTGGGCATGTGACGTTATTTGTATACGTTTTCTCTAGTCGCAACGTCAGTTCAGATTTTACGTCATAATCTGACTTCTGCACCTTTTTGTCACCTGCCATGACGACTTTGAGCTAGTTGGTTGAGTAAGAGAAACAAGTGTGACAAGAGCAGGGACAGTTTCGCCGGAGTTTGGGCTAGTCTGGGAGCTTTCATACCATTGAAGAGTCGTGGTCATACTGCCTTTCTCGTTTTTTAGCATACTCAGTGTAGAGGCTATTTTGTTTGCGTATAGAGTCTGTAGAGGCAGTTGTGTTAGCATATAGAGGCTGATGTAATAGCATATGGTGTATGATGTGTTAGTATACCATAAAAATAAAATTAATTCTTCAGTATTTACAGATACGGCTAAATATTTAGGGTTTCGTCCCCTTAGATAAGTGAACACTTTTTGTTTCTCCCACTCGTCATAAAAACAATTGTATTACAGTATCGCATAAACCTAATAATTATAAAAATAATAATACACAAGAGTAGTAGAGTACTATATAGTAATAATAATATTAAAATGGTACAGTTTTCTTTTCCACTTTGGGCTATAAGATCATTTTCAAGTTCCCTGTCAACGAATAGTGCTGATACAGTCTGAGTAAGGAGGTCACGAATTTTTGTACCGCTCGGTTGCCTTCCCCAGCAACAGCACAATAAGTACCATCACATCTTCGTCATCATTACCAGTGACAACATTATCCGAAGCACAACTATATGCCGCTATTTCATTGAATCTGTCTTCTCTCTAAACCTTTCGTAACATTCCTCATTGATTTCGTTTTACTAGTGACTCTGTTTGCGAACTCAGACATCTATTCTTACGACAGATTTACTATTAGGCCTACTGCCAAATATCGCTATCATAATATCTAGATCTAGATCAGCCAAAAAAAAGTTCTTTTTTTACCATACATCTATTCATGTCAAAACTTCCTGGATGAACTTGGATGGGTGGAACCAGGATGGAACCTGGACACGGACCTTATAAATGGTTCTAACGATTTAAAAGTTGATTTATATCGCTGAGAAAAGAATTACTAGCTCGTTGGCCGCCCTTGGAAATTTCAAGTTTGACCGTTATAATTTTTTAAAGTAAAAAAAATGTTTTAAAGTAAAAAATTAAAAAACGAATAAAATTTAAATTTGGCTAAAGAACGAGAAATATTTCTCTTGAACAGACCGTTGTTATTGTGTACGTAGTAAACATTTTTTTAATTAAAAATTCTTCAGTCAAGTTATATGTTTCCTAATCTACGGAGATCAAGTGATTTGACACAGGGTCACTAAAATGAGTCCATTTAAATACTATCGGTGGCCCTTAAATTTGCGAGACAAATGGCGCAGTCTATCACTTTGCGTTGCTACGATACTAGCCTTTGTTTAACAGTAGCCGTCGTCCAGTGGTCTGAGATAATATCATTGACCGCATCTCATCGATAAGGATGAACATCTGTGATACAAATCGAAAGATCTAGAAATTGTCGATCTCCATCTGAAGTATAAATCCATCATTATCTTCCATTGCTTAGTTTCACCACGTTAAACAAAACAACAATACATGTATATAGAATAGGACCATTAGTAATAATTTAGCGATTCACTCCAGGTCTGTAGCAAATTTTCACGATAAACTAGCAATGTCAAGGACGCTGAAGTGATTTTTTAATGTTGCCAACTAAATATTTTGAAGAAAATGAGCTACAGACATAAGATAAGATAATGTAAGATAAGATACGTTAATGTTTTATTGGTTCGATCAAATGAAAATTCGGTTTGACTAAAATTTGAGCTTAGAAGTTTTGATTCTGCAGAGCTTCTAAAAGTTACATTATCATATAATTTTTTAAGAACTAAGCTGATCAACTGTACAGAGTGCGTAACTAATTAATACTTGAAAAAGAAACATGCTGTCTGTTATTATGCGACTACCACTAACAATGTCCGTCATAGTTAATGAATAAAATTTCGCCTTCATGTTTAAAAAAAAAAAAACAAACGCACAGATGTCTGTAAAAATCATTATCTAAATGTAGGCTTGCAAACAATGTATATTTAGCTTACCATTTCCTAATTATAAATAGGTGTTTCACTTCCTGTGCCTAGTTAGCTAATTGGGGTGCTGTGGCCGATCGGTACACGAAACAGCGAAGACGTCCTCAGTAAACTCCAACTCGCTTAGAATTTTTTTTAATGAACCTATTTTTTTGCCTCTACATGGAAAGTGTTGACTCCTAATTTTTACAAAGCTTATATCAAGTCTGTCTGTCTGTCTGTATGTAACTAATTTCGAACACGATATTCTTCACACACCCATTCTCGAATCAAGTTGAAACTTAACACAATTATTTTACTTGACAAAACAGGAATAAAAAAATTAACCAATTTAGTAAATTAATTATTGGTAATTAATTTATTTTCTTCGATATCAAAAAGGGAAATATATTTTTTATTATTGAGATATAGAGTTGTAAATATAGATTTTTTTCTCCTTTCATGTTCGGTGGGGAAAGCCTATCCGTAGCAAGCTATTTGGTGTATCCGATGTACAAAGTAAAGGATGTAGTGTTCAGCAATAAAATTATACTTTTTTTTGTAAAATATTACAAGTTATTTGGTGTCGGTACGCCACACTATAAATACAGTAGATTCAAATTCTTAAGCTATTGCGTTTGTAACTTTTATATAGTTTGCTATTTTGAAGTTCGACTTAAGCGTTTTTGACATTGTAAACTTTATCGTGAATATTTCCAATAACAATCAAACTATAATTTTTACTGTGTAGCCACAATAGGTAGAGTTTGTTTTTTTTCAATAAAATATACATAAACTGTTCAACTTCTTGGAAAATCGTTAGAGCCTTTATTGTATTCGGGTCTAAGTTCCATTTTTGTCCTGAATTTATCCAAAGTTTGCAAGCTTAAAAGAGGAAAGATTTTTAAAATGTTCAAAAAAATAAGCAATGTTAAAAAAAAAAATTCTTAATTTTAAAACCTTCGTTTCCTGTACACCGGTTACATTCATAGACTTATTATTGATAGATTTCATTTCCCTCTTCTAAACATCCACCACTAGAAACAGTACACGGGTGTTTTAGTCAGTTTTATAATCATAGAGACTGTCGATAGGCTAGAGCTAAACAAAATGGACCAAAAAATAAACATTTTGACCTGAGGTCTAGCGAATTATAAAATAGTCGTCTTAGAATGGAAACTGAATTCATAATAAGAATTATTCCAAATCTACTCGATGTTTATGCTTCTATGTCTCTCTTTCACGTTCTCACTATTTATTGCCCTCTATCTCTGTCACTATACTCCATTTTTTGTTTTCTCTTCCTCTTCCTTCCCTTCTCTTTCTCTCTCTCTCTCTCTCTCGATAGCTATCTCTCACCAGCTGCCTACTATCACCTATCATATAAAGTACACATACTATCATACACCACCTGTCTTCTAGCACCTGTCCTATAAAGTGCAACCCCCTTAGTGTAGCATGTAAGCACTCATTCAACCGTGGCTTTTACTTCTCCGCAGCTGCAGCTCAATACGCCTTAAGGGAAAGGTCACGATGACACTGCTAGCACTCTTCCACCTCCTGGTCTTTGGAGTCATGGACTCAGCCGGAATGTACCAGTACAACTTTCTTATTAACGCAAGTGAGTATTAAACTTTTACCTGGCTGCTCCTCATCGTCACATACACATACTTCCTAACTATGGACATCACCCATTCTAACCATCACAATCTTTGACTTTACCATTTTAACCATCACAATCTTTGACTTTATCATTCTAACCATCACAATCTTTGACGTTACCATTTTAACCATCACAATCTTTGACTTTACTATTTTAACCATCACAATCAGTGATATCACTAATCAATATTCTTACTTTTACAATCTTTGACATATCTATTTTAACCATCGCAATCACTTATATCATCATTCTAACCATTATAATCTTTGACATCATCTTTCTAACCATTTCAATTTTTGGTATTAGTATTTTTACAAACACAATCTTTAATATCATCATTTTAACTATCACAATCAACATAATCATTTTTACCATCTTGATAATTGACATAACCATTCTGACCATCACTATAATCAAATTCAACATTGCAAATATTGCAATCAATGACATATATCACCATTCTAACCATCACAATCAATGACATCACAATTCTAACCATAAACAATCTTCGGCATTACCATTTTAACCATGATAATTATTTAACATTTTTTACCCTCTTAATCATTGGCATCACTATTTTAACCATCGTAACTATATATATATCACCATTCTGACCATCTCGATCATTAACATCACCATCCTAACCATCACAACCATTGACACCACCATTTGAACCATAGCAATCATTGACAACATTATTTTAACCGCTACAATCTATCACAGTTATTGACATCGCTGTTTTAACCAACGAAACACCTATCGATATACTAACCAATATAAATATCATGATCACCTCCCTTTACTCTACTATTGTAACAGTGATTACCATCAAGGCTCAGCTGCCATTATCTATGTATACATTCGAAAGTCTTCAACACCGTAATTTTTTTTTTAAAAGACATTTTGTTTTGCATTAGAAAGCTTCACCTTCACTTTCACCTAACTTTTAGTCTGTTGAACCATTGGGGCAACACACAAGATCTATTGATCGTCTTTCTTCATTCCACTCTGTCTTTTGACTTGGATAACGCACTTCTGGTTAAATTGGCCTAAACCTTTGGTTTTAAAAAAAAATATTTTAATTATTATAAACGCCCCATCAGACTACACACACTTTTCGGCCCTTGGATTTTATTGGATTGTAAATTTGTAAAATTTTTAAAAAATGTTTTACATGTTTCGAATGTTCCTTCAGAGTTGAAGATAGTTACTTCCTAGTCCAAACCTCCAGCAGGACGACGGGGGATGGGTGCGGGCAGGGTTTGAACCCGGGACCATCAATAAATCCAAACGACAGTCCAGCGAGCAAACCGCACGACCAGGCAGCCATCATAAGGGTGTCGCACTTCTGTTTGTATTGTTTTCATCATTCAATGAAACGGCCAGAAATGAACAGTTTAAGACATCGTATAGACTTGTTTAGCCCATCGTCTGCAAGTTTAAAGAGTAAAGAAAAGTTGCATTCTCTGACGCCCAGCATTATAATGCCCCGCCCCACCCCCTTTCACTTTTCTCCGGCACTAAACACACAATCTTCCCGTAGAGTACAGAGGCCTTTAGGCATTTATGTCGGAAGCATTGATCTCTATCTCAATCTAGTCTACACGGAAGTGACGCAAATGAAACATGGCGTCTATTGTCTTCGTAAAGATTCGTTAAAAAAATAAAAATCTTTGACTACATCTAAATCATTGATTACGACTTTACACACAAAACATTCAAACAGATCTTATAACGAAACCTTTTTATATTGTTGGAGATTTTCACAATGGACCAAAACATTGTCATAGAAAGAACATTAAGCTTCTCTTTTGTCAACATTTTAGGGAAAAAAAACGGAAGATCTTCGAAAATTTGATTCATCGGTGATTAAAAAGCAAAATAAATTTTTATACAATTTTGAAACCCAAATAAAGCTCATAATTTTTTTTTTTTATTCTTTAAAACCGGATAAATCAAAAAGATATTTTCCGCCTTGTAGAAAATTATAATCACTTTTTGTTTTCATTTTGAATTCCATAAAATATATAATGTTGTGAGTTCTTGGTATCGGTTGAGGAGGTCTTTCGCCAGATCAACAGAGCCGAGGATATACGTAACGCGGCTTTGGAAAAGAAAGCTATTGATACAGCTTGCTGGAGGATGCTCGCAGAGCTTGTTTAAAGCAACAGTTCCTTGACAAGGAGGACACTGAGAATGTTGCTCTAGTAGGAATCGTATTTGGGGAGGCACTGCAAGACCTGGACCAGTATACTGCGGACAAGGAGGAGGAAAGCCTAAAAACCCTAGGCTCTTTTCAATCAAAGAGAAAAGAAATTAAACATTCACAGGCTAAGATGGCAAAAAAATGACTAACGGTTTGTAAGAATAATAAATGTATTTTGTATTATGATTAGGACTATTTTATTATAATCAAAATGTCGACAAGTAACGATGTGATTTTTTATTCTAAGGTTCATACATTTTCCAACCATTTCTTTCGATATTCATTTTTTTTTAATTATTCCTTTACAAAATATTTTTTTTTGCTATAGTTAAAATCATACTTGTCTATAAACTCAAACGGTTAACTGTAGGCCTAATTAAAATTCAAACGCAATTTTGGGATACTTAGTTTTTTAGCTGACATTTCGACCAATATAGATAAAACAAAGTTACTTGACTTGGGATTTCACCTCACATGCCTTATTTGTCTGTCTGTCTGGTACAATTTTTGTACTTATTTCTCACACAGCCATTCTGGAATCTTTTTGTACGTAACGAAGCATGAATAAATAAAAAAATTAACCGATTAGTTAATTAATTATTGTTAATTAATTATTTTGTTATGGTATCAGAAAGGGAAATAAAGCAACACTAGATAAGAAAATAACACAAGTGTAGACAACTCTCACTCCCTAACCAAACAAACGTATATGAAATGAGCGCGAAATGAAAAAAAAAAATATATATATTATAATAGATACAGACTGGAGCAAAAAGAAAAAAAAAAAAAGGCTGAAGTTTGTGGGTGGGACGTATCTTGTTGGGTGGCGGTGTGCCTGTGCTTGAGTGAATGGTTGAATGCATGGATTGGGAGTGCAATTTTTAAGATTATCTATAATTACTTTATTACTTTAGATTAAATTATACTTTAAATATATTTCATTTTCAATTTAAATTTATAAGATAAATTTTTTTTTCTAAATTTCATTTCTCCACAGTAAATTATATTTTATATAATAGTATTTAAATGTAAATTTATAATAAGATTTATATTTTGAAATAGTATCTATATATTACAGTAAATTATATATTTTTATTGTATTAATACTAGCTGATACCCGTGTT
This sequence comes from Biomphalaria glabrata, assembly GCF_947242115.1. Lineage (NCBI taxonomy): Eukaryota > Metazoa > Mollusca > Gastropoda > Planorbidae > Biomphalaria > Biomphalaria glabrata. Next base: position 36,277,043 of record NC_074720.1, read on the forward strand.
TAGCTAAGGTTGAAATAGTTAATAGATGTTACAACATGAATTTTCTATATACCATTCAAGCTTAGGAATGATATCGAAAAGAACCAATTATATTTTTTTCCCCTTTATTTTCTGGAACAGCTCTAGAAATGATATCGACCCAGTGATTGATCTGTCCCAATAATTTCATTAGTTGTTTGATCAATATTAATCTGTTTTGCGCGCCAAAGTGACTTTTTCTATACTACGTATCATTTTTTGGCACTCCGTCGCGAACACACACACACACACAAATCTGCTCTGTCGAATGTTTCTGTCCACCTACCCCCCTCCCTCAAATACTTTATCAGAGCAGTATCAATATGTATTTGTTTGGCTATTGCCCATCGATGCGATGCAAATACAGACAATGTGCCATGCAAATACAGACATTATCTCCCTTCTTCTTGTCTATTAATACACACGCGCGCGCACACACACACGCACACCCCAGCGGTCAGACAATCGGAGGCCAAACTCACCCTCTTCACCTACCCACTTAAACGACCGTCAAAGGGAAACAATGCTTGCAGGATGAGATAATCTGCAGAGTCACGTGCCTGTTGCGTCCCCTGACGATTGGGACAAATAGCCCCCTTACTGAGCGCGGCAAATAGTGTCGGGGATCAGGCGCTATCGGTGTTAATGTATTGACGAACAGGGGCGTCGATGGGATCAACACGTTTCAATTCAAGGGGGTGCTTGTATCCTTCATAGAGAGTTAAACCTCTTAAAATTTAGTATAAAAGTTAAAACAAAACGATATCGGAACACTGAAAATGTATTCTTCCGCATTTCAGCCTATACCTCAAGCCCACAGTTCCGTAGCTACAGTATCTTCCTGTTCTTTTGTTGTCATTAGTAACACTGAAGGTGCACTTAAATTAGGATTATATATAGTTCGTCCATCGTGGTTCGATGATGACCACTTTGTCATCCAGGGGGCTGAGGGCTTTGCACTGGGGTTCTATGCCTTCTCATGTGGCTGGTGAGACCTATGTGAGCCCGGAATGTTCAGCCGCACACTGGGCAGGTTATTCCAGCTGGAGCTAGTGTCGTTTGTCTTGCTTTTCTTTTCTGGCGTTTTTCTTCTGCCAGCGTTGTTCTTTTTTCCTCAGCAACCTGTGCGCCAGTTTTCACAGCGCGACGCCATGATACTCTGTCATGTGCCTCTGTCTCCCAGGTGCCTGGGTCTATGCTGAACGCCTTCAGAGAAGCTTTGAGGTTGTCCCTGAAGCGCTTTCTTTGCCCACCTTGCGAGCGCTTTCCTTCGCTTAGTTGGCCATACAAGAGTCGTTTAGGGATGCGGTGGTCTTCCATTCTGTAGACGTTACCTGCCAAATTAGCATATACTTTCATTGTGTATCTGGTTTAAACAGGAAACTAATCAGGGTTTAGGAGTAATTCCAAGAGTAAGTCATTGTTATGACATCTTATCTTATCATCTTATATAATACAAACGTTTGTTTAAAATAGAAGCTGATTACGTCCTACGCGTCATGCATCTTTCTAGGACTGATCAATGTCTCGGTACTAAAGTATTGTAATAATTGAAGGGAGGCAACTCAAGGATATACAGATATTTCTTCACATGGAAGACATCCCAAACACATAGTAACTATGTCTCCCTTGAGCAAAGCCTCTTTAATAGAGTCCTAGACTTGGGTGGAACTCCGTTCTCTTCTTGAATGTCAACATTCACGTCCAGTCTAGTTCTTAGCGGTGCACCGTTTGCAGAATGGGATGTCGGTGGGCATCAAATAGGAGTTACAAAAGTATCTGATTCCTACAATATAGTTGAAGCTTTTGACAAAAGTTATTGATATAATCCTGCTATTGGCCATAAAACCCGAAGTGCCCTGAGAACATTGAGGAGGGATGTTGATACTTCATTCAGATATTTATTTTTAAGAGCTTATTTTATCAAATCGTCTAGAGCCCGAAGATATTAGGATAGTGATAGTATTATGATTTTAAAAAAAATATTTGTATACTAGTTGACCCACGGCGTAGCATACGCCGCTATTTTGCAGGGCCGGCCATAGGCCACTGCAACCTATGCGACCGCAGTGGGCCTCGCACTTTCATAGGACCCGCTAATTCTAGGTGTAAATTAATAAATTAAACCATTTTATAAGTTATAACATATTTCCCGCGGCCTCCTGATTTACAAGGAGCTCTTTGAAAAATCTCCTGGAATTGCAAAATATACGAAAAAGTCATGGAAATCTCCGGAAATTATAAACAATCTTTTGAAAACACATACAAATCTCATGAAATATGTAGACCATAATTGTCATTTTGGGGTGTCATTCAAAATGGAAAACGCCAATCCTAGGCGTGATGAAAAAAAAGGTATTATGCAATACCCGTAATTGTGGAATCTGGTCAAAGAAGCATCTCGAAGATAGATTGAAACATTTGGTAATTCTTGCTATTGAGCGTGACCTATGTAGGAAACAGAATTTGTATGATATGTACCAATTTTTTAAAAAGCCGCTTTTCTATCCGCCATAAACAAGTTGCGAAACTAGCTCATGGGTGAGACCTTGACTCACGATTGAGAAAAACACGCCTCCATACTACAGATACTCACCACAGGGAGTATGTGTACAAAGAACGTTTTGTACTGAAAAAAGTCGGTGAAAGAAAAGACAGTGAATTTTTAGCACCGGATCTACCTACTTTCTAGCACAAAGGCACATTCCTCGTCCCATATGCTAGGACAAATTAGTACACATACTCCTTCTTCCCTAGTGCTATTAGAGCATGGAATGGGTTGCCTGAGCTAGCCAGGAAAATCAGTGACTTGGCATAATTTAAGTCATTAGTTAATTTGCATGACTAAATTCATGACGCGTAGGTCGTAATCATCTTCTTTTTTTGAAGTAACGTCTGTATTATATAAGATAAGATAAGGAAACAAATTATTTAATTATCATTAACATTGTAATACCACCATCTCACAAAGTTAAAAAATATAAACTACAAAAAAAACAACAACATGAAAATGTATGCTAAGCGCTAGGAATGTACCTATGACAGTTGTCACCGCTTATCTCAAAATGTAATAGCTATTCTGGCATTGCTAATGAATGACTATTATCTCCTATTTCGTTAATAGTAATTGTAATAATAATGTTATTAACCTTGCACTGCACACTTGGGTTTTAGATCTTACTTATCACTTCAGCCAGATCGAAACATTACTTCTCTTTGTATCAGCATGTTGTACCAACTCGTGCTGAACGGTGCGCTAGTGCGCACCACAAGCTTAAGCAATTGATTGCAATTTAATAATAACAAAGCATTGTTTGTTTTGGGAAGTATTACAATCACCACGAAGACATCATTTTATATGCAAATTAACTCCAGAGCAAGAACTTACCTTGAAATGATTTGGCTCTGTACACATTGTCAATGAAAGGATCTATTTTGGTTTTCAAAATCTAAATTTACTGTTTTTCTTGGTTTAAAAAAAAAAGGATCGCAAGACCCCCAATAGAGGCGCACTTTGCACACTCCTAAATCCGTGTTGTTTTTTTCCCCGCAAGGTATAGGGAGTAGCACTATGTTGCACCATTTGACTTGTTGTAATCTCCTAGAGCAAATCAATTGGGAGAATGTCTTCAGGTATGTCTGCAGATGGATATCTTCTCTCCCACCTCAGACATGTTCAACCATCTCAGTGAGAACACGACGAGTAACCCATAGCTTGTTATGCTTCAATCTGTTCACTGGTCTGTACTTGATCACATCGTCTTCAGCTAATTTTGGGATAGCAGGGGAGAAACTAAAAAGTAACAACAACTTGATATCGCGTTTCTCCAAGTCATGTTGTATTGGTAAAAACTAAGATTGACCCTACTGACTCGCCCATCTCCCCCCTCCAATCCTTGACTTCCGACTCTTGTTGTTTGCGAGCACTCAAGCCCCTCCCCACCCCCAGACAGACACCGCATGCAGTGTTTGCGCATCAAGGGCAATCACTTGGTGTGTTTCTATGGTGCAAGATAACCCATAATGTTAAGGATATAGGTGGAGAGAACAACACCGATCTCACGGCTAAAAAATCAAGAGTTACCGTACTTGTCGCCCACTGTGATAACCACGCTAGTCTGTTGCTATAGCAACTACATCATCTTAACAAAAAAAGTAATCTAATATATTAAAATCATCAGTTGCTATATACACCACCAACAAACACAAACGCATTATATCCATGTATCCTTAACGCATAGACTATCTAGAGTGTATGTTATAATCTTAGTAGAAGAAAACAGCGTAAGCCTTATGAAACATTTTTAGAGGTTTATTTATAAGTCAATTAGCCAGATATTACCCACGGCCCGCGGGTCTTAATTTGCGTTTCACTGATATAGTCACTGATATAGTGTATAAAAACAATTAAACAGAATACTAATATTATAAGTAAAGCGAATGCGTTAATATGAAAATATTATGATTGGATTACTTAGGTAACTGGAATTATGTATATGAGAAAACTAAAATGTTATTTAATCTTGGTTAGGCCAATAATAGAATATGCATCCTCCGTTTGGGACCCCCCAACTCAATAAAACATTAAGAAACTGGAACAGACACAAAATAGAGCAGTGAGATTCATAACAAACGAATATTCACATTTGACTAGAGTAAAACCTTTAGTAAAATCACTAAATCTAGAAAGCCTTCAGGACAGAAGACTCAAAAGTAAAGTAGCAATTATACATAAAACACTGAACCTTAATCTTCAAATACAAAAACAAAATTTAATAAAATACTCTGAAAGACACAAAGATAAAGGCACATTCCTCGTCCCATATGCTAGGACAAATTTGTACAAATACTCCTTCTTCCCTAGTGCTATTAGAGCATGGGATGGGTTGCCTGAGCTAGCCAGGAAAACCAGTGACTTGGCAGAATTTAAGTCATTGGTTAATATGCATGACTAAATGCATGACGCGTAGGACATAATCATCTTCTTTTTTGAAGTAACGTCTGTATTATATAAGATAAGATAAGATTTGAATATTGTGTTTGGTTTCAAAGTGTTCTCTAGGGTTAGTTAGAAGTTAATGTTTACTTGGTGGTGGTGGATTTAAGTCAGAAAACAGTCAGTAATGTTCCCCTTTAACAGATAAACCTGATGGGTAAAAAAAAAAGTATAAATATATAAATATAAATAAATATAATATATATATAAATATATAAAATATAATGAAAGGGTATAGAATGCTTCCTGGTCATTTGGTAGGCGCTCTAGACTGTCGTCTCGATGGCGAGGATTCGAACCTTCCCGCTGCCATAACCTTCGTCCTGCGGGAGGTTAGAGTTCAAGTAACCATCTTCAAATCTGAAGGAACATCCGAAACATTTAATATAGAATAAGTCAATAAATAGATAGGTAGATAAAGTCACTCAATATATTTAATAAGAAACTAAGGCGGCCATGACACTAAAATCTCACAAACTAGCAGACACTACAGTGTTACAAACTAGAATACAGTGTTACATATTAGCAGACTTCAGTGTTACAAACTAGAATACAGTGTTACGAATTATCAGACTTCAGACTACAGTGTTACAAACTAGAATACAGTGTTACAAATTATCAGACTTCAGACTACACTATTACAAACTAGAATATAGTGTTACAAACTAGCAGACTTCAGACTACAGTGTTACAAGCTAGAATACAGTGTTACAAACTAGAATACAGTGTTACAAATTATCAGACTTCAGACTACACTATTACAAACTAGAATATAGTGTTACAAACTAGCAGACTTCAGACTACAGTGTTACAAACTAGAATACAGTGTTACAAACTAGAATACAGTGTTACAAATTATCAGACTTCAGACTACACTATTACAAACTAGAATATAGTGTTACAAACTAGCAGACTTCAGACTACAGTGTTACAAACTAGAATACAGTGTTACAAACTAGAATACTGTGTTACAAACTAGCAGTTATGTTATTTGTAAGGAAACTTTGGCTAACTGTTAGTTTCAGATTTCCATCAGAAATCAAAGACTATTATATCCTAACCTAAGCCTCCTGCATGACAGCGGAGGAGGGGGGCGGATGACGGAAGACGTTAATCGAGCCTAGAACCATCTAGAGGACATACCACGTGACTAGAATCCCATCCTAAACTTATGAGCTAACAAAGTCAGACAACCTGTTTGATTTACCTTCTCGGACTACACCTCTTAAAGAATGTGTCCGTATATGAGATTTAGCTTGATAGTAAATACTTTGGCTAAATCAAAGGTATTTATCCTACCAGCTATAACAACGACCCGTGCTTACCAGAGATCGACTTTAAAACAAACAAAAAAATACATTTATTGCGTTCTCTATATATTCGCAATGAAAACACAACTCGTTGTCCAAAGGAAAAAATAAATAGGTTAACTAGCTACAGATGTGGCTGATAATATAGTTGTCAAGAATTCTGTGGAATTTCAAGAAAGATTTTTACTGCCACAGTGGCGTAGCTGGGGTGGGGGGGGGGAAGGAAGGGTAAAAATTCGAAAGTACACCCGGCCCCCACTTGAGGGTGGCCCCCAAATATGTGTCCGAATGTATTTCTTTTTTTTTTACATTAAATATTAAATATTACGCTTCTGCCTTGCAGTTATGGTATTCTCGTTTTTACATAACTTAGTGACCCTGTTGCATGTATTCCACTCAGATTAACTCTTTCCGTGCGGGATAATTTCTCAGGGAGTTACCTGAGTTTTATATTATTATGTTACATATTTATGAAGTACATTATCTCATGTCATGATGTCGACTGTCAAAACGCAGATTCCCCTGTAAAGGTCAAGCCACCATGCCCCCCCCCCCCCTTAAAAAGATCTCTAGTTACGCCACTGTACTGCCAGATCTACTTTAAATAAAAAATTATCAATTTTCTATATTGGAGATGGTTATGTATTATTCATACCAAAGTATTCTTTGAACAATTTGATTTGAATGTATTGGGTAGCCATGTTTAGTCTATTGACTCCATGCAGATATTCTTACTTAGCCCCCTTAGTTGGTTTATCCGTGTACACCACTAGTTCTTTCCCTTTGTTCATAATTGTTGCAATACATCCATTCAGTCGACATACAAACATTATTTTTTCACCTATTTTGATTTTTTTTTTTAAATTCTCTTAAATTGTATACATTATCTCCCTTCCCATTGAGTACTATACACCAGCAATGCAATGCAACGCCAAAGTTAATAAGCCAGATATAACAAATCTGAGGTAAACATTTAGTTAATAAAAGGCTCATACAGGAACCAGGGACGGATTTAGGCCAATTTGACCGATTTGCTCCAAAATAGGCCCCACGACTGGCAGGGCCCCGCAATTTACATTTAGCATATCACTCTCAGTCATGGCTCTTGCCACAGGCTTATAAAGATGTAGGACTCATACTTAGTGTATCGTACGATTGACGTCACTTTAACACTAACCTACTGGCGCCTGTTGCGTTTGAGTTGCTTCTAACGCATGTTGTGTAGCGAATGTTGCTTTAATGATGTAATTTATAGTATTATTTGTTATTCAAAAGAAAGTAGAAGAGGGGCCTCTCAAGCATCCATTAAATCGGGCCTCACAATTCGTAAGGCGGGCCCCAGACACACTAGCATATGGCCAGCGGTATTCATTCTGTTTCTAGTAAAGTTATTTGTTTTGATTTCCACCTACGCCGCTTTGTCTTGACGGCGGTCTTGGAGACCACTCAGTTTTCGTTTTATTCTACACCATATTTCTGTCATCCCATCGCATTGATTGTCCCGGGTTCGAACCCACCCCTCAGCCATCCCCATGACAACTGCAGGAAGTAATCATTTCAAATAGAACGTCTGAAATATACTGGTCATTGTTCGCGTCTTATTAAAAAAAAACCAACAACACCACCAGACTGAAGAAATATGACAGAAGCAGTGGCGTAGCAAGGTAACCATGGGCGCTGGTTCAAGAATATGATTGTTCCCTCCCTCCTTTTTTATAAGAAATTAGAATAGTGAGTATAATAAGATAGAAAACGACTTATCATATATATGCATGTAATTATCACTCTTATAAGTAGGCCTAATAGTGGCTTTATATTCAATTCAGTATCGACCTTTGGGGGTATTTTTAGTCAAGTGTGGTCGAGAGGCCAAGTGCGCTTGAACTTGGCTTGGCATGGCTACCTAGAAGGGGGCTCGAGGTTCGACACCCGACTCGGGCAGAGTTGTGTTTACTGAGCGCCTAAAGGCAGCACGGAAAACCAACTCCTAGATAACCCCCCCCCCCCCCAAATGGTCCACAATAGTGATTGGACCAAAGCGCTCTGAGCATGCTATAAGCATGAAAGTAGCGATATATAAAAGCAATAATAAAGAGACGGGGAACGATGAGCCCTAAAGCGCTCTGAATCTAAGTAGAACACAACAATACATCCATATCATGACATTGTAAATAAATCAATATTAGCTTGAGATTTCATCAATAATAATAATAATAATATCGATATCGCCGTACCACTGTCTCATAATTTAAGAAAAACTGAGATAGAAAAACAAAGAAAATATGGGAACCTAGGCTTGGAGATTAAGCGTCTATGGAAATTGTCCAAAATAACAATATACCCCATTGTTATATCAACCGAGGGGATAATAACAACTGACCTCACAGACACCTTCAAGGCCCTTAACATTCCTAGGAACATCTTCGTTGCCTGTCAGAGGGCGGTACTGCTGCAGACCTGCCACATCACCAGAAAATTCCTCAGTGGAAACTGTTAAAGAGACTACGATGAATTTTGTTTCTCTTTAGCGAAACTCGACCCTGGCAGCGCCAGAGAATGACTACTCGTTCATTTCTAACATAATAATAATAACAACAAAATAAAGGAACCTAGGCTCGGAGATTAGACGTTTATGGAAATTATCCAAATTTTCAATTTACGCCATTGTTATATCAACCGAAGGGATAATAACAACTGACCTCACAGACACCTTCAAGGCCCTTAACATTCCTAGGAATATCTTCGTTGCCTGTCAGAGGGCGGTACTGCTGCAGACCTGCCACATCACCAGAAAATTCCTTAGTGGAAACTGTTAAAGGGACTACAATGCATTATGTTTCTCTTTAACGAAACTCGACCTTGGCAAGGACAGAGAATGAATACTCGTTCGTTTCTAACATAATAATAATAATAATAATAACAATAATAAAAATAATAATAATAACAATAATAATAATAATAGTCCTTATTATCCTGAAAAAAACAACACTTTGTTACAATAGAACTGCCCTATATATCGCAAGGTCTGATAGGGTACTATATTGGAAAGATAGAGAAAGTCTAAACTAAACAAATTAAGATAAATATTCATTTTGTTTTAACCTATACCAAGTTCAGGATTTAGTCTCAGATTACGTTTTTGTTTTACATAAGGGAAAATATACAAATGAAGATAATGACTTCATAAAAATTTTTTTTTGCCGACCCACCTTGAATTTGATCAGCATATAATGAACTTAAATCGGATTAGAAAAAAAATACGCCTCCCAATAGCCTACAGTAAATAAGTTTATATGTAGAATTAATTCTTTTGAAATACTTAAATCATATTGAATTATGATTTTAAAAGGATGCCATCTTGACTGATATCATATTTATCAAGCATTGAAAATGTATTAACAATTGAAATGATATCAGAAGATGGTACTTAATGCAAAAGTCGTCTTTATTTGTAAAAAAAAAAAAAAACGATATTCAAACAAGATTACAAAGAGAGTTTGTGTTACACAAACTCAGAGGCGGCCCCCGTCCAAGTCGGATCCCTGTCGGATCTGCATATTCGCAAATAATATTCAAGAGGTGATTTAATTTTGATGGTCAAAAGTAATAATGTTTCAAAGATTCATTAGCCGTAAATTTAAATTTAAATTAAATAAAAAAAAGTAGATTAGTTTTAGTATATTAAAACATTGCAATATTGATCGAAACATTTGGAAATGAAAATCTACACTTTTTTTTTACACTTTAAGTTTAGAAATTGAAATTCTACATTTTAATCTAGTCTATTTTAGTCTTAACTAGATCTAGAGATTGTAGATCAAGACTCTAAAATAATTTTAATTAGAATATAAATCAAGATCTAGATATACTGTAATAAAAATCTAGATATACTTTAAAAAATCTAGATTAGATCTAAATCAAGATATCATTCCTTTTTTAAACGCGAGTCACATAACGAGGCTTAATAAACATTACTATACCGAGTTCTTTTTTCATTTCATTTAAAGAATTCATTCCATATGAAGGAAAAAAAAACACTACGTCACACGGCCTAGCTAGACTAAAAATCGTCTTCATCATTACGAGCCTTTTATCGAGTGTTCATAGACATTGGTGCACCGAGTGCGTTCTTTTAGCATTTCATTTAAAGAATTCATTCCATATGACGTCAAAGGAAAAAAAAACACTACGTCACACGGCCTAGCTAGACTAAAAATCGCCTTCATCATTACGAGCCATTTATCGAGTGTTCATAGACTTTGGTGCACCGAGTGCGTTCTTTTAGCATTTCATTTAAAGAATTCATTCCATATGACGTCAAAGGAAAAAAAAACACTACGTCACACGGCTTAGTTAGACTAAAATATGTTTTCATCAATACGAGCAATTTTCGAGGGTTAATAGACATTGGTGCACCGAGTGCGTTCTTTTAGCATTACATTTAAAGAGTCATTCATATGACGTCAAAGAAAAAAAATTCCATTACCTCACAATAGGCTAGTACCGGTACCATAAAAAAAATGTCTTTATTTACACGAGATATTTAACGAGGGTTCTTAGACATTGGTGCACTGAGTTCTAAAAGAATTTATTTAAAGAGGATCAAAGCCGCATTGTTTTTGCGTTTTGTCTGTCAGTCGTCTGTCCGTCATCTTGATATAAAAAAACAACAACTAAAAGTTATTAAAAATTGATTAAACTTTATTTTACGTTTCAAAACATCGCAATAATTTTTAGGTATGAACACAATTGAAAAGTTTATATAATAGATTGTTCCGGATGTTTGTATAAATAGTAAAAGAAAAAGAGAATTTCAGATAAATGTAATACCGTTAATTAAATTTTTTGGATGGTCTCGTATAAAAATTAGATGTACTACAGCCACGTGGAGAGATTTTCATACCTTACTTTGGTGTTTGGATTCTGTTTTCCTTAAAAATCGGAACATAATATTAACGATAATTAGATTTTTTAATGTTTTAGGTAGAAAGTTAAATGTACTGTAAGAGAGTAGTGAGTTAAAATATTTTTCATAAAAATCCGTAAAAACATTATTTCGTAAATGAGAAGATTATTTGTTTATTAATTAGAAGAGGGAGTTCAAACAATTATTTGGCGTTAGTAGATTTTTAAATAAATTCGGAAATTTCTGGCGACGATTTGTAAGAAACAAAATCCGGAACTTTCTTTATCGATTACAAAACTTCTATGTTATGTTTTACAAGAAAATTAAATGTCTAAAAAGTAATTTTCAGTAATCAATTCTAGTAAATTACTTTTTTTAAAAGCCTTATGCGATTTCAAACAATCATTAGGCATAATTCATGTTTTATAAAACAATATCCGGAACATTTTTACACTTAATGAAATATAAGTCAGTATAGAGATTATGATTTAGCATTAATATGCTATTTACATAAAAAACGGAACAACATATTATTGATAATGTGTTATTGCAACGTTTAAGCATGGAAATTGAATGTAATATAAATTAGAAGAGCAAACAAACATTTGTTGGCGTTGATTAGTTTTGCACAAAAAAATCCGGAACAATCAATTTTAGATACTTAAAACTATTGAGATGTTATGGGAGGAACATTAAAGGGTAAATCAGATTTTCAATAGCTTTTAGAGTTCTAGTTTTTTAAATCTAATCGTGACGGACAGACCGACCAACAGACAAAACGCACAAAAATAAGCTTCTTTTATTCGGATGGGGGCACTAAACAAAAAATAAATAAAATCTGATTTTTAAAAAAAGTTTAAGGAATTGGTTTAGCACCTGATCATGTTGCGACGTTACGCTACTGCACGAAAATCGCTGCATAAAAAGTTCATTTAAAAAAATGTGCGTGATATTTACATACAAAGTGCATTATTAGCCTTTATAAACAAACAGAAAGGTTTTCTTTTTAATTTTAGCAGCTAGTTGACCAGAAAAAACGTCTTTAACTATTATTTATATTTGTTGTAAACATTTCCTGTACATTTTAAAAATATATTTGACTTGGTGATACTGAAAATACACAAAAATTGTCCATCTTTGTTAGCATATTGTAACATTGCCTCCCTTACATTTACGTAATTGTTTTAGAATTGGTGTATTTTTATGAAAAAATCGCTTGCATAATTAATTTTATAAATTAAACGGTTTGCTTTTAGAAAACCAAAAGTAGCCGTTGCACCTAAACTTTTCAAGCCGCATTTAATGATGAAATAATATTTTTCATATCTCTTCTAGTTTTCGAGATCTGAGTGTGACAGACGGACAGACGGACAGACGGACATTTTGCACAAACCTAATAGCGGCTTTTTCCCCTTACGGGGGCCGCTAAAAAAGTGAATATGAAACTGCCATCTTGGATAAAGAGCAAGCATATCTGCATGAAAGTAACAACTTGAATAGTTTCTGTCAGCTACGCTATTCCTCTCTTCAATAACATATGCCAGATTTTTTTTTCTTTTATTATATACATAGATATGTGTCAAGCCATATCTTATTTTTTGTTTCCCGCTAACTTATCATATCTTGATAAACTCGGGTGGCATCCATATACAAAAGGCTTGCTTGTTGTATCTGTGTGTGAGTGAGTGAGAGAGAGAGAGAAGAGGGATAGAGAGAAAGGTGGAGAACAAATCAGAGACAAAACGATATCAACAAGCTCCATTTAAAGCGACTCCTTTGTATCAAAGCCCCCCCCCCCCCCAACTCTAACAAATGGGCCTGTTTGTTGCGTTCCAGTACAAAATAAACATGGGCGTACTTTAAAGACACGAACCTCGCGCGTTCCAACCTGCACTTTCAGTGTTTCCCAAATGTACCATCTTACATCTATTACGATCATTACTGGGCCTCTAGATTTACAGTCACGTGGAGTCAGACCAAAGTTGGTTCTGATGTTGGTTTAAACAAATGCAATCAAAAAGAATATACATCCTAGAAGTGCAAATTAAAAAAAAAAAAGATGCGCGTGCATGTCGGAAACAATCGTTCCGGAGACGTCACGTGACAAGATGGCGCCTAAAAAGAACGATTTTTGTGTGTGTTTAGTAAAAAAAAAAATGGTATCAACAGATTTCAATGAAGTTATGATAAAAAGTGACGAAAATACAAAAGTACATTTCATAATATGTGTTGTAATGACATAGGAAATGCAGTGGCGGAGATGCTCATACAATTTGGAGAGGTGCATCATACCTGTTTTAACATTTGCACCACAGGCCGCTCAGTAATCTATCAGGAATATCATTCTCTTGTGTGCAGATCTAAATGGAAATTATACATCACTTCCATTTATTTCAGGTAACAAGTAATGTCATGTAGCACTACAGCTTATTCCAGATAGTTTTTTATTTGATTTTAGGCAGCACTTCCCGTAAAAAAATACGACCCTGCTTCACGGTGGCGCCCGGTGGAAGAGGTCGTTGAAGGAAACGATTAGGCCCAATGAATAGCGAAACAAGACTCGCGTGGGACTTACCTAAGGAGTCCGATAGTATTTCAATAGCACTGTGCGGGGTTGTAAAGGATTTCCCTCGACCATGTCAACAATCCAGGTGCGCCCTTAAAAGGGCTGTCTCATAAATGGCTGCACGGTTAGCGTGGTTTAAAGAAGGAAAATGGCGAAGGTTCCCGATGTGCGAGTTTCTAGTCCGCAAGTCCGGAGCGTCCGAATCAATGAAAATGACAGTGCGAAAATAGACACTAGCAAGTGCCTCTTCCAGACAGAATACTTTGTTCAATCAGGCCGGCGAGAGGGAGCTCTTTTTCGCTTTTGTTGGCCTAGAGTTTCAAGACCCTATAGGCTCAACTCTACCTGACAGTTTCGAATTGGTAGCATTTCAACTAATTTCAGGTTGCGTCACAAGTATTGTTATTGTATGTCTCAAATATATATTTTTGGCAGTTTTCTCTAATGTCAAGTAGCACTGTCTGTAACTAGTGTCAAGGAGCATCACAACTGTGTCACAGAATTCTATAACTTATTTCAGGTTGTCTTTAAACACCAATGTCACTGTAACTAAATTTCGGGCGTCAATGCAGATATCGTTACGTATCTCTTTAATTAATGTAAGTTAGAACATCAGCTAATGTTTAGTTACAGCAGACCGAGTGACCGCCCTTGAAACCGAAATTCAACATTTGTGCTATTTCCATTATTTGAATCTACGATACTTCGATTCAGAAACAAAAGCTCTTCTAAACTTGGTAAATTAGTGGGGGGTTTTTTAAACTTATACCATTGATTTTACAAAATGTAAGTATTATAAGGATGGACTTCTTTAAACATTAAATTGATCGAATATCTCCACCAAGATTACATGTTTTTAAAGATGTGAACTTAACGCCACTATAAACTTACTAAATGGTCTCCTTTCGTCATTCCATCTGGACCGTCGGACATGAGTCCAGACACTTGAGACATCAATAATTTTCTAATGGCGTCTTTTTACAAAGCTTATATATATTTTATATTCACTCTGTCTGTCTGTCCGTCTGGGTTGAATCTTTACACATTATTTATCCCTATTCGCGTTCTTGGATTAGTTTATCATCCAGTAATGACCTCTGAGATACCTGTCTATCTGAAATTTAATCGTCGTTTTTGGTCATCTCATGTTTGCTACATAGCAGGAGCGTAGCGAGAGGGGGGGGGCAAGGTGGGGAAGAAGCCCCGGTGCACGTATCCCTCCCATTTCCAATGAATGCAATCATCTGTCATTTAAGAACCACAACATTACAGTTTTTGATAAATAGCAGGATTTAAATAGATCCTTGAAACACGAAAAGGAGGGGGGCGAGGTGGCCGTGTGGTCAAGCGCTTGGCTTCCAAACCTGAGGTCCTGAGTTCGAATCGTAGCGAAGACTGATTTTGAATTTCGGGAATTTCTAGTATGCCCCTGAGTCCACTCAATTCTAATGGTTACCTGACTTTAGTTGGGGAAAGTAAAGGCGATTGGATTGTTATGCTGGCTTCATGGCACCCTGCTCATTAACCACTGAAACACGATAAACATTAATAATAATTAAAAAAAATAAATATATAGAAATATAAAAGAAATATATCGAATCTGAAGCAGTTACAACTGCTTCAAGCATACATTTGTATTGCTAAAAATTTTTTTTGTCCTTTTCTTCCCAGTGTATCCCTTTTTTGTTGTTGTAGTTTTTTTTATATTATATAAGTTTTGTTGTTTTGTGTTATATCTATCTCTTTCTCCTAATCTGTAGTGCTGATGTCACTTAAACGGTGCAGCAGACTCAATCAATTAGACAAAACAGATGTGCTAGAAGACCATCAGATGAAGAGGGAAGAAACGCTTGCAAGAACACACAACAAAAAATGAAAAAAAATAAAACGCCAAAATCTGATGACGTCAATGGTCTATGAAGCACGTGATGCACACCAGAACGCGAATCTCGCGTGACATTCAAAACACCTTATAAATGATCTGCCCGAAATAACAATAGTGGTTATACAAACACGAGTAGTCTTAGGAACATATGCACGCCAAGGGAAATGACTGCGTTTATTTCAATCCACCCCCCACGCCATAATAAGAAAAAGAAAATGAGAAAGTAAAAATCAACAGCAAAGGTTTATTTATATATATATATCGACAACGAAAGAAGTATAAGATGTATCTACCTGCTTGTTTGTCATACAAAATATCAAGTGTCTTCGACCTAGAGACAGGTGTGCTCGTTTCATATTTGATAACGTAATTATGTGGGTCGCAATTTTAATGATTTGTACGGTAGGTATTTGACTGCCAGCGTGATCTTCCTGAGTTCGAGACCCAGCACTTTTTCTTAAGTTCGTTGATTATCCTACTCAGTAGAAAGTTGTAAAAACGACCTCGATTTCCAAGAAACAATTTCCACACACACACACACATAATTATGAATTTATAAAGTCACTGTTCACAAATATCCCCAAGTCATCGTCTAAATGTGGTTGATGCCTGTGGTTCTCAAGCTGTGTTCCGCGAAACATTATGACTGAATAGGTGTTCCACAAACTATCAGAGTAATACAATAGTAAGTCTAAGTGTGAATTGATTCCTAAGTAAATGCAAAAAAAAGAAAAAGAAAAACATCAGTCTGAACTTTGACCTGATCTAGATTCTGACTCTAATTTGAAACAAAGATCAACCATTAAATCAGTGATTCCCAAAGTGGTCTATATGGACCCCCAGGGGTCTACGAGGACTTCAAGGGGGTCTACGGAAGTGAACAAAATAAATTGGGGGTCTATGTTAGTGGATCTCATTGAAGCATGTCCATTCATGAAATTAACTCATACACACAATAATGGAATGTCATGATTATGTATTTCATATTCTTGTTTGTTGTTGTTGAGTCAATTTATGTAATACATATTAAATTTTAATTTGGTTCATTTTAATTTGAATTTCATTAATGAATGGCCTAGAAATAATAAAAAAATATTAACTTGAGTTTTTTTTTAAAAATGCAACTGGAAAACATGGCAAGGGTCTAGGAGACAAAAACGTTTGGGAACCACTGCATTAAATGATTTCTGGTCAAGTTTGACTGAAGTGTTCCACAAAATGTCCAACCAAGCTATCATTATGTGACTTCACTCCCCTTCAGCCAGTTAGTATGAAGCAGGATTCTCTTATGTTACATAAAATTCAGAGTCTAGATAAAGGCTTGACTCATCATTAGATACTACCATTGAACTTACCAAATAAAGTGCCCGATATCAAGAAGATGTGCCATTCTAGGACACCAGGCCATCAAAGGAACCAAATCGTAAATGTTTTAATCTGTATCTTATTGTAGCTTAATACTTAAATATTATTGTAAAATATAAATTGAGGATATAAATTGTGCTACGTAAGATCTACAGTGGGCACAATGAGTTAACGTTAATAATATAACGAATTACTATATTCCAACTTAGGAATAAATATTTATTGTCAATTCATGACAATGGTTCATGGATCTTAACGAGTGGACACCTACTGTAATATTAAAAACAAGAAATACCACTAAAACAAAGACAAATACAATTATAATGTTATCTAGTAGAGTGTGACCAAACTAAATATCAAACGACCAAATAGCGTCACTTTGTAAAATCGATAACAAGTAGTGCTCATGTCCAAATAGCGCCAATATTATTATCGTATTTTATCTTTTTAAATAAATATTTATCCCGTATTAAACTCTAATATTGTCAATATAAATAAACAAACATTACTGAACATAGTTTGTAATAGACAAAATGATAAATTATGTAAATTTTCCCCATATTGTTATTATTCCAAAAATGTGCTTGAAAAATATACAAGCATATTGACACCCAAAATAATGTCTTATCTTATATATTACAGAAGTTGTTTTTTTCCGAAACGAAGATAATATACGCCCTAAGCATTTAATGTGTCAATATAGTCAATGGCGTAAACTCTGCAAGTCGTTGGTTTTCCTGGAAGATTCAGGCAGCCCATTCCATTCTCTAATAGCACTTGGAAATAAGGAGCGCTTGTAGGAATATGTAATAGTTCCAAACAAGTTAGATTTACCAAACGTGCTGTCAGAGACAGCCACGTAACAGTGGCCAACAAGTCGTCTGTTAAATTAGACGCTTTAAGCATGCTTGCAGTTTTGCTTCGTACTCCAAAATTGTGTATTGAAGACTTCTGTTCTCATGGAGGATCTGCTGAAGAGAGTCTGGATGTGGATTTAAAATCAAGCAATGGAGGCCTAATGTAATGGGCGAATGACATGGAAAGACAATAGACAGAGGTTTGCTAGCTAAGCCGTTTATGCAACTGAGCCACACAGCCCACTGTGATGGATCACTTCAACTGAGCTATACAGCCCACTGTGATGGATCACTTCAACTGAGCCACACAGCCCACTGTGATGGATCACTTCAACTGAGCCACACAGCCCACTGTGATGGATCACTTCAACTAAGCTATACAGCCCACTTTGATGGATCACTTCAACTGAGCTACACAGCCCACTGTGATGGATCACTTCATCTGAGCCACACAGCCCACTGTGTTGAATCAGTTCAACTGAGCCACACAGCCCACTCTGATGGATCACTTCAACTGAGCCACACAGCCCACTGTGATGGATCACTTCAACTGAGCTACACAGCCCACTGTGATGGATCACTTCAACTGAGCTGCACAGGCCACTGTGATGAATCACTTCAACTGAGCCACACAGCCCACTGTGATGGATCACTTCAACTGAGCTACACAGCCCACTGTGATGGATCACTTCAACTGAGCCACACAGCCCACTGTGATGGATCACTTCAACTGAGCCAAACAGCCCACTGTGATGGATCACTTCAACTGAGCCACACAGCCCACTGTGATGGATCACCTCTGTTAGGGTTGTTGGAGGTTGGCTCCGCATGACGCTGTGTGGTCTGATCACACAATTTTCAGCTGCATCCTCAGCATAGTATTGTAGCTGGTATTGTCAAATTACAACAGTATAACTTGTATGTCAAAGGGAAAACAAGCCTTGTTTAATACCAAACGAATGAATGACAGAATCTCTCTTGTTTATGTTCACACCTATGTCTAAAGTCGGTCAAATACTGGTCCACTTGCCTTTTTTTCAAGCCTGTTCTGTTTACAATATACTCCCATGATGCTTGCGCCGCGTTGACTGATGGTCTCTATTCTGGAACTATAGCTTCTGCTACAACAAGGGCAGACAAATCCCTTGCTATTGTAGCCAGCCACCAAAGACGATTGTTTCCCTTTCTGTTTACCGTAAGGTTGAACAGACACATTTGTTGCATTGATCGACATACGGGGGACGTTTGGTGATCTAGGCTAAACAGACGCTGCACCCATCTATTTCAGAATCTTGGGGATTTCAATGTCTAAAATAATCTAGAACAGAAAAAACCCATTCAAATTTCTTGTACATTTACATGACATTAGTTAGATCTTACGAATATAACTAGAGAGATGAGTATGGAAAACATTTTTCTATCCAGCTTTAGTTAGAAATCGATCAATTTTTTTGAGGTACTTTGAATAGCTTTATTTAAACAAAGCATCTAGATAAAAAGGTGCCAAAATATACCAGAGAAAATTAAATCTTTCCTTAAGATAAAAGGAAAATATCATTTATCAAATATTTTTTAACATTGATTTCAAGGTCGGACGAAGTTTCAGAAAAACCTTCTTTGGAAAGGATTCTCAATATTGGAGGTTAATGTATAAGTATCTTACTAACATTTGCCAATCTAGTGAACAAAATACAGGAGTACTGACAAGTTATGTATTTAAAAAATGTACATCTAAAATGTCTGTGCACCTTTTCACACTGTAAAAATACATTCCCAAGTTCTAACGCTTATAATAAATCTTTTATATAATATGTACCTTTGGTAGGGGGCGCGGTGGCTGAGTTTTTAAGCGCTTTGCTTCCGAACCTGAGGTCCTGAGATCGAATCTCGGAGATAACTGGGATAATGGGTACTTGACTTTAGTTGGGGGGAAATAAAGAAGGTTGGTCGTTGTGCTGGCCAAATGACACCCTGCTCGTTAACCGTTGGCCAAAGAAACATATGACCTTAACATCATCTGCCCCATGGATCGCCAGGTCTGAAAAAGGAAGCAACCGGCCACGTTTACTTCATGTAATCATTAAAGCTGGGGGGGGGGGGACTCAGAGTCGCCCTGACGGTCCTGAATTTGAAAATCCCAGTCTTTACCAGGATTCGAACTCGAGACCCTCCGGAATCCAAGCGCATTACACCGCGCCCGTGGTTAGCTTCAGTATTTAAAAAGAATCTCCACTGTGAAATGAAGTCTTAAGGAAGTTGAGTTTGTCGCTGAGAAAAAAACGTTCACACTACAACTTAAACGAGAGACAGGTTGCATTGTTTTCTTGATTCCATTGATGAGTGCTCAACACTAGGTCTGGATGTCTGACGAGGAAATGACTTGAGGAAAGTGAGTAGACTCACCTCTGATGAGGCACAGATTGACTGTTTGTATTGGCATGTAACATTCATTGTTGGCACCACATGAGGCAAGAGTGCAATGTGGGTGGCTGGGATGCTTTTGTAATGGGAGGTTCGAACTCTATTGTTATCAGCATGGTATTGTGTGTGTTGTGTGTGTGTGTTGTTTGAGTGTGTGTATGTGTTGTGTTTCTTTTCTTTTGCAGATTTTTTTTCTTTCTAGCTCTCATTGTTTCTGTCCCTTAATCTGTGTCTCTCTACATTACAGTACTCGACTATCTATCTATCTATCTATCTATCTATCTATCTATCTATCTATCTATCTATCTATCTATCTATCTATCTATCTATCTATCTATCTATCTATCTATCTATCTATCTATCTGTCTGTCTGTCTGTCTGTCTGTCTGTCTGTAAATCTATCTATCTGTCTGTCTGTCTGTAAATCTATCTATCTGTCTGTCTGTCTGTCAATGAAATGAAACATCCAGCAATCTTTCCATCTCTCTTTCTCTGGAACCCCCATTTTCTTGTCTCATACCCTGTGTAATGTAATTTCTCCGAGATTGGTGTCAAAAGTCCAATTTTTTTATAACATCACCGACAAACACACACACATATGTTTTTATTGTAAGTCAGAGAACTCTAGTATGACTTTTAACTTACCCACTCTCTCCCCTGCCCTCCTCTCTCCCGCTACCTAAAATCTGACTTTTTTTTTCGGCTTTTTAATTTAATATTTGATATACCCTATGTCATTTGTCAACTGTAACCCTTACACACACACACACACACTTTCACACTCTTTCACACACTCTTCGGCCCTATATTATTACACTGACAGCTACTTACTTTTTTAGCATCCGATTGATCGACGCCTCATTTTACACTTTTAAACTTGTACATTATATATATGATATATATATATCTGCTTTGGTTAGTTTGACCTTTTCTATTTGCATCCTCTAAACATAAGACAAGGAATGTAAGGTATTAGACACACCCACAAACATATCAGTTTCAGGCCTTGAAGGAAAACATGCATTTTCCGAAGGCCCCAATTGAATACTGTAGTCTCTATTCTAGTTTCCCACACTACCGTACATTTATTTTGGTTTTCTGTCTTCTAAATATAAATGGGAATATCAATTTCTTTTTAGTTAGTCGACAATAATTATAAAAGTGATGCAACGATGTATACTAGTAGTAGTCCTCGAAAAACTACGTGTCTGTGCCCCATGAGCCATACATTAAAAAATGTATGTAGTTTTGAGCTTTTTTGTTTTCTTATAAAACATTTTAAACAATTTGTAGAGTAGCGGTGGCTGTGTGTGTGGGTTTAGGATATTAATAATAACTTCAGCCCATAAGAAAGCAATGTCAAAACAACATTTTTAATTTACCACATTGTCTACATCCCAACAGCTGTGGTCGGAGTCCGGCCGGAGAGTGCAGCCAGGCTCTACTCCGACATCGCCGAGATACTGTTGAGCGAGGAGAACCCCAAAGACCTTGCCAGCTCCCAGGCGACTTCCGAAAACTATTGCAAGCTGGTCTTTACGCCACTCGTTTATGACAAGAGCACCGCTGACAGTTTCTACACTAGTCTCATGAGAGGTAAACCATCCATTGAGAACGCTTTTAACACATTTTTTTTTCTAAAACACCCCCCACCCCTCAATTTTTTTTTTCACTGCTTCAGGTGTCTTTTTCTGCATGTTGAGTATCCAGGTGGCCAAGAGATATTCATTATACCGTGTCAGTGAACTGGGTACGGCTTTACGCCTCGCCGACACTTAATCATCGGTTGATGTTGAAAGGATGAAAAATGAAAGTTGAGAAGATCAGCTTTACATGTCCTTAAAATGATTGTAAATGTCCTAGATGACGAGACATGTTGTTTTCACTTGTGCCAACAATACTAGGGTTGAGGCGTGACTAACGAGGCTTTACATTTCTAATGTAAATAAGACTAATGTAAATAAGACGAATGTAAATAAGACGAATGTAAATAAGACTACGAACTATTTCGAGATTTGAGTTCATCATTAATTCCTTTGAGTTCCTCGTGGAACAAAGGGCCTCAAAAAGTAAAGTTCCCATTTCAGACCTTGCCAATCTATAAGGTAGATATAGGTTAAGTCATATGTTTCTGTGGCTCAAGGTTAAAGAGGGTGTCATGTGGCCGCACAACGACTAACCACCTTTATTATTCCCCAATTTATGTCAGGTACCCATTAGAGCTAAGTTGCCTCAGAGGCGTCCAAAGATCCCGAAATCAAAATTTCCAGTCTTTATTACGATTCGAACCCGGGACTACTGGTTCGGACGCTAAGCGCCTTACCGCTCAGCCACCGCGCCTCCTATTTAAAGAGTCAGGGGACTAGGTGAAAAGGGTTTAAACTCGGGACGTTTGAGAGGAAAGATGAAAACTCTGACCGCATGACCAATCTGCTAAAACTGTGCGCTGGATTGGGTGCTTGGAGACAATGACATGCGAATGCATTTAATAACCTACAGGGACCAGATCTAATTGTTTGGTGTGTTTCCTCAGCCAGGGATAATTTTAACGACGGCAACGTGTCGGTGGCTATCGGCCCTTATATGGAGGTGTTCACGTCTACGGATTACGTCATCACCAAGCAGACACACATCCTGACGTCAGCGGCTGGACAGAATGCCGGGATGATGGACCCGGATCGCGTGGTCTCGATCTTGCCAGAACCAAGGTTTGTGTGTCTGTGTGTCTGAAGCTTTGTCGGGTGTCCATTCACTCCTATTAATGTGTCTATTGTTCTTCCATGTCCACTCCCCTAACCTCATCTCGCTACCTTTCTCTTGTCCTTTCTCTCCATCTTTTTTCCTTTTACTCTTTCTCCATTTCTCTCTTTCCCTCTCTGCCTCCCTCTCGCTGTCCACCTATCTGTCCTCTTTCTTTTTCACTCTCCTTTTCTCTCTCCTCCTCTCTCTTTCCCTCTTTATCTTTCTTCCTCCCTTTATCTACCCCTCTCTATCTCCCTTATCTTTTCCAACTTCTCTCCTTTTCTCTCTCTCTCCCCTCTCTCTCTCTCTCTTGCATTTTCTGACTCCTCTTTTTATAAAAACTCTTTTTCTTTGTACCAATGCAGACGTTTTTTTTTAGAATGTTTTGTTGTTTTTTTTGTACATCGTTGAAGAGTTCCATTATTAGTTGCCCAAAGTATCATTCAACTCAATTCCACTATTTTCCAGACACCTAAACTCTAGAAATTTACAAGAAACTTAATGTTACATACCCAATACCAGAAACATATCTTAACGGCTAAGCAGTGAAATTGATGTTTTATAGTGTCTGTTATATATATTTTGTATTCAAAAATAAATGTTAGTCCAGATTAAGAATATTTTCAATTATAACTTAATGCTTATCTGTTAGATATATAAATGTAAATATATTTTTCCATACAAAATCTAATTTGTTGTTTGTTTATTATTTGTAGCTCTTTGTCCAGTGTTATAGCAGCGACTGTAAGAGAATTAAAATGGAAAGATGTCGCCTTCCTGGCCCAAGGTCAGTTTGGACTGAGCTTTCAAAAATGATGTCTTTATTTGACTAGTAAATACAAAAACTCTTATAGATCTTCAAACTTTCTCTCTCTCTCTCTCTCTCTCTCTCTCTCTCTATTTCTTTCTCTCTCTAACTGTCTCTTTCTCAGACACACACACACACACACTTACACACACTCACACACACAAGAGATAGAGACAGACAGAGACAGACAGACACACTCATACACAGAGAGACCACTGACAAACACACATGCACAAAGAGACACACACAGACACACAAACAGACAGAATAAACCTAGTCAAATATATTTAGCTTCTTGATAAAGGTAGTTGACTCTTGTGCTGGCCACAAGCAAACGCTTTTAAAGACCAGCTCACGCGCCATTTTAAACTAACTTACAAAGAGTAAAGCACCTGAAAGAGATAGCAGAAGATTTCTTACAAAGGCCGTGAGATACACATTTTAAACCAAAAGGACATCTACAACAAAAGACACGCTACTGTTACATCAGATCTGTGGCCGTCTCCTCTCCATTAAGGCTAGAGTAGGAAGATTGTAAAACACACGCAGCACTGGTTGTGTGTCTATGTGTGCTTTGCGTATATGTTATAGGTTTGCATCTATATTGCTATTGTTGTAATAATACTGCTGAGGTGGTCAATAAGTAGTTGCACTAAATTTCCATTTTATTTTACCAATAAATTAGCGTATCTTGTCTTAGAAGACAAAAGGAAAGCTTGGCCACAGATAGACAACGATTTAATCTAATTACTGGGGAGGCGCGGTGGCTTGATAGACCCGCTTAGCTTTAGAACCAGGGGTCCTGGGTTTGAATCTTGGTGAAGACTGGGATTTTTAATTTCGAGATCTTTGGGCGTCTCTGAGTCTATGCAGCTCTAATGGGTACCTGACATTTGTTGGGGGAAAAGTAAAAGCGCTTTGTTGTTGTGCTGGCCGCATGACACCCTTGTTAACCGTATGCCACAGAAACAGATGGCCTTTACATCAACTGCCCTATAGACCGCAAGGTCAGAAAGGGGAACTTCACTTTTACTGGAGTACTGCACCCTTTCTTAATAAAATGGACATTACTATTACAGACAAAGCAGCATAACTCTTGTAATACATACATCATCATATACCATATACCATTTAAAAACAGCAAACCTGATATATTCTAAACTATTAATCTTCAGTAGAGTCTTCTAATAGAAAAGATGACGCTTTCTATTACTTTTCTCTGGAAGCCTAAATAAAGCGTTTTTCAAACTGTGGTAAGCCTACCACTGGTGGTATTTCAAACCATGCTAAGTGGTTTTGGTGTGATCTCTGCAATGAGGTAGTTACAAACCAGTGCATGAAGCCAGACATTTCAACCCCGGTCACTTCATCCCTGGCTATTTCTTTCCCGGTCACTTCTTCCCCGGTCACTTCATCCCAGGTCATTTCATGAAAGAAAAAAAAATCAACAAACAAACATAGAAACTATTTTATTCCCCTGCTAACGTAAACATTACAATGCAATCCAATTATCTGATATAAACTTTTTATGTGTAATGTTTGTCTGGCACTGGTATGATGGCTTTATGGCAAAATATGTAGGTCGCTGCTAGGTAGTCACAGTCATGTAACACTTACTGCAGTCATTCTTAAACTTCGGAATTGAATACATTGCCATTATTATTAAGAAATCGCCTTAATTTCGTCATTCTAATTCTTTTTTATCTCATTCGTGACGTGCACATAGTTACAGACCACTTAAATTAAGGACTACATGTGGTTAGCTGCCCATGGTCAATAAATGAGACTGACACTAACACAGTTACAGTGCATTGTCTATTTTTTTTTTTTTTTACGAAGACTTCTTCTTCTTCTTTCTTCTTCTTCGTTCTCATTGTTATGTTGGAGTGTTCATATGACTAGACCAATACATGAGATGAACTGCGCAGTGGTTTCCAAATCAGGGAGCTCTCTATATAGTTTTCTTTCTATTGGGGGTCTTTTGGGGACAGTGTCTTGTACGGGCCTCTTGGTAAAGAGAGCAGTTTTGGAGGACGTGGTCGGCATTCTCTGGTGATACTCCACATGGGCAGATTTCACTGGCTCCAATTTTGAGCTTCCGGTACATGTGTTGTCGCATTCTGTTGTGTCCGGTCCTGAGTCGAAAGATTAGACGTTGGTCTTGTCGGGATAGCTTATAGTAAGCGTCATCTTTCTTGTGATTTGGATGAGAGCTCGTCCATTTCTCATTTATTTTATTTACAATTAATTTCTTCAATTCTTCTGGATAGAGTGCAGAGTTTATTTGTGAGTTAGTTCTTCCACTGTTGGCGAGTGTGTCAGCCTTCTCATTTCCTTCTAGTTGTATATGAGCTGGTATCCATTGAATAACAGTTTTTTTTTGCTGTTGTTGAGCTTTGTAAGTGCTGTTCTGAGGTTTTTAATATAAGCGGAATCAGAGTTTTGCAAGCTTTGGAGGGTTGTTTTCGTTCGGTTAGAAAGACAATCTGACTGTGTGGGGAACTTGGATGATTTGCTAGCATGGTAGCAGCTAGTGCTAGTGCTTCCCTTTCTGCTCTGTGACTGTCAGAGAGCTCTCCAGTTGCAATGGATTTTTCTAGTTTTCCTCCATCTGGCCATTCGATAAGTATTCCAGCTCCTCCATTTGAGGTGGCTTTATGGGATGAGTCATCCGTGTAAACTCTGATCCACTGATTGCTAGGATAATTGGTATGTAGAAAACAGTTCACTATTTCCTTGAGCTCTGTTGGTCTGTAATCAGATTTTCTTTTTATGCTTTCAATATGGTCCCTTATAGTAGGAAGAGGGCTTTCGTCCCAGGGTGGAGATTCATTATAGTGTATCGAGGATTCCATAGTAATTTTTTCAAGTTGGTGTTTCTTTTTTTAGGTTTAGAGATTCCTGTATGAAATTGGTCCATTTGAGACGTTTTTTTGTGCCAGTTTTGTGGATTTTTGTTCTGAGTAGGTGCCTCTCAAAGGTTTCCAATTTAGTGAATTGGGAAAGGATTTTTATTTCTCTTCTTTCATCCAGAGAAATCAGGGCAGCGGTTTCCTCCATAGCTCTTATGGGTGTTGTTTTGATTGCTCCTGTCATTATCCTTAGACCAATATTTTGAACCTTGTCTATTTTTCTTAGGTTGGTTTGGGCTGCTGAGCCCCATGCTGTGGCACTATATTCTAGTACAGGTCTTTACGTAACTGGTATAGGTCTTTTTCAGGATGTTGTGATTAGCTCCTCAATCTGTGCCAGCTAATTTTTTCAAGAGGGATAGTCTCTGAATGCCTTTACTCTGTGTTTTATCTATTTGGTTTTTCCAGGTTAGTCTCGGGTCATAGGTGACTCCTAGATATGTAGGGCTGTCATTTTTTTCTAAAGCTTCATATCTAATGATAATTTTATTGTTTGTTGTTTTGTTGACAGAATATGGTATATGTTGTCTTTTTTGTGTTGATGGACATGCCCCAGTCTTTGGACCAATTATTGAGTATATCAAGAGCATCTTGTAATCGAAATTTCGATGTTCCTACATATTTTTCTGTGCTAATTAAGGCAAGGTCATCTGCATACATGCTGATAAATCGATATCTTAGGCTCATAAGGTTTATTCATACTAAGGGATTGATACACTTCCTCAACTGTTGCCCCCCCCCCCATGCGACCCGCACCACCCGCACATCGCAAGGTACGGCTCTGATGATTAGTGTCCAAAATTATTAGTAGCGTGAAAGTAGTTATGTATCTTATGAAAAATGAAATACAGACGTGTCTTATAGTTCAAAGTTTACTTTTCAGCTCTTACCATGTTGGACTATTACCATGGCTTCATTTGGTTAGCTATTTCATTTAACTCATAAGACATTACCATTATTGAGAAAGTAGCATACCTCTTGTAAAACGTATATTTACCATTTAAAAAGAGCATCAAAAGAATATTAGATTGAGAGAATCCGAGCTATACATATCCTCAGAAGGATAATGGAAGATGCTGTAAGCATTGGAGAAAGAAGAATAACTAACTTGCACTTAGCAGATGACATTGATGGCCTAGCAAGGACAGAAGAAGAACTAGCTGACCTGGTGATGCGCATTGACAAGACTTCCGCAGCAAATAAATGCAGAAAAAAACAAAACAAATTATGACCAATAGCCAACAAGGAAATCGACAACTGGTTGCAGAGGGTTAGGGCTTCACGATGGTAGATATGGGTAAGAAAGGAATCCTCAAAGGTTCGCCAATGAAGACCACCAAAGTGTTGGAAGTCGTGGCGGATGCAGACACTTCATCGGATGTTGCTGATGTGGCCAGTACACCAGTTGTAGCTGTTGATGCGGAGTTTGGTACCCAAAGTGGCAGAGGATTCAAACCAAACAAGCTGTCCCGCTCTAGAGTGCATGTGAGGTCCGCTCCTGGGTCTCCAACAAAATCAAAAAAAGAAGAGATGCTTATCTGTCTCCTCGTGATAGGAACTTTTCGCGAGCCCGCGTATTATAAGAGAAGTTGTAAGCCCTTCTAAAATGAGTCTTGATGTCTTATGAACAAGGAGAAATACATTGTTCACCTATCAAGAAAATACAAGCCAGACTTCATATTCATTCAAGAAACAAATATCGACACACATTATAAATCACGCTAATACACATCCGACATAGGGCTGAAAGAGGGCTGGTTTAGCCTAGGAAACGCGTGTAGAGGGGTAGCTATTTTCCAAGTCTCAGATAGGTTTAAAGTAGTGCATGTATTTAGTGACACCAGGGGAAGTGATCATTAGAGTAGAAGCAGAAAACCAAACATTTACACTTACAAACATCTACGCACCAGCAAAGAGAGCAGAAAAACAGGATTTGTTTTGAAAACATGAGCGATACACTACACAAAATTATATTGGGAATATGTTGGTTATGGGAGGGGACTTTAACTACATAACTTCTGCATTAGATAAAGAGACTACTTTGGCAGTGGGCCCTCCCTCTCATAAGACCTTTCCGAACCTTAATTTCTTAGAGGAGATGGATATTTTAATTTAGTTGATGCTTACAGGACATCAGAACCTATGGGTCGTGATACAACCATGGTGCACAGGCCATACCCCGTCTCGACACGCTTAGACAGAGCGTATAATAATTTCTTTATAAGTCGGGTATCTTATTTGGAAGAAACATTAGAATACACAGACCACAACACGGTGCTAGTTACTTTGCACATAAAAAAACAAAGAAATTTTAAAATAAAGTCATCCCACTGGAAATTTAACAATTCTCTGTTGGATATTCCCCTTTTCGTGGAATCAGTTTCTATTAATCTTAATTCTTACTTACAAGATATAAAGGATCCACATTTCGATTTAACACTAACATGGACACTCCTAAAAAAATTATATCAAGCAGCAATAGCAGTAAATATCTACATTAGCTCAGGAACAGAGGAAGCAAGAATATGAACATTTCAAATACACATTACTACATACGGATGATGAAATGGTTAAAACAGACACTCTTTTTAGAAGAATTGAACAAGTATATTTCTAGGGGTGCTGTGATTAGGTGTAAAAATAACTTCAGCAATGAAGGTCCTAGCAAACTATTCCTATTGTTCGAAAAGAACGTACTATCAAGTAAAATTATAAACAACATCATAGATAGTGAGGGGAATAAAGTAGATAATTATAAAGATATTAAGAATGTATTTACAAAACACTTTACTACTATATACAGTGAAGAGCCAGTACATACTGATGCTCAAGATAATTTTCTAAAATTTTGCAAGCAACTGGACAAGACATGAAGATCTTTTAGGGAGTGCATTTACGCTAGACGAACTTAGGACTGCCCTAGATTTGACTAAGAACAATAAATCACCCGGTCCAGATGGCTTAACCTTTGAATTCTACAAAACCTTCTTCCCCCTGCTAGTGTTCTCTTACTGCGACTATATAGCGACGCCATTAAAATGAGGCAATTTCCTGCAAATTAGAACGAAGCATACTTCACAAAAGTACCTAAAACATCAGAAAATAACACTTCACCTAGCGACTATAGGCGTATTCCACTTTTCAACACAGACTATAAAATTCTTAGAAAAATGATTTTCCTAAGGATGAAACCACTCATTAACCAACTTATAAGGTACAACCAGTACCGTTGTAACCCTGACAGAAACATGGCATGACGCAATTTTACGGGATTTTATCACGTACAGTAAGGATAAAAACATCAATGTGTCTCTTTTATCTGTAGATCAAGAAAAAGCCTTTGACCGAGTAGTCCATAGCTTCGTGTTCAATATGCTTGGAAAATGTAAAATAAGTTCCCTGTTAATCAGATATATAAAGCTTGTCTATACGAATGCAACAAGTAGATTGATAATTAATCATTCTCTCAGTAGGAGTATCCCCATACAAGGGTCTGTCAGACGGGGCTGTCCCTTATCCCCCTTCTTGTATATCCTTTGCTTGGAGCCCTTCTTGGAATCTATAAGATCGGACCCCTCTATTATTGGGATCTAAAAATTAAATTATATGTTACATAGGTTGGGGTTGAAAAAAAAATAGCCTGTACTTCTTTTAACTACCTTACAAAACAACGCCTTGATCCAACTTTCTAAAAAATTTTCAAATTTTTTGTAGTGTTAAAAAGTCTCCATGTCCAGTCTAGATATAGTATATATAAGTCTATGGCTATTCTTAGATCACATTTTTTGCTCTGAATATATTCTCTTTATAAATAAAATAAATTATACAATTTGTTTAAAAAAATAGGTTACTTACAAAAAGTGAAAAAGTTTTGATTGCAAAGGTTATAGCACCATTTTTAAAGCGTAAATAATTTAGTTAAAAAATTCCTCCCTATCAACTTTTACGGGCAAAATTCCATTCTTCATGTATGCCTTGCAAAAGAGATTTTTGCAGGAGTTTGTGCGTTAATAAACATTATACATTTTTAAAGCACATGAGAATATAGAACCCTTGATGCCTTGGTACGAGATATAGCCTTCACTTCCTATGGAATAATCTCTCCTCATTTTTTTCTTATGTGTCGCTAATCCTTCTTTATTTTTCATTGTGAAATAATTATTGCGTCTGATTTAATAATTACAAAAGCCAGATATGTAGGAACTAAGGGATGATACAATATGCAGCAGAAATGATCAATTTAGTCTAAATATTGCACACATTCCGACTACCTAAAGGGGTCATTCTTTTGTGGTCTTTGTAGAAGAGTATTTAAAAACCCCAAAGCCGTTCGTCGTATTTGGTGGCAAGCTGTTTGAATAGAAATGGGTTTCTAGCAATGTCTGTAGCCTCTTCCCTACAGGAGGTACACTGCCCTAAGGTCCTCCATGAAGTTGCGGCGCCCAATTATACGAGGACGTCCCTGTTAGCGTTTTCCTCGTTTCGGACCCCATGCTGTTTTTATCTTTGGTGCGCGCGATTCATTCTGGCCTAGAGAACATGTCCCGAAACCTCATGAGGCTTTCGAAAACGATTTGATATGTGGTTGATCACCCCTTTTCCGCCTAGGAATTCTCCTTCTGTGACCCATCTCTGTGACTCTTAAAATCGGTTATATATAAGTGTACATTGTGTTAGGCACTCAACTAGCCTAGCAACTCGCCATACTGACGGACCTTTAATGCGACATTTAGTGACGTCACGGACATTGAGGTTTGGTTTGTTTATATTTTATATGTTATTTTATTCAGTTGTATTAGGACTTCAAAGTGATAACATTTATTATTGACAGAGCGACCCAAAAGGCTACACTACATCCATATTTAAAAAGAATATTTAATAGTGAGTTAATTCCAAACAAAAGCCAATTAAATAGTTTAAGTTTACTCTATTATTTGAATGTAAAATAGTAATCAATTCTGTTGTAAAATCACTAAACTTCTTTCGAATCGTTGCAGACGATTTCTCTCCAGTGCTGAGCATGGGACAAAGTGGCATACAGGTCTGGCCGATCAGACTACCCAACAAAGTGAAGTCCCCCGACGATCCGGAACTTAAACGGAACCTGATAGAGTTGCGAAAGTCTCAGAGGAAAATCTTCATCCTTCACTCGAACAACCGAGATGTCGTCATGAATGTCTTGCAGGCGGTAAGGTGACCTTGACCTTGACGAATGAACTTTAAATTATGTTTTTCTTTTCAAGTTCAAGATCTGGGGCACGTTGAAAACACATGGCCAGATTTCCACTACATGCGTTCTTATATTTAATTATGAAACACGCTCTCTTATTATGGAATAGAAGTGTGTTTAAAAACATGTTTATATACCACTTTCTATTATTAGCAGACCTTTTTTAAAACATATACCCAAATCATTAAAGAGAAGGTTCCAGGTAAAAACCCATAGTACACTATCATATCTAATGTATTATACCAGGACCGGCCTTGGATAATCGGTGGCCCTAGGCAAAGTGAATTTGGTGGCCTCGCATGTAATAGAAAAAATAAATAAACAGCGAATACTAAACTAAAATTAGGCATTGATTGACAACCTGGTGTACTCCAACAATGAAATGGTGGACCTCACCACTTCTTGCTAAGCGAGGCCCACACCATTCGGAGGTTCTAGGCGGCTACCTAGTTTGCTAGATGTCACAACCTCTGGACAGTTTAGACCAATAGCTTGTAGCCACGTCACTGGTCGTTTTGACACCCATTTCGCCCCAGGGCAAAAACAATGTCAATGAAAATTATTTTTTTTTACCATAACTCATACCTTGCAACAGAGTGTCTGCTAACATTTTCATCGCTAGAAGGAAATTGAAAAGGACGAACTAGCGGTTACAAGATTGCGTACTTACACGACATAGGAGGATGTCAAGAGACTCGTATACTTTTATAGATCATCACTTACCACTCATCGTCTGCCAAATGCAATTGTCTCCCTTCTATCTATAACAAAATGAACACAGACATTCAAATTATCTTCTCGACTTGAGTATGTAACAACTTGACAACCAAAAAAAAAAACCTCCATATAACGATAGAAATATTTAAGCTGGAAAAATAAGAGTAAGATACTCCATACACAAGAGATCGCTAAGAAACATTTTAAGTGGAAAGTTGAAAAGGATCAATTAAAATAGCTTGCTGATTACATCGGCGCAAAAACTCAGTTGTCTTTCTTTAGAGTGTCCGTCGCCATGTTTACACCTTAGCAACGGTTGGTGTGGAAAACATACAACTCTAGCCTCATTTTTACCTGTCAGAATGTCAAGTTGACTTGCGCTGTATTTTTCTTTTAAATATAATGTCTAACCAGTTCAAAGGGGTCAAAAGTTCAACTGGAAATATTCTTTAAGGTAAAATTTAAAAACAAAATGAAATTGAAAATCTCTGGAACGAAGGTGTCGGCTTCTCATAGAGTTAGTTTAGTGAGGTTTACGATAGATGAGAAAGTTGGGAAGAAATATTTACCTGGAAATCATCAAACCACTTTTCTAATTTCTCTTGCGAAAATCCATATTACCTGGGGCTAGAACTTTAATAGATATGGAGCCGTTGCAAACGACATTATAAAATTCTTTGGAAGCCTTCTGAGGGCTTTCTTTTACTTTAATTTACAAAGCTAATAGGTTTCTTTGTGTCTCGCAGATGTCAAACGTTCTGTGTCTGTTTTATCCAGGGCAAAAAGGGGAAACTGGGTGAGGGAGTTGTCCTTCCTGTTCTAAGCTCAAACAAAAGAAATCTTGAGTCTCTGATATCAAGTACAATCGAAATAATCTCTAAGCTTCTCTCCAAGACATTACTTATGTTATAGATTTTGTAGATTATTCATTTAGGGCGGAAGAACTATGAATTAGTAGCCTTTTGATGTATCCGGTAAATTCTGGTGTATGGAAGAAATGAATAGTTGATAAACTGATTTTGTTAAAGTTTATAACATTTTTTGTGATTTTTTTTAGTATTGTAGATTATAGTGTAAGAAGCTCTTCATTTTATAGATCATTGTTTGTTTTGCCTCATTGTTGTTGTTTTTTTTCTTGTAATTCATTTGGAAAAATTTTTAATTCAATTGAGCGTCCTTGACATCGTGAATATCTCCAAAAGGTTGACGTCATTAATTCTGCAGTAAACGTCTGCACATTCTCGAAACAACCCGATGAGAATCGGACTTCACCATTGTAGTTAAAAACAGAAGTATAGGGATCGATCAGTAATGTTGATGAGATGGAGAATGTAAGGCTTATCGTGGCCCATTTCTCTAAGTCCACCAGTGAAGACTGAAACTTTGTGGCCTTATCACAAGGTCCTTAGGGCTCACAAAGACCTCCCTTCACTAAGTCCACCAGTGGAGACTGAAACTTTGTGGCCTTATCACAAGGTCCTTAGGGCTCACAAAGACCTCCCTTCACTAAGTCCACCAGTGGAGACTGAAACTTTGTGGCCTTATCACAAGGTCCTTAGGGCTCACAAAGACCTCCCTTCACTAAGTCCACCGCTGGAGACTGAAACTTTGTGGCCTTATCACAAGGTCCTTAGGGCTCACAAAGACCTCCCTTCACTAAATCCACCGCTGGAGACTGAAACTTTGTGGCCTTATCACAAGGTCCTTAGGGCTCACAAAGACCTCCCTTCACTAAGTCCACCGCTGGAGACTGAAACTTTGTGGCCTTATCACAAGGTCCTTAGGGCTCACAAAGACCTCCCTTCACTAAGTCCACCAGTGAAGACTGAAACTTTGTGGCCTTATCACAAGGTCCTTAGGGCTCACAAAGACCTCCCTTCACTAAATCCACCGCTGGAGACTGAAACTTTGTGGCCTTATCACAAGGTCCTTAGGGCTCACAAAGACCTCCCTTCACTAAGTCCACCGCTGGAGACTGAAACTTTGTGGCCTTATCACAAGGTCCTTAGGGCTCACAAAGACCTCCCTTCACTAAGTCCACCAGTGAAGACTGAAACTTTGTGGCCTTATCACAAGGTCCTTAGGGCTCACAAAGACCTCCCTTCACTAAGTCCACCGCTGGAGACTGAAACTTTGTGGCCTCATCACAAGGTCCTTAGGGCTCACAAAGACCTCCCTTCACTAAATCCACCGCTGGAGACTGAAACTTTGTGGCCTTATCACAAGGTCCTTAGGGCTCACAAAGACCTCCCTTCACTAAGTCCACCAGTGGAGACTGAAACTTTGTGGCCTTATCACAAGGTCCTTAGGGCTCACAAAGACCTCCCTTCACTAAGTCCACCAGTGGAGACTGAAACTTTGTGGCCTTATCACAAGGTCCTTAGGGCTCACAAAGACCTCCCTTCACTAAGTCCACCGCTGGAGACTGAAACTTTGTGGCCTTATCACAAGGTCCTTAGGGCTCACAAAGACCTCCCTTCACTAAATCCACCGCTGGAGACTGAAACTTTGTGGCCTTATCACAAGGTCCTTAGGGCTCACAAAGACCTCCCTTCACTAAGTCCACCGCTGGAGACTGAAACTTTGTGGCCTTATCACAAGGTCCTTAGGGCTCACAAAGACCTCCCTTCACTAAGTCCACCAGTGAAGACTGAAACTTTGTGGCCTTATCACAAGGTCCTTAGGGCTCACAAAGACCTCCCTTCACTAAATCCACCGCTGGAGACTGAAACTTTGTGGCCTTATCACAAGGTCCTTAGGGCTCACAAAGACCTCCCTTCACTAAGTCCACCGCTGGAGACTGAAACTTTGTGGCCTTATCACAAGGTCCTTAGGGCTCACAAAGACCTCCCTTCACTAAGTCCACCAGTGAAGACTGAAACTTTGTGGCCTTATCACAAGGTCCTTAGGGCTCACAAAGACCTCCCTTCACTAAGTCCACCAGTGAAGACTGAAACTTTGTGGCCTTATCACAAGGTCCTTAGGGCTCACAAAGACCTCCCTTCACTAAGTCCACCAGTGAAGACTGAAACTTTGTGGCCTTATCACAAGGTCCTTAGGGCTCACAAAGACCTCCCTTCACTAAGTCCACCAGTGAAGACTGAAACTTTGTGGCCTTATCACAAGGTCCTTAGGGCTCACAAAGACCTCCCTTCACTAAGTCCACCAGTGGAGACTGAAACTTTGTGGCCTTATCACAAGGTCCTTAGGGCTCACAAAGACCTCCCTTCACTAAATCCACCGCTGGAGACTGAAACTTTGTGGCCTTATCACAAGGTCCTTAGGGCTCACAAAGACCTCCCTTCACTAAGTCCACCGCTGGAGACTGAAACTTTGTGGCCTTATCACAAGGTCCTTAGGGCTCACAAAGACCTCCCTTCACTAAGTCCACCAGTGAAGACTGAAACTTTGTGGCCTTATCACAAGGTCCTTAGGGCTCACAAAGACCTCCCTTCACTAAGTCCACCAGTGAAGACTGAAACTTTGTGGCCTTATCACAAGGTCCTTAGGGCTCACAAAGACCTCCCTTCACTAAGTCCACCAGTGAAGACTGAAACTTTGTGGCCTTATCACAAGGTCCTTAGGGCTCACAAAGACCTCCCTTCACTAAGTCCACCAGTGAAGACTGAAACTTTGTGGCCTTATCACAAGGTCCTTAGGGCTCACAAAGACCTCCCTTCACTAAGTCCACCAGTGAAGACTGAAACTTTGTGGCCTTATCACAAGGTCCTTAGGGCTCACAAAGACCTCCCTTCACTAAATCCACCGCTGGAGACTGAAACTTTGTGGCCTTATCACAAGGTCCTTAGGGCTCACAAAGACCTCCCTTCACTAAGTCCACCGCTGGAGACTGAAACTTTGTGGCCTTATCACAAGGTCCTTAGGGCTCACAAAGACCTCCCTTCACTAAGTCCACCAGTGAAGACTGAAACTTTGTGGCCTTATCACAAGGTCCTTAGGGCTCACAAAGACCTCCCTTCACTAAGTCCACCAGTGAAGACTGAAACTTTGTGGCCTTATCACAAGGTCCTTAGGGCTCACAAAGACCTCCCTTCACTAAGTCCACCAGTGAAGACTGAAACTTTGTGGCCTTATCACAAGGTCCTTAGGGCTCACAAAGACCTTCCTTCAGTGGCAGGATAAAAGAAGAGGTAGAGAAATTGATGTTGACAACGGGACGGGAAAGAAACAGGAAAAGACGATTGGTGGATCTTATGTGGTGCCCCAACTTTTCAGCAGGCTAAGGGATAGGTGAAGTCCATCCAACTCTATTGAGTTTCTGAAATAAGTTGTGGAAGTCAAGTGGGGTTTTGCTGGCCACATGACTCCCTCGTTAACTGTCGACTATAGAAACACACCATCTGCCTCATAGATCGCAAGGTCTGATTGTTTGTTTGTATTTTGGTGCTGTTGTTGTTGTTGTTTTTTTCTTTACTTTTAATATTGTGTTCTAATATATCAAAGACTATATCAAAGGATGTAAAGAAATGTGCACAAGAAATAAAAACAAATATGGACTCTCCAGCCATTGTGTAGTTCTTTTGAGAGGAAATTCTAATAATTATCAAATAAATGATCCGAGACAGATTCACCATGTAACGAGAAGAAAAGATCGATGACGTAAAATCCACAGTACAAGAGTGCAAGACAATCAGACGTAACCACAGACATAGCGACAGACATAGCGACAGACATAGTCTCAATCCTAGCTCCTACAGAAATGGAGACGGAGCACACAATAATGTCAAAACGACATTTGTTTATAAAATTGCACTTTTATTATCAATGGACGGTAGCATAAAGACTGCACTGTTACATGTAGTGTCATTGACGGCCTTCTGTCGTAAAAAGTAAGAGAAGAGATTATACTTGACTGCTTTAGTCGTAAGACATAAAGTAAAAGTAAGGTTCCCCTTTCAGACCTTGTGATCTGTAGGGCAGATTAAAGGTCATCTGTTTCTGTAGCCTTCGGTTAACAATGGTGTCATGTGGCCAGCACAACGACCAAACGCCTTTACTTTTACTCCAAAGTTAATGCCAGGACATTTCTATGGGAATATCCATAGCCGTATTACGACTGATAGAGGCCATATATTGTATCAATAACAGTAAAATTGTATTATATTTTTAATCACGGTATATGGTAATTGTAGTTGGAATATTTGCAGTACAAAATGTTGGTCTTTTTCTTACATTTAATTGGTACTGAGAAATTATTGAGATGGTGCTCAGTTGTATTTATTTGAAATGTTGCACTCTACTTTTGGGATCAAACAAAATGTCACAGCCAGTACATCTAGATGCCTTGTTTAATTATTGCATGTAGGGAAAGTGGGGTAATATGAGATACTTAACTTGAAAGGGTTATAAAAACTTTAATTGATATATATTTAACCAACTGCTAATATAAATGGATTCATTATATATGCAATAAACTTTAGGGTTAGGGTTACAATCAGTGCAGCTTGTAAAACGAATTACTTCAGCATAAAGAAAATCTGAGATGAATTTCTTGACAGATTTGAGCAGTTCATAACCAACAAAACTATTCTGGCATTCCTGGTACACCATCTCAACACAAATAGTAACGAAATCCACACTGATCCATTTAGAAATGATACTGGATTTCTAGAAATGTCATTGATCGATATAAAAAGGGAAGTTTTGTGGAGTAAAAAATTTATAGAGTTGATTTCAAGTTGGAAGAATTGGAGCTGAATAGTCTTCCAGATTGCTACAGTCAGGTGAAGAAGTTGGTATTTGGAGGGCTATTTCTCAATCGACATATTCATGCAAGCAAGCATTCTCTTGCATAAATATAATTAAAAGTAAAGTAAGAAGCCAATTAACAAATGAAAATTTAGAGTCGTTTTTGAAACTAAAAACAAGTTATGACCGAAATGTGTCCAAACTTTCTAAAACCAAAGCCATAGCTCCCATTGACTTAGTTTGCTAAATTGTTTGATATTGAAGTACATGTTAGTGTTATAAGTAAATAATTAACTGCTTTAGTTGTTACTAAATTTAGAAATAATTATCAAATAATGCCATATATATATATAATCTAATTTGTTGCAAAAACACTATTTATAAAGGAATAAAAAGTATAGTGTGTGTGTGCTATTTGTTGTTGGTAAGAAAAAAAATCTTGAGGCTCTTTAAAGCTTTAACATTTTGTAAATTCTAATTTTTGGCTCTTCCGACTCAAAAGGTTGCCGACCCCTGCCGTAGGCCACAAAAACAGATGAACTTTACATCATCTGACCTATAGACCACAAGGTCTGAAAGGGGAACTAGTTAGGCCAGGTTCACATCTAACTTTACATTCACTTTCACCTATCCTTTGATCTGCTGGACCGTTGGGGCACTACACAAGATCTGTTAACCTTTTTCCATTCTTATCTCTCATTTGTCTTTGATATAATTTCATTCGGATGTTCTTTCTGAAAATATTAAAGCCTGTCTTGGTGGACCACTTCGGGGGCCGATTTTGAGTTTGTGTTTCCACACAAACTGTCTATTGTAACCTTGTTTCATTTATTCCTGTGTTGTCATCGACAATGAATAATTGTGCTAAGTTTCAGCTTGATCCGAGAATGAGAAGTGGGAAATATAAAGTGTACCAGATTCCACCCAGAAGGACTAAGACACAATGAGTTGATGTAAATGGGTTCTTTTTGTCACATTCTTGGCTTGTATCGCGAGGGAATTCAGAATAATGTGTTATGGCTTGTTCTCCATGGAACTTATCTCTACTTCAGTGGTCCCCAAACTTTTGAGAGATGTGTACCCCTTCAATCATTTTCATAACTCTGTGTATCCATCTCTCCCCCCCCCACACACTAAAAAAATTAAGATGAACGTAAAATAAAATTGTTCATAAAAAAAAATATTGCGCTCCATTATTCATTTGACCTTTAGAAAAGATTTCTACCAGGCGTGGATCTCCTCACCCCTGGTCCTGTCTGAAGATTCCACAATGGCAGCGACTATTATTAATTAAGATTGGATCGTTCCACATATATAGTGCGCAGACTGCGGTCCTAGGCCCGCTTGCTACAAGCTGCCGAAGGCCGGGCTAACCACGGGTCATTTCTCATTCCTTTTCTGTAACTGCCACAAAGCCGTATAAGTACCTTAACTCCAGCCTCAGGTATATAAGCACGCGTCGTTGTGGAATTGCGTGGAGGACTTGATGGACTAGGAAAAAAAAAAAGAAGAAAAAAAAAACTTAAAAGTCGCTGTCGAACTTTGGATATTTTTCAAATCTCACTTCGGTAGGCCCCTTTTTAGAGCCCCTTGTCCTGCCCAAATCCGGCACTATGTAGTGGTTCTTTATTATGTTTATTTTTAAAACCCCAACGTTTGCTCTTTTTTCCGTATGCAAAACAAACATTCTGACATGAATGTTCTGTTCATTTTAAACGGATATCTGATCCAGTCAATAGTATGGTTCGCTTTTCAAATTTCATTAGCAAATTCTCCAAATGCTATCAGCATCAATGTTAGTCGCCGAAATTGCAATCAACTCACGGAGAGATGGGAACGAGTCTACTTCTCCATAACCTACTCGCTTTTGTCCTAAGTTATAGTTCCGTTATAATCTCATTTTCTTCGTCTTGAGCATAAATCCATTAAATTTCTTTGTCTTCTAACGATAGGCTAAAGCAATTTAAAACAGAGAATATATCTGCTAAGTATGCAAGTTTACAAAACCATTTTCATGCAAACAATTTCTCATCTTAAATCTACCATTAAGTTGACACGTAGGTTTAGGCCACAGCAGTAAAGATGACTCCTAATAGATTTCCCCTAGATAGCCAACAAACATCGGTATGGAAAAGAAGCTGGGTAATACTTCCCATTACTCCATAAAATTGCAAAAAGTGCATATTTAAAAAAAACAGCATAGTTAATGATTTATTTGTTTGTAAAATGTTTTACATGTTTGGATGTTCCTTCAGAGTTGACTATAGTTTACTTCCTAGTCCAAACCTCCCGCAGGACGACGGGGGATGGGTGCTGGAAAGGTTTGAACCCGGGACCATCTATAAATCCAAACGACAGCCCAGCGCGCAAACCGCACGACCAGACAGCCATGGCATACGTACCCTATTCAAATTCTTCCCTCTGGGGTTACTCGTACCCCCAGTTTGGGAAACACTGCTCTACTAATCTTTTTATGTCGTTCTTATTCCGCTTTAGGTTTATGTGAGTTAGGATTATCCAGAAAGAACCAGTTCTGGCTGGATTTACTAGCTGGCACGGTGACTAAGACAAAAAATGGAAGATGAAAAATCTGGATAAATTGGGGGGGGGGGGATTCCCCCTTTTCGTACATGCCATTAAAACATTTTAAAACAAATATTTCGTTAAAAAATCAACAAAAAATAGCTGTATTATCATAATAACTAATTAGTTGGGACACACTCACACACAAACAAAGATAAATTTAATTTCATCCCTTTTTTTTCCATCTAACATTTTACAATTTTACGATTTTGCTTTCAACAGATCCTTGCCTCTCCTTGCTAAACAGAAAATACTTTTTAGAACTTTTTCAAAAATAATTTTTGTTGCTTAAATGCCGAAAATAAAAGAAAAACAATAATTAGCCTCTAAAGTCTATTGCCATATAAACTTACTGTAATCCCAGAGTGTGTGAATCAAGTCCTAAAATCTTAGAACGAGTGTGAAAGAGAGATAACGCTGGACTACAAAATGGGGACTGGTTATACAAAAGGTCATACAGCGCTGGCTCTTTGGAATTTTAACAAATCTTCTAGCAAGTAAGATGGCTTCACGTACACTCTTGTCCGTGACAATAGACGAATCAATAAAAAGACAACTAATTAGTTAATTAGATGTCATTAATCTTGTTCTATAGGGAGTCTTTTTAGCGGCCCCCGTAAGGGGAAAAAGCCGCTATTAGGTTTGTGCAAAATGTCCGTCTGTCCGTCTGTCCGTCTGTCACACTCAGATCTCGAAAACTAGAAGAGATATGAAAAATATTATTTCATCATTAAATCCGGCTTGAAAAGTTTAGGTGCAACGGCTACTTTTGGTTTTCTAAAAGCAAACCGTTTAATTTATAAAATTAATTATGCAAGCGATTTTTTCATAAAAATACACCAATTCTAAAACAATTACGTAAATGTAAGGGAGGCAATGTTACAATATGCTAACAAAGATGGACAATTTTTGTGTATTTTCAGTATCACTGAGTCAAATATATTTTTAAAATGTACAGGCAATGTTTACAACAAATACAAATAATAGTAAAAGACGTTTTTTCTGGTCAACTAGCTGCTAAAATTAAAAGAAAACATTTCTGTTTGTTTATAAAGGCTAATAATGCACTTTGTATGTAAATATCACGCACATTTTTTTAAATGAACTTTTTATGCAGCGATTTTCGTGCAGTAGCGTAACGTCGCAACATGATCAGGTGCTAAACCAATTCCTTAAACTTTTTTAAAAAATCAGATTTTATTTATTTTTTGTTTAGTGCCCCCATCCGAATAAAAGAAGCTTATTTTTGTGCGTTTTGTCTGTTGGTCGGTCTGTCCGTCACGATTAGATTTAAAAAACTAGAACTCTAAAAGCTATTGAAAATCTGATTTACCCTTTAATGTTCCTCCCATAACATCTCAATAGTTTTAAGTATCTAAAATTGATTGTTCCGGATTTTTTTGTGCAAAACTAATCAACGCCAACAAATGTTTGTTTGCTCTTCTAATTTATATTACATTCAATTTCCATGCTTAAACGTTGCAATAACACATTATCAATAATATGTTGTTCCGTTTTTTATGTAAATAGCATATTAATGCTAAATCATAATCTCTATACTGACTTATATTTC
Source organism: Biomphalaria glabrata (assembly GCF_947242115.1). NCBI lineage: Eukaryota > Metazoa > Mollusca > Gastropoda > Planorbidae > Biomphalaria > Biomphalaria glabrata. The sequence goes on from NC_074720.1 coordinate 36,319,641, forward strand.
ATTAAGTGTAAAAATGTTCCGGATATTGTTTTATAAAACATGAATTATGCCTAATGATTGTTTGAAATCGCATAAGGCTTTTAAAAAAAGTAATTTACTAGAATTGATTACTGAAAATTACTTTTTAGACATTTAATTTTCTTGTAAAACATAACATAGAAGTTTTGTAATCGATAAAGAAAGTTCCGGATTTTGTTTCTTACAAATCGTCGCCAGAAATTTCCGAATTTATTTAAAAATCTACTAACGCCAAATAATTGTTTGAACTCCCTCTTTTAATTAATAAACAAATAATCTTCTCATTTACGAAATAATGTTTTTACGGATTTTTATGAAAAATATTTTAACTCACTACTCTCTTACAGTACATTTAACTTTCTACCTAAAACATTAAAAAATCTAATTATCGTTAATATTATGTTCCGATTTTTAAGGAAAACAGAATCCAAACACCAAAGTAAGGTATGAAAATCTCTCCACGTGGCTGTAGTACATCTAATTTTTATACGAGACCATCCAAAAAATTTAATTAACGGTATTACATTTATCTGAAATTCTCTTTTTCTTTTACTATTTATACAAACATCCGGAACAATCTATTATATAAACTTTTCAATTGTGTTCATACCTAAAAATTATTGCGATGTTTTGAAACGTAAAATAAAGGTTAATCAATTTTTAATAACTTTTAGTTGTTTTTTTTATATCAAGATAACGGACAGACCGACTGACAGACAAAACGCAAAAACAATGTGGCTTTGATCCTTTTTATTAAATAATATCTATTAGAACTCAGTGCACCAATGTCTATGAACCCTCGTTAAATATCTCGTGTAAATAAAGACATTTTTTTTATGGTACCGGTACTAGCCTATTGTGAGGTAATGGAATTTTTTTTCTTTGACGTCATATGAATGGACTCTTTAAATGTAATGTTAAAAGAACGCACTCGGTGCACCAATGTCTATTAACCCTCGAAAAAATTGCTTGTATTAATGAAAACATATTTTAGTCTAACTAAGCCGTGTGACGTAGTGTTTTTTTTCCCTTTGACGTCACATGGAATGAATTCTTTAAGTGAAATGCTAAAAGAACGCACTCGGTGCACCAATGTCAATGAACACTCGAGAAATGGCTCGTGTTGATAAAGGTGATTTTTAGTCTAGCTAGGCCTTGTGACGTAGTGTTTTTTTTCCTTTGACGTCATATGGAATGAATTCTTTAAATGAAATGCTAAAAGAACGCACTCGGTGCACCAATGTCTATGAACACTCGATAAAAGGCTCGTAATGATGAAGGCGATTTTTATTCTAGCTAGGCCGTGTGACGTAGTGTTTTTTTTCCTTTGACGTCATATGGAATGAATTCTTTAAATGAAATGCTTAAAGAACGCACTCGGTGCACCAAAGTCTATGAACACTCGATAAATGGCTCTTATAGATGAAGGCGATTTTTAGTCTAGCTAGGCCGTGTGACGTAGTGTTTTTTTTTCCCTCTGACGTTATATGGAATTAATTCTTCAAATGAAATGAAAAAAAGAACTCTGTATAGTAATGTTTATTAAGCCTCGTTATGTGACTCGCGTTTAAAAAAGGAATGATATCTTGATTTAGATCTAATCTAGATTTTTTAAACTAGATCTAGATTTTTATTACAGTATATCTAGATCTGGATTTATATTCTAATTAAAATTATTTTAGAGTCTAGATCTAGAATCTAGTTTAGACTAAAATAGACTAAATTAAGATGTAGAATTTCAATTTCTAAACTTAAAGTGTAAAAAAAAAGTGTAGATTTTCATTTCCAAACGTTTTGATCAATATTGTAATGTTTTAATATACTAAAACTAATCTACTATTTTTTTATTAAATTTAAATTTAAATTTACGGCAAATGAATGTTTGAAACATTATTACTTTTGACCATCGGATGGCTGCCTGGTCGTGCGGTTTGCGCGCTGGACTGTCGTTCAGATTTATGGATGGCCCAGGGTTCAAACCCTGCCCGCTCCCATCCCCCGTCGTCCTGCTGGAGGTTTGGACTAGGAAGTAATTATCTTCAACTCTGAAGGAACATCCGAAACGTGTAAAACATTTTACATCAAAATTAAATCACCTCTTGAATATTATTTGCGAATATGCAGATCCGACAGGGATCCGACTTCGACGGGGGCCGCCTCTGAGTTTGTGTAACACAAACTCTCTTTGTAATCTTGTCTAAAAACATTTTAGTAGACTAATATTGCAATTCACAATGTGAATTTAAATTGCGAATGTTGTTTCGTAGCTGAAGCCTCGTTTCCACTTCGCCAAATTTTATATGGTACCGAACCTATGAAAAAAATACCACAAATGCTCATATTGTTCATCATGTTCTATTACTCCACTTTCCAATGCCTTTTGAAGAAAGGCTTTCTCGATATATCTAGCATTCCAATTGTATCAACATTTTCACCTGAGTGTAGGCCCCATGTCTCAGAGGCTCTTTATCCAACAGTAACTAAACAAAAAGCTAGATTTTACAAATTCTCAATCGTCGAACCAAGAGGCTGAACTATCTGAAGTTTATTATCTATCTCCATCACCTCGTATCTTGGCGGCCAGGCCATAAAGACACTGCAGACAACAAATCAATAGTTCTATCTTTCGCATTGACCACTAAACACCTCTTGGTGTAGGCTTCAATAATTTACCTTTATTCGGGTCAAATTTTATATCGACCCTATATAAGTCTGTGTGACTTTAAAAAATAGTCTTTTTTTTTTAAATTGTCTTCTGTGACTTAATCCACCGTGTTGTTTCAGTCCTACATGAACTGTTATCTTCTACTACAAAATGTTTAAACAGAATAGGAATTCTGTCTCTCTCGCAATCACATGGCTGGACTTTGGTGGTATCTAATGGTCTGCAATCGTAATAGTAATAGGTCTGTGTGTGAAGAGAGAACACTTGAGGTTTGTATGTTTGCGCGTGTGTGTGTGATTTAGAGGGAGAGAGAGCTTAAATTTAAAAACACAATGTTTAGTGTGAAGGAAACAAAAACTAAAGGGAGTTAACTTATGTATTGGTAAAAGCGTCCGTGTTTAAGGAGTTATATCCCTTTGCATACTTTTATTTTATCATGTCTTCTCCCCTCTCCCATTCAACATCACAATAATGTCTGTAGAGCTGTCTGACGTCTCGCCATAACTCAGACAATATTCATTCTGTTTATATTACTTATTATATTTAGTATGACAGCTTCTATCTCTCACTCTGTCTTTTTTATTTTCTTTCTTCTCTTCCCCCCCCCCTCTCTCTCTCTCTCTCTCTCTCTTCAATTTCATAATTTAAACAAGGTGTTCTACACCATTAGGTCATGACCTCTTAAGAGAATAGAACTGTTTTCCTTCTACTCTCCAGGCCCAACAGATTCACCTGCTGCACGATAAAATAGACTGGTTCGTCACCTACCCTGTAAGTACCTGTCTCACCTTTTAGTGTTCCTCAGTATCATTACATAACGTACAACTGGAAATAGTCAGTAAGAAATAATGTTAAGAAACAGAAGCTGAAACTCTCTGACAACGACAACGAAAGCGTTGGCTTCTTGTAGCAAGGAGCTTGCAGTAGCTTAAAGTAAATGAGAAATTGTACTTTTTAGGTCGTCTGTTATCAACATGTGGTCCACTTCCTGTCCTGTAGGAATCTAACGGATATGCACTCATGGACAGCTTTCAATTTAAGTCATCACTTTGTGTTCAGCAGGCATTACTTTTAGTTTTATGGGGGGGGGGGGCAATGTAAGGACATTTTATGGCTTGGTACTTGGTACTAAGAAGGTTAGAATTTAAAAAAAACGCTGAATGTAACACATCGTTTGAAGGTCTACATCAATAGAAATCATTAGAAAGTTCAAAGTGTAACATCTGCTCTCCAGATCTAAACGTATGTCAGTTTTTAAAAACTGTAACAGTTTCAATCACGAGTGTGCATGTTTTGTGTGTGTGTGTGAGTGTGTTTGGGGGGGGGGGGTTGTGGGGGAGTGTGTGTGTTTGTGTGTGTACTGCTATATAGATGCATTCATTCCAGCGAAGACCACATCAATAGATGAGATGGCAAATAGTAACCTTTTTAAAGATTAAAAAGGATTTATTTCTTATATCTTCTACCACTAAAGACTACGATACCGCATACACACACACGAGCGCGCACACACATGACCCTGAATCCATCCAAACCTAATGACATTTGCAAGGAAGATTAAAGCTTGATCGTTGTGCTGGCCACATAATGCCCTCGTTAATCGATGGCCAGATATTTGACACCATCTGTCCAAAATGGTCATGGAAAGAAAGAAAATGTCAATCCTATCGGTGTCTTAAGATTTTCAACTTCTGAATTTTTAGCGAATTCTTATTAGTAGTTGACAGTAAATAGCAAACTGTTGAGTGTATCCAATTTACAGATACGGTAATTTTGTTAGGCTCGATAGAATGCAACAATTATGTAATCATATTTGTATTTTAGCACATGTACATCACTCAGTTATAAGTCCCACGCCATTGAAAAACGGGTTGAAAGGTACAAAGGAACTTTATTACTATGACCGCTTACCCAAATCACTTGTAGAGAAACCGGTACCGGTTTCCAGATGTTAACTTGTCGTCAACCCACGAATGAGGACACACAGCATTGTAGTGAGCTCATGAGGAACATAGAGGACTAGATATAATCTAAGATTGATTATGCATTCCAGTATGTCTGGTCTGGCGATAATTTTTTCCCATTAAAGTCCCGGGACAACTAATCTCCACCAGTTGACACCGAGAGGTCCTGGAGTTCTGTTACAATTACCACAGACTGAAAAGATTAAATGCAGTATCTGTGAGCAATGTATACATATTTAATTATTTATTTTAATAGTCCCCAGTACATATAAAGCGCCACGAGCCACTCCAACCGGGATTATAAATCTCACACCAAGGAAATTAAAAAAAAAATTCTTGTCCATGTAACACCTTCATTTCTTTGGACAACCCTTATCTTACAAAATTAGGGTGAAGGGTGAAAATGCAACGGCGCCTGGTGATTATATACGCCCAACCTGCGATCGCAGCTGTGTATCTAGGATTGGCCTCTTTAGTCACACAAGAAGTTGCAAAGGGAAAAGATCGTCTCTCGAGACGTAAAATGCCACAGAGTAAAAATTATAATTTTAAAGCAAGGATATACTAAATAAATATTGAAGCAATCAGAGACAGAAAAATAATACAAGGATTAGCAAATCAACAACTAAGGGGTAACAAACCAAGAATAAAGGTAAATACACACCAATACATGCATGGCAGCATCCACATAAGCAAACATTGATATATGCACACAATTATCTTGTACATAACATAACATAACAAGACAGGGTGTCGAGGACTTCTGAGGGCGCAGTCCAACACATTAGGTAACTACCCAAGAACACATAGAAATGCATCCTAATACAAGCTGAACATTTATTTTATATAAATACTATTGCAATGGGAGAACCACTACTGTAATACAAAAAAATATACATGTATATATCCCACAAACGCAAATGTACGTGGGTACCCACACATTTCCATCACCAAATCATCATTACATTCCCCCAAGATCTTTAGTAGGAGATAAATAGGATTTATAGTAACTGCTGCGGATCCACTATAGAATGTAATTGTGATACATATATATTATTAAAAATACAGAAATAAAATTGGTTCCAGTAGAAAGATTATTTTTAAAACATATTACTTTATTTTTATTAGGATTTTGAAGACTTCCTAAGTGAGAACACGACTTGGAGTGGGACTCTGTACGGACTGCAATTACTGCGTGAAGAAAAAATACCTCAAAACATTTCAGGTCAGCACTTCCAGCATCCTGTGTATCAGATGAACTTTAGTTCTCAATGTTTTATTTAGAAATAGTTGCTATAGCAATAAAGACAGATGGAATGTGGTGATTTTTTAGTAATGGCGAGAAACCTTGAAATAGCCAGTTTTATGGCGTGTCCGGTGTGTATAATGAAGGAACTGTTGTTAGGCTATATTTTTAAAAATTTTAAATGATAAAGCTTGTGCACTTTATAGTTTGTGCACTTTATAGCTTGTGCACTTTATAGTACTGCAAACTCATTTTTTGTAGGCCTTGCCTTTGTAACTTATTTTTTAATTGGCAGTTTTGAAGTTCACTTTAGCATCCTTGACATTGTTAAATTATCTTGAAAATCTCAAATAGACAGACAGACAGACAGATAGATAGATAGATAGATAGATAGATAGATAGATAGATTGATTGATTGATTGATTGATTAATTGATAGAAACTTTATATCTATTTCAGATGTGGTAGATCTACACAATGTCACCATGTCTCGCTTGGACCTGGCCACGGCCATCGATGTGGTTGGGCTCCTGAGACACATCCTGTGGAAGGAGGCCCCAGGCTGCAACAGGGAACGTCTGCTGGATGACCACATCGTCTCGGCCGAGGCTTTCACCTGGCAGTTAAAAAACACGGTTGGCCCTGTAAGAGAGAATGTCGCGCATGCGCATGGTGATTGGTACCGTGACCTACTAACACCATGGATGAGAATGGCGTGTCTCTCAATAGAGTCTAATTGGTTGTGAATGATTATTAGTGCTTTACATTGCTATCAGATCTATAATATAATATAATCGTAATGCGTGTTGGTTAAAGTGACGGGATGTTCAAATCTAAAAACAGCATGATGGAACCAGTTGTATACCATCTTCATATGATGGTTAAAAACTAATACTTATTTTAAAATATATATTTTTTGTATTGTTACACTATACTATTATGACGTGGTACTGGACCAAACAAAATAAACAAACTCACCGCTTCCTGTGTCGCAGCTATCTCTATGCCAGTATCAATGAATCAATAATCCATGTAAAAGAAATATATCTACAATATTCCAAATCGAATACACATCCACAACACAGTAAAAGAAAAATAATCCTCAATCTCTCAGTCAAGAGATCAAAGCAAGGTCTCTTACATATTAACACACTAACTCAGGTCATTTACACACTCCAGCACAAACAAAGCTCTTCTAGTTCCCACGTGGGGAAAAAAATTGGCTTGTAATGGGAAACAGGTTTACAACAATATTTAGTAATGACGCAAGTCTTATAATTAAATCCTTGCAATCCTACAACTCAGCCTTGTAACACTTGGCAAAGAGGCGTAAAGGGGTTTTGAAGACGTTCCGCGATTAAACTTCCAATGCCAGTAAATAATTAGATATACATGAAATCAATCTTTTCTTTTATACTACAATTCCTCTATTCAACTTTAAAATCCATCGGCCAAGGGATTGTTTGCTTATTAATTTATTAACCTTATTGTTGTGGAATTTAGCCTAAAAGAGTCATAAAAGAGCATTATTATTTCCTACAAAGAGCATTATTATTTCCTACAAAGAGCATTATTATTTCCTACAAAGAGCATTATTATTTCCTACAAAGAGCATTATTATTTCCTACAAAGAGCATTATTATTTCCTACAAACAAAGAGCACTATTATTTCCTACAAACAAAGAGCATTATTATTTCCAACAAACAAAAAGCATTATTATTTCCTACAAACAAAGAGCATTATTTTTTCCTACAAACAAAGAGCATTATTTTTTCCTACAAACAAAAAGCATTATTTTTTCCTACAAACAAAGAGCACTATTATTTACTACAAACAAAGAGCACTATTATTTACTACAAACAAAAAGCATTATTATTTCCTACAAACAAAAAGCATTATTATTTCCTACAAACAAAAAGCATTATTATTTCCTACAAACAAAAAGCACTATTATTTCCTACAAACAAAGAGCACTATTATTTCCTACAAACAAAGAGCATTATTATTTCCTACAAACAAAATGCATTATTATTTCCTACAAAGAGCACTATTATTTACTACAAACAAAGAGCACTATTATTTACTACAAACAAAGAACACTATTATTTACTACAAACAAAGAGCACTATTATTTACAACAAACAAAGAGCACTATTATTTACTACAAACAAAGAGCACTATTATTTCCTACAAACAAAGAGCACTATTATTTACTACAAACAAAGAGCACTATTATTTACTACAAACAAAGAGCACTATTATTTCCTACAAACAAAAAGCATTATTATTTCCTACAAAGAGCACTATTATTTCCTACAAACAAAGAGCACTATTATTTACTACAAACAAAGAGCACTATTATTTCCTACAAAAAAAGAGCACTATTATTTACTACAAACAAAGAGCACTATTATTTACTACAAACAAAGAGAACTATTATTTACTACAAACAAAGAGCACTATTATTTACTACAAACAAAAAGCATTATTATTTCCTACAAAGAGCACTATTATTTCCTACAAACAAAGAGACAATTATTTCCTACAAACAAAGAGCATGCTGCATTGTGGAGATCTTCACAAATGGATGCAAATCTATTTAAAGCAAGCTTTTCTTGGTGTAACTGGTGTCTAGCATATGGAAGTATTGTTAAACAAAGTATGAAAATAATCCGTAGATCTATAATAATTATTGTGAACTTTTTCAGCCCTATAGAAACTAATTCCCTAGCTAGCTTGTAGGACCAAATAATTTGTATTGATTAGCACGCAACAGTGATTTGAATATGGCGTCCTTGCCCTTATTTCTTTTGTCCACTTCATCTCTTCAGCTTTGCATTTTCATGTGTTTTTTTTTAAAGGTTTCCTTATATCGCCAACCCATTTCTTCATATCGGTTTTTCTTCTTTTATGTCTCGTATTAATTTTATTGCTTAAAGAACGCAAGCGGATTTTTTTTTTAAAAGCGCAGATTACTCTGGTAAACTTTGAGTGGTGAAAATCTTCACTAGGTAAGGGTAAACTATTTAACTTTGAATTTTCCAATCCCAAATGCAGAAGCATGTTTTGAAAAACTAACTAGATCTAAGACAAATTTATCTTAAGCATTACAGAGGAATTGCTATCTAACTTTTCTTCACAATGCTAAAGATCTAGGTATTTTTTGTTTGTTTTTTGTTTTTCTTCTGTAACACACATGTTTAAAAGTAGGTTCTATTCAAATTGATAGGAGAAATTCGTACGAGTGCTCCTTCTTCCCTGGTGCCATTAGAGAATGGAATTGGTTCCATGAATCAGCCAAGAAAACCAATGACATTGCAGTAAAAATCACTGATTAACATGCATGACTAGATTGACACTTGAAATGCCTAGGACTTTAATTATTTTCACTTTTGAAGTGACGTCTGTAACTTATTAGATAAAATAAGATAATGACCTAATTCTCAAGCTTGCCCCAAAAAGACTACAGGAAATCAAAAGACATTTGCCATGACTATGAGAAGAAGTAAAAGGGAAGCAACACATTTTTTACTTTCGAATGTCATAACCAACAAGAGTAAAACAAATTGCCCTCACGGAGATTTAAGAAATAAAACTATATTTACTTTTTAAGCAATCTTTGACTTGTAGGGGAAGCACTGCTCGCTATTTTTACAATGAAAAAATTGAAGTCGAGAACAGTTGTTTCCCCTCTTCCAATTCTTTCATTAATTTCACGCGTCTTCTGTCTAATTATAACCCATTCTGTCTCCACAGACAAGTCCATACAATGGCGCTTTGGGTCAGTACATTTGGGACAAGAGCTCTAAAGGACGAACCAACTTCACTATAGACATCCTACGCTACATCGGCTATACTAAACAGGTGGGCGCTTATATATGTCGTTAATAGCAATCGTTGTGCTTTGGTGTAGGTAACATTTTTTGGTCTCAGAAACAATAAGAGACTAACCAAAAATAAAACATAAATTTCCCCTTTATGATTCACGGTTGATACATTTTGTAAGACTGTAACAAACATAGTACTCATATCAAGCAATGGACCTCATTCACCAACCGTTAACAAACAACATTTAGTCACGTGATCTTATTGATAAAACAACGAAAAAAAAAACTGCCACGTGACAACCATCATGTATTAAACATGAGATTGTAAGTTATATAGAAGAGATAGAGCACCACGTGGCTAAATGTTGTTTGTTTATGATTGGTGATTGAGGTCCATTATCAGGCACCCATTAGAGTTGGGTGGAAGCTTTTTAAACACAAAGTTTGATTTCCCAGCCATTACAGGGACGCGAACAAAAAATAAATTTGCAGTAGACCCTTTTGGGGAGTCAGTCAAGGCTGTTGGTGTTTGCGATGTTGACCTTGAAGTGTAGACCGTTGTTGTAATGACTTAACGTGCTTATAATTTGTGCTTACAAGTTTAGCCTGAATGAAAACTTAAGCCACACAAGGCAAAGAAAACAAGGGGAATCACGCTAGAGATTCATGTATGAAATATAAACTCAGGTTTAATCCGTATAAATAGGGAAAACAGTCCAATGTTGACGTTTCTCAAATCTAGTGAATATTTACGCCCCAACCCTCTAAACTAATCTATAATAAGGTTCAAAGATTGCCCAGCTCCTTGCTTGCGGGCTACAGCGCTTTTCCGGTTGTTTTTTTTACACAGAACTTTACGAAGCTGATCAATTTTTTAAAGCATTGATTATGTGTGTGTTTTTAACGATTTGGGTTGCATAGGGATCTTCTTAATGTGTATTTATCACTTGGAATTAAAAGTGCATAACTTCATTCATTAAGATATGAATTAAACACATTACAGCTGATAACGTGAGAACATCTAAATACGCTTCATCACATTAATCTCATCTATTTATTTTAACACAAATATTCTTATGTGTTTTAGTTGTTCAAAGACAAAAGCAAAAGTTAACAAAATACTCAGAAAGACACAAAGAAAAAGCAAATTCTTTGTTCCATATGCTAGGACAAATACTCCTTTTTTCCTAGTGCTATTAGAGCATGGAATGGGTTACCTAAGTCAGCCAGGAAAATCAATTAATAGAAGGAATAAGTTCATTGGTTAACATGCATGATTATATTGACATAGGAACACGCGTAGAAAGTAACCATCTTCTTTTCTAATGATAAGAAACCATAATCTTCACATCTTTGTAACTTGGTCTACAGGAAATAGGTCAGGTTGTGTTTATCAATGGCACTGCAGACGTCACCTTGAGCCAATTTAACCAAACCCGAGCTGTTTTAGCAGAACCCCTTGAGATGAAGAAGATTAAACTTCGAGTGGCTACTCAGCAGGTGGGGTCAGTTGATTATCTGCATGTTCCAACATCTATAGAGAAACCTTTATACATATTATTTTGTGTTTAAAGTGTAAGTTTATTAATTATTTTTTTTAATAATGCCCTTCTCCTGTCAATTTATCCAATATGTTAGAAGAATAGTTAAAACGAAAAAAAAAATTTAATGAACTGGTCAAAGTAAAAAGTTTTGTTTAGGACCAATCACTTTATTAATTAAAAATGATCTTTCTTTGTTTTTTTATCTCTAGCAAGACCCGTTCATTATGATCGGCCCAGACAACACGTACAGCGGCTTCAGCTACGACCTGATCCAGAAGATCTCCGAGAACACGCGCTACGAGTTTGAACTCTACGAGACAGAGGATGATGACGTCAAGGTGAAAACGAATGGGATGGTCAACGCTCTGGTGTCAGGAGTAAGCAACGTCATAATCTAGAATCTAGATAAATAGATTTTAGATTTTTTTAATTTTTTTTTTTCTAGTTGCTAAACATCAGTAGTGCCCTATCTTTTTCTGCGCGAGGGCCACCTTTATTCCAACACAAATGTCGCAAGACGCATCGTGAAGACCGATGAAAAGGATTCTCTGCTGTCTCACTTTGGGCAGAGGTCTCAACGGGCTGTACAGCACCGCTTTAAGGGCTGGGTGAGACCCTCTGGCCATAGCTTGGGCATCACTGTGTTACAATATTTAGCAAAAAAAAAGATGCGATGATATTATTTCTGCTTTCCCAGAATGCCAGTATGGCCATTGGTGCTCTGGAAGTGACCGCTGAAAGAGAAAAGCTGATCTCATTCTCGTACACAGTCATGTCCTCCCAGGCCAGTATACTCATCAAAAAAGCGGACAGCACCACCAACTACTTCCAGTTTCTAGGTCCTTTCTCCGGAGGTAAGGGAAACAACTTTTTTTTTTCTAAAACTAAGGGGAACAACTTTATTTATTACAGTTTCTAGGTATTATCTCTGAAGGTAAGGGAAACAACTTCGTTTATTATTGTTGCATCGTCCGTTCACTAGACTACTCTAGAGGTTTCGTAAGGGACTCAACTTCGTTTAAAACCGTTTCTAGGTCCTTTCTCTGAAAACAAGGGAAGAAATTTGTTTAATCAGTTGCATTCTCCGTTCTTCGGCGGTAAGGGAAACAACTTTGTTAATTGTACTTTGTAGAGGTGAGAAGAACAACTTCATCGATTACCTTTGTTTGATTATTATTATTTTTAGTTCTTTCTATGGAAGTAAAGGAAAGAACATCAAACAATTTATGCATTCAAGTAAAATGAATTCATCTAAATAATATTATTTCTGAAAGCGAAACAAACACTCATGGTGAAATTGTCATACATACGGCAATAGACTATAACCTTCTGGAAGTTAATACGGCAATTAAATACTGTTATATTACTCTCATTACACTGATGTTGGCAATTACATTTCTACACACATGCAAATATTTATAATTTATTGCAGTTCTCTCTCTTTCTTTATATATATATATATAAATCTTAATTATTTTTATATTCTATATATCCTATTTTTGTATCTCTCTTTCTCTCTCTCTCTCTCTCTCTCTCTCTTTCTCTCAATATGTAACAATGTCTAGATTTGAGTGGTTTTATATTTCCAGAGTTATGGGCCATGATTCTCCTCTTCATCATGGTGGCTGGTCTCGCTCTGTACGTCATGAGTCGCTTTGACCCAACCCAAGAAGGAAACGTCCAGCGCTTTGACCTGAAGGAAAGTTTGTGGTACAGTCTGAACATCATCCTCCAGGTAAATAGGAGAGAACAATCATACACTGGGTAAATAGGAGAGGACAATCATCCTCCAGGTAAATAGGACAGAACAATCATCCTAAAGGTAAATAGGAGAGAACAATCACTCTCCAGGTAAATAGGAGAGAACAATCATTCTCCAGGTAAAATGGATAGAGTAATCATTCTCCAGGTAAATAGGATAGAACAATCATTCTCCAGGTAAATAGGAGAGAACAATCATCCTCCAGGTAAATAGGATAGAACAATCATCCTCCGGGTAAATAGCACAGAACAATCATTCACCAGGTAAATAGGATAGAACAATCATTCACCAGGTAAATAGGATAGAACAATCATTCACCAGGTAAATAGGATAGAACAAATTATCCTCCGGGTAAATAGGATAGAACAAATTATCCTCCGGGTAAATAGCACAGAACAATCATTCACCAGGTAAATAGGAGAGAACAAATTATCCACCAGGTAAATAGGATAGAACAAATTATCCTCCGGGTAAATAGGATAGAACAAATTATCCTCCGGGTAAATAGCACAGAACAATCATTCACCAGGTAAATAGGAGAGAACAAATTATCCACCAGGTAAATAGGATAGAACAAATTATCCACCAGGTAAATAGGATAGAACAAATTATCCACCAGGTAAATAGGAGAGAACAATCATTCACCAGGTAAATAGGATAGAACAATCATCCTCAGGGTAAATAGCACAGAACAATCATTCACCAGGTAAATAGGAGAGAACAATCATTCACCAGGTAAATAGGATAGAACAAATTATCCACCAGGTAAATAGGAGAGAACAATCATTCTCCAGGTAAATAGGATAGAACAAATTATCCACCAGGTAAATAGGATAGAACAAATTATCCACCAGGTAAATAGGATAGAACAAATTATCCACCAGGTAAATAGGAGAGAACAATCATTCACCAGGTAAATAGGATAGAACAAATTATCCACCAGGTAAATAGGAGAGAACAATCATTCACCAGGTAAATAGGATAGAACAAATTATCCAGGTAAATAGGATAGAACAATCATTCTCTAGGAAATTAAGATAGAACTACCATTCCACTTAATTCATGGAGCCATGAGGGCTTCAATTTTAACATTAATGTTCATCTCTGTCGGATATTGTGCTGTTTGAATTCTACTCTATCTTAGACCAGGGTTGTGGCATCTGATTACTTTTCAGTAGGATCAGTATTTTGTCTGTTTAGTTCATATAAAATGTAAACATGACATTATGATATTTGTTGTTGTATGAAGTAATGGATAGAAAAAAACAACTGACTTGTTTATCATAATAACAATAAGACATTGTCTTTGATTCTGAATATTAAGAATGAGTGCAGTCCACCCAGTTGAAGCCTGAATCTTCTCCTGTCTTTGACAAGTTTTTTGTTTTTGTTTTGGAATCAACTGTTTGTCCTTTTTGGGAGCTCTACAGATGTCTTCATAAAACATCTGCTGCCAACTGCTTTCCCCTATGCTAGTGAGTGCGAAATCGTACCTGGATTGACGTCTATAAGTCGTCTATGAAGCACTTTTGTTACGATATCTTCTTTTAAAATTGCTCCCCCCCCCCCAAAAAAAAAAAAATAATCGCGTTTGGCATTCGGTAATGACACATACGGTAGAGGTGCTCGACCTGGCGAAGCTGTCGACTGGTAAAGTATTGACCCAATTGCTTCTACACACTACAGCAGCCGACATCCGAGCGTGGTTATTTGTAAGGTAGTCTTGCTCTTTATGGAGCGAGGGAGTTTTTAAATGTACGCGTTGAGGACTCATATAGAACACCCAGGTCTCACTACATAAGTGTCATTAGAGCCATTGCTTTATAGACATTGGTAGGCGAAGAGACCTATTTGAAGACGACTAAAAGGGTGATAACTCTAGCCAGATCGTTATCTGAAGACTGAGACGAATGAATGTTATGAGGTTGAACTCTCTCTATTGTTTTATTATTACTTTTGAAGTAATGCAAAAATATTTTAAACTTGAAATTAAATGATTCAAACTTCAAAACATTTTTATTGGTAATCTATATTTATATAGGCTCTACATTTTGTAATTACTATCACTTTCATGATTCTAATATTAAACTCTATTATTATAAATTTATTATGATAATTATGATTTTAATCATTTCCAAAGCTCTCGAGTTAAGAATACTGTCGAAACCGATTTTGTCATTTTGGTCGTAATAACTGGCTGGTCCGATTAAACGGATTCGATTTATAATAAGATTCGGTCCAGTTAAGTGTCTGTTCTTATTGATCAGTGGTGCGACTGTATTTAAAATTAAATTTCAGTAAAGTATTCTTTCATGTCGTAGGCCCTGGTTCAGGTATACTACGTTAGAGCTAGCCACCACCACCCCCTTCTCCCTTTGGGAAAGTTGAGTGTGACTAAACCCAAATTGAGCCATACTGTATCTAATGCTAAGGGGATCTTTGGGCGCCTCTGAGTCCTCCCAGCTCCTATGGGTACCTGATATTAGTTGGGGAAAAGTAAAGGCGGATGGCCACATGACACCCTCGATAACCGTGAGCCACAGAAACAGATGACCTTTACATCATCTGCCTTATAGATCGCAACGCCTGAAAGGGGAACTTTACTTTACAATAACTAGTATTTATATACGTCAGTGTTCAGGTCTTACTTGCAGACATGGCTAATGTCTTAATATAGTTTGTTAGAGAGTTTTCTATCTTTAAAGACAGTATTATTTTCTTGATATTATTGTACTTCTGAAGTGGTGCATGTGTTCTGTAAACCTCCTCTCAATGCCTAGGGTTCCACTGACTACTCGCCACAGACTACATCCATGAGAGCTATCATCGCCTTCTTCTGGTTCTGCGTGCTGATCATCGAGGCGGCCTACACCGCCAACCTTGCGGCCCACCTGACCCTCCAGCAAATCGACAACCGCATCAAGACCGTCCACGACCTGGCAGGTCAAAGTTCACTCATGTATGGGGTGGAGAGAGGGAGCGACTTGCATGAGTTCCTACAGGTAGTGTTACCCTATCCAATGACATTTGTAATTATTTGCACTGTACTTGAGGCAATAATCAACTCTTAATGACTACGAACGGCGACAAGAGGGTCAATTATATATATACATATAATATCAAATTAGAATAACGATCAAGTTCTTTCTGTTTAATTGCAGCTATATTCATAGACTTCATTACCTCTTTTTCACTATTCGTTTGTATCCAACGTCCACAGAACACAAAAGAAGACCCCTACGAAAGACTATGGGCCTTTATAAAGCTGAACGAGGACAAGGTTCTACTGGACAACACCACAGAAATCATCAACAGGGTCAAGGCCGGCACAATGGCATTCATAGCCGACGGCGTCACCAATGGTTACTATGCCAACCAGCACTGCGGCATTGAGAGTATAGTACAGAATTTTCAAACCAAAGATTTTAGTCTGGGATTTCCTAAAGGTTTTTTTTTTTTTTTAATGTATGCACTTGTTCCCAATCTAAAATTCCCCAATATTAAATAAACCCTAGATCTTCAGTAAAGAAAGTAAGTTTTAGACCTTGCGATCTATAAGGCAGATGATGTAAGTAAAGGCCATTTTTTTCTATGGCCTACGGTTAACGAGTGTGTCATGTGGCCAGCACAACGACTAACCGCCTTTACTTTTCCCCAACTGATGTCCTGGTAGCCATTAGAGCTGTGTGGACTCAGAGACGCCGAATGATCCCGAAATTAAAAGGCGTAGTCTTCACCAGGATTTGAACCCTGGATCCTGGTTCAGAAGCCAAGCGCTTTACCACTCAGACACATCAACTCTCCTAGCTCTTCAAGCCCCGATCTCTCATTGTAAAATCAATTCAAAAATTTTGCTTAAACTTTTTTTTTTTACTCTTTTACATGGTAAAATGTTTGTATTATCTTGCTATTTGAAATATATTGTTACTATTGTTTAAAACAACTAGCCTATTACAGTTATTGCTCTTAAATAATAGTATTTTTTTAAATATTAAATTAATATATCAAAGGAAAATTAATTATGTTTCTCGTTTAATAAAATAAAATATTTGTAATAATGATTCCTTTAAAATGATGTCATTTTGGGGGGGGGGGAGTGGGGGGGATAAATTATTACATAAAAAACATTATTTTCTACGCTTTTATTACAATAACTATTGAAAACATTTATTTCCAGGGGCGCCGTATTTAGATGATATCAATCAAGCGCTTTTGAGACTCAAGGAGGAGGGCGTACTTGACACCCTCAGGAGCAAGTAAGCGGATTTGAGGGAAGATTAAGTCTCTGACTTTGGACATAGATTTAATCTGATCTTATCTAATAAAATACACTCGTCTCTATTTAAACAACAAACAAAAAGCAAAGATTAATTTGTTCTATGATTTGTGAGAGCTTGCACTGAGCTAAATTATTTTTGCTTCAAGTTTCCATATTTAAATGTTTGCGTTGATTGCATGGGCACATCATGAATTGCTGGAGTTTGTTTATTCGCTACTGTTGCTTCAAACCTTTACCAGTATGTCAAAGGATCGAGATGCTTAACCATTATGGCTGTGTCATCTCTTCCTGACCTACTTGATGTTTTAGACAACAATTGATCATCTTCTCAGAAAGATAACAAACTTTTAAAGAAAATAATATAGGTACTACGACGTATAGGTATTGTAGGAAGCCTTGAAGGCTAGTTACTAAGCAACTTTGGAGACATCCTACTATAGTCAATACTTAATCCACCTTTACGAAACGTTATTAAACCATTAACATTTTGCCATGTCTTTTTTTAGCTGCCCCTGAAAGGGGAAAAGACGCTATTAGTTTTGTGTGGAATGTCTGCCCATCCGTCTGTCCGTCCCGTTTAGATCTCGTAAACTAGAAAAGGTAGTGATAATCCGACATCGTAATATTTTAGACCATTCGAAGTTCTGATGCAACGGCTACTTTTTCTTTTCTTACGATTTTTGCATTAAACCAAACAAAACATTATAACTAAAGAAAACCAAAATATACAGGAGAATATGTCATAGTAAGAGAAAGAAAGAAAGAAAGAGAGAGAGAGAGAGAGAGCAAGAGAGAAAAGACAGAAAAATCAAATTTTTTCAGAATCAAGTATGCAAGCATTTTTTTCATAAAATTACACCATTTTACAACTATTCACTATTAATAGGCTATTTAGAAAGGGAGATGACTATTCACCATAGTGTCCTACGCATTTATGCAAACGGCTTTATATTTTGTCGAAAAAAATAATATTTTTTTACAATTGTATTGCTAAGTTAAATAAGTTCTGTCATAGTAACTACTACATTTACAAAAATAAATGTTTACTTTTGTTTTAAAGAGAATTTTTTTATTTAGTATACATATAAGTGTAACATAATTTAAAACAAAAATTAATACGTAGTTTTTTTTAATATTAACACATGAACCACTAGACACCAATAACCACATACTATTTTGATATCCTTTCTGAAAATATTGAAACCTGCCTCTTTAGCTGCCTTAGCGGACCATCCAGTATATAAATATTGAGTTTGCGTTTCCACACAAACTGTCTTTGTAACCTTGCTTTTTTTTTCAATATTATCGCTGCCAGTATTGCCAATCTTTCAATCTCCTTCATTGTCAGTCTCTCTATTTCTCTCTTCATTTCCCCACCCCACTCCCAGGTTTCCCTTTCATTGTTTCTCTTACTGTCTCTGTCTTCGTCTCAATTTCTCTTTCTTTCAAAATCTCCCTCTCTGAAACTCTCCAACTGCTTCCCTCTCTTGCTCTCTTTTTTTCGTACACTATTTTGTCTTTTCTCTCTTGCTCTCTCTCTCTCTCTCTCTCTCTCTTTCTTTCTTTCTTTCTCTTACTATGACATAATCTCCTTCTGTCCCTCTCATTCCTTTACTATCTATTTCGCATGTAAATTATGAGTGAGTCTGGTGTGAAAGTATATTTTGGTTGTATAAAGTTATAATGTTTTGTTTGGTGTAATGCACAAATCTTAAGACAAATTTCCTTATGGATAATAGAGATTATTATTAGTAGTACTCTCTCCGCTATTTTCCTCATAACATCTACACTTTCATTTACCGTAAGTTGTTAAAATAAATCTATTAATAAATTTCCATTTGAACACCCCTCCCCACCGCCTCTCTATGTCCAGATGGCTGGAGACAGGCAAGAACTGCACGGAAGAAGATAAATCCAGGTCCATCAGTCAAAAGACCACACCGGAGCTGGAGCTGACCAACATGATCGGTGTCTTTATTGTCCTAGGAGTCTTCATCGGTGTGGCCATCATAGTTGACGTGGCCAGCCGGATGTACAAGTGGGATAAAAATACACGGAAGGCTAAGACGGTCAGTGGACACAAATTGAAGTTCCTCATTGGTCGCTTAAATAGTGCTTCTACCATTCTTACTTTACAAAACAAATGAGTTAGTTTCGTCTCAAAACACATTAATTTGTGTGTCTTGGTTTATAGAAGACAATCCTTTAAAACCATCACCAAGGCTTAACGTAAGACAAGACTTGGGGCCCCTGCATTTTGACATTCGATATCATGACATGAGATAATGGGGTAATATTTAATGTGAAACACATTACAGACATTCGGAGGGCCCCCCTCAAGTGACTGTCCGGGGGGGGGGGGGGATTTTCCCCCTCGCTAGCTACGCCTCTGTTGAATATCAATCTTTTTCTTTTGCTTCTTTGCTTTTTTCTTTTTTGCCATGTTGCTTTAGGTATTTGGTTCCAATGTATATTCTCAGCACTGATACGTTTTATAATTTAATATTACTAAAGACTTAAGTTTTCTTTTTAAGTGACTAGTTTCACAAATTATTAAAGCGCCAATCATCTGACATATATCTTCTTTCTTTCTCTATTTTCTTGTGATGCTCAGCGTATATATATCCTCACCTTTTTATTTCGTTCTTTACTGATAAGTCTTCTTTCCTCGTATCTTGAAATTCCGACATTCACGGCTTCACGCCACAAGAAGTGATTAGGATCTAGCGTACTCCAGTTAGGAATGTCTGTTTCACATTCTTAAAGGGAGAGCTCTCGATACTGTTTTTACAAAATTTATATCAACTCACTCTTGACAGATGTGTTGGTAAGAGTTAAGTTGAGGAATCATGAGCCCTGATGGAATTATGAAACTGAAAAACGTTCATATAAACATTCACAAAGATGCCATCTTCTTGTCCCCCCCCCCTTTTCACTTTTTCGCACCTGGTCCATACATGTGATAGATCATAGCGTATGGAAAAAACTAAACAAAAACAATAGGTAAAAATATTTCTATCGCACCGATTTCTAAGTGTAGGAAATGAACAGATGGAGCAATGCAACTAATCCAAACTAATTGATACAATTAAATTTAAAAAATTAAATTATATCTTTTATATAGCGCTACCTTCCTGCTTATAGCATGCTCAGAACGCTATGGTCCTATGTCCAATCTCATTTGTGGATCAGTGGGTGGAGGGGGTATCTGGGAGAAGGCTTTTCCGTGCTGCCTTTAGGCGCTCAGTAAACACAACTCTGCTCGAGTCGGGTGTCGAACCTCGAGCCCCCTTCATAGGTAGCCAAGCCAAGCCATGTGTACTTAGCCTTTCGTAGCTGGGCCTTGGGACTTCTTTGTATGGATACCTTGTATCTGTGACAGCAGTATACTCAAAGTATTCAATCAATGACTCTGTCACATTATAATTCTCATTTTAATTTTAATCATTTAAAAGAAGCCCATTAAGAATGAACTAAATGCTAATGCTGGTCTTCCTGGTCTCCACAGACGACTGAACTCAACCAATCGTGTGAGACCAACGTGTTTGACAACCAGGTCAACAAATGAAAAGGTCATCGCGAGTCTTCAGCAATCAGCATTCCGACGTCACCATCATTTATCTAGAACACTTCATCCTTTATGTTTATCACTAGCCCTTAACCCGGCTTTTCCCGAGTTGATCACTCAACAATGATAAAATATTGCAAGGCATCCGAATATTATGTAATTGCAATATTTTACGAGGGGCAATAAGTGTTGCTGAACATAGCAATGACAGAGTTACTGTTCTCTATTACTTCCCACTGGTCTCTTACATTGGACCAGGATGCAACTTTAAGATTTGATATGAGTTGATACGTCTTGTGTTGTTTTGTTTGTTAGTTTTGTTCTTTTATTGGTGTTTACAATAGTTTACCAACGAATTACAATTCATTATAACTGCACCCATACTTTTGTTTATTTGATGATTTATTTGCAATACATGCAACAGATAATATGAGTGTACAGACTTGAAAAATGTTACGATTTTGTTTTGTTTTGTTGTTGTTGTTGTTGCTGGTAGTACTTCTATAGAGCGTGTGTTGAAATAAAAGAAATACAATGTTCTTAAATGAATTAGCGTGGCGTGTATTGTCCCCTATAATAATTCACCGGTTCTAAAGTCTTCCTTAATTTTAGTAACTAATTGCTAGTCTGAGCGGCCATTACAGATACTTTATGTATCCCAAAAGACAAACAAAGCATTAATACAGCTCTAAATATCGTACAGATTTTGATCAGGTTATACTTATATAAATTAGTATCTTAGTTTATTATTCGTTTTTTTTGTGTGTGTGAGTACTATAATCTTAGCCGTATTTGGTGTATTCAAACTACATCTGGATGGCTGTCTGCAGATTGCGCGCTGGACTGTCGTTCAGATTTATCGATGGTCCCTGGTTCAAACCCTGCCGGCTCCCATCCCCCGTCGCCCTGCGGGAGGTTTGGACTACGAAGTAATTAGCTTCAACTCTGAAGAACATCCAAAACATGTCAAACATTTTTTGTTTACAAAGAAATAGTGAAGATTTTTTATGTCAATCATTAGCCTGTATGTACGAAACAAGTTTCATTAATCTGTCAGCAGGGCCAGCCGTGCTGTAAGATGTAAACTGAAGTCATCCATAGCAAATGGTTTGCAATAATATGCTGATCTTATCAGTAGCCAGCGTTTCTTATTGGTCGAATGGGTCAACTTGAAGGTCACCGTGACCAATAAGTGTCCAGGTTGTCTTCAACCATGTTTACTTTTCGAAAAATTACTGTTATTTCCAATGGAAGTCAAATTGGCCAAGGGAGTTGAACATAATAAGGGATCTTTCCAGTAGAAGAGTCTGGTTCTTTTCCTATCTATTTAAAAAGTTAGAAAGGTTATAAACACGAGGGAAGCTTGGTTATTGTGTTTCAAGCTTCTCTCGAAGACTACTGTGAATTTATTTTTGACATTAAGTCATTGTGTGTTAGGAGTGTGAGTTCTCAAGTTTTATATTTTCAACTTTGGATCTATCTTCATCTCATTTTTTGTTAAAAGATTTTTTTAACCTATAGAAGAATTCCCGGCTTACATTGGATGTTGGGTCATTATTTACTTCTGTATTCACCACACAATCCCATTGTCAAATTGGCTCACTTTATCTGAACACTGAGATTGTTTAAATTCTTAGATTTTTTTTTTGCTTGTTTTATTACTTAAAAGTTGTATTGTAGTTAACTTTCAATAATCAAGGGCTGCATGTTACTTCCATTGGAGTTATCGCACTTCAAACAGTTTTTTAAGTATTGGTCATACTTTTTTTTTTTACTTTCCTTGACCCCCCCTTCCCCCTCCCTATTTGGTATGTCTGACAATGACTGAGAAATGTTAGTAGACTTTGAATACATTAAACTTGTTTATTTTTACTTTTAGATTTTATGCAAATTGATTTTGTCTTATGTAAAAAAAAATTAAACGAATTTTTTTCATTCGCATTTGTCTTAATTTATTTACATGGAATGAACATAAGTCTGCATTATATTATTCTCTCTGTCTGTCTGTCTCTCTATTTCTCTTTCTCACTCTCTATCTGTCTCCCTCTCTGTCTCTCTCTGTCTCTCTCTGTTCTCTATCAACTGTCTCTCTATGCATCTCTCTCCCTCCTTCTATCTCTCTGTCTCTCTACAACTCTCTCTGTCTCTATCTCTATCTCTGACTCTCTCTGTGTCTCTCTCTATGTCTCTCTGTCTCCCTCCCTCTCTCTCTCTCCCATTATTTTGCAGAAGTCGTTAAAGCAGTGAATGTCAAGACTATACATTCTAAGCAACAGGAAGCACGATCCTATTTCTGAACCCCACCCAATATGTTTTTTTTTACTGTGTGTCTGATTCTCTCCCTCTATGCTATTTTTTCTTTTGAGCGACCCTGAAAGGTGAATAAACGCTATTCATTTTGTGCGGTCCTTCTTTCGGCCCGTGTAGATTTCAACAACTAGAAAAGAAAGTGAAAATCCGCTATTATGATACTGTAGACGTTTCTGATGCAATGACAACTTTTTTTTTCACTTTTCTGTAAAACGAAAGTTTATTTCTTAAACTTTAAGTACGCAGTGTATATACACCATTTTTGCAAGAATTTATCATTAATGATAATCAACATGGGAAATAATTTATTACACTAACCACTCGTATCAATTTGTTTAATTAACAATAGGAAAAAATGTATTTAGTATACATATAAGTCCAATAAAACTTTAAACAACATTTAATAAGCAGTATGTCCTTTCTATAAGCATGTCAACGAAAATCAATATTATTAACGTTTAAAAACATATATATTCATTAAGGCCTAAAATAAAAGATTGGCCTTATAAAAAACATCAAATCAGATATCATTCAATAGCGTCAATTGGGCACCAGTACGTAAACGGTATAATATCACTGCCTGGTATGGCAATCTGAGCATTAAAAACAAAAATAAACTTCATTGAATGTTGCTGGTATGGTAAAGTCATTGGCAAAAAACCAAACCCCATTTGGGCAGCTGTTTGACACAAGCATCCATAAAAAAAGCTAAAAAGATTCTAGAAATAAAGAATCACCTTGTGGGTCAGGATTTAGTTATTTTACCATCACAAAAGAGATACAAGACACCGATAGACAAACAGACACAAACACTCTTTTGTTCCCCTGGCAATCAAATCATTAAATAGAAACAATCTGATATAAACTTTGTCACATGTAAATTATGAGTGAGTCTGGTGTGAATGTACATTTTGTTTTTTTATAGTTACAGTGTTTTGTTTGGTGTAATGCACAAATTGTAAGACAAATTTCCATACGGACAATAAAGAATATTATGATTATTATATTATTCTTATTATAACTATCCCTACATTGAATACATATTAATATTAACAAAGTAATACTAATAACATTAATAAATCTACATATCTTGTGGTATCGTGTCGTTAGTCAAACTAGCAATAAAATAGAATGAATATAAGTGTTTTGTTATGTATATATTTTCTTTTTATCGACGGAGTTATGGTTATAGTTGTAAGTTTCTACTTCGTAGTTTCTGATATTCTTTCTGAAAATATTGAAACCTGCCTTTTTACCTGCCTGAGCGGACCACGTCGGGGGTCGATTTTGAGTTTGCGCTTCCACACAAACTATCTTTGTTACCTTGATTTTTTATCTGCGCTTATGTAATATCTGTAACTGCAGATTTTTAGTTCTAAAATGGGAGAGCTCCACAAACATCGCCATTGAATACATTCTTACCCATAGACCTATATAATACTTCTTAGCATGGAGGAGATTTCAAGACTGTTTCACTAATGATGTCCCTTTGTTTAAAGGGAACTTCACTACTGAGGTCGTTTTTGTTTCTTAATTCATGGTGCACTCTCTAGTGACGGTCTGGTTAAACAAACAAAAGTCTTCCTCTTACTCGACTTGCTTGAACGAAGGTCAAGTTTAAACTAGAAAACTGACAGTCTGAGTGTCCAGGCTAAGACCAGGTCAAGGTGACAGAACGATTGCAAACGTTACAAAACCAGACAGAAACATGAAAGTTATTGATAGACATAATTCTAGATCACAACTCACATTAGTTATTGTTCCTTGTCCCTCTTTACTCCTATCAGATCTGATCTTTATACACTAGATATTGGGCTTGAATCCGTAATTAAAGAGTTAAAGCCTTACTTACACAATCTTTCCAATGATACACATTTCTTTAGAGAGTTTGCCTTGAGGTCACCAGTTATAGTCATGTATTTCTGCTTTTAGTAATATTTTTTTTATATTAGTTAATTACTACTTCACATTGGCCAACGATTAACGAGCAGGGCTAGCACAACGATCAACCGCCTTTACTTTCCCCAACTAAATCCAGGTGCCCATTAGAGTTGGGTGGACTTGAGACGCCTTAAAAATGTCGAAATTAAAAATCCCAGTCTTCACCGAGTTTCGAACCCTGAACCCCAGGTTCGGAAGCCAAGCACTTAACCACTCATCCACCGCGGCACTCATACCAATTTGTATACAGTTTAAAAAATGTTTCATTTACACAGTATTTTTTCTTTCGACCCCTGTACAGAAGTCTACCAGGCGAATGAAAGTGACAAAGGCAACAGTGATAAGTGAATGCCTTCGACATTCTTTTCAAAATTTTCTGAGAACAGCAGACGACAAATCACAAATGGCTTTAATTAGCAAGCGGGTAAAGACTCAAACTGAGGAGATTGGTAGAACTATGACCGCAAGGTCAAGGTTATAGCACTGTCCAGATATTTTGCGATTAAGTTACCTTTAGGCTTTGTTGGCATATTTTAAAACTTTGAGCTCAACTTAAAAGTAAATAAATATATTTAATTAACCCCATATGTAGTTTAATGTCAAACTACTACTATGCCATTAAATGATCACAGCCTTAATTTTGTAGTGGGGTCTAGACTAACAATAATAAATATTTGCGATTATAAATATTATTACCGATTGTTTTTGTTTAGCGTGAATTTCATGCTTGTAGCTTTCTCACTGCTCTATGAATTAATGTAGTACAAAGTAAATGACTATATTAGCACATTATCGTCTGGTAGATCTGGTCCCTTAACTCATTTTGGTGTTTTGGTAACTAAGACTGAGAAGAACACTATTGACTAGCACTAACATAATTAGAATGTATTTTTCGCTTAAAATTCCATTCTAGATAAAAAAAAATTAAAACTACAAATTTCGTTTAGGGTTAGACACACATGAATATACATCAACATTTAGAAAAGCAATTTAGTGGATTAATGTTATTACTGCGAGAGGAATATAAAATAAAAGCTAATATGTTTTCAGTTTTTTTAATGTAACTCTTGTGAGGTGAGAAAAACATTTTGTTGGACTAGAAACTCAGATACTTCAAAAAAATATCTTTAAAAAAGTGTTGAACTACAAGGAGTCTTAGACTGAGCAAGTTTCCTAACGACCCAACATGTACATCCTGTATTACTTTTGTTTGATCATAATCACAGACAAATAAAATAAATTATTAAAAAATTCTTTAAATATACAAAGCTTATATTCACTGAAATCGCATCAGTTATTTTAAATTAATCATGTAATTCTTGAATTAATTTGTATTTTATTTTTTGTAATCTAGGCTAATACATTTGAGCGATTGGGAATAGTTTTATAAATTGTTTTGGTTTAAGCAGCTTTCATGTCCAGTGTCGTAGCATTTATGGCTCGAAGGGGTTCAATAAACCCGGGCCCACGGGTACCTTGCTACGCCACTGAGCATGCCCAGTACGATATGGTCCAATTTCTTTTGTGGACCAGTGAGAAGGGAAGAGTTTGGTATCTGGTAGAAGGTTGCCGTTCTGCTATTCTGCATTTTTTTTATGTAAGTTGCTCGATTCTGAAATTGAACTTGATCTCCACGATGTAAGGCCGAGCTCTCCAAGTTCTTATAAACGTTGAATGTATTATAGTCTATGTTAGTTTTAAATTATGGCGAACTACCTAGTTCTCTAAACAAAGCTTAGTGTCTCTATATGAGCTTCATGAACTAATTACGATTAATTGATTAACTGTTTGTTGTTTTTTTTTCATTTATTCGTGTGTTGTCATTGTTAATGAATAATTGTGCAAAGTTTCAGCTTGATCCGAGAATGAGAAGTGGGAAATATAAAGTGTACCAGATTGAACCCAGACAGACAAAAAGACAGTGAGTTGATGTAAATAGGCTGTTTCTGTCACATTCTTGTATCGTGAGGGGATTCAGAATAATGTGACATGGCTTGTTCTCCATGGAACTTATCTCTACTTCAGTGTTCCCCAAACTTTCGAGAGATGTGAACCCCTTCAATCATTTTCATAACTCTTAGTATCCATCGCCCCCCCCCCCCCCCAAACTAAAAAAAAAAGATAAACGTATAATAAAATTGTTCATAAAAAAAATATTGCGGTCCATTATCCTTTGACCTTTAGAAAAGATTTCTACCAGGCGTGGATCGAGATCTCTTCACCCCTGGTCCTGTCTGAAGATTTCACAATGGCAGCGACTATTATTAATTAAGATTGGATCGTTCCACATATGTAGTGCGCAGACTGCGGTCCCAGGCCCGCTTGCTACAAGCTGCCGAAGGTCGGGCTAACCATCATTCCTCTTCTGTAACCGCCACAAAGCCACGTAAGCACCTCAACTCCAGTCGCTGTCGAAATTTGGATATTTTTTAAATCTCACTTCGGTAGGCCCGTTTTTTTACATCAGCCGGGCCAGTAGCCCCCTTGTCCTGCCCAAATCCGGCCCTGGGTAGTAGACTCTTTATTATGTTTATTTTTAAAACTCCGACGTTTGCTCTTCTTCCGTATGCCAAACAAACTTTCTGAGATGGATCTTGTGTTTATGTTACACGGATATCTGATCCAGTCCATACTTTTGTTCGCTTTTCAAATCCATTAGCAAATTCTTCAACTGCTATTTTAGAGTATCAGCATCAATGTTAGTAGCCAAAATTGCAATCAACTCATGGAGAGATGGGAACGAGTCTACTTCTATATAACCTACTCGCTTTTGTCATAAGGTTTAGTTCCGTTATAATTTCGTTTTCTCCGTCTAGAGTTACTCTAGAGCATAAATCCATTAAATTTCTTTCTCTTGTAACGATAGGCTGAGGCAATTTAAATCACAGAATATATCTGCTAAGTATGCAAGTTTACAAAACCATTCATGCAACAATTTCTCATCTTAAATCTGCCATTAAGTTGACACACAGGTACATTGCCGGATAGTAGTGATGGCTTCTAATAGATTTCCCCTAGATAGCTAACAAACATCGGTATGGAAAAGAAGCTGGGTAATACTTCCCAATTCTTCATAAAATTGCAAAAAAGTTAATTTTTAAAAAAAATCAGCATAGCTAATGAGTTGTTTGTTTGTTAAAATGTTTTACATGTTTCGGATGTTCCTTCAGAGTTGACTATAGTTTACTTCCTAGTCCTAACCTCCCGCAGGACGACGGGGGATGGGAGCGGGAAGGGTTTGAACCCGGGACCATCGATAAATCCAAACGACAGCCCAGCGCGCAAACCTCACGACCAGGCAGCCATGGCATACGTACCCTATTCAAATTCTTCCCTCTAGGGGTACTCGTATCCCCAGTTTGGGAAACACTGCTCTACTAATCCTTTCATGTCGTTCTTGTTCCGCTTTAGGTTTATGTGAGTTAGGATTATCCAGAAAGAACCAGTTCTGGCTGGATTTACCAACTAGCACGGTGACTAAGATAAAAAATGGAAGATGAAAAATCTGGATAAATTGAGGGGGGGGGGGAATCCCCCTTTTCGTACATGCCATTAAAACATTTTTCAAACACATATTTCGTTAAAAAATCAATAAACAGTAGCTGTATTATCATAATAACTAATTAGCTGGGACACACGCACACACATACAAAGATACATTTAATTTCATCCCTTTTTTTTTACCATCTAACATTTTACAATTTTACGATTTTGCTTTTAACAGATCCTCACCTCTCCTTACTTAACAAAAAATACTTTTTAGAACTTTAAAAAAATAATTTTTGTCACTTAAATGTTCAAAATAAAAGAAAAACAATAATTAGCCTTCAGGTACACTCATGTCCGTGACAATAGACGAATCCATAAAAAGACAACTATTTAGTTAATTAGATGTAATTAATCTTGTTCTATAGGGACTCTTTTTTTAAGATTGTTAGAATTATTGTGATTTGGACTGTTTGTAATGTATACAATTTGTCTACAGCTTCACAGGCACTTGTCATCGTGTTTACCGCAACAGCCCCAGTTCTCTCTGCAGACGTCCAGCTATGCTGCCAATAAACTCCACTCTTGTGATGGCTAACAACACGCCGAACACGGTCTATGTTGACGTCCTTATACTTAGATATGATTTGAGAGTTAATTGTGATGAGGGGTTAGAGCTCTATAACAAAGTGCATGTTTTGATTGCTTCCAGAAGTTTATTTAAGCAGCAAGGATTCTGACGTCATAACCAGAATTATTGACTTCAGGGCTGCAAGGAATCACATCGACGAGGTTTTAAACTCGGGACCATAATAACCACAGTTTTGTATCTACTCGTGCGTGGAAACGTAACTGCTCGAATCGCTTGCTTATGAACTGCGTTAATACTTTTAAAAAATATCTATCTTACCTTCTGTCAACAAAACTGTAACGAGAGTTGTGCAATGAACCAGAACTCTAAGACTTGTCTGGTTTAAAACCTTTGAGGAATGCGTATTGCCAGGCTCAGCCAACGTCATACAGACCAAACAACGCTATCAGTCTATGATACTTCTTGTCGCTTTCTTTTAACGCGGCTTGATAACAATGTCAATCTACGTCACACACCCATCTACCCAACCACTGTGTCGATCTACCCCCTTCTGGTCTTGTTTACCTTTTCTTCTGTCTCGCTCCAATGGTTCACGTTTGTTTGGGTCACTCGTGCACGTGACTGTGCGGAACCGGATCTGACTGGTACGTGTAGGCCTCCGTCACTGGAGCTTATATCACAAATTGACCACTTGTTCTGTGTCACTAGAGGTGGATTTAATTCACGAGTGTCCCCATTTGTGACACACAATTCTTAATCTCGCATTTTATTCCAGGAGTCCTGGTTGTGAGGTCTGATAAGTAAGTACATTTTATATGTAATTTTTTTTTCTGTGAGTTTCTCTATAGATATTTTTAATAATTAGCTATCTGTATTATCACTTCTATCTATCTATCTATCTATCTATCTATCTATCTATCTATCTATCTATCTATCTATCTATCTATCTATCTATCTATCTATCTATCTATCTATCTAATCAGTCTATCTTTCTATCTATCTGTCTAAATCTCAAATTATTATTCGTTATGTTTTGTAGATTACACTGGTAACATTTTGGTTTAGGAACTTAATTAATTTATTTTTTTTAGTTTTGCAAATTCAATTAATTCTGTCAGAAATAAGAGTATCCTCTTCATTTAACCCTTTCCAGACGTATTTTCTTAAATAAGTTGCCATTTGTTAAATTACTTTTTTAAAAAATAAGTAGGATAGATGTCAAAATGTTGTTGTTTTTTTTCATTCCTATTCTCACCACGTTCAAATTATAATGTCCGAATAATTTTTTAGCGTCTCCCAGATAAGAACAAAAGGCTGTATAATTAGTTTTGTGTTGTCCGTCTGTCTTGTTAAAATAGCAAAAACTAGAAAGGGCTATTGGAATTCTGATTTCACCATATTTCGTGGCTTGCAAGTTTTAGGTACAGAGGCTACTTTGTAAGCGAACCGATATATTTTGTAATTGATTATGCAATAAGTCAGTTCATAAAATACTCTTTTAAAACTATAAGGGAGAATTTTTTTAAAAATATCTTTAACATTTCTACATATATCAAATTTTGTTAATTATAAAAAAAATGTATATATATTGGTATGCTAGCAACTAACAGAACGTTTAGTTTCGCCTATAAAGACGAATAGTGCACATTACATATACATGCATTGCATAAAGTTTTCATTATAGAGAACAGATTTAATACACAGCGGTTGGTTAAGATCGCTGACTAGACCTGCTATTATCTTGCTGCAATGCTACTTGTATCAATCGCAACGAGACCATGGCCTTAATATTTCTTGTATTCTACATCTATATATTTTGCAAAACAAGTTTTAATTATAACAACTTTGAATATTACATTGCCTTTAAGTATCAATAAAAATATTCTTTATTATCCATATGGAAGTTAGTCTTACAATTTGTGCATTACACCAAACAAAACATAATTATAGAAGTATCATCTCGTTCTTATTAGTACTATTATCTTAATTGCACGGGCCCTATTTGAATGTAGGCATTTACTGTGGTATGGAGTAATGTAGAACTAGAACCAATTAATGAAAACTAGACAAGGGCTTGAATAATCATTTGCCGTTGCGGACACGTCAGGGCCGCCTCTGAGTTTGGTAACACGAACTCGTGTAATCTTGTTTTATTTTAAATCTAGTGAAAAGTAAAAAGCGTGAAAATACGTTTTCGTACAATTTCAGAAAACTCAAAGTGTGGGAACCAATTTTTAATTATGATTTTACCGTTTCAAGTTTGTCCGTCCGTCTGCTAAAAATCTAGTACACACCAATGCTTCAACTTTTCATTCTCGGATCTAATTGAAACTTTGCACTATATTTATTGTCAATGACAACACATAAATAAAACAAAAGTTAATAAGATGTAATTTTGTTCTATAGGGACTCTTTTTAAGACTAATTAAGAGAATTATTGTGATTTGGACTGTTTATAATGCATACAATTTGTCTACAGCTTCACAGGCACTTGTCATTGTGCTTACCGCAACAACCCCAGCTCTCTCTGCAGACGTCCAGCTATGCTGCCAATCAACTCCACTCTTGTGATGGCTAACAACACGGTCTATGTGGATGGCAACTCAACGCCGGCCCATTACGCTGACCAGCTGTACTTGCTGACCTTCGGCATCATGATAGTTTGTATGTACATGACAATTTGACCATTATAAATGTTAAAAAAATTATTATACAAAGCTCATTTTCTTGTACAAGTAAAATTATTCCTTTTTGTGCTTGGGGAAGTGGAAAATGTTTATTCCTGTCTTTAAAGAGACACATCAAAGTAAATTAACTTTTGAAGAATAGATCTAGAGATTCTTACTTAAGCCAAACGCTATAACAAAAAAAAAAAATCCTTTTATAGCATTTAAGGGGAAGCTAAGAGGCCTTATTATAAACATTGTCAATTCTAACAAATACTCACAAATTGAAGACTAACATTATGTCAGTGATAACCGCTATAACACAATCAGTGTCGCTTATGGAGCTAACAAGCACATGTGAAGATATTTGTTTATATTTGTATTACCATTATATATTTCATCTTCCAGTGTTCAGCTGTTTATACGGTGGACGGTGCAGTTCATTCAATGCTCGGATGACAATGGAATACTATCACTTGTATGTATTATAACTTTTATGTGACCAGGTGGTTTGTACCCAGAAATGTCAACAGAAATTCTAATTTCCCTTTCGCAGTTATGGATGTCGGCTTTGGACTTCTGGAAGCAGGCAGCGTGAGAACTAAGAACACCACGCACATCTTAGTGAAGAATATTCTAGATTCGCGTAAGTCATTGCTATTGTTAAATTAACTTCCTCTGGTCTACAAGCTATTGAGTAGAAAGAAATTGTTAAAAAGCAGGGTGTCGTGTGGCCGGCACAATGACCAACCGTATTTACTTTCCCCCAACTAAAGTCAGAGTTGGGTGGACTCAGTGGTGCCCTAAGAGGTCCGAGATTCGAATCAAGGACCCATTGTTCGGAAGCCAAGCGCTTAACCTCTCAGCCACCGGGCTTGTTCTCGGACATGGCCTAAAGTGTCCCGATGTGCCAAAAAAAGCTCAAAACCCGGGTTTGTTCAACCCTAACAATATACAAATCAATTTCCTACTCTACAAGTTATGAACCATGACAGTACATAAGTACTTCTGTAAGGGACACTATCGTCGTAAGGTTATCTTTTACATTAGCAAGACGTTTTGTAGAACGAGTCTAATTTTCGTCGTACAAAAGTCGGCCACAGAACGGTTTAGGGGGAACAATTTCATCATTTTAAATTGAGAAAAGCGGGTAGAATAGCGTTGTTGGCTCGGTGTTGAAATGTCTTCTTTACAGAAAATCAAATCTTTCCCTTATTTCAAAGATGGAACTATGTATTTCTTAGTGATAATAATAATGAGTATCAATAAAGATTGATAATTACATTGCAATGCCTTCTCCCTTGCAGTTTGATAAAAGTTGTACACTAATACATGTTCAGAGGACATGTGGGCTTCAGAAAGTTTTTGTACTGACTTGAGACTCACAGCAAACACATTTAGAGTTAAATCAGAAATATTATAGTCGGGACTATTAAAGTTCCCCTTTCAGACCTTGTGGTCTATAGAGCAGATGATGTAAAGGTCATCTGATTCTGTGACCTACAGTTAACATGTGGCCAGCACAACGACCAACCGCCTTTACATTAATGTCAGGTACCCATTAAAGGTGGACTCAGAAGATCCAGAAATAAAAAATCCCAGTCTTCACCAGGATTCGAACCCCAGACCCCGGTTCGGAAGTCAAGCTCAGTCACCGCGCCTAGTCGAGACTAGAGATAGAAATATTTATGCCATTTTAAACCTATTTCTAAGATTATTATTGTTTTTTTTTTATTGACAGTGTTGGCTGGCATTGCCTTTTGGCTGTTTGGCTACGCTCTGGCTTTTGGGAAAGGCAACGGCTTCATTGGCTGGACCAACTGGGCCATGGCTGAGATCAAGGACACCGAAATATCCTTCGCTGTTTACCAAATCATGTTTGCTTCTACGGCGACGACCATCGTGGCCGGAGCCGTGTCGGAACGCTGCGAGTTTGTCGCTTACCTTATCTACAGCTTTCTTCTGACAGGTAATGTGATCGATAAACATAGACGAGTGATTCTAAACTTAAGGCTCGCGGGAAACATTTCCTGCTCTTGGCGTGGTGCTTTCTGGCACCAACGAACCTCTGCCCATAGAGAATTAGTCCTATTTGTGGCGGTGATACGGTCCAAGAAAAAAGTTTGTTACTGTGTATTTTGTATCAACACAAAATGTCTTAACAACATATAAACAGCATTATATAACAAATATGGCGGCGAATAAAAGATTGTTAAACTATGCCTAGAAACAAGAAAATGAATCTGGTAAAACTTGTACAATGTTGCTCACATTTTAAGTACAGAAATGAAGCCATTTTCCGACGCAAATAGTCAGAATATTAAATGGAAGTTTCTAATAAAATAATTTTAGGTCGATTTCATGTCGTTTTTGTACCTTATCATGTGGTCGAATTAAGTTGAACATCACTGGTTTAGACCACTGAGAAAAAAAAAAAGGTCATGTTATGAATCAACCCAAAAGATTTGCTTGAAAAGAAATGTTTTCACTTGTAAATTTTTTTAAATTTTCACAGCATTTATCTACCCTGTTGTCGCCCACTGGGGGTGGTCTTATGAGGGGTGGCTCGTCAACGGACACGACTTCGTCATAGATGGACAGACAGTGACCATCAAATACGAGGTAAGACATTGTGGACGTTTCATTAGTAGCTGGTCAGGTTTGGGCATGTAAACTAGTATTAAGGTCATTATCACATTTGTTATTGTCAAAAATTATTTTACCTCTTTACTTTGTTAATAATAGAAGTTTCGATTGCAAAAACATTACAGGATTTTGGTGGCAGCAGCGTGGTCCACTTGGTTGGAGGTACGGCAGCATTTGTTGCCACTTGTTTCTTAGGGCCTCGTATTGGAAGATTTCACAAAGAAACAGGAAAACCTATTCACATAGAGGGCCACTCTGTAGCTGTAAGTATATATGCGAGTCTTTCTTAGTTTGAGGACTTAACATTTTTAAAAATTTGGCATAAAAGGTAGCGGATGAGAAACAAAAATGGGATATTCAATTAAATGTTGATACGACAATAACTTAAGTGTAATAATGGTTAAGTCGTAAGGGAAATGTCTCTTTAAGCAGGTATTTTTTGTGTTAAAATCGGATTTATAAAGAAAATAGTGCCTGGATATAATAAACATAAAGACAGCACTGGGGACCAAAAATTGAACAATCTGAAAGATTATTTTCTTTGTGGGATCTAGATGGTCTTTTTTTCCTTCTTGGTACTGCGTTGCTTTTTAAGTTTTCAGTGTCTGAGGTTTGCCATTGGTCAGATAAAAAAAACTTCCAATTTCAGACCTTGTGATCTATTGGGCAGATGATGTAAAGGTAATCTGTTTCGGTGGCCCACGATTTATGAAGGTGTTATGTGGCCAGCACAACAACCAACCGCCTTTGCTTTTCCTGTGACGAGCTATCGGAAGAGGTCGGTCAGTCAGTCGCTAGTCATCAGTTCCATATGCTAGGACAAATATGTACAAATGCTCCTTCTTCCCTAGTGCTATTAGAGCATGGAATGGGTTGCCTGAGCCAGCCAGGAAAACCAGTGACTTGGCAGAATTTAAGTCATTGGTTAACTGTTTAACATGCATGACTAGATGCATGACGTGTAGGACGTAATCTTTTTTTTTTTGTTGAAGTAACGTCTGTATTTTATAAGATTAATGTGCTTTTGCTTTTTATGGATCGACTGCGATTTCACAGTCACATTTCAACATTATTTTACATCGGCAACTCATCATTAGGATTGATATTTTGTATCAGTTTCTTGAACGGAACTTAAAAGAATTAAAGAAAATGATATTCAACGCTGTTTCTTAAGTGTATCCAAGGAGTGAGTTGTAATAGATTTAGGGGCACCTCCGAATCCGTATGTCATGATTGAGACAACACAAGGCTCTCTCCAACATAACATCGTGACAAATGGACCATACAGACGATTCCTGCTCATGCTATTAGCTCCTATGACTGCTTCAGTGAGGGCGCACCGAACCTCTGCTATCGATTCTTAAAACGCATTGATTCTATGATTTATTTCAGCTTTGCACCGTTGGCATATTTGTGCTTCTGTTTGGGTTTATGGCCCTGAACGCTGGCTCGCAACATCATATCACCTACCCAGGAGACGCCCCTGCTATTAGCCTTGCTGTTTTGAACACGCTGATATCTGCCAGCGTCGGAGGTGTGGCCTCCCTATTGACACACAGGTAATGGCGCCCTTCATTTTCTAACAGTTAGCATAGAATTAGGATTTCAATGTTCGTATCTGATATGTATCTACTACAGAAACAGCATGTCATTGAATACTCTGTTTAACGGCGTCACATTTGAAATGTTTAGTTCTTATAGCAATAGACATGACGTAGTGGCATTATTCGGTCAATAGTAAAATCATAGCCATCACGGCAATTTTGAATTTGAAATTCCACAATAAATGTGTTAATACCATGAATATACACTGTAAAATTTCTTCTTTTTTTTTTTTTTTCAAAGATTTGGCATATTCGGCAATAGTTGGAGTTTGCATGGAGTTATCAACGGAGCCTTTGTTGGCATGGTATTAGATTTTTTTTATTTGAGCTTCTAGCGTAAACCTTTTTTATTTCATAACACTATTTAACTTAATTATATTGTTTAAATCAATAGCTATAAAATGCTAATAATACTAGCCTCAGTAACACAGGCCCTCCCCCCCCCCACTTGGTAAACGTTATAAAGATCAACTAAGGCGCCATTTTGCCCATAGAAGAAAGTAGCTGGCAGCAGATGGCCTCGGAAAGAGACAGAGAGCTCTCGTGAAGGCTGTGAGACACAATTTCACTGAAGTCCAATGAAAAGCCCCTATAGAAGACATGCACATAAGTCGTAAAGAAAACTCCCTCAACCGAATTCCCCTCAGTACCTACCACCTGTACAAGTTGCTCTCAATTCATAATTTTTAATCCCCAAACACGTATCTTCATTACACAGGTGTCTATCTGTGGAGGCTGCAACAACGTCCGCCCTTGGGGCGCCGCCGTGGTGGGACTTGTGGCCAGTTTCATCATGAAAGGCATTGAACTCCTGTTGCTTAGGTACAAAATCGATGATCCTCTGAACGCCTGTGGAAGTAAGTCTTTGATATCTTGTCTTAATGTATACATTGAATCTTGAATGACAATAACGATGGCAAGTCTATAACGAATAAGAAATAGCAATTAATTATAATTAGAGCTTGGTGGACACATAGGCGTCCTAAAGATCCGAAATTAAAAATCCCAGTCTTCATCAGGATTCGAACCCGGGATCCCTCGGTTCGGAAGCCAAGCGTTTAATCACTCAGCCTCCACGCCATTTAAGCTTATAGGTTAGGTCTTACCAGCTACAGAAGGCGCATTTCTTATTCCTTATGCTAGGAAACATTCAAGTGCTCCTTTTTTCCCCTAGTGCTATAGTAGATGTCTGAATCAGCGACGAAAATCAATGACTTAGGAGTTAAAGTCTGTAATTCTAATTAAAATGCATGACTAGATTATCACATGGATAAGCGTAGGACGTAATTATTACCCTCTCTTATAAGAAACGTGTGCAAACATCATTAAAAAAGCATCAAAAATTACACTCACAACATTACCACATTTAAAGGAACTTTTTGAACAAACGTGCCTAAGAAAAATCGAAAAAATCTTGGAAGACAACGGCCACCCGCTCCATCAGAACTACGCCAGGTCGTCGCGAAGTGGGCGACTGCTGTCAATCAAAACAAGAACGGAGCGGTACAAAAACTCGTTCGTACCTCACTCGGTCAGACTCTATCACCGCCACTCATTGATCAGGGAACATGAAATGCACCAAGATACCTGTGTGTAGTCGCTGAATGAACTCTTTATGTTGTCTGTTGTATTTATGTGTATTTTTCTGTTGTGTTGTCTTTATATGAGAAACGAGTCCTTGTAATCACAACAAATTTCCGTAAGGATCAATAAAGCAGTCTTAGTCTTAGTCTTAGTCTTAGTCAATTGATAAGAGAAGTTACAGAAGTCCTGCAAGATGAAAACTTTAGTTTCCCGCAATGAGTTTACTAAAGACCGGATCATATTTTAAAGTTTTTCTTTTTCATTTCGTCCATATCTTCCTTCTGATTGTGTTTGTTTTTGATACTTTGTACTTAACACTAATATTTTGTTTCTTTCCAAACAGTTCATTTCGGAGGGGGCTCATGGGGCGCTATAAGTCTGGCATTTCTGAAGTACGACACGGGTATTTTCTTTACTTGGTCTCAACGATCTGGAGCTGTGAGTTCAAAGCGTCTTAAAGGGAAACGCCGATGGTTTTTCAAATTTGAATTATTGACATATTTAAATTATGCGTAAAAAGTTGTAATAGTAAACTGTTTACCATTTTTTATTTAAATGCTTAGAAACATTTATATTTAATAAATAAGACACTAAATTCTTGACATCTCCAAAAAAAAAAGGGGTACATTGAGATTTTGTTTTAAGGTTAGGCATACGTCACTTCCCTCAACAATACTGAAAAGGAAACTAGATTTAACCAATCGTATCGCTTCATTCTTACAGTAGCTGTTAGGCTGTTAGGCTTAGTGACGGCCTAGTCCTGAGCTATGGTACAGTTATATATAGATATAGATAGATTTAAAAGCATTAGGATAACCAACTCGAGAAAAAAAGTAACATTTTCATCTAAGCCTCTTCCTGTCCCAAGAAGTAAATATATCGTGTGTCTCATTCGAACAAACTGGTTAGTGTAAGGCTAGTCTAGACTACTTGTAGTCGGTCATGACAAGACAACCAAGCTATAGTTTGTTGTGTGTTGAGTGGTCGGGCGATAAAATTCACCTTGCCGCGGTTAGTCAAGCTTGTAAATCTACTTTTAAAACGCATTTATTCTTTAATTATAAGATCTAGATCTAACTGCATAGGAGAAGATATATATCTCTTACCAGAATGTTAACTTTGCTGTACGGTTTTCCGTTATACAATAAGTCAATAGATTAAATTAATAGGTTTGTGTGAAACCCGATGAAAGTCTGACCGTTCTGGATGCGCAGGAAAATTACGTCAGAAAAACATCAATTACTAAGTTATTATAGCAAATAAAAAATAGAATAATATATTTATTATCTGTAAATCAAAACACATATTATATCAAAAATTCTCAAAACCATTGGAGTTTCCCTTTAAACACACTTTTAGTTTATATTTATGCACAACTATGTTAAACTTTTATATTACAATTTCTTTTTTGTAGAAATAAAAAGGATAATTAATTCTTCATAGTAGGAGTTTGTTACAAGATTTGAAAACAAAACAGATATTAATGATACCTAAGAGAAACGATGATTTCTCGCCAGTAACTTCCATTGGCAATACCTCATTGCTCGAGCCTTCCATGATAGACTTCTCAGATAAAATTATTTTTGAAATGTTCACAATTTGGGAAACGATTATTATCATGTTTCTTGTTTCAACAGATGCTAGCGTGGCAGTTTGCTGGAGTGTTGTCCATCATCACCTGGACTGGAACATTGGCTGTTTTAGTTTTCGGCGCCCTCAAATTTTTCGGCATATTTCGAGTCCCAGAAGAAGTGGAAATTAAAGGTAACCAAACCATGGCGCGGTGTCAGGAGGAGGTGGGGGTTGCTTGGGATAAGAATAGAGTGTTGAAAAGAGATCAGATGACCCCAACATCCGCTCAATAGATTGCAAGGTCATATATGAGGTACTATGGGATAGGCATCAATTAATGGAAGGACCCAATCTTTGCAATCTCATTGAGAACTGGCAATGGACATAGCTTAATGGCATGAAGTTAGAGAAGAATGAACACTGGTGCCCCAATGTCACTGATATATGGGATGGCTGCCTGGTCATGCGGTTTGCACGCTGGACTGTCGTTCAGATTCATAGATGGTCTTGGGGTCAAACCCTGCCCGCTCCCATCCCCCGTCGTCCTGCGAGAGGTTTGGACTAGGAAGTAGTTATCTTTAACTCTGAAGGAACATCCGAAACATATAAAACAAAACATGTTACAAACATATATGTAGCAAGTTGAAATAATTTGAACTATTTCGTCTGTGACACTTAAATTGTATGGGATAGAAAAAGGAAAAGAGCATTTAAAATATATTGAAATACAATTCTAAAAGAAATATAATTAGAATAAAATTTTGAACAGAATCATCTCGTCGATATAACTTTGCTTTTGTTTAGGAAAGATGTGTGTAGAATACTAGTGTACGGTTAGTTCTGAACTAAAATGACATATGAAGTGAAGTATTTATAAGACCCTTATGTGTATCTATAAAAGACGGACGTCTTCTAATGTCTTTCAACGTTATTTTTAGGTCTTGACGTCACACGGCACAAGCAGCACGCCTACCCAATAGAGCTCCATGGTCAGCTGCACATCATGTCAGTTGGGGAGCACACAAAGGTCTTGGCTCTAGAACAAGGTAACTGGGGCTCTCATTATATTCTGTAGTGTTACTACTAGCTAGATATATGTCAGGTGCATTAACAAAGAAAAGCTGACCAGCTGTCACATAAGTGATATAGATCATAAACACTTTTGCAAATTTAATGTTCCACATTTATGAGATAGTGCAGATGTCTCTTCTTACGCCCATTAGCGAGTCTGTTAAAATACCAAAAAATTGAAGTCATTCAATCATAAAACAACGAACTAAAACTTACAAATACAAAAAAAAAAACAAAAAAAAACTCAACCTAATAAACCGCTTAGAAAGACACAAAGATCAAGGCACATTTCTTACTCGTGTCGTAGCAAGGTAGGGGGGGGGGTGTCCAAAGTCGAATTTACCCCAAGGACCCCTCAATGTAATTATTTTTTTTTTACATTAATATAAAAAATTACGTCACTGTCATGTAATCTTGTTATTCACGTGGAGTAAAAAAAAAGTACTAGGCTGCTTTAATCCACATGTTATAAACGCCTTTGCTGCACAGAAAGCACAACGTGAGGCGATATGAATTGAGATTTGTCACTTGTGCTTTATCTCGCCAATAAACAAAGGTATTATTCATTAAAATTCACTATTTTTGTTTATTTTACTTATATACTTTACCAGTTGGATATAAATACATTATCCCGTGTCATAATGCAGAGGCCCCTAAAAAAGGTCACCCCCCCCGTACCCCCAAGTCCCTAAATACGCCACTGTATTCCATGTAAGTGCACATTCGTACAAGAACTTATTCTTCTCTGGTGCCATGACAGAATAGAACGAGTTGCCTGAATCAGCCATGAAAACCAATGACTTAGCAAAGTTTAAGTCTCTAACATGTACGACTAGGTGTATTGGCTTAGAAACGAATTATCTTCTTCTTTTTTTTTTGGAAGAGATGTTTGTTATTTAAAAGATATTTTAAAACTTGTGTTGTCTCTTTCAGGTTATGGGCATCAGGTGTTCGTGTCGAACGACGACGATAAGAGCATCCAGTCCAACATTCGAGCTTTAACTCCAGTGCCCTCGATGGTGGGAATGGATACTGAAAAGCATCCCAGCTCCCTGCTGGCTATTGAGTCTGCACCACCTGTAGTTGAAATGGACAGTGATAAGCACCCGGGTATACATTTAGCCATTGAGTCTGCGCCATCAACAGTCAGAGAGAACGCAAGTAACAAACATCCTCACTTTTACCTCTCCGTTGAGACAGCAACGTCTGGGATTGAACGAAAACTCTCCAGCACCATTCTAGCAATAGAATCCACATCAACGAACCATGCAGCGGACCACGAGACCCACACCAACACCATCATAGTTATTGATCAAGCATCCTCGATTGACATCGAGAACAAACGGCCCCACTTCTACATTACGAATGACTGCAACTGCACATCTTCAGTAGTTGAAATAGAATGCAAGAACTGCCACAACAACTTTCTGTCTAATAGATCTATGCCAACGATTGTTGAAATAGAAAATGACTCCCAGAGCTCCTTGCTGGCAATAGAATCATCCTCATCACTGGGAGAAAGAGACCATTATAAAGTTTCAAAAAGCTTTTCTTGTCCTCGAATAAATGTGGAGAATGTTGATTATATAAATAACGAAGACTCTGGCATTGAACTCGCGACATTTGGTGAAGAGCAGAGATTGATGAAATGACAAAAACTTCTCCATGATCTGAATCAATGTCCATGCCCCAATGACGACACGGAAACACAATACTCTGGGATTGACTCAATGATCGAAATCCGCTTCGATACGGCAACTGACAAAAACCTAATCAGAGGAGAGAACCAAGCGACAATTTTTCTGAATGAGTTCTCCGAATCTCTAAAAGTACCAGTAAGCTCTGAGCTTAGGTTTAACTCCGGAACTGAGGAGGCATCGGGCGCTTGCAGGAGACCGGAGATTTCAGCAACCCTTGCGAACGACTTCTCCGGAGCATTGGAAGGGCACACCCAGATCGATTTGTTGGGATCAAGAAGTGAGTTCGCTGTCAAAGATTTAAGAGAAATCAACATAGTCAAGGCACTGAATGAAAGGCCCTCTGAAGCATTGGAAGTGCTTACAGACAAAGCACAAGTCGGAACAGACTATGATTGCTCAGCTGACGGTGACAGGTTTGAGAAAAAATACTTGGCTTAAGACTCTGCTAGAGATGGTATGCAGTTAGTAATCAGTCTTGGTTTACTTTGCTTAAAATAGAAAGTTTGAATAGCTTCCGATCAATAAGATCTCTAACATTCCAACAAGGATTCCTAAAAGATTGGGAAATTTTAAGAGATTTTCTGCCCTTGTTCTGTTTTTAACATGGTCTGCCAGTCTAAATATGGATGTATTCTTTTTTATTTATTCCCTTCATTTTATCTTTTTATTTCTTTTTAATGGCTTAACATAAAAAAGGGTGTAACTTTTTTTTTAAGAATCTTGTATTTTGAATCTTTTATAATCTTATATTTCTTATATAATATAAAACCAATTATTTTAAATTGTACGATGTACATTTATTTACTTTTATTATAACATTGGTGGCAGTTTTACACTTATCATTATAGAATACTTACTTATAGTTGTTTTAGAAGACAATGAAGTTAATGGTTGGGGGGGGCCAACTACCACAGAACACGTGCACACGTCTGTTTGTTTAAATTAACGACGCGCGCGTTTTTTTTTTGTTTTTTTTTTAGACGTAACTAAGCACTGTAATTAATTTCATGTCTAAAATTTTAATATAAATGATTGTTTAAAAAAAGGCTTAGATTTGTATAGGAAGGAAATAAATCGTGCAATCTGAAGCCTGTGTTTTTATTCTTAGTTTTGTTAAGTGTGACCATTTGTGTGAGTACTAAACCATCAGATTACTTGTTTTATATTGAGACAGAAGATATTTTCTTTCTGGATTGGATCTAATTCCGGGTGTTCAAATTAAATGTTAAAGACGAGGAACGGAAGGTACGGTTTATGACATGATAGTACTGGCGATGTTTTGTTAAAACAAAAAGAAAACTTGCTTGTTGTCCTAGATGAAAGACATTATCAAATCGATAGAAAAAATATAAATGCACGGAGATTTAAACAACAGTGAACAAGCGACGTTTCCTTGTCTTATCAACCTACAGAGATGTCTGCAAGCGAGACATGAGAACCACGGGCACCGACCAAAGTATATATATATATATATGAATATAATATAAAGAGAAACATTTAAACATTCAAACCGTATAAGTGTAGTTCTATCAATTAGCGTGGATCAGTCATGTAATTAATCTAGACTGACAATAATACATCTGTGCGGTTAGAAATATTTTTACAAAGCTTAAATCAACTCTGTGTCTGTCTGTCTGGTAAAAAGTTTGCACACGTTATTTCTCCCACTGTCAATCTTAGATTAAGTTGAAATTTTGCACAAGCGTTTCTTTCACCTGACAACACAAACATCGACACAAAATAGAGCCAATAAATTAATTAACTATTGGTAATTAATTATTTCGTTTGGTATTTTGAACAAGGAAAAGAAATCGTACTTGGCAGATGTGATGGCATTAGTCAATTAGTCAATCATATAGTTCTAATTAATCCATTTAGTTTTTAATCAGCAGAAAGGAAGCTATACCCTGTAATTTTCAGATAAATGGTAGCAATACGCGCTTATTTCCCCTTAGATAAGCTTTGGTTTTTAAAAGTATTCATTTTTTTTATTACTTGTTGATATCAGTGTCATGAATCTTCTTGTGATGGTAAAATATTAACATCTTGACCCTAGATTGTATTTTTTTTTAAACCAAATAGCCCATTCTCGTATAATAAGACTTGGTTCAATAAATCATGACAATCCTTTTATCTCTACAGTGTGAGACTGAAACTATTTCCTCGACCCAAGTACAATCTCCCCAAAAAATGTCCCTCTATTAATA
The DNA here is from genome assembly GCF_947242115.1 of Biomphalaria glabrata. Classification (NCBI taxonomy): domain Eukaryota; kingdom Metazoa; phylum Mollusca; class Gastropoda; family Planorbidae; genus Biomphalaria; species Biomphalaria glabrata. The sequence continues at coordinate 36,363,893 of NC_074720.1, forward strand.
CTGTAGCGCCGCTTCTGGTATGTAGTATTAATAGGATTCCCGATTACAAAACATCCAGCCTCGAGCTCAGGAGAATCTGATACAGGACGTGGCGCGTATTCAGGTCACCCTATTGGCACCTCAATAATCAATAGCCAAAACTTGAATCAACGTGATTGGCTTCGATTACCAGATCAATTTGCATTTATGCTATACGGGGTAATGGAAGAGGTTTTAATTCTGCATCACTTCGTATAGTTAAACTGAGGATTAGAACACAGAATTGAAATCAAATCGAAACGGTAAACGTAATTTATTGTCTTTATATTTCAAATTAAATAATTGTGTTCCTTTCAATTTTGCTTTATGTATAGAATAAGTAATAAAGGGAGAATAATAATCTTTTTATAAAGTATTAGGTTTAAGTACTAGTTTTTAATGTATTTAATATTTCATTGAAACCCTGGGCAATGCTTCTCAGCCTCAACTTGGCTCACTTCATTTCACTTAATTTGACCTTTTTTTTTTCAAAGATTTTATCAACTCCTTCTGTCTGTTTGGCCAAAAGTTTGTACAGGTTATTTCTCCGACACCCACTCTCGGATCAAGCTGAAATTTTGTCCATTTATTTCTCTTACCTGACAACACAAGAACTAATATTACAAATTAATAAATTAGGAAATATTGGTAATAAATTACTTTGTTTTGTATCTCAAACAAGGGAAAGAAATACTATTTGACTGAAGATGAATTAATCCTCCTCATATTAGGCTGCCTTCTCAGGCTTAGTGAACACAAACATGAAATAGAAACAATATTCCATGTTCATAGACTCTTCGCTAGCAGAGTGGTTAACGCGTTGGCTAGAGAAGCATGAGAAAGCTTTAGCCCACAAGTTCGAATTCAGCTCGTTCCCTTTAAAAAATACATTTAAAAAGCGATCACCCAGATACCCCGTTCTTTCTACTCCTTTTGAACTGGTCCATACAAGTGATAAGATTATAGCGTATTGAGAACGTTAAAAACATGAAATAGCGCTAAACAAATACAATAGGTAAAAAAATATTTCTTATCGCACATATTTATTATTGTTAGTCTAGATCTATTACAAATGTATTTACATGACTGATCGAACTCATTGATACACATTAATATAAGCTTTGTTTTTTTGAAGTTTTTTTTTTTATTTTGCTTGTTAATAAGATGGATAGTGAGTGGTAGACGTCAGGACAATGGGCTTATAAGTTTAACGATGTAAGAAAACGCTTGGCCCGGCCCCGGGCTAAGTTTTTTTTCAACCTCAAGGTGGCGCTCGTTAGAGACACTGGGTTTTACAGAAGACGATAAGGCCGAGGGGCAAAATAGAACTTCCGTTGTGTCCATTGCACTGACTAGTCCCAACAAGCAAGCCCCCTATCCACACACCGTCATCATCGGCCGTTTTACGTCGGACAACTGCACGACTGGTGTGTTAGAGAAAAGAAATATGGGGGAGTTTCCCCGGTTTACTCTGCCTTTGGCCTCACCTCGAATCCGAGCGTCTTGAATTACGAGCCATCGCAAATAAGGATTTTAAAAATTACATTATTCCCACACGGATATAGTTTTTTGTTTAGACAGGCAGATGAAATATAACAGTTGCTGAGTATCACTGAGCAAAGAATGACTAGCTCATTGGCCACATGGGAAATACTCAAGTTTGACCGTTACAGTTTTTCAAAGTAAATAATAAATGAAAGTTTGGCTTGAGCACTAGACTTAGATCTAGAGCCAAAATCGGTTTTGAAAGGACTATCGCGTTCGGGAATTTTCTGATGTAAGGCTTTATTGATTCAAGAATGTATCAATTAATGTTAATTGTTCAGGAAAATTGATTGTGCGCATCGTCATCGTCAACTAAGTATAGATTAAAAAGCCTAGATAAGGGGTTCTCAACCTGTGTATTATAATAATAGTGTAGGTCGATAGACGATTTTTTAGGGGTCGCTTAAGTCCATTGAAAATATGGATTTTTTTTTTGTCAATTCTAACATGTAAAGCTAGACACATGCAAAGTTTTTTATTATTGTAATTTACTATTTTTATTGTTATTCGAGGACAGATGTTGCAGACAACTGAATCAGAATTGATTTCAAACATTTTAATTATCGAAACAGAAATAATTTTAATAGTCTAAGTTAATGTGCATTTATGCATAACCTTTCGTTACGCCTGGTCGTGTAATTAAGCTCTGCACTGTCATCTGTAAGGTCAAAAGTAAATATCAATCTTCCTTAATCTATTCAACATTAGTAAAGTTTAAGGCCCGCCGAATATGCGATAAGTAGTTACGTAGTGTCAATCAAACAAACATTGTAAAAATGTAATACTTGAACTAAATTGTGTACGTTCTGAAAAAGGTTGAACAGTGCATCCATAAATTTCAAATTTCATACTCAAACTTTGTATAGAAATGCATAACGTATTGGAAAACATGAACCTTGGTAGTAGGGCAGGAAAGGCCTCCCGTAATACTCTGGTGAGTGACTCTGTTGTTGAAGGTAGTTCCTCATAGCTTCCATGCAGTTCAAGTGACCCCTTCAGTTGTCTCCCCCTCAGCTCTTGTACACTTCTGTAAGACATTCACCTCTCTTTCCTCTGCCTGCCCCATTAGTTGAAGCAGGAATTGAAAAACTCCAGTCTGTCATTTGTAAGGAAGTACTTTAAGTCTATGGAGAGAAATAACTTAAAATGTCATTTTGATAGCTAGCATACGAAAATAGTCGTGATGGATACACAGTATTTTAGACTTATACATGTTGGCCATTTAAAGATTTTTTGCAATCCTCGACATTATGTGTTAATGTTAGTGTAAGTTAGTTTATTTTTTAAAAGTGTAAAAATAGTTTTTTGAAAACTATTAGTGGTGTCTGGACCGATGGTGCTCCAAGTATCAAAGTATGTTGGTCTGATATTTCAACAGAATGAGTCACCAAAAGTCATTGGAATTCAGTTTTTGATTCATAGTCGGCTATTTATAACGAGGTCAATGTTCTTAAAATTACAAAAAGACACTGAAACAAGTCACTGCAAGGATCAAGTGCAATTGATAATTTTGTGAAAGAACATTTGCTAACACATCAAACTATCCAAATCTATTTAACATTCCATTTGCACTTGTTAAAGTTGAAAGTTTTTAGGAGACAGAATAGCAATGAAAAAATTCTCTATAATTACACAAATCTGGATCAAGTGTTTTGCAGTTATGTCCAACTTTGTGTCGCACTTTCCGTTTGGAATAATACATTATTTGTATAACAACCTGTTCATTATCAAGTCTGAATACAAAAACTCGTCACACTTGTATGACATGTGGATACTGTGACTATGAAATAGAAAGGTCAATAAATGCATGACATAAAGATATTATTTCATTTATTTGTAATTGGATGATGAAAACTGATGCATATTTGAAGACTAAGATATATTGTAGCATATTATAATACTTTGTTTTATGATAAAACATAAAGGTTTGGCATTGGAAATCAGAGATTTACATTGGCCTACATCTATAATATTGTAGGCCTAACATTAGCGAAAGGGCACAGTTACTTATACTTATGAACGAGAATAATTTACTGTTGGGGAAACGCGGCATAGTGAGGAATTATAGAAAGGTTGAGAACCGCTGGCATAGAGCTCAATCATTGGAATTATTCAATAAAAACTAAGCGTTGATTATTAAATTTAAAGTTGCTTTAAGTTTCTTGATAGATTATGAAATTTTGGCTTATATGTTTACCTCAGCCTAAGATAGATTTACGTGTAGATTATAGACGTGCTGGGATTCATTCCTTATACTTATAGCACCGTCCAGGTATCTGGCAGTGTTCTGTTGGGTTTGTCTGTCTCCATATAGGGAAAGGCCCCCGCATGCACCTTTTTATCAGTTCCAAGACTAGTCGTATCTTCGAATGTGTTTCTGAGCACCCTGCAGTCGCTGAGTATGTGTTCAACTGTCTCGTCTTCCGTGTGACAGATAGTGTGACATCTTGTTCTCCTGGATCCTGGTGTCCCGTGCGAAACCGTACCCAAAATTACCTGATCCTTTCTGTCTAACTCCCACCATTCGACTTTCCTCTTTGGGAGTTTGAGAACCTTCCAGACTTCGCGTCCCATGCCACAATGGTCCCAGCTATCGTACCACTTGGACTTGATCCATTCACAAATCCTTGCTTTTGCAGTCTCGTATTTTTGCGGCTCTTCTGGTGGGTCTAAAAGCGTTCCAAGCTTCGCCATAATGTCTGCCTCCTCGTTTACTTTGATTCCACAATGCGAGGTGGGAATCCATTGCATCGCCATACATACGTTATGTTCTCTATCTAGGCGCTCCACACACGCCATTATTTTTGCCATTGGGATAAGCTACGTATGTAAGCTCTATGGAGAGCTTGCAGGCAGGAATGTGAACCAGCTCATGGGTCTACCAGTTCATCGCTTTCTGTTGCATCGGGGAAACTGACTACCTCTCTATAGCCCGTGGATCCGTCCATATAGACCTTGATGGTATCTTTCGGGTATGTCACAGTCTCAGGTGACATTGCATGATCTAAAGTTCACGTCATGTTAATAGTTTAAAAGACACGTGGAATTCCTGATGTAGAAAACAGGAAGTAGAATGAAAAGTTGACTTTGAGTTCAGTCAAGTCAAGTCAGTAAGGTCTTGCTCCCGGTACAGGAAGGTTGGACGTTCCCTCCTGGACTGGTGGATATGTATGCATATAGCATGAGAGTCGAAGGACTAGTCATTGTTGATTAATAATATTTGAGAGTCGATTTCATAATGTGCTTATTGGATATTAAGGTATTATTCGTATTTCAATGGACATCTATAGTTGAAGCTCCAGTGTCACTAGTAATTGTTCTTATTGTTACCCGCTGAGATGCGGACGTGATTTGTTGTTAACGTATTGGATACTTTTGGTACCGCTGTTATGCGGATAGGATTATTATTTCTTGACTTGTAGCACTAACAAGGAGTGCAGTATATTATTATTATGTTGTAAATAAAATCTTCATGTTGTCTGCTGAACGGACTTGAGTCAGTCGTATAATGTTTGTCTCGTCACGTGTCTAGAGCACTTCAGGAAGTAAGAACCCAGTATTACACCATTCAATCAGTCTCTAATATTCAACGTTCATTGACATTCAAACGGTCATTTACAGGGTACTGGACTATGGTTTCTCTCGCAGTGGTGTTTAGTAGATTTTGTGTACATTTCTTGTTTACCTTAGGGTCAATCAGCCTTCTCCGCACCTCCGACAGCTAATGGGTACCTGACACTAGTTAGGGAAAAGAAAAGGTGGTTGATCGTTGTGGTGGCCACATTACACCCTCGGTAACCATAATCCACAGAAACAGATGACATCGCATAGTCCAGAAGGGAAACTTTACTTACATTTTAATGGAGTTATTGCATTTTTAGAAAATGTTTATATTTTAAGGCTTTTCTTGTTACCAAACGTTTTTGTTTAGCGCACATTCATGCTTTTAGCTTTCTCAATGCGCTATGACCCTACCACGTGTCTGGACCAGTTGGGAAAGGGGGTATCTGGGTGAATATTACCGTGAAAGGAAAAAAATATAAGTGGGCGGTAGGTCACAAACTGGCCTAGACATTAAAAATTAAACACATGAATGCTTTAAAATAATTAATTCTTCCTTTCATTTACATGTTGGAGGGTTCAGACGAGTAGTCAATCTATGATGAACTGTGTGGTGGTGTCCAGATTTGACAGCTCTTCGAATAGTTTTTTTTTTCATAGATTTTTTCGGGGGCCACTATCGGACCTCTCCACAAGGGTAAATCTCACTAGTTCCTATTTTTAGCTTCCGGATCGTTTTCTCATTCTGTTGGGTCCAGTTCTTAGATGGAGTATTATATATTGCTCATGCCGGGACATCTTGAAATAGGCATATTTTTTTTTTATTTGGGTGAAAGTTGGTCCATGTCTCATAATTGATGAAATCTGACTGAATGTAAGGATTGTTTTTGAAAAAAGTATTTTTTTTTATATTTTACTTATTATCGTTACCATCACCTTTATTTTCACCAATGTCTGAGTGACAAAATATGTGGGTCACAGGTGGATCTATGTGTGGACGTCTAATACATACACTCTTCATTCCTTTTTATTAGCCTCATTATCACGTACAACTAACTTTGCTTCCAAAATACCATTTGATTATATTATATCTTTTATTGCATGAAAAGAATGTTTATATTGAAAATAATAAATTGAATCTAGCAGGACTTGTATAAAGAGTTTTTTTTAATTCCTTTTACTTTCATTAGTGAATGTTACAGGGGAACAGACCATGGAAGGAGACCAGATACTTGCGTTGACTGTTCTGATGTTTATTACTAGTGGAGACTTCAGCATTGTCAGTGAGTTATACATTTATTAATGGTTCCATCTTTTAAAGACAGGTCTTACAAGTCTGGCCCACCTTCCAAGAGTTGCCTCTAGTGTATAGTTTTTTTTTTAAATCTTAATAATTTTGACTTTGTTTAGAATTAAAAATTGTAAAAAAAAATGCTTGTATAGTCTTAGAAAAATTGTACACTCCTTTTTTCTTCGTGCTATATATCCCAGTATATACCTAAAATTAAAAGTAGATTTTGATACGAATGTATATGATCAGTTCATTCTTCTTTCCTAAATAAAATAATAAATTAAGTATTATATAAGTATTACATCGCGTTCATCATATCACTGAAGACTGCGTGCTGCGCTCTGGTTCACATTTCTATTTTAGACCTGAGGACAGAAAAAGCAACTGGTAGAAGGTTTCTGTGTGAACTGTGGGCGTTAGGCTGCCGATATCTTCAAGTAAAAATTTCTTCTTTTACATAGGGATTCAAACTTGTGGCCTTTCAGTATGGTAACATGCAGTTTATTCCATCTAGGTGACCCAGCCACACGCTGTTTAAGTTTCTGATTAAAGTTTAAATCGTCCGTTGTTTATTTGCTGTTCAGTGGACGGACAATTTGTTTCAATATTTCTGGCCTCACCTGAGTTTGCTTAAAAACACAAACTCACTTAGTGATCTTGTTTTTTTTTGTTATGTATTTCTTTCAGATTATATGACACAAGCTCAGCCTTATGGTAAGGAACTAATACTCTTCCTTAAACTTAACAGATAGTTTCGCATGTGCACCTTTTATTTACTGCAATGTATTTCAAAAATATTGTATGTGGTGAACATTACAGCTGGTTGCGAGTGTAGCTGTGATTACCCAAACTTCACAGCTAGTAACGCAGCCGAGAGCAAGCACAGAGCTGAAGTGGATGCCCAGAAAATTGAAAGAGACCTGGCAGTTGATACGACGGTAGGTGTATAACTAGGAACATGTTAGTTTAAAGATTGCTGTTAAAAATTGTTAATATAATTTTATAGTATTTGTGTTAACAGCCATTAAGAAACAAGAATCTTTTTTTTAAATTTAATCGGCTATCAGAATGCGATCACCTTCACAATCACCTATCCCTTAGTTTGTTTAACCGTTGGGGCACCACAACTGAATTCTCCACCTACTTATAACCAATGACTTACTAATAACTAAGCACATAATATACTTATAACTAAATCTATAGGACTCTGTGGACATAAGAATTGTTTAAAGCGTGAAGACCCAATGCAAGGGAAGTAAGAAGTAAAATATTAGAAATTATCGAAGCATAGCAGGTTATCTTATCTTGAAATCTTAATTTTCACAGCTCTGGTAGAACAGAGCTATTGATTAGTACTCCCGATGACCAGCAGAGAATAAAAATCAATCAAATTTACCGAAATTGATTCTTTTTTTTTTTAATGTATCCTGGCGTGGTTCGATTAAGCTCCAGCAGTGCATATACAATAATCAATACAAAATATATTCTATTATTATTTCTATTTTTTTGTCGTAAGCTCCGCATGAAACTATTGATTCGTTAAGCTGATACTGAGCTGCCTGTGTTTAAAAATTGTTGTGTTCAGTATTGTAGACTCTATACAAATGTGATTGATGTGATAAAAGGTTCTCAATTTATTCTCCTTGTCTTTTGTATTATTTTTTTATTTTTATTTATTTATTTTTTGTTTGTTTTGTTTTTTTGTGGGTAAACTTTTTAACCAATTAAAAAATATATTAATGGGTATTTAAAATGTTTGTTAACTCTTTCTCTCCGTAATTATATATCACATTATAGTGGAATCAACGTTGGTATCGTCAGTTAGGAGAGAAAGAGTTAAACCGTTGTCATGTTTCGCAACCATAAGTTCAGTTGTTAGTATTAATAATAACAATAATAGTAATCTTTATTATCCGTAAGGAAATGTGTCTTATAATGTGTGCATTACACCAAACAAAATATTATAGCTATAGAAAACCAAAATGTACATTCACACCAGACTCACACATATTTTACAGGTGACAAAGTTTATATTTAATGATTTCATTGTTAGGGGAACAGAATAGTTTATGTGTCTGTTTGTTTTTGCTATCGGTGTCTTGTATTTCTTTTGTGATGGTAAAATCTTAAAATCCTGACCCAAAAGGTGATTTTTTTATTTCTAGAATCTTTTTAGCTTTTTTTTTATAGATGTTTGTCTCAAACTACTGCCCGAATGGGTTTTGTTTTTTGCCAATGACTTTACCAGAAGCATTTATTATTAGTACTATGTATTATGTAATGTTCTTATAGAGATCGTTAGTTACAAAAATAAAGTATTCGTATTCATTAAACTCCACATTGCCGGCTAACTTGTTACCAAATAAAGGGATTAAAAATTCCAGTATCTACGATTTACTTTGAACACAAAACTACTATAAATCTAGTGCACTGATTCATGAAAAATCCGACAATACTTTCAGGCCAGATAGTGATTCTATGGTTTGGCTGTAAGTCTAGAGGTAGTCAGTAATTGTAGGGATAGGTTGTAAGTCGAGGGTTAATTAGTGATTCTGAGGAAGACCCAAAGTCTAGGGCTAATCAGTGATTCTAGGAATAGCCCAAAAGCCGTTTAATCTAGAGCGAAATAGTGATTCTATGGATAGGCCGTACGTCTAGGGCTAATCACTGACTCTAGGAATAGCCCAAAGACCTAAAGTCTAGGGCTAATCAGTGATTCTAGGAATAGCCCAAAAAGTCTAGGGCTAATCAGTGATTCTAGGAATAGCCCAAAAACCTAAAGTCTAGGGCTAATCAGTGATTCTAGGAATAGCCCAAAAAGTCTAGGGCTAATCAGTGATTCTAGGAATAGCCCAAAAACCTAAAGTCTAGGGCTAATCAGTGATTCTAGGAATAGCCAAAAAAACTAAAGTCTAGGGCTAATCAGTGATTCTAGGAATAGCCCAAAACGTCTACGGCTAATCAGTGATTCTAGGAATAGACCAAAAACCTAAAGTCTAGGGCTAATCAGTGATTCTAGGAATAGCCCAAAATGTCTAGGGCTAATCAGTGATTCTAGGAATAGCCAAAAAAAACTAAAGTCTAGGGCTAATCAGTGATTCTAGAAATAGCCCAAAGACCTAAAATCTAGGGCTAATCAATGATTCTAGGAATAGCCCAAAAACCTAAAGTCTAGGGCTAATCAGTGATTCTAGGAATAGCCCAAAAAGTCTAGGGCTAATCAGTGATTCTAGGAATAACCCAAAACCTAAAGTCTTGGGCTAATCAGTGATTCTAGGAATAGCCCAAAAAAAAACCTTAAATCTAGGGCGAAATAGTGATTCTATGGATAGGCCGTACGTCTAGGGATAGTCAGTGATTCTATGGATAGGCCGTACGTCTAGGGATAGTCAGTGATTATATTGATAGGCCGTCAGTCGATGGATAGTCAGTGATTATATTGATAGGCCGTACGTCTAGGGATAGTCAGTGATTATATTGATAGGCCGTACGTCTAGGGATAGTCAGTGATTCTATGGATAGGACGTACGTCTAGGGATAGTCAGTGATTCTATGGATAGGCCGTCCGTCGATGGATAGTCAGTGATTCTATGGATAGGCCGTACGTCTAGGGATAGTCAGTGATTATATTGATAGGCCGTACGTCTAGGGATTGTCAGTGATTCTATGGATAGGCCGTCCGTCAATGGATAGTCAGTGATTCTATGGATAGGCCGTGCGTCTAGGGATAGTCAGTGATTCTATGGATAGGACGTATGTCTAGGGATAGTCAGTGATTCTATGGATAGGCCGTACGTCTAGGGATAGGCAGTGATTCTATGTATAGGCCGTACGTCTAGGGCTAATCAGTGATTCTATGGATAGGCCGTACGTCTAGGGATAGTCAGTGATTCTATGGATGTGCCGTATGTCTAAGGATAGTCAGTGATTCTATGGATGTGCCGTATGTCTAGGGATAGTCAGTGATTCTATGGATGTGCCGTATGTCTAGGGATAGTCAGTGATTCTATGGATGTGCCGTATGTCTAGGGCTAATCAGTGATTCTATGGATGTGCCGTATGTCTAGGGCTAATCAGTGATTCTATGAATAGGCCGTATGTCTAGGGCTAATCAGTGATTCTATGAATAGGCCGTATGTCTAGGGCTAATCAGTGATTCTATGAATAGGCCGTATGTCTAGGGCTAATCAGTGATTCTATGAATAGGCCGTATGTCTAGGGCTAATCAGTGATTCTATGGAAAGACCTTAAATCTTGAGATAGGTGGCACTGCTAGAGATATTGACTTGTTCTCCCCTCCCCACCACTCCCCATCCTTCACCCTCTCTCTCTTTATACGTCAATACTTGAAAGGCCACCTTCTATGTAATATTTACCTTTGTATCAACGAGTCACCGCTGGTTCTTATTAGCTTCAAGTGCATAGTTTCTTGTGACGTTAAACTGCATGTTATATGTTACAGTTTGGGCTACCCAATGTAGCCTCATTTACAAAATGATGCCATTGAGAGAAAAAAATTAATTAACTTCACAAAAAAGTTGCCAATCAAAACATTTATTTAGAGAGTATTTTAATCCATTCGTTTGGTACTGCAAAAATGATGTCCTCTGTTTACTCTGAAACGTTTTCATCAAGTATTTAAACAAATGCACTTGTGACTAGTTTAAAGGGAAATAACTCATTATTATGTGATCACAATGCTAAGAGATTAAGATTTGAATTATCTCTCTTACATCAATCGCCATAAACTTGACGGACACGTTCCTTGCACCAGTTAACTCAACTGAATCAACAATGTCAATCCAAAGCTGATAAAATGAGTGTTTTATATTACTTTGGTTTAATTTATATCTTCCAATAGGATTGCCAGACATCTGCACCTACGTAGGAGAAACAGGTAGCCACAGGTAGCCACATGTAGCCACAGGTAGCCACAGTCTTACAGATCCTTACACACGAAAAAAAAACAACATAAATAAGTCAAAATAAACTTAAAAAACTAAACTTACAAGCTCTTCAATAAGGCATGTCAGTAAATCAAAGGCTTTAAAACCAAGGTTTCCTATATTCTTAAACGAATCGATTTCTTAATGTAATTGTGCCGATTATTCGGGCAAAAATAGGCGTCTACATCTGTAGCTTCATGCACCTTTTCTTCACATTATGGAACTAAACTTCATGCGAAAAAATCTATCCCACTGTGAACATAGAGAGTTTATTTCTTTCTCTTAGTCGACAGATCATAGGGGCAAAATGCAGTATGTTCAGAAACTCTGACTAATCCTAAATATACTAAGATTAAAGATGAGTGCAGTGTTTCTCATGGCTACCCAGACTCAGTTAAGACCTGCATCTGTTGTAGACAAAGCCTTTGTTCGCCCGAGGTTTTATTTCAGCTTCCTTTACGTCTTCTGCGCCTTTCTTATACAAAGTGTGTCCCGCTGCCTTCGTGTTCTCTCTCCAACTGTCTCTTTCAGAGGCCAGCTGCCAGCTACTTTCATCTATGCCAGAGAGGGAAAAATGGCGCCTGAATTGTTTTTTATAACGCTTACATCGTCTTTCTTTAAACTCGTCAAAAATAGATCGCATTTAGAGTGCGGTTGTCCCCCATATGACACAAGTGTCCGACCCAGTGAAGCTGTTGAATGACAAGTAGTGCTTCTATACTGTTTACACAGGCCTCCAGCAGAACGTCGTTATCTGAATCAAAGACATCGCCATGAAGTATACGAACAGTTGTTTCTCTTATGCATGATTTGAAGTTTAAACCAGGAGATATGAAGTAAACAATTCCAGGGATGGAAAATAGGCAATTGTAGTAAACAACAGACTGCAAGCCGGACATTCTTTTACTTAAGGCAAAAATCTGCCGGACGAAGGATACGACCCTTAATAAAGGACATTCTTTTACTTAAGGCAAAAGCCTGCCGGACGAAGGATACGACCCTTCATAAAAGACATTCTTACACTTAAGGCAAAAGCCTGCCTGACGGAGGATACGACCCTTAAAAGAAGGACATTCTTACACTTAAGGCAAAAGTCTGCCGGACGAAGGATACGTCCCTTAAAAGAAGGACATTCCTTCCTTTTGTCTAGACGTACGGTATCCCTATCATCAAAGTAGAAACTATGTGTCTGGGCTTGAGGGGCTCATTTCTTTCTCTTAATTATTGATTCCATTGAAATAGGACATCTGTGTTCTTCCTACCAACTCTAAAACCAATTTCAACTCTATAATAATACCAAGGAAAGTGTACTTGAGAAACACGTAGACCGAACAAACATTGGCTTCGCTCTTAGAACGAGGATTACATGGGAGAAGAGAGACAAATACAAAAGCAGCAGGAAGTTTTCACTCCCCCTTGCACTTGTTCTCCTAAAAACCCCAACATTTTGAATATTGAAAAGGCTTGCTTGGATGGCTGCCTGGTCATGCGGTGTGCGCTCTGGACTATCATCTGGTTTCAACCCTGTTTGCCGCAATACGGGAGGTTTTGGCTAGGGCGGGTAGGTCGTGGTAATCTTCAATTCTGAAGGTACATCTAAAACATGTAAAAAAATAGTCTTTCTTTTCCTTGACTATTTTTATGTGTCCTATTAACCTTGAGCCAAGAAGACAGTATCACCTCTTATAGTTTTTATTTTTCTTTACTTGGTCATGTCTGTCCTGTTAATCTTGGAACAGAATGCGCTTTTGTATCTAGAGGTACTACACAGCTTCGTACAAACAAAATAATCGATAAATAAAATGTACATTTCAGAAACTATCAATTGAACATTGGAAGAAGGCAAGCGTCCCTGACAACAGGCCGACTGCTAAAGGAATCGGCTGCGTTGGAGTTGTTACCCTTGTTTGTGTGTGTTTGGTGATTGTCATCTCAGACCTACCACGTTTTGCTAAGGTACATGTCTATCTAGATTACACGTTGAGACAATGACCTTTTCACAGCTTACCCTTAACCTTTACCTTTACCTATCCCTTAGTCTGTTGGACCGTTGGGGCACCAAGCAAGACTCGTCGACCGTCTTTCTCCATTCCTCCCCTTTTTTTTTTTGCCTTGTTTAGAACCTCTCGCATTGGCAGGCCCGTACATTCTTTAATGTTGTCCTCCCATCGCTTTTTCTGTCTGCCTCTTCTTCTTTTTCTGGCACTGATCCCTGAAGGAAGGTCTTTGGGAGCCCCGTAGATCTTGTAGTGTGGCCATAGGTTTTAAGCTTTCGTCTTTTTACAATAGTTAGAATATCAAGTTATATGGGTCATAACTATGTTTGGTAAACAAAATATATCTCGAGGTTGCTAATTTTCGATGCTCGAGGTTTAATGTCTTCTACATTTTACATTTTTAGAAAATAAAATAAAAGCTATTCCATTTTTTTTTTCACATGATTTCATTATTATCTCCCTTTTCCTGCCTTGTGATCTTTTAAATTTAAAATCATTTGTGGCCAGGAGTCCCAACTTTCACATCAATTGAGAAACTGGTGACAAATGACCTCGCAGACATCATCGTAATCCTGAACATTCCTAGGAAGATTTTTATTACTTTTCAGAAGGCGGTACTGCTGCAGATCTGCTATATTAGAAAATTTCAAAATGGACACTCTTTAATGGGAAACTACCATCATTGTACTTGCCTTTTTATAAATCTTGATTGCGGCAGCGCCAGAAAATACGAAAGACGTCAATAATAATAATATCAGAATCAGCCTACCTAGTCGCAGTAAAGTTAATACACCAACACTTGGTTTTACACATAATTTGATCGATAAGGATACTCCTTCTTATTAGAGATACTCTGCACAAGAGGTTCTCCAGTCTACTTATCATCTGTTGTACTGGGATAGGCCTATTTTAACCAACAACACGATAGATTTTAATCACTCTGATCTTCTGTTCATTGATTTAAAAAAAAAAAAGGTACCATTATTGACATCGCCGTACCACTGTCTCATAATTTAAGAAAAACTGAATTGGAAAAACAACGAAGATTAAGCGTTTGTGGAAGTTGTCTAAAATAGCAATAGACCCCCATTCACATTGTCATATCAACCGAGGGGATAATAACAACTGACCTCACAGGTACCTTCAAGGCCCTTAACATTCCTAAGAAGATTCTCGTTGCCTGCCACACCACTAGAAAATTCCTCAGTGGAAACTGTTAAAGGGACTACGATGAATTTTGTTCCTCTTTAGCGAAACTCGACCCTGGCAGCGCCAGAGAATGAATACTCATTCGTTTCTAACATAATAATAATAATATACGTTTATTATCATTAAAATAATTGTATTAAAATTGTAAATTACACATACCAATATATTATAACGGTATTTAATGTAATATACATAAAGCTCTGCTCCAATCGGGGCACAATCACAACAGCAATCGAAAGATAGTTAAATAATTGACACTCCATTGCATGTTTAAATCTACTATAAAAGATTTTTTTATTTATAAATATTTTTTTTTCTCTTTTTCAGATGTTGAGTTTCTCCTGGAAAGCTTTATTCAAATTAAAACATTCTTAACGAGTTTAAGAGTCTCTTGTTCTTTAAATGGACACATCCAGAAACAAATCATGCCGAGATTATTTACTTATCAGAGAGACTAAAAGTCATCTTCAGGAAACATCACATAGAGAAATTTAGACTTAACACTTTTTCTAATATTAACTCACTATGTCAGTCCGGTAAAAAAAAGTTTGTACACGTTATTTCTCCCACATGCAATTTCTGGTCAAGCTAAAATTTTGCACAATTATTTCTTTAACCTGAAAAAAAAATTCAATTAAAAAAAAAAACTATTAATTATTTTGTTCGGTATCTCGAACCACGGAAAGAAAGTGTACATGACTGATGTGGTGGTATAAGCCTAAAATTCGAAGCTAACAAATGATAACGATAAAACCTCTCTATTTTCATAAGAGATTCGCTGGCAGAGTGGTTAGTTTGTTGGCTTGAGAAGGCTGAGCCCTCGAATTTAGGTCGATCATGGATGCTGGCGGCTTCCGATCGAGACAGCTGGAGATCACTTACAAAGTCAGGATACACATTTGAGAACTACAGCGAATCTAAATCTTCAACGGCAGATAATGTTTATGTCTGCCTTGGGTTGTGGCAAAATATTGTAGGTCGCAGCTCTGGCTGCGCAGCCACGTGAAATACAGCTCTCCTTATAAATCTTTAGACTCCAAGCAGAGCCGGATTTAAGAAAGGAGAAGGAGGGCTACAGACAGGGCGTCCACAAGAAAGGGACGTCCACAAAAAAGATTTCGATGGATCATAAACTTTTAAACATATACAGTTACGGAATTTCGACAGTGCGTCTACTCAAAAATGCTTATTAAATATTACATATTTTGAAAAGGAACTTGAGATCAAATTTACAAAAACTATATTTTTTTCTTCTAAAATATTGAATGCTTTTAGATATAACGTTTTTTCATGAATATGTGGAACTTTATATAATAAAGCTTTCGAAAAATTGTAGGGGGCCTCCAAAAAAATCATGCCCCGGGGTCTCCTCATGCTTAGATCCGGCCGTGACTTCACAGCAAACCTTCTTTTATTGCTTAAAAATCATAAGCCAAACAGAAAAAAATTATAAAAAATCACATATGATATATATATAAATAAATAAATATATATATATATATATATATATATATCTTTTCTCTCTCTCTCTCTCTCTCTCTCTCTATATATATATATATATATATATATATATATATATATATATATATTCTCTCTATCTATCTATCTCCTCTCTCTCTATCTCCTCTCTATCTATCTATTTATATATCTAGCTATCTATCATGGTTTTGCTTGCCCTGGATGTGGCAACATATGTAGGTCACAGCTGGGGCTGCGCAACCACGGGAAATACAGCATTCCTCACTAATCTTCGGACTCGAAGACAAGCCTTAGTATATAGATCTATATATAGTTTTATCTTATTAGTTAAATCCATAACATACACAATGGGTCTCAAGTACAGCTCCAAGTGTTAAGAGTTAATCAGTGTCGCGTTGACCAGCAAATCCATTACCCATTTCTGCTTTATTAAATTTGCCCATTGCCCTACATCTGAACGTTAAGCTGGAGTGCCCTTGGGGCAGTACATATTTGACACTTGCCCAGAGAAATGTGCTAAGTAATTAAGAACTATTGATCAGTGATGTTGTCCAGCTGAGCTTACTAAACTCAACTATACGTACCGGCGTTGACTAGAAAGGTAGGTTCGTTGTGGGAGAAAGACGATGGGGGGGGGGGAGTTGCATTTATGAAAAGGTCTGGACTTCAGGTATGTCTCAGATGTGCTGCTGTTACATTACGAATTTTTAAAAACAATATTCACAATTCACAGTTCTTTTGGGTTTTTTTTTTTTTTAGGATAAATAAATTTCTATGATTAGTTATATCTAGGTCATGTCTTTTCAATGTTTCTATAGATAACAATCGCACTATGTGCAACATTATATGATGACAATAGTGGGAGTGATACGTTATATTGATTTTATTTTATATTTAATTTGTTTATTAATCTTTTAAATCATCATCATCATCAAACTCCATTTGAGTGAGGGCTTGAGAGGCGCAAATCTTCTCTTGCAAAAGCCCTGGACAGAAACCCTGCTGTCTAGCGTAGTGCACACATGTCACCATACAGGTCGAGAGTTTTTGGTTTCCCAGACCTGTCGAGACGGAGATCAGCAAGTCTGGGGGCAGTCAAACAGAATATGAGGCACGGTTTCCTCTTCTTCCCCGCAGCGGGGACACCGTGAATCAAAATTTGGCCATAGCAGTGAGAAATATGAGCCTCCACTACGGGGAAGTGCGGTCAGGGCGCCTCATGCGCTCCCAGACTCCACGGGCTTTTTGGGACTTGCCCAGCACTCAAACCACTTTTCCATTTCTGTTTTTTTTTAAACTATAGCCAGAGCATGATGAAAACTAACAGCCTGTTCGGTAGGTAGAATTTGCCCTTCCTGGTGGGCCAAGGAGACTGCAATAGTGTTGCCAGTGACACCTATGTGTCTTGGTACCCACTGTATTATTATAGGGGGGGGGCCTTAGCGTTGCTTTATGTTGTGTGAGGTCATGATGACAGTGTCAATATTGGGGGGCCATGATCCAGGGCTTTGCAAAGCCTGTAGTACAGGTTTTGAGTCAGTGACCACAACAATCTGTGTTGCTCTCAGATGTCACTCGCCGAGTTGAGAGTCAATGACCTTTAAGGCTTCACAGACTGCCATGGTCTCCGCATCAAAACTGCAAATACTACCACATGGTCGATGTAGGCTCCATAGCCTGCTCTTCCAGAATCTATCTATGCCGACCCATCAGTGTATGCAAAAATAGCACTGGGCTTGGAGGCATTAACTCTTTCTCTCCTGATTGACGCTAATATCGTTGATTTGACCTCATTAAATTAATATTTGATTTTTATTAGCTTTACTTTGTGTTCTATAATTGGAGTTTGCTTTGCCCTTTAACCCAATATATAAATAAACAACATTTTCTGATAACAAACGAAAACGTTATTCAAGTAAAAAAGGGAATATTTCGTCAGAACGTGGAAAATAATACGGAGAGAAAGAGTTAAAGGTCTACAGTGATGGAATTAGAAGGTCGTTAGATGAACGACTTAGCTTAGTGGCATTAGGGTCTACTAGTTTTAAAGTATGTCTGGGGTCGTTGGGCGACACCAAGGGGGAAGGGGATGAAAGCGTTGAATGTTTTGTTGGTTGGTGGAGAGGCCAGCTTTATAAGATAGTCTAGTGGCATGATGCATAAAAGACTGCATTTGGATAGGTCTTCTGCATCTCCAACCATCCACTAGTTTTCTAGCTGGGAGGTATTCATCCAGCCTTTTATACCGCTCAAAGCACGTCATTACTGACCTTTCCCTCCTAAGGTTTAGTGGACCTATATTAGCCATTATTTCAGCCGCATTTACTGGGCTTCTCCTAAAGGTTAAACAGACAAATCTTAGTGCTTGGGACTGTATTTTATCAAGTTCTTCAAGAGCTCTCCTAGAGTCATAAATTTGCACAGGTAGGCTGTAGTCTATCTGTGATCGGACTGCTCCTAAATACAGTAATCGGAGCATGTCTGCTCGGGCTCCCCACTTTGTGGATGCCAGCTTCCGCAGAATGCAAAGTTTCCCTGAGGCCTTTATTGCAACTTCCTGGATGTGCTCATATATTTTTAGTTTGCGATCTAAAGTTATACCAAGGTACTCGGGTAGCTTTTCCATGCTGAGAGCCACTCCGTTAAGGGAGAGCCATTTTGGTAGTCGATAGTAAATCTAAAAGGCAGATCTACTGTAGATGGCTCGTAAAGTTAATTTGACGGCGATTTTGTACTCACTAAATCGTTTCGGATAGGGCCCCGTAATTTGTAGGGCCGGTCCTTCCTACAATCTTTAAAAAACTATAATAAAAATAACTAGAGAAAAAAATACATTTTATTAATATTGCAAGGTAAATAATATTTTTTTAAAGAAAATGGAATCCATTTTTACTTTAACATTTCATTTTCATCTAAATAGAATTAATTAAATTTCAAAATGGTGCATCATAATTGCTTTTGTATAGTGCCTCTTCCGTGTTTATAGCACGCTCTTATCTTATCTTATATAATACAGAAGTTACTTCAAAAAAGAAGATGATTACGTCCTGTCATGCATTTAGTCATGCATATTAACCAATGACTTAAATTCTGCCAAGTCACTGGTTTTTCTGGCTAGCTCAGGCAACCCATTCCATGCTATAATAGCACTAGGGAAGAAGGAGTATTTGTAAAAATTTGTCCTAGCATATGGGACGAGGAATGTGTTTCATCTTTGTGTCTTTCAGAGTATTTTATCTTATATTTTTTTGTATTTGAAGATTATGGTTCAGTGTCTTATGTATAATTGCTACTTTACTTTTGAGTCTTCTATCAGAAAGGCTTTCTAAATTTAGTAATTTTACTAAAATTGGTACTCGAGTCAAATGTGAATATTCGTTTGTTATTAATCTCACTGCTCTATTTTGTGTCTGTTCCAGTTTCTTAATGTTTTCCTTAGTTGAGGGGTCCCAACACTGACATAAACAAAAACCTCCGGCATACTTTAAACATGGGGTCATTGGATTTCACTTCTGAGATGGGGGAGGGGTTTAATGAATTAAATTCCTAATTCCACTGTAACGCGTATACTAATCAAATGACCAGTTTAAACCGCTGATTAACAAGCATGACTAGACTGACACATGAAACGCGTAGGACGTAATTATCTTCTCTTTTGAAGTAACGTCTGCAATGTATAAGATAAGGAGATAAGGTATCCCCCCCCCCCCCCAAGCCTGGCATCGATGCGACGTTTCAATGCATTAGCGAATCAATTCGCGATATGGCCATTTAACGTGTCTCTAAACTAACTGGTACATGACCTAAATGAGCGTACATACAGGGCAATCACATTCATTTTCATCTGGGTCAGGTCATGTTAAACTTTTGGAGGTTTCTTTTTTTCATTGTTTGAGAAGATTTTGTATTTCCTTGATTGTTTACTGATGACGTCACTACACGAATGGGCGTGAATAGAGGCACAGTGGGTGGTTCCCATTGCAAGAGTGCAGATAGTTTTGTCTTGATTTAATTTTAATCAATTAACTTAAATACAATTTGCCAGCTTGTAATCGAAGGTAGGCCAAATGTAATCTATCTATCTATCTATCTATCTATCTATCTATCTATCTATCTATCTATCTATCTATCTATCTATCTATCTATCTATCTATCTAACTATCTATCTATCTATCTATCTATCTAATCTATCTATCCTTGCATAGATACATAGATGGATAGATATATAGATACACAGATGGAAAGAGTGAAAGAGAGAGACAGAGAGATAGAGACAGAGAGACAGAGACAGAGAAAGAGAGAGAGAGAGAGAGATTATAACTAAAACAAAAAATACGAATGTATTGTTTTATTTATATAAATATTTTCTACATCCTTAATTTTTTGTATTTACGGGTAAAATGTTGTGAACATTTGAAGGTCACAAATGTTACTTGGACACCTGGACACCTGGACACTTGGACCACATTGATTGCTAGTGTGTTTGGGTTCAGATCGCGATGTCCTGCAGCAGATTCAATGTATGAGAAGGATTTCATGCTGGTTATGTTAATTATATTGATACATATCGAACATTAGTATTCGTCTGAGTGAGGACATTCAATTGGATAATTAGAAAGTGTTCCGAAATCTGGATTATTTGTTAATGTATGTAGACATTTAGTTATATGTGGGGGAGGGGGTAAATAGTATGCAAATGTTTGGAAAGAAAAGCAGATAACTATTATTTCTAAATAATTGTAACTAACATAGATTGATAGAGTTAGTTTGAAAATAGAAATATTTCTCTGTTCTACATTCCTTGTATATCATCCCGTAGGACTGATTGTCAGCCTTACTGTTGGTTGTCCAACTTACTTTTGATTGTCTATCTTAATGTTGATGGTGCACCCAAAAGCAATATTAAATTATAATAATAATAATAATAATAATAATAATAATAATAATAATAATCATCTTTATTATCCGTAAGGAAATTTGTTTTAAAATTGTGCATTAAAAAACGCTACATGATTGGAGCAAACAGTTGTACAACAGCAGACAAGTTATACGTTCATACCCCAGTTTCTCTTTAACATTACATGCGACATTCTATGGCAGACGTGCCCGCTAGGTAGCTCGCTCTAAATTTGTTAATGAAATGATCGATTCCTGGAAATATAGAGTAACAGAACCACACTTGGCGCGCCTGGGCGACCAGATCACGACTCAGTGGGGCATGGCGTTCGCGCCCTTCCTGGTAGGAGAAAAAAAAAAGTAATTGAACGAGGCGGTCATTGCCGCTGTCACGTTGGGCGTGTGTATGTGTGCGCGGGGGGATGGGTACGTGAAATGATTTTATGTCTGCTAAGTGCCACTTTTAGAACATATCATGACCATCTGATAAATGGAGGCGGAACCGTGAATCAGTGTTGAATGGCCTTTAGTGTAATAGAAATATTTGAAGGTCTTAGACCAAACCAAAGGCTGCGCCAAACATACACAAGCATGCAAAGTACTTGACCTTTGTAAAAAAGTTCATAAGCATAAATAATGAGAGTCAGCATCACGGTGAAGAGAATGTAAATAGTTATCCTATTTTAAAACTCAAGTCTTTTTTTTTTTAAACCCCGTTACTTCACTAGGCCCGAAACCACTCGTTATAGAAGGCCTCAAAACTGACCTGCAACGTCACAACCTACGGGCAGTTTAGACCAATAGCTCGCGGCCAAGTCACAGGTCTGTACGTCGTGGCAACGAGCTATTGGTAAACTGCCTACAGGTTGTGATGTTGCAGGTCAGTTTTGAGGTCTTCTCTAACGAATGGTTTCCTGCTATTTTCTCTCTTTTTCTTTTCTGTCTCTTTCTTCCTCTTAACTCTTTCTCTCTTGCTCGCTCTTCCTCTCTCTTTTCCCCTCTTTATCTCTTTCTTCTTCTCTATCTCTCTTCCCACCATCTCTCTTTCTATCTCTACCTTTCTTTCTTCATCTGTCTCTATTTTGCTTTTTCATTTTCTTATTTTATCTTTTTTCCTCAGTTTTTTTTTCTTACTCTGTGTCTGAAAACGTTTTTTATCTCTCTCTCTCTCTCTCTTTCTCTCTCTCTCTCTCTCTATGTTAATATCTTTCTCTTTCAAAGTCTGAACTGAACAATGTCATCATTGTCTAGCAACTTTCTTTACTCTGTCCCTTTGTTGTTCTATCTTCATCTCCTTTTTTCTCTTCCTCCCTCTTTTTCTCTCCCAATCTCTCTCTCTCTCTCTCTCTCTGTCTCTCTCTCTCTCTCCTTCTCTTTTTCTCCCCTTCTCTTTTTCTCTCCCCCCCCTTTTTTTCTCCCACCCTCTCTGCTTCTATCCATCCCTCTCTACTCTGTCTCATGACCTTTCTCTCTCTCTCGCTCTCTCTGCTTTTCTCTCTTTCTCCTTCTCTCTTTTTCGCTTCTTAATTTTTGTTTGTTTGTTTGTTGTTTTTTTGCTTTGCCTGTCTTCTATATAGAAAAATCGAATTATCGTGTTGTTTTGTGAATGTGTGTTAATATTTTGAAGACAAAAGCTCATTCAGAGGAGGATATCAACAATGACCCCACACTGGTTGATTACAAGATATAGATATAGACCCAAGGGCCGCCCAAGACTAACCTATAGAGATGTCTGCAAGCGAGACACGAGAACCACAGGCATCAACAAAAGTATGTGGGAAGAAATAGCCCAGGACCGGAGTGCACAGAGACAGACTGTACGCGCCGGTACGAACTTCGCAGATAGCAAATGAATCGAAGCTGCAACAGTCAAGAGAAAGTAAAAAAATGCTGCCCTGTCAGCTAGCCCTAGGACAGACGCATATACATGCAGGAATTGTGGCAAACTCTGCCGCTCCAGATTTCGCTTGAGTAGTCACACCAGATTCTGCCCGGTCTCAAAACCAAAACCGGCGACTCATCTGGGCGAATCCATTGTCTTCCCAGAGACAATCCGTAATTTTATTTTCTTTATAAACATATATATTTCTTTTCTTTTTTCTTTTTTTGACTTCTTTCTGAACCTTCACTAGCTAACGATTCCTGTCTTGCTTGTTACTTTTGTAAGAACTATTTAATTCAGCTCAAACATAAACAGCACAAATACAGAAAAGAAAAAGTTTCGCTTGGGTTAATTCCCGTGACGCACGCTCTCTGACTCTCGTGATTTGGAACTTTATACGCCATTTGTGTAGCATTAGGTTATAAACAGGGACATTACTCTCTCGGACTGCACTTAAAGTAAATGGCGAGACATAGTTCAGTGACATTGCGGGATTTTTTGTTTAAACATTTAAATGTGTATTTACTTTTTGTAGCGGGTAGCTTTATCTGGATGTTAAATTAACGTTAGTGCATGTTTTAACCAGTGACTCTCAATATAATTACTTAGTAGGAATCTTTTCTCAATGTGTTATACAGCGTTTCTAAAATTATTTATTACACAACGTCCCGTGAAATAGGCAAAATAGTGACCGGAGTTTATTGGAACGGGGGTGTAATTCGGTTGATTTGTTTATTAATGTTTATTTTTTCATTTGTCGTTATAAGTCGATGTTTGAATGTATAAAAAAATTAAAATATTTTTTTTTATAACTAGGGTATTTTAAAATGATACCAGATTTTCGAGAGAGGAATCTTCAACATCGATTTCAAACGTTTGGAAGAAGACATGCTAAGACGTCTCCTCTAACGCGATTCTTCTCGGCCAACCCTCAGTCAGAACAATCAGCTGTCGTATGTTGATGACTTTTACATAACAAAAAAAATAAGATCCGCGACCTAACGTCTTACGTAACACGAAGGTGATCCAAAGACGATCAGGCCCATCGATACCTCGAATGTACATTGAATAAAAGTACTGGCCAGTGTATTTCTTTTTAAATATGACACGCGTATTGGTCCGTCCCATCTTTTTATTTACCAGTAGTTTAATCATGTTCGTTATGGACTTGTTGTTTCTTTAAATGATAGTCTTGATCTAACAGAAGACAGAAGAGCTGCGGGTCGCTCACTTTAAAGGTATACTGATGTATGCAAACGCCACATGATGCTTTTCAAAATTGACACTAACTGTTGGGTAAAAGAGGCACTGGATATATCCACATGGAGAGCAAGTATACAGGAAGAATCCTATATTGCAGATGGCGTTCACACCACAAGCAGAAAGAAGGGTGAAAGTGCAACAGCCCCCGGTGATTACAGATGCCCAACCTGTGACGGCAGCTGTGTATCAAGGATTGGCCTCAGGAGTCACATGAGAAGTTGCGAGTCTCGCGAGACTTAGAATGCCACAGAAAGAAATGAATAAACATTTGCACTTTCTTTGTCGTACATTGGAAGCTTAAACCTATTGCTGTATCCAGGGCCTTCCTGACGTCCATAGGCCACTGCAACTTATGCGGCCGCAATGGGCCCCGCACTTTCGTAGGCCCCTCGCTAATTCTAGGTGTAAATTATTAAATTAAATCTGTAAACCTTATAACAGGATTCCCGTACCCTAGTGATTCTCTAGGAGCTCATAGAAATCTCCTGAAAAATAGACAAAATTGTTTTTTTGTGTGTGGGTGTCTTTCAATATAAAAAAAAAACTAATCCAACGCGCGATTTAAAAAAAAAGGGCATTGTCTGATTTCATTTAATAAAAATGTAATGCAGAGACTAATTTATTTTCTAATACAAATCTTAATTTTCACTAATCATCCTTATCGTTACCCAGAATGTGCCCCGCTCAATCCGTTTGGCATAGGGCCCCGCAATTGTCAAGGCCGGCCCTGGCTGTATCAAATCAGAGCTAATTATCAAACTGACTTGTCTAACAGTATCTAAATCTTTTTTTTTTTTTTTTAACGATGCGTTTTTTTTTTTTTTTCATTTTTTTTTTGGGGGGGGGGGGGGGGCGGGGGGCCTAGTTATTATTTTATTATTGGACAGTTAAAATTTATCTCCCTGGAAAATTGTATGCTTTCAAAAACAAAAACAACGTCTAGCTACTGCATGGTCATCCAAATAAAAGAACAACAACTCTAGAACCACTCTCTGTTACATTTTATCAAAAGATAATTATTATTTTATTCCATTAAAAAAACAAATGCCATTAAGATAGCGCAAAATCAATCGAACTCAAGAAACCATTTCTATCAGAGAGTTTGAGAGATTGTTTAAATACTTCACTAGTACAAGGACGACATTAGTGCTCTGGTCAATGACCATGGAAATGTCACATTCTATTTCTATTATAACCAAGGTCTCTGTCCATTTGACAACGATCGGTACACTCGAATTCTTATAAGATTAATTTTGTATTAGTGTTGTCATTTTTTTCTTGCTTATTTTTTTTTTATTTCCTCTTATCAGCTTGCAAATTCATCATGAGGTCAAAAACTAAAGCAGAATCCTGGAACCTGGACTCGTATGTCAAAAACGGTTCTAACGATTTTCCTAGACATTTGACAATGTATGTATATCTTGGGGAAAAGAATCACTAGCTAATTTGCCACACAGGAAAATCTCTATTTTTACTTTTATAATTTTAAAAATGTTAGCTTCTTAACATCAACTTTAGTCTGGAGGTCTAGAGAATCTATATCTTGAACACACGTACGTCAGCGGGTATTCCCACGACAGGAACATATTGCGCACCCTCTTCTAAGCCAGGATCTAACAAGCTTAACAGCAAACTAGAATCTTCTGTACCATATATCTAGGTTCAGTATTCTATTGTTTCCTTTCTGCCATGTCTGGATCTGTATCACCCAACCAGAATTTTGTATGCATATACTTTGAGTAGATTTATACATGGCCTTAACCAGGATGTTTTCTGGGTGGCCTGGGGGAATTAAGGCGGGAGGGGGGAGGGAATATCTTCCATTTTTACAATACCTCTATTCAAGTCATGACTTCATGGAGACCTGGACGCTGATCTCAAAAACGGCTCTAACGATTTTTTCTAGAAATGTAACAGTTGATGTATATCGCTGAGAAAAGATTTACTAGCTCGTTGGTCACACGGGGGGAAACTCTAGTTAGACCGTTATCATATTTCAAGTAAAAATGAAATAAATTTAAATTTGGGTAGAGATTTAGATTTAGGTCCAACATCGGTTTTGAAAAAAAAACAATTGCGTTCTTTAAATGATTATCGCTTTCGGGAATTTCCGAATGCAAGGCTTTTCTGACTGAAGGCTTTACTGGTCAGGAACAGTTTGCGCATCGACTTCTAAGTCTAGATCTAAATGCTTATCATTGGAATATTATAAAGTCTGGTAGATCTATACATTTACTTAACTTGGATTGTAGGGAGGGGCGGGGTAAAAAATGTCCCATTGTTTTTTAATTTTTAAGAAAAAAACAATACGTTTCGACAGTCATTCCCACAAACATCAAGGTAACGATTAGAGATGGGTAGACTCAGAGGCGCCTTAAAATCCCGAAATTCAAAATCACAGTCCTCACCATGATTCGAACCCGAAACACTAAGTTCGGAAGCCAAGCTCGTTACCACTCTGCCACCTCTCCTCCTATCACTATTTTACTATCATTAATATTTTTAAAAACCTGGCCAGTGGATGATGACCCGTGGAAAAGAAGTTTCATTTAATTGACATGCTCAACAAGAATTTGAAATTATTAATGGACAAAATCTTTGCTTTGATCTCTACTCTCTATACCATCAATGAATTATTGATGAGCCCGTGTCGACAAAAACTTGAAGATCTGTCTGCCGTCTAAGAACGTAATCATTTCTACAAATGATATAATCGTAACGATACATCATGGATGTTTACATAAGATTCAGTCTTATATTTACAGCATGAAATGTGAAGTATCCAAGAAGAACACAATTAAATTGAAATTTTGAATTAAGTAAATATAAACTTGTTTCTTCTGCGGTTAAATTAATAAAAGTACCTGAGATCTATAGAGGAGATGATGCAAAGGTCATCTTTTTCTGTGGCCGAAAGTCATCGAGGGCTTCGTGTGGCCTGCACAGAAACCAACCCCCTATACTTTTACCCAACAAATGTTTGGTTGGTAGGACTTCGCGAAATTCAAAATCTCTGTCCTCACTCAGATTCGAACCCTACACTCCTCGTTTCGGAACCTTTACTAGTCATCTCCCACCCGTTAAACTCGACAAATTATGAATGTATAAAAAGGGTGGAAGGGGTAGAAATTTCATATCAGGATCAGTGTCTAAGTATGTCACTAAGAGAGAGAGAGAGAGAGAGAGAGAGAGAGAGAGAGAGAGAGAGAGAGTAGGTAATCCTTTCATACCTTGCAATCTTTAGAGGCAGATAAAGTTGAAGAAAATGTGTGAGTTCTCTGCCTTGGAGACATTCTGTTGGCTGCTGACTCTTATCTTATATAATACAGACGTTACTTCAAAAAAGAAGATTATTACCCTTACGCGTCATGCATTTAGTCATGCATATTAACCAATGACTTAAATTCTGCCAAGTTACTGGTTTTCCTGGCTAGCTAAGGCAACCCATTCCATGCTCTAATAGCACTAAGGATGATAAGTGTGCTTTTATTTTTGTGTCTTTCTGAGTATTTTATTAAATTTTATTTTTGTATTTGAAGATTATGGTTCAGTGTTTTATGTATAATTGCTATTTTACTTTTGAGTCTTGTCCTGAAGGCTTTCTAATTTTAGTGATTTTACTAAAGGTGTTACTCTAGTCCAGTGATTCCCAAAGTGGTCTATATAGACCCCCATGGGTCTACGAGGACTTCCAAGGGGTCTACGGAAGTGAAAAAATAAATTGGGGGGTCTATGGCCTGTTAATGGGGGTCTACGAAGGCGGATCTCATTAAAGCATGACCATTCATGAAATTGACTCGTTCACATATGATTTGTACCTTAGTTAATCTTTTGAATTTCAACCCTGTTAGTGGAATGATTTTTTTTTATTTAAAGATTTTAACGTATTATTTTAAATACCTTAATTGTGTCTACATGAAAGTAATAATTTACATGGCCGAGTCTATAAAATAAAATGTTGACCGTAATTTGTTGGTTATTAAAAATTTGGCTTCATTCTTTCTTTGTTGAACAACTATTGCAGTTGTTCTTTATTTTTATGTAACAAAGTTTGAAGCTATGTCGCTATGAAACCATCGAAGCTGGAATATCGAGAAAAGTCAACATGAAATAAAATAGATTAAGATTTGAAATACTTTTGAACACTTTTAAATTCAGAATTAAGCCACAGTAGAAAAATGTTGATTAAACATCATAGAGCACAATAGGTTTGTGAGCGTCTTACAATAAATTTACTTAGGCTTATATCAAACTCTAAAAAACTGCACACTATAAGCAAAATATTGACTTTGCCAACCATTAAAGAGGTTTTACAATCTGTTTTACACAATCCTATATCTGATATCATTAAAAATTCCTCTAAGCAACAATACAGTTCAAAGGTGTAATGGTGAAATGAGTTTTGGACAATGAATGGTTATCGTGTTATTACGATTTACTTTTTTAAAAAGCTGGACTAGTTAACCTTGTCTGATAATGTAGTGGTATTATTATATTTTTGTTATGAATCAAAAAATTCACTTGCTTTTTGCCTAAAATTTTGATCAATTGCTCCTTCACACTGAAGTATGATAGTTTTCGAAAGGCTTATCTTTGACACTATTTTTTCTGAGTTCTTGGTTGCTAAGATCCTATTTTAAAACATAGAAATTAAACGGGAATCGGACATAGTCTATTTCACAAACTTGTTTCATAAATTGAATGAGGTTAACTTTCAGCTACAATGTGATAACCTAAATTTGATCAACACGAAGGCATAATCTCAGTGTTTCATGTGAGGATTAAATTAATAAAGCATACAATGACAATGATAAATTTTCTTAATTTCCAAATTTAACTCAGTCAGACATCATCTAATCGAGAAGATAGAATGTTAACCCGAACTAAATTGAAGCCCAAGATTGACATTTTATTATCAAAGCTGCCCACCAATAGGCGTTTTTTTTTTGTTGTTGTTTAGTTACTTCTTGTAATGCATATTAATTTTATTTTGCTTTATTTTGCTTTGAATGTCATCAATAAATATATATCGCATAGTAATCAGTGAGAAAGCACATCTGAAGTTAATGAATTTTCAAAAAAATGCTGGGGGGTCTACCGAAAACTTAAAAACATGGCAAGGGGTCTACGAGACAAAAAAGTTTGGGAACCACTGCTCTAGTCAAATGTGAATATTCGTTTGTTATGAATCTCACTACTATTTTGTGTCTGTTCCAAGTTTCTTAATATTTTTTTGAGTTGAGGGGTCCCAAACAGAGGATGCATGTTCTATTATTGGCCCGTCTATTATTCGACTCCTAAGTTGAAATGAATAACTTGTGTTGATTTCTCATCATTGCTTCTGTGCAGAATCTACTGTGATCAAACTGGATAATTCCATTGTGTCTCGAAACAAGGAGCCAACTTCTCTTAACTCTTTCACTTCTGCTTGAGCTCATAAAACTTAATTTGCAACTAGGGTTACTAGATACCTGCGTGTCAGGCGGAGGACAAGAGTTAACTTACACTGTACTTGATGGAGAATATTTGTGAATCATAGACTGTAGCACTAGTATATTAAGAATGATATTTCAAAGACCAAGCGAAATTTTCGCAGTATATCAACATTTCCGAAAACAAACGTTTTAAATGAAGACAATTGAGGAAACGGTGTATGGATTGCTACACGGCTGTAGGGACTCTCTTTCATCCACGCCAAAGTTCTTTGGCCGCCCCATAACGATGGTCTTGTTTTGCTTCCCTATTGGCCTAATAGCCTCCTTTAAACAGAAATTCCGAAGGTTTTTCAAATTTGAGTTATTGATATATTTAAATTCTGCGTGAAAAGTTGTAATAGTAAACATTTTACCATTTTGTATTTAAATGCTTAGAAACATTTATATTTAATAAATTAGTCAGTAAATTCTTGACATCTAAAAAAAAAAACGGGATTCTCTGAGATTTTGTTTTAAGCTATTTCAAACGTCACTTCCCTCAACAATACTGAAAGAGAAACTACATTTAACCAATCGTATCTCTTCATTGATACAGTAGCTGTTAGACTGTTAGGTTTAGTGACGGCCTAGTCCAGATCTATGATACAGTTATATATATATATATATATATATATATATATATATACTTGTATAAAAAGATCTAAAAGCATTGGATAACCAACTCGAGAAAAAAAGTAGCATTTTCATCTAAGCCCCTCCCTATCCCAAGAAGTAAATAGATCGTGTGTCTGACTGATTCGAACAAACTGGTCAGTGTAAGGCTAGTCTAGACTACGTGTAGTCGGTCATGACAAGACAACCAACCGATAGTGTTTGTTGTGTGTTGAGTGGTCTGGCGAGAAAATACACTGTCGTGGTTAGTCAAGCATGTAAATCTACTTTTAATACGCATTTTTTCTTTGCATACAAGATCCTAGATCTAACCGCATAGAGGAAGATATATTTCTTTTACGAGAATGTAAACTTTGCTGTATGGTCTCCCGTTATACAGAACTCAATAGATTAAATTAAACGTAGTTGTGACGTCACATAGAAACCCGGTGAAAGTCTGACTGTTTTGGAAAAATTACGTAGGAAAAACATCAATTATTAAGTTATTATTGCAAATAAAAAAAAAGAATAATATATTCATTATCTGTAAATCAAAACAAATATTATATCAAAAATTGTCAAAACCATCGGAGTTTCCCTTTAACGGTGTTTCCTCCAGGGTAATACGTTGAGGCTGAGAAGCATTGCCCAGGATGATACGTTGAGGCTGAGAAGCATTGCCCAGGATGATACGTTGAGGCTGAGAAGCATTGCCCATGATGATACGTTGAGGCTGAGAAGCATTGCCCTGGATGATACGTTGAAGCTGAGAAGCATTGCCCAGAGTGATACGTTGAGGCTGAGAAGCATTGCCCAAGATGATACGTTGAGGCTGAGAGACATTGCCCAGGATGATACGTTGAGGCTGAGAAGCATTGCCCAGGGTGATACGTTGAGGTTGAGAAACATTGGCCAGGGTGATACGTTGAGGCTGAGAAGCATTGCCCAGGGTGATACGTTGAGGTTGAGAAGCATTGCCCTGGATTATACGTTGAGGCTGAGAAGCATTGCCCAGGGTTATAAGTTGAGGCTGAGAAGCATTGCCCAGAGTGATACATTGAGGTTGAGAAGCATTGCCCAGGGTGATACATTGAGGCTGAGAAGCATTGCCCAGAGTGATACGTTGAGGTTGAGAAGCATTGCCCAGGGTGATACATTGAGGTTGAGAAGCATTGCCCTAGATGATACGTTGAGGCTGAGAAGCATTGCCCATGGTGATACGTTGAGGCTGAGAAGCATTGCCCAGGATGATACGTTGAGGCTGAGAAGCATTGCCCAGAGTGATACGTTGAGGCTGAGAAGCATTGACTAAAGTGATACGTTGAGGCTGAGAAGCATTGCCCTGGATGATACGTTGAGGCTGAGAAGCATTGCCCATGATGATACGTTGAGGCTGAGAAGCATTGCCCAGAGTGATACGTTGAGGCTGAGAAGCATTGCCCAGAGTGATACGTTGAGGCTGAGAGGCATTGCCCAGGGTGATACGTTGAGGCTGAGAGGCATTGCCCAGGGTGATACGTTGAGGTTGAGAAGCATTGCCCTGGATGATACGTTGAGGCTGAGAAGCATTGCCCAGGGTTATACGTTGAGGCTGAGAAGCATTGCCCAGGGTGAAACGTTGAGGTTGAGAAGCATTGCCCAGGGTGATACATTAAGGTTGAGAAGCATTGCCCTAGATGATACGTTGAGGCTAAGAAGCATTGCCCATGGTGATACGTTGAGGCTCAGAAGCATTGCCCAGGATGATACGTTGATGCTGAGAAGCATTGCCCAGAGTGATACGTTGAGGCTGAAAAGCATTGCCCAGAATGATACGTTGAGGCTGAGAGGCATTGCCCAGAGTGATACGTTGAGGCTGAGAAGCATTGCCCTGGATGATACGTTGAGGCTGAGAAGCATTGCCCAGAGTGATACGTTGAGGCTGAGAGGCATTGACAAGAGTGATACGTTGAGGCTGAGAAGCATTGCCCAGGTGATATGTTGAGGTTGAGAAGCATTGCCCAAAATGATACGTTGAGGCTGAGAGACATTGCCCAGGGTGATACATTGAGGCTGACAAGCACTGCCCAGGGTGATACGTTGAGGTTGAGAAGCATTGCCCTGGATGATACGTTGAGGCTGAGAAGCATTGCCCAGGGTGATACGTTGAGGCTGAGAAGCATTGCCCAGGGTGATACGTTGAGGTTGAGAAGCATTGCTCAGGGTGATACATTGAGGTTGAGTAGCATTGCCCTAGATGATACGTTAAGGCTGAGAAGCATAGCCCAGGGTGATACGTTGAGGCTGAGAAGCATTGCCCAGGATGATACGTTGAGGCTGAGAAGCATTGCCCAGGATGATACGTTGAGGCTGAGAAGCATTGCCCAGGATGATACGTTGAGGCTGAGAAGCATTGCCCAGAGTGATACGTTGAGGCTGAGAAGCATTGCCCAGGATGATACGTTGAGGCTGAGAAGCATTGCCCAGAGTGATACGTTGAGGCTGAGAAGCATTGCCCAGAGTGATACATTGAGGCTGAGAAGCATTGCCCAGGGTGATACGTTGAGGCTGAGAAGCATTGCCCAGGTGATACGTTGAGGCTTAGAAGCATTGCCCAGGATGATACGTTGAGGCTGAGAAGCATTGCCCAGAGTGATACGTTGAGGCTGAGAGGCATTGCCCAGAGTGATACGTTGAGGCTAAGAGGCATTGCCCATGGTGATACGTTGAGGCTGAGAGGCATTGCCCAGAGTGATACGTTGAGGCTGAGAAGCATTGCCCAGAGTGATACGTTGAGGCTGAGAGGCATTGCCCAGAGTGATACTTTGAGGCTGAGAAGCATTGCCCAGAGTGATACGTTGAGGCTGAGAGGCATTGCCCAGGTGATACGTTGAGGCTGAGAGGCATTGCCCAGAGTGATACGTTGAGGCTGAGAAGCATTGCCCAGAGTGATACGTTGAGGCTGAGAGGCATTGCCCAGAGTGATACTTTGAGGCTGAGAAGCATTGCCCAGAGTGATACGTTGAGGCTGAGAGGCATTGCCCAGGTGATACGTTGAGGCTGAGAGGCATTGCCCAGAGTAATACGTTGAGGCTGAGAACATTGCCCAGAGTGATACGTTGAGGCTGAGAGGCATTGCCCAGAGTGATACGTTGAGGCTGAGAAGCATTGCCCAGAGTGATACGTTGAGGCTGAGAGGCATTGCTCAGGTGATACGTTGAGGCTGATAGGCATTGCCCAGGTTGATACGTTGAGGCTGAGAGGCATTGCCCAGGTGATATGTTGAGGCTGAGAGGCATTGCCCAGGTGATATGTTGAGGCTGAGAGGCATTGCCCAGGTGATATTTTGAGGCTGAGAGGCATTGCCCAGGTGATATGTTGAGGCTGAGAGGCATTGCCCAGGTGATATGTTGAGGCTGAGAAGCATTGCCCAGGTGATATGTTGAGGCTGAGAGGCATTGCCCAGGTGATGTGTTGAGGCTGAGAGGCATTGCCCAGGTGATATGTTGAGGCTGAGAGGCATTGCCCAGGTGATACGTTGAGGCTGAGAGGCATTGCCCAGGTGATATGTTGAGGCTGAGAGGCATTGCCCAGGTGATATGTTGAGGTTGAGAAGCATTGTCCAGGTGATATGTTGAGGTTGAGAAGCATTGTCCAGGTGATATGTTGAGGCTGAGAGGCATTGCCCAGGTGATATGTTGAGGCTGAGAGGCATTGCCCAGGTGATATGTTGAGGCTGAGAGGCATTGCCCAGGTGATACGTTGAGGCTGAGAGGCATTGCCCAGGTGATATGTTGAGGCTGAGAGGCATTGCCCAGGTGATATGTTGAGGTTGAGAAGCATTGTCCAGGTGATATGTTGAGGTTGAGAAGCATTGTCCAGGTGATATGTTGAGGTTGAGAAGCATTGCCTAGGTGATATGTTGAGGTTGAGAAGCATTGCCCAGGTGATATGTTGAGGCTGAGAGGCATTGCCCAGGTGATACGTTGAGGCTGAGAGGCATTGCCCAGGTGATATGTTGAGGTTGAGAAGCATTGCCCAGGTGATATGTTGAGGTTGAGAGGCATTGCCCAGGTGATACGTTGAGGCTGAGAGGCATTGCCCAGGTGATATGTTGAGGTTGAGAAGCATTGTCCAGGTAATATGTTGAGGTTGAGAAGCATTGCCCTGGATGATACGTTGAGGTTGAGAAGCATTGCCCAGGTGATATGTTGAGGCTGAGAGGCATTGCCCAGGTGATATGTTGAGGTTGAGAAGCATTGTCCAGGTTATATGTTGAGGTTGAGAAGCATTGCCCAGGTGATATGTTGAGGCTGAGAGGCATTGCCCAGGTGATACGTTGAGGCTGAGAGGCATTGACCATGATGATACGTTGAGGCTGAGAGGCATTGCCCAGGTGATATGTTGAGGTTGAGACGCATTGCCCAGGTGATATGTTGAGGCTGAGAGGCATTGCCCAGGTGATATGTTGAGGTTGAGAAGCATTGTCCAGGTGATATGTTGAGGTTGAGAAGCATTGCCCAGGTGATATGTTGAGGCTGAGAGGCATTGCCCAGGTGATACGTTGAGGCTGAGAAGCATTGCCCAGGTGATATGTTGAGGCTGAGAGGCATTGCCCAGGTGATACGTTGAGGCTGAGAGGCATTGCCCAGGTGATATGTTGAGGTTGAGAAGCATTGTCCAGGTAATATGTTGAGGTTGAGAAGCATTGCCCTGGATGATACGTTGAGGTTGAGAAGCATTGCCCAGGTGATATGTTGAGGCTGAGAGGCATTGCCCAGGTGATATGTTGAGGTTGAGAAGCATTGTCCAGGTGATATGTTGAGGTTGAGAAGCATTGCCCAGGTGATATGTTGAGGCTGAGAGGCATTGCCCAGGTGATACGTTGAGGCTGAGAGGCATTGCCCATGATGATACGTTGAGGCTGAGAGGCATTGCCCAGGTGATATGTTGAGGTTGAGACGCATTGCCCAGGTGATATGTTGAGGCTGAGAGGCATTGCCCAGGTGATATGTTGAGGTTGAGAAGCATTGTCCAGGTGATATGTTGAGGTTGAGAAGCATTGCCCAGGTGATATGTTGAGGCTGAGAGGCATTGCCCAGGTGATACGTTGAGGCTGAGAGGCATTGCCCATGATGATACGTTGAGGCTGAGAGGCATTGCCCAGGTGATATGTTGAGGTTGAGAAGCATTGTCCAGGTGATATGTTGAGGTTGAGAAGCATTGTCCAGGTGATATGTTGAGGCTGAGAGGCATTGCCCAGGTGATATGTTGAGGTTGAGAAGCATTGTCCAGGTGATATGTTGAGGTTGAGAAGCATTGCCCAGGTGATATGTTGAGGCTGAGAGGCATTGCCCAGGTGATACGTTGAGGCTGAGAGGCATTGCCCATGATGATACGTTGAGGCTGAGAGGCATTGCCCAGGTGATATGTTGAGGTTGAGAAGCATTGTCCAGGTGATATGTTGAGGTTGAGAAGCATTGTCCAGGTGATATGTTGAGGTTGAGAAGCATTGCCCAGGTGATATGTTGAGGTTGAGAAGCATTGCCCAGGTGATATGTTGAGGCTGAGAGGCATTGCCCAGGTGATACGTTGAGGCTGAGAGGCATTGCCCAGGTGATATGTTGAGGTTGAGAGGCATTGCCCAGGTGATATGTTGAGGTTGAGAAGCATTGCCCAGGTGATATGTTGAGGTTGAGAAGCATTGCCCTGGATGATACGTTGAGGTTGAGAAGCATTGCCCAGGTGATATTTGAGTCTGAGAAGCATTGCTCGGGGGAAAACAGTAATGAGGAAAATATTAATTGTACTAGAAGTGGATTCAGCCCCTATGTCTTCAGTTCACTTATCAATCAGCCAAATTAGAAGTTAGAACTGCTCAAGGGAAGCAAATAAGTAAAACAATTACTCTATATTACTTTTTTTTTCTGATCAAATCAGAACACACAGTTTCTGCCACTTGAAACTGACTATGGTAGATTAGTCAATTCTCTCACGGGTTCGCATTGGTTTATCATGCGAATAAATCATTTCGTTTAACTGTTTGCATCCTACGGGATGGATCGAAAAGTAATTAGTCAATACATTAATGCTTCGTTAATTTATTTCTTAAACGATTTTTTCTGGACCTGACAAACCCGATACACCAGCCTCGTTCTGGTCCCTGAAGAAAACTAAAAATTAAGAATGACTTTATTATTCTCAGGGCATTGAAAAACAATTTTGATTTCTGATAAATCAATTTCATCAAGAGATATTCAACTACACGCCTTTTATAATACTTTTGATTCTTTAGAAAAAAAACACATGAAAACTTAGTGTTTGGTGTCTGTGTGATTTGTATGCTACTCTAGTTCTCTAGTTAAGTAAATACAAACTTTAAATTTCTCAAGTTCAATATAGTCCCTGACATCTTATTTTATTGAAGTATCATCATGTTCACTTCTGAGCCCAGCTTACAGCAAGTCATATTAGTATGACACCAAAGAGCAAAGCGGACTGGCCATGAAGGATTTCGGGCTAATATTCTTCCGGGCTAATGTTCTTTCGGGCTAATGTTCTTCCGGGCTAATGTTCTTTTGGGCTAATGTTCTTCCGGGCTAATGTTCTTTCGGGCTAATGTTCTTCTATACTAATGTTCTTTCGGGCTAATGTTCTTCTAGACTAATGTTCTTTCAGGCTAATGTTCTTCTAGACTAATGTTCTTTCAGGCTAATGTTCTTCTGGACTAATGTTCTTCCGGACTAATGTTCTTCCTGTCTAATGTTCTTTCGGGCTAATGTTCTTTCGGGCTAATGTTCTTTTGGGTTAATGTTCTTTTGGGCTAATGTTCTTCTGGACTAATGTTCTTTCAGGCTAATGTTCTTCCGGACTAATTTTCTTCCGGACTAATGTTCTTTCGGGCTAATATTCATCCGGACTAATGTTCTTTCGGGCTAATGTTCTTCCGGACTAATGTTCTTTCAGGCTAATGTTCTTCCGGGCTAATGTTCTTCCAGACTAATGTTCTTTCGGGCTAATTTTCTTCCAGACTAATGTTCTTCTGGGCTAATGTTCCTTTGGGTTAATGTTCTTTCAGGCTAATGTTCTTCCGGACTAATGTTCTTTCGGGCTAATTTTCTTCCTGACTAATGTTCTTTTGGGCTAATGTTCTTTCTGGCTAATGTTCTTTCTGGCTAATGTTCTTCTGGGCTAATGTTCTTTCAGGCTAATGTTCTTTCGGGCTAATGTTCTTTCGGGCTAATGTTCTTCTGGACTAATGTTCTTCTGGGCTAATGTTCTTCTGGGCTAATGCTCTTTTGGGCTAATGTTCTTTCGGGCTAATGTTCTTTCAGGCTAATGTTCTTTCTGGCTAATGTTCTTCCGCGCTAATGTTCTTTCAGGCTAAGGTTCTTTTGGGCTAATGTTCTTTCGGGCTAATGTTCTTCTGGACTAATGTTCTTCCGGAATAATGTTCTTTCGGGCTAATTTTCTTCCTGACTAATGTTCTTTCGGGCTAATGTTCTTTCAGGCTAATGTTCTTTCGTTCTAATGTTCTTCTGGACTAATGTTCTTCTGGGCTAATGTTCTTCCAGACTTATGTTCTTTCGGGCTAATGTTCTTTCGGGCTAATGTTCTCTTGGGCTAATGTTATTCCAGGCTAATGTTCTTTTGAGCTAATGTTCTTTTGGGTTAATGTTCTTTTGGGCTAATGTTCTTTCGGGCAAATGTTCTTTTGGGTTAATGTTCTTTCAGGCTAATGTTCTTTTGGGTTAATGTTCTTTCGGGCTAATGTTCTTCCGGACTAATGTTCTTCCGGACTAATGTTCTTTCGGGCGAATGTTCTTTTGGGCTAATGTTCTTTGGGGAGGGGAACAAAAAATAAAAGAGAAAAAGACGGTGAAAGAGAGAAATATGATTGGAAGAAAAAGATAGATAGAAAGAGAGAGAAAGAGAGAGAGAGAAGGAAAGAGAGAAAGAAAGAGAGAGAGAAAGAAAGAGAGAAAGAGAGAGAGAGAGAAAGAGAGAGAAAAATAAAGAGAGAGAGATAAGGGAGAAAGAAAGAGAGTGAGGGAAAGAAAGAGAAAGAGAGAAAGAGATAGAAAGAAAGAGAGAGAGAAAGAGAGAGAAAAATAAAGAGAGAGAGATAAGGGAGAAAGAAAGAGAGTGAGGGAAAGAAAGAGAAAGAGAGAAAGAGAGAGAAAGAAAGAGAGAGAGAAAGAGAGAGAAATAAAGAGAGATAGAGAGAGAAAGAAAGAGAGAGAAAGAAAGAAAGAGAGAAAGAAAGAGAGAGAAAGAGAGAGAAAGAGAGAGAGAGAAAGAAAGAGAGAGAGAGAAAGAGAAAGAGATAGTAAGAGAGAGAGAAACTCCATGATTTCAGTGCTCCTACGAGTTTGTAGTGAGTAGACCTATGTATGAACTGCTCACGTTTCACTTCCCCAGCTCAGCTAATGACCAGGACCTAACATGTAGTCAACTGCTCACGTTTCACTTCCCCAGCTCACCTTATGACTAGGACCTAACATGTAGTCAACTGCTAAATGCCATGTCTTCCTTGTACACTACGACTTTCTACTCATCAAGTCGTTGTTTTTTTTACAATACTATTTTACGTTCACAAAAAAAAATAAGAGTAAATAAATCGATGAATTACGACCATCCCCACTTCACACACACACACACACACACACACGCAAGCATACACCTAAAACTTTTAAGTGTACTATTGCTCTAAAGAGGTTGGAAGTCTTTTGGGAACCAGAATAAATTCGATTGTTACTTAATCCAGACATAGCTTGTTTATTGTTTGTATTGTTTTATTTTTATTTTTGATGCCTTATGGTAAATTGTTTTGCTTTCGGACCGAGAAGTCTCAAGTTTAAAAACTAGGCTTTAAAACTTTATAATTTTCAGTACTCGCCAGAGTCCAACCGACTTAAATGGATAACTGACATACATTGGGGATACCTGGCATACATTGGGGATACCTAACATACATTGGGGATACCTGGCATACATTGGGGATACCTGGCATACATTGGGGATACCTGGCATACATTGGGGATACCTGGCATACATTGGGGATACCTGGCATACATTGGGGATACCTGGCATACATTGGGGATACCTAGCATACATTGGGGATACCTGGCATACATTGGGGATACCTGGCATACATTGGGGAAGGTACAGGCGGTTGGTCATTGTCCAGGTCACCGTTATTCATCGGCCATAAAACAACATCTAAAATCGTACATATTGTAGGTCTAAAAAGTATCAAGTTCTTTTCTTGCCCTTTACATGGAACGATAACTCTTTCACAAAAATATCAACTGAAGCAGACGTAAAAAAGATGTGGGTGAGCATTACGATGCACAGGGTGCACAATTAAAGGCAGGGGTTCTAGAAAGAGAACATGAAGAAGAAAGAGAGAGAGAGAAAAGGTGAAAGAAAGA
The DNA here is from genome assembly GCF_947242115.1 of Biomphalaria glabrata. Taxonomy (NCBI): domain Eukaryota; kingdom Metazoa; phylum Mollusca; class Gastropoda; family Planorbidae; genus Biomphalaria; species Biomphalaria glabrata. The sequence goes on from NC_074720.1 coordinate 36,403,479, forward strand.
GATAGAAAGAAGAAGATGTAGAGAGAGAAGGAGAGAGACAGAAACATAAAGAAGAAGGAGAGAGAAAGAAATAGATAGTGAGAGGAGAGAGAGACAAGAAGAGAGAGAAGGATAGAGAAAGAGATAAGTAGAGAGGGAGAAGAGGAGAGAGATGTAGAGAGACAAAGAGAGGACAGAGAGATGGAAAAAGAGAAAGAGCGGTGTGCTCCTATTCAATTTTAAACTCTAAATTTGTTAGCATTGCTATGAGGAGGATGTACAATAAAAAGAAGGAGAGGAGAAAGAGAGAGGAGAGAAAGAACGAAAATGGAGAGGGAGAGAAGGCAGACAGAGAAAGAGAAAAATGTGAGAGTGTACCAGTAACCGATTTGCATTACAGCGAAATTATTCATGTAGAGTAAGACTTAATTTAGGTAAGTAATTACAGGTCTTTTATGTAAAACATTAGATTTTTTGTTTTGCTACAACGGCAGTCGATAATGTCATAGATTTATAAACTAGCCCTAATGACTATCTTTTTGGACTAGCAGGCTCAAAGCTTTAAATAATAAATAATAAGGTGTTTGACTCTAATTACTTATAATTGACATTTAGGAAAATTGTACAGTTTGATTTTTAAATGGTTGTAAAATACTCAAGCAGTATTCCAGAAATGGGGTTGGTGATATTTGATATTGTGTTATTTATTTTAAGATAGATAATTGGGATAGAGGATCCTTGTATCATTTTTCTGTCTCTAGTGGTTTCAATAGTTAGGTAGTATGTCTTTGATATTAAATAATATTTCTATTACTATTATTATATTTTTAGGTTAATCACTTTTCAATTGTTTATGATTTAATACTTGTGAATTATGAGAACTTACAAATAAAAAACTATATAAAAAAAAATGTAAAAGACCACAAAAGAGGCAAGAGGGCCCATAAAAGAGGCATATAAAGCCCAAAAAAGAGGCAAAGAAACGAGGCCTAATGCCCAAGGATTCCTATGAAGACAAAGCTAAAATTGAATAGCGCAAATTCTGAGGTTTCCTATAATGGCTATCTGACACTAGTTAAAAATTAAAAGGCGTTCGGTTTTTGTGCTGGCCACATGACACCCGCGTTTATTGTGGGCCACATAAACAGATGACCTTTATATCATCTGTCCTATAGTTCGCAGGGTCTGAAAAAAAAAAAGGGGGGGGGGTCAACAGAGGCTAGGCAATCTTGATATTTTTTTTTTATTAACAAAGACCAACATTTATGTATACGGTTTGGTTATTTGTCAAAATCAAGTAATATATCAAGTCATGTATATTTAAATAATTAATATGTTTTCTGTGGTTCGGGCTACTAATTTCTAAATATGTTTTTTTTTCCTTTAAAAAAAAAAAGAGAAGAATGAATTGTGTATTCACATAAGTGTACGCATTTGTAAAACTAAAACTGAATAGGTAAATGTTTATTAAATGTCTCGCAAATTTGGTGCATACCGAATGGTATGAAAATGATTGCACCCAGTGCCGGCCCTACCAATTACGGGGCCATGTCTGGGTAGGGATTAGGATAATGAGTGAAAATTAAGTGTTTTTTTTTTTAATGATAAAGTGAATTCGTCTTTGCATTTTATTCATTCTTTACTAAGTAAAAATCAAGATCAAATTAACTTTTTTTGAGGGAACCATGTTATAATAATATGTCATAATGGTTTAAGTTATTGATTTACAACTATAATTATTATCGCGGGGCCTATGAAAGTGCGGGGCCCACTGCGGCCGCATAGGCTTCAGGGGCCCACTGCGACCGCATAGGCTGCAGGGGCCCACTGCGACCGCATAGGCTGCAGGGGCCCACTGCGACAACATAGGCCCAAGGCTCCCGAAGATTGACTGGGGACGGAGGAGGCCAGATTTCTTGCGGACACAGTTTCGATAGATTCGCAGCCTGGGCGCAAAAATTTGCGAAGAATCTCAAGCTTTCTATAAAACATATGTATTTAATCTTCGATTTTTTACACACACACACAAAGCCGCAGTCTATTTATAAAGTCCAGATCGTGCATACCCCACGATCAGGCAGGCCATTCTGTAAGGGGAAGAAGAGTGCTGACGGATGATTATCTTCCATATTTACATTAGCCAGCTAAACACTACAACTACCTCGGTAAAAGTTTGGTCCCACCCGTGCGTGCATTGTTGTGGTGGTGATAGTAGATGGTGTCAATGTCAATTTAAACTGTATTTTAGTGTGGTGGTGATAGTAGATGGTGTCAATGTCAATTTAAACTGTACTTTAGTGTAGTGGTGATAGTAGATGGTGTCAATGTAAATCTAACTGTACTTTAGTGTGGCGGTTATAGTAGATGGTGTCAATGTAAATCTAACTGTACTTTAGTGTGGCGGTGATAGTAGATGGTGTCAATGTAAATCTAACTGTACTTTAGTGTGGTGGTGATAGTAGATGGTGTCAATGTAAATCTAACTGTACTTTAGTGTGGCGGTGATAGTAGACAGTGTCAATGTAAATCTAACTGTACTTTAGTGTGGTAGTGATAGTAGATGGTGTAAATGTCAATCTAACTGTACTTTGAAAATTATTAAAAACTCACACTCAGGCCTTGCGGTTTGCTAACACTCACCACACATATACATTTAGAAAAATGACTTGCTAGAGCTTGTTCAACTTAAAATATACTTATAATTCATAAAGAAAGGGGCACAGTCCATTGACATCAGTCCCTAATGCAAACAACGTCTTGACTCAGCTAGAAGAGTGCGTCTCCAACTGCCGTTACTATCCCAGAACTACTTCCGTCCAAAATAATGTGCAATTAAAAGTCTCGTCGCTAAAAGGAAATTTCCGATTAAACTAATCCTGCCCCAAACCTATAACAGTATGTGTGTATGGAGTGAGGACTGTGATTTGGAGATAGGAATCGAACCCATCTTTTAAAATTCGGGTTCGGTTCGGTCAGATTTTAAGCTCGAGTTCGGTTTGGTTCGATGAGGGGTACAGTTCGGGTTCGGTTCAGTTCGGCCGTAAGTGAGGGTCGAGTTCGGGTTCAATTAGTTTCCCATCTCTACTGTGACTGTTTGTATTTCCACACTTCATTGCTTCTTATAGTCGTGCTCAAGCCCGTCACTATTACCCTGCATTGCTTACCCAGTGACCCAATGATGGAGCACGAGGGCGTCGCTACCGAGATTGTGTTTAAATTTTCTTCACACTATGCAGGTAGTAACTCATTGACATTCTATTGTTCTTGATTTTTTTTTTAACCATCTCTATAACAGGTTTGAAATACCTTGAATAATGAGGTTTGAAAAATAAAGAAAGAATGTCGCAAACTGTCTAAAACAGATTCGACACACTTGCTGACCAGTTAACACAGTGATGCTCAAAATAAGGCCCGTGGGCCGCATCCGGCCCGCGACGTGGTTTCATCCGGCCCGCCGAAATGTCGGCACAAAATGTAGAAAATCGCTCATAAAAAAAAAATTTAAAAATGAAAAATGTATCTTTACCTACGTTAGGGCCTTTACTTCACTAGCTACATTGTTGCTCACATTTAAGTAGAAAAATATACTTCAAATTGCTCATTAATTAATGTAAGTCTTACATCCACGAGTTTCTTATAGGCCTAGTCTTTTCGGTCATGTGGCCCACGACATGAGTGTCGGAAATAAAAATAGCCCGCAGGTTGAATTAGGTTGGGCATCACTGACATATACAACTCGTTTCGTGTAGTAACGAGGGTTGGTTAGAAAACACTGATTCCTTAAGATATGCCAGTTTCTGTTTTGGTGATGGAATTTTGATAATTATGGTATACTTCACCACCTTAACCTATCCCTTAGTCTTAAGCATCACACAAGATCTGTTGACCGTCTTTCTCCATTCCTCTCTGTCTTTTGCCTTGGACAGAATGTCTTTCAATGACAGGCCCGTTCATTCTTTTGTTTTGTTTTCTTTTCGCCTTTCGCTGGTAAGAGGTGGTAGAAAGGGAAGTAATCGAACAAATGCGCGTATTTAAGGAAATACGGAAATAAGGAAAAATAATGATAAACCGTATTGCCGTAAAAAGTCAAATGGGTGACATATTGTGTTATTTTAAAAACAACATCGCCATCTTCCAGCGTTTCTCAAACTGTCTTTTTTAAGGGTGCAACGTTTTAACAAAAGATAGGTAAGAGAGTATAGGTGATAATTTGTTTTTTAATTACCAAAAAAAAATGTTATATTGACGTCGTGGATATAAATCCATTTATGAATGTTCGGTAAGTAAAAGTGACATTAGTACCAATGTTCAAGAAGTTTATATAGGCTAGTTAAATTAAAAGACGTCTTCTATCATCGAAAACAAGAAGTTGTACGTTATATTCTCGAGAGACGTCTACAACGAGATTATAAACATAATTTTGCAAAAAAAAAATCATGTTAGTAGGTGCACTCCCTAGTGATTCTATTCGTCTTTCTCACGACGGCTTTACGTAACAAAAACAGGCCCACTACAAGACAGAGATCATCACAGGACGATGACGACAGGACTTGCGATAAATGGATCTTGAATGTTCATTGCATTTTAATAGCAGCAAGTGTACTGCGCTTTTTTTTTTACTGGGTTACTGCGGTGTGCACTGTGGACACCAGGGAAATTCGTTCTGCAGCTCTCTCTCTCTCTCTCTCTCTCTCTCTCTCGCTTTTTCTCTCTCTTTCTTCTTCTTCTTATATATTACAGATGTTACTTCCAAAAAGAAGATAATTACGTCCTACGCATTTCATGTGTCAATCTAGTCATGCATGTTAATCAATGACTTTAACTATGTTAAATCGTTGGTTTTCCTGGCTGATTCAGGCAACCCATTTCATTTTCTAATGGTACTAGGAAAGAAGGAGCACTTGTACGAATTTATTCTAGCGAATGGAATAACAAATGTGTCTCTATCTTTGTGTCTTTCTGAGTATTTCATTGGGTTTTGTTTTTCTATTTGTAAGTTATGGTTTAGTGTTATATGTATTATAGCTACTTTACTGTTTATTCTTCTGTCCTGAAGTGTCTCTAAGTTTTAGTGGTTTTACTAATGGTGTTACTCTAATCAAATTAAAATATTCGTATGCTATAAATCTCACTGCTCTATTTTGTATTTGTTCTAGTTTCTTTATGTTTTCTTGAGGAAGGATCTCAAACAGATGCTGCATATTCTAATATATTAATTAATAATAAGGCTTTTCTTTTGAGTCCGAAGATTGATGAGGAATGCAGTATTTCTCGTGGATACACAGCCCCATATGTGACCTACATACTTTGCCACATCCAGGGCAGGCCTAATATATATTCTTTAATTTTCTAGGCGATGTATTTTTGCTCTAGTTCTACCATTACTTATCATTAAGGCCTTTGACATACAATCACTGACCTGATTCGTGACAACAGTTCGATTCTAAGCGTTAGATCTTCCACACCTGTTAGTGCCGGCTTGTGGCGCCTGTATTTTATCTACCCTTGAGAGTTAGTATTTTTAGATCAAAGTGCTAGGTAACGGAAGTTTATCACGCAATCAATGGGACATAACTCGGATAGTGGATAAGTGACAGAGTGGAAAGTGAATAACCTCCCCGTCCTGACAGTTTCCTCTCGTTCGACAGTAGATGGAACAGAACAAAGAGAAGGACTGGATAGAGAAAGGGCAAAGTAACTATGAATAAGGTGGGTAATGACGTCAAATAGTGTTTTTCTTTATAAACATATATATTAAGTCAGTCCGTCTGTCTGTCTGGTTGGCTTCTTGAACACATTATTTCTGCCTCTTCCTGTTCTCAGATCAAGTTGAAAATTTTTCACTATTATTTATAGTCGATGACAACACACGATTCAATTAGAAATTAACCAGTCAGTTAATCAATCAGTGGTTATTATTAATTTTTTCTTTATATAGAAAAGAGGGAGATGTGATTAAGAGCTACTGCAGCTTTCGAACGATGCTTTGCCTTAGCTCATTACAAGATTTCCTTTTTAAAAAGTATTTTGCATATTTTGTTTGTTTCTGGCTGCAGTACTTGGTTCAGATGGTTGTGATCAGGTGATTAGACCTAGATTTATAATTACATATGTCTTCTTCTGATTTGTGACGGATCAGCACTAACTGTCTGGGGGCTGCCCAGGTTGAGGCGGGCGGTAGCTGATCAGTGAGGCAGGAAGACATCTCCCAGCGTCAGAGACAACCTGTGGCGTCCATACAATACGCCAATCAAGTTGGACTTATAACTCGTAACTGTTGTCTCCCGTGTTGTTTAAGCCGCTTTGCAGCAGCACCAGAGTTTCCTCTTCGGGGAGCATTCCTGGGCCTTAAATAAAGGTGTCATGGATGGTCAATGCGTCATGATCCCTCTCTCGACCTTGCTGATGTGATCCAAAGGAACATTTACATTTGGCACCAACTCAGTTTCGGAATTTCATAGTTGATACTCTCAGCGCATAAGGGGCTTCACTCCAGATTTTTCCAGCTTAGTTTGTGCTGGGAGCAAGGAATAGTCCCGCAGGAAATGAAGGATGCCAACATAGTAAAAATCTACAAAATAAAGATGGCCGCTCCGATTGTAACAGTTATAGAGGCATAGTTGGGAAGACTTATGCCAGAGTAATACTGAAGCGGCTGCAGATCTTGGCAGAACGAGTTTACCCAGAATCGCAGTGTGGCTTTAGGGCCGGTAGATCCACAACAGATATGATCTTCTCCCTGCGGCAGCTACAGGAGAAAATAAAAATATGTCTCCTTCTGTGTCCAGATCAAATGGAGAAGTCCAGAGGAAGAAATGGCCCAATTTTTCTGCAGCAGCACCAGAGTTTCAGTTGAAGTGGAAATATTTGAAGGCCTTAGTCAGGGAGCATGGGTTACCTTTCTTCTGTTTAGTATAAAAAATAGTAACTCCTTATTATTAATAACCTCTTTTTTTTTGTGGGGGGGGGGGGGGGGTCTGATAACATGTGTGTTTAAGATATAGATTGTTTATTATTAGATGACTATACTTTGAAAAATCATATAGGTCAAACCAGAATTTTCACTTTGTAGCCAATTAGATAGTATTTTCCCCCAAAGTTATACATATCCTATTAGAGCTCTAGAAAAATTGTCAGAACCGCTTTCGAAATTCATGTAGATCAACCCTTTGTTTTTTTTTTGTTTTTTTTTTTTTGTTTTTTTGAATCGATTAAGAATTCGCTAGCTGATAAGAGAAACTGTAATAAGATTTAAAAAATAAAAAGAATACAAGAAAAGCTGATATAGAAGACAGGCACAGAAGACGGAAGAGAAGCTAAATAGACCGCCGGCAGACAACGGCTTTGTTGATGTGGAAAAATAATAGATAACAACTGGGTTTGCGTAATCATGTCAAACACTGCACCCTTCATTTTTGGAATCGAAGACATTGCCATATGTATATATATATATGTGTGTTATAATAATACCGTATCCAGAGGGGTCCTCGAACTAAATGCAAGGTGGTACACGTCGATCGGTTGTATCGGTATTGTGGAGAGGAGAGAGGAACAGAGTCAGTTCGGGACGAACAGACATAAGAAGGGGGCAGTGTAATGACCATGTTCTGTAGTGACTCTATAGCTGCGCACCAGCGCACGAGGATGGACGAAATCAATGGGTGGAGAGAAAGAGGAAGTGGGAGAAGATCTATTTTGATTAAACTTTGTATTGTCTTTGTTCCCATATATATATATATATATATATATACACCATTTGCGCTGCCTGTAAAAGACTTAAGATCACAGACTTGCTAACATGGACCAAATGAATAGGAAAAGCATTATGCTATGTTGAGAAATAATGCATTTATTTAAACGAATCACGGTATATGAGCATCAAGCCTAAACAATTTTATCGTCTGTAATTATGCTAATAAGTCTCTTTGGTCGTTTTCTATCATCAGGCTATACTACATCCCTTTCATAAGTCTGACAGATAATTATACTGTCATTGATTGACTTGTACTATCGAGTCCCTTTTAATATTATCAATGAAGCTCCGTTAAAAAAAAAAAGCACAATACACCTTTCAGACTTTGCGAGCTGTAGGGCAGATGATGTAAATGTCATCTGTTTCTAAGTTCGACGGTTAACGAGGGTGTCATGTGGCTAGTACAAAGACCAACCGCCTTTGCTTTCCCCAACTAATGACAGGTACCCCAATTAGAGTTGGAAGTCCTAAAATTTCCAAGATTCAAAATGTCCACCTTCACCGAGATTCAAACCCAATACCCCTCGGGTTCGGAAGCCAAGTGCTTTATCACTTAGCCACCTCTCCCCGGGTTCTCCGTTATTGAGATAGTTTTACCGTACGTCGGTACAAAACACACACACAGAAGATGTCTTTCTCAAGCTCCTTATAAGCTTTCTGCAACTACGAAGTCGGGAATACAAGAACTCTAAGCGAAGCCGTGGAACCAGATTCGTCAGTGCGACGTTAACAAAACCAACCCTGCTCCTTGGAAGGGTGGCCAAGGGTACTGGTTGCTCGCTACTGATGAATGAGCAGTCAGCAAGTTTAAAATGACATTAAAGGGGCTATGTCCAGCACCCCCCCCCGTGAGGTCCCGGTAAGTAAGTGACCTAACGGGATCTCTGAAAAGAGCATAGCGCTGGACACGAACTCGAGGGTTGGTCGGGATCTCCTGGGTCCCGGCTGATTCGCGGGTCTCTCTTTGGGCAAAGACTGGACTGACTGGCGCGGCCTTCGTGGGCTGTGTCGGGCGGTCTGGTTGACGCCCACGAGCTAGGCTCTAACTAGCCCGTTCCCTGGTGCGCTAGTGGAGGAATACGCCGCGATAAATGGTAGTTCCAGTACTGGGAATATCAAGATTCGTGTACCACCCCACTCCCGCCCTGCTGGAAACTATTTGGCTCAGATGTAGAGCATAGTGGACCATAAACCCTGGAGTCTATGTGACCAGAGATATAGTTCATTAGTTGACCACCTGTCTCTATCGAGAGGTCAAAGGGTGATAAACAATGATAAAAAAATAAATAATTTGAAACGTCTGATAAAATGGACATCACTGTGGCTAGGGTTGATATCTGCTCAGATGAAAATCAATAGAAACTTTATCTATTATCTGTGAGAAATTTAACTAGTTATTAAGAAAATGAAACAAGAAAACTAGAATTATTAGAAAAAGAATTTATCAAAGTATGGTATATAGTCATATACTCAGCAATCTTACTTCTATAAGTCACCGTTTTATTTTATTCAAACCCGGTGTTTTGGTCACCGCTAGGCTAAAACGCTGGAGGTTGCGAATCGCATAACACAGGCAATTTGTGGCTTCAAAACGTGAAATTTAAATTGCCATCTGGACGCTCAAACTTTGCAGTTAATGAGACGACATGCGATTCGAAATTCCTAGAATCTGAGCAGTGGAGAATGCGACGTTTTCAGTTGTGTTGAGTACTTTTGTATTTTAATTGTAGCATATATATTTTTAGAAGGGAAAAGGAAAAAATAAACCATTGTTAATAAAGAATACTGCGCGACAAATGAAAAATGTGGACTTAAATTAGAAACTTATTAGTGACATCCAATAGACTATTTTGCTTGTTTAGCCTGAAAAGTCGAATAGTTCTGTAATGTCTAAAGTTCTGACAATGTGTATTTCTATCTTTCTGCAATATTCGCCTTTCCTCTATGTATTTCGACCTAAGTCCATACATTTGTCATCTTATGGCGTTTGGCCTGTTCATTCACAGATGCTGTCATCATAACTTTGGTGATTCTCTATTGCTTGCGAGAAAACATTAATAATTTTACTACATTTTATTATTTTATTATTTATTTTATTTTTTTGCACAGGATTCCAGCAATAGTTGCGTTTTATCTGACTTATTTTCTGCTCCTTTTTTTTCGATTCTTTTGCATTTGCATTCCAATCAACACATTTCTACAATGTTCAATAATTATGCTTTGTGGCTTCGTAGCGGCTACTTGAGATCATGCCACAATTCCACCAAAGCAATAAAAATTGGTATGTGACTGGACAGGTCATCTATAGGACGTGGAACGTTGTTGGTTTCTTTATAGATTCATCCGAATATATTCACACCAACATCGATGTCTATCAGAAATATAAGGAATTGACGTCCACTAGAAGCACTATATACAGATGTAGGGTATTTACGGCAATACTTTAGGTTAGTATTAGACTTTAAAGTGTAAAAAGATTTTTTTTGTTAAATCATGACGATCAGAGTGTTACATTTAAAGAGAATGTTATAAAAATCTTTTTAAAAAATTGACTGACATTCATACGGCCCTTTTGGTGGCCCTACCGGGCTAATTGGGTACAGGCCCACCGAGCATTTGCCCGAGTGCCCATATAGTCCGTTCGCCCCCTGTTGTTAACGCCAGCGGTGTCAATGTTCTAGGTTTATCTGGGTGAGAAATGGAATTCCACCTTGATGGAGTCCATTGGACTGATAGCACCTGTAATCAAACATTGCAATCTACGTTGATTTGGTGCAACTTAGATCAGAAATAGCCAGGTAATTGAAGCTGATTGACGGAAGACTCGTTGAATACACACACACACACAGACGCGCACAGCCATGGTGATGTAGAGGAAGCGTCAGCCATGGTGATGGAGAGGTAGCGTCGACAATGGCGGCAGAGTTGGGAGGTAGTAAGGATGGGAGGAGGACAGGTGAAAATGTGTGACGTGTAGAGTGATAATTTTTTTAGGAATGGGGGTAAGGTAGATCCGTCTTCGTAATGTTTAGTACAATAGTTTCATGGCTTTATGTGTCTGTCTTAGTTGTAGAAGTACACTGTCTCTTGACTCCATGTGTCTTTGTTGTAGAAGTACACTGTCTCTTAGTTTCCATGTGTCTTAGTTGTAGAAGTACACTGTCTCTTAGTTTCCATGTGTCTTAGTTGTAGAAGTACACTGTCTCTTAGTTTCCATGTGTCTTTGTTGTAGAAGTACACTGTCTCTTAGTTTCCATGTGTCTTAGTTGTAGAAGTACACTGTCTCTTAGTTTCCATGTGTCTTAGTTGTAGAAGTACACTGTCTCTTAGTTTCCATGTGTCTTAGTTGTATAAGTACACTGTCTCTTAGTTTCCATGTGTCTTAGTTGTATAAGTACACTGTCTCTTAGACCCCATGTGTCTTTGTTGTCTGTCTGTCTTTCTTTGTAGTGTTACGACAGTTTCATTGCTTTTATTCAATGGAAAACAACAACATTTTGATGATTTTTGTTTACTGTTTCATACCTTAAGAAATAAAATTACATTGAAACGGATATGGTGTACAATCCAGAAGGGGAAAAAAAGGGCGGTTTCAATGACGTCATCGGACCCCTTCAAAATCATAATGTCAGTTGTTTTGTCCAGCTTACAGTTAGGACAAATGTCCTTGGTGCTGATTGATTTTCAACTTTCCAAATGTGGCGTAGGTGTTTTGGGGTGGTGGCGGGAGCAGGACGGAAGATAAGGGGGCAGACCTGTAAACATTGTGTACATTCGGTAATACATATTTGTCCCAGACTTACTGATCACAAGTCACTGGCTTTCAAGCGAAGTCATTTACTGACGTCATATCGGACATATTTGTTTACTGGTTTGCCCTTAGCAACAGCTTGAATTAAGAGAGGCAGAGCGGCTGTGTCATTAGGAAATGTTAAAGAGGCTTGTATTGCAAATGAGAATGGTTCTGAAATGCTAAGATTTTTCTTTCATTCTCTCTCTCTCTCTCTTCTCTCTTCCACTCGATCTTTCTCTGACTCCCTTTCTTTCTTCCTCTCTTTCTTCAACTCATCTTCGCCCCCCCCCCCTTGTTGACTTGTAGCGCCAAGCTAGACAACTAAACCCCTGAAGGCGTATTATACATTAAATTATACAACTTCAAATAACTTGAATAACTTATGTGTGAACAATACTAAATATAACTTTTATTACAATAGAGATAAAATCAACTCCAGATGAAATGAAACAAACGTCATTATATAAAATGGAATTTTGAACAAAATCTAGCTCACTACAAAAACATGTCTTTTCACTCTGGCAATCTGGAGTCACCTCTTCTACCTAGGACCGTGACGACAAAACTGCTTGTCTTGCATCATTTACGCTACATATCCAACAACCAATCGCCAACTTCTTCCCACCGTCACCATAGACACACACACACGCACCATAAACCCTCTCTCTCTCTTCTCTCTCTCCCTATCTCTCTACTCTCTCTCTCTTTCTCTCTTCTCTCTTTCTCTCTCTTTCTCTCCCTCTTTCTGTCTCTCTCTCTTTCTCTCTCTCTCTCTCTTTCTCTCTTTCTCTTTTTCTCTCTCTTTTTCTCTCTCTCTCTCTTTCTCTCTCTTTCTCTCTTTCTCTCTCTTTTTCTCTCCCTCTTTCTCTCTCTCTCTTTCTCTCTCTCTCTCTCTTTCTCTCTCTCTCTTTTCTCTCTCTTTTTCTTTTTCTCTTTCTCACTCAATCTTCTTTTATCCCTTCCTTTATTTTCTGATTCCCTTTATCTTTTCCTCTCTATTTATTCCTCACTCTTTCTCTCTTTTCTCTCTCTTTCTCTCTCTCTCTCTCTCTCTCTCCGTGTAGGTAAATAAAATCAATCAGGTAAATTAAAACTGTTAACTATCAATAGGATTTACCTGTAGCAAGTATCAACTATGAATGAATGATCATAGAAATAAAATCAATACACATCAGTATGTAATTAATGGAAGAGATCTCTGGGCTGTCGAGTATTTGTTCACCACTGCCCAGTAGTCTTCAATGGACTCCTGATGTAGACTGCCATTGTCACTAGAGATTTAAACTCCTAACATATTTTGATTTTGATCAAATCTCACTACATTAAGTGTTAAATATATGACAAGTGTGTGGTCATTACTATGAACACGTTATATCTACTATCCTGTTATTAAGGAAGTCCCGTTCTTCATCTGTCCCCAAATGATTGTCATTAGTTTCAATATAGTTTGGTAGCTTTATTTACTTTGAGAGACTACTTGCTTCTCTAGATGAAACTATATTGTTTTATAATGCGCTGTTGTTGATGCGGTTGAAACTATTGAGTCTTCAGTCGAGGCATCAAAGCCTCGATATTAGCTCAAGGAGTTTGTGATTGAGATTGATGTCAAGGAAACGCTAGCTTTCGGTCACCTCTCATGGCGTGAAGTCGTGAGTGTCGGAATACATGAGATTCGAGGCAATGTGATGGACCGTCATGAAAAAAAGGAAATCTTTTTTAAAAAAAAAAAGGCTAAGAAGTAGTCGCTGAAGATCCAGCCTACCAAGGCCATGGTCTGTGGTCATAGTTATAAAGTGAGGCCTGGACTCGGGGGCCATGAGAAACGTGCTCATCTTAGACCTGGAAGGAGGTGCTACATCTTGTGGGAGGCTCAAATGCCCATTATTTTAAGTGGCCATTTGATGCAGAGGGACTAGTGTCAAAGAAAAAAAGGAGGGAAGAAAGAAACGAGAATAGAGAGAAGAAAGAAATTAACACAAAATAAAGAGAAAGAGATTAACTAAAGAAAGAGGAGAGAAAAACGAATTAACAAAAAATAAAGAGAAAGAGATTAACTAAATAAAGAGGAGAGAAGAAAGTATTAATAAAAAAGAGGAGAGAAGAAAGTATTAATAAAAAAGAGGAGAGAAGAAAGTATTAATAAAAAAAGAGGAGAGAAGAAAGTATTAATAAAAAAGAGGAGAGAAGAAAGTATTAATAAAAAAGAGGAGAGAAGAAAGTATTAATAAAAAAGAGGAGAGAAGAAAGTATTAATAAAAAAAGAGGAGAGAAGAAAGTATTAATACAAAAGAGGAGAGAAGAAAGTATTAATAAAAAAGAGGAGAGAAGAAAGTATTAATAAAAAAGAGGAGAGAAGAAAGTATTAATAAAAAAGAGGAGAGAAGAAAGTATTAATAAAAAAGAGGAGAGAAGAAAGTATTAATAAAAAAGAGGAGAGAAGAAAGTATTAATACAAAAGAGGAGAGAAGAAAGTATTAATAAAAAAGAGGAGAGAAGAAAGTATTAATAAAAAAGAGGAGAGAAGAAAGTATTAATAAAAAAGAGGAGAGAAGAAAGTATTAATAAAAAAGAGGAGAGAAGAAAGTATTAATAAAAAAGAGGAGAGAAGAAAGTATTAATAAAAAAAGAGGAGAGAAGAAAGTATTAATAAAAAAGAGGAGAGAAGAAAGTATTAATAAAAAAGAGGAGAGAAGAAAGTATTAATAAAAAAAGAGGAGAGAAGAAAGTATTAATAAAAAAAAGAGGAGAGAAGAAAGTATTAATAAAAAAGAGGAGAGAAGAAAGTATTAATAAAAAAGAGGAGAGAAGAAAGTATTAATAAAAAAAGAGGAGAGAAGAAAGTATTAATACAAAAGAGGAGAGAAGAAAGTATTAATAAAAAAGAGGAGAGAAGAAAGTATTAATAAAAAAGAGGAGAGAAGAAAGTATTAATAAAAAAGAGGAGAGAAGAAAGTATTAATAAAAAAAGAGGAGAGAAGAAAGTATTAATAAAAAAGAGGAGAGAAGAAAGTATTAATAAAAAAGAGGAGAGAAGAAAGTATTAATAAAAAAAGAGGAGAGAAGAAAGTATTAATAAAAAAGAGGAGAGAAGAAAGTATTAATAAAAAAGAGGAGAGAAAAAAGTATTAATAAAAAAGAGGAGAGAAGAAAGTATTAATAAAAAAGAGGACAGAAGAAAGAACAAGAAATAGAGAGAAGATGTTTCATTGTGCACTTCCATTTTAAAAGTAAAGTAAAAAGTAAAGTTCGCCTTTCAGACCTTCTGGTCTATAGGGCAGATGATGTAAAGGTCATCTGTTTCAGTGGCCTACCGTTAACGAGGGTGTCATGTGGCCAGCACAACGACCAACCGCATTTACCCCAACTAATGTCAGATACTCAATAAAGCTGGGTGGACTCAGAGTCTTCACCAGGATTCGAACTTCGGTCTCCGGTTCGGAAGCCAAGCGCTTTACCGCTTACCCACCGAGCCTCCTTCTATTTGAAAAGAAACATTTCTTTTTAAAGTTTCTGAATTTTACGTAACGGCTGGGAGTTTCTTTATTGATCATCTGTCCACCTACCTGCAGTTCCGACTTGTTTGTAGCGACTTCCTTTTCAGCCTGGTCCAGGTAAAGAGATACTTTACAGGCAGACAATGAGAAGATTCTCCTGGCACAGACCAGGGTCAAAACATCAAGATAGCAGGCCGCATTTAGGAAGCTATTCGACTTTTCAAAAGTCAATAATGAAAATAGCATTGAGAGGGGGGGGGGGGGGGAGGAAGACTTCCGTAAAATAAAAAAAATCAGACAGTAATTTCATTCAAAGAAAAACAATAAAACCGGAAAAAAGGAAATAATGAAATGACAGTTTGACACAGATTACTTTCTCACACAAACAATTATTTTATAGAACTTTTTCAAACTGTCACGATTTGTTTTGGAGAGCAGTGTTACATAACATATGCCAGTTTAAAGGTGCCTCTATTTAAACCAGTGGTTTCCAAACTTTTTTTGTCTCGTAGACCCCTTATCATGTTTTCTGGTTTTCGGTAGACCCACTGCTTAACTTCTTTTTGGCAAATTCTTCGACATTTTTTTTAAACTGATTTCTAACTTTAGTGAGTTGAAGAGTGAAAAAGTAATTTAAAGCTGCATTATAAGTTATAGAGATCTATCTTTTTTATTGATAAAATTCAAATTTAACCCAATTAAAATAACAATTAATATGTAGCACTGGCGTACTGGAATCACCAAAAACAATGGAAATTTTTTTTCAGTTTTATCATCTGTTACTACATATATTATGTTTCATTTAGGAATCTGTAGTTCTATGAAGTAGTCCTTCAAACATTATATATTAATTAATTAATTTGTCTTATGTATCATTTTAAAAGTTTTCACAAAGAGCAGTTTCTACTATGTTCAGTATGCTCTTGTCTAAAGTCTTCTGTGGACACTTAGGTGATGGGAATGTCTAGGAGAAGGTCTTCACAGCTCAGCTGGTCAAATTCATTTAAAAATTCCTTTTTAACATCAGAATTTGAATTTGAGTTCCCATTTGTCAGATAGACGTGTGGCTTATGCCAGTTCAATGGATTTATAGGTGAAGATCCGAAGCTACGTTTGACTAGCATTTGGATGTGAAGCTTAAGGGTCTGATATCTCATCATTATTATTATGGTTATTGTTATGCTTATTGCGTATGTCAGTAAGTGACATATGACTATTAAAGATTATTTATTGTTTAACGAATGATCGACAATCCTGGTGAGGTGACTGTAGTGGTGTGAGGGTGTGAGTGTAGTGGTATGAAAGTGTGAGTGTAGTGGTGTGAGGGTGTGAGTGAAGTGGTGTAAGTGTGTGAGTGTAGTGTAGTGGTGTGAGTGTGTGAGTGTAGTGGTGTGAGGGTGTGAGTGTAGTGGTGTGAGTGTGAGAGTGTAGTGGTGTGAGTGTGAGAGTGTAGTGATGTGAGTGTGAGAGTGTAGTAGTGTGAGTGTGAGGGTGTAGTGGTGTAAGTGTGAGAGTGTAGTGGTGTGAGTGTGAGAGTGTAGTGGTGTGAGGGTGTGAGTGTAGTGGTGTGAGTGTGAGAGTGTAGTGGTGTGAGGTTTTGAGTGTGTGAGTGTAGTGGTGTTAGAGTGTGAATGTAATGGTGTGAGAATGTAAGTGTTGGATTGTAGTTGTGTGAGTGTGAGAGTGAAGTGGTGTGAGGATGTGTAAGTGTAGTGGTGTGAGGGTGTGAGAGTGTAGTGATGTGAGTGTGTAAGCGTAGTGGTGTGAGGGTGTGAGAGTGTAGTGATGTTAGAGTGTGAGTGTAATGGTGTGAGTATGTAAGTGTGGGATTGTAGTTGTGTGAGTGTGTAAGTGTAGTGGTGTGAGGGTGTGAGAGTGTAGTGATGTGAGTGTAGTGGTGTGAGGGTGTGAATGTATGAGTGTAGTGGTGTGAAAGTGTGAGTGTATTGATGTGAGTGTGTGAGTGTAGTGGTGTGAGGGTGTGAGTGTAGTGGTGTGAGTGTATGATTGTAGTTGTGTAAGAGTGTAAGGGGAAGGGGGGGTTGCATGGCTGAAACGAGTTTGTGCGGAAATGTTCTGTGCCTAGAAGTGATTGGGTGCGCTGTGATTCTAATGGAACTCATGTCCCGACCATCTTTAAATGGAATCGCATAAAAATGTCACGGAAAAAAAAAAAAGAAGCCTTAAAAAAATGTACTCTGCACGCTAATGGGGGTGATCGCTTATAAAGGTGCCGCGTATCATCAATTCACCTACGCGACCAAAGACCGTGAGTGAGTGGAGGCAAGGAGGGTGCAGAATTCATGACAACATTCCGCGTGACGCCGCTGTTGTCAGGGCAATCAATGCCACGATACGACTCTTTAGACTTTAGATCTAATTCACGGTGCAGCCAGCCAGGAGTTAAATGTCATGTAAGACTGCCCCCACGACCTGCAGATCACTTAGTCGGAATGTTTCTCGCCCTAAATGTTCACGCTGAATTAGTCAAGGCTCCAGAAAGTACTGTTTTAGTCGTAGCAGTATTTAACTTGGCTTCCTGGATATACACCATGATGGAGATTCGTTCAAACGTTGGTATATCTGTATGCAATGTTAGTATATTTAATATTAGTATATTTAATGTTAGTATATTTGATGTTTGTATATTTAATGTTTGTATGGGCCTATTTAATGTTTGTATATTTAATGTTGGTACATTTAACGTTAGTATATTTAATGTTCGTATATTTAATTTTTGTATATTTAATGTTTGTATATTTTATGTTAGTATATTTAATATAACTATATTTAATGCTAGTATATTTAATGTTAGTATATTTAATGTTTGTATACGCCTATTTAATGTTTGTATATTTAATGTTTGTATAGGCCTATTTAATGTTTGTATATTTAATGTTGGTACATTTAACGTTAGTATATTTAATGTTTGTATATTTAAGTATATTTAATGTTTTTATATTTAATGCTAGTATAATAACGTTAGTATATTTAATGTTCGTATATTTAATTTGTGTATATTTAATGTTTGTATATTTTATGTTGGTATATTTAACGTTAGTATATTTAATGTTTGTATATTTAATGTTTTTATATTAAATGTTTTTATATTTAATGTTAGTATATTAATGTTAGTATATTAATTTTTGTATATTTCATGTTAGTATATTTAATGTTTGTTTATTTAATGTTTGTATATTTCATGTTAGTATATTTAATGTTTGTTTATTTAATGTTAGTATATTTAACGTTAGTATATTGAAGATATCTGTGTAAAACTTACCGATTTGTTTCTTTATGAATTGATATCAATATATTGGAAGATTGTTCTAATTGGATTTTCTCGTTACTTTGTGTACACAGTGCACCGATTTTTGTTTATCTATATTATCGCCAGTGGGGATTTGATGCAACAATGTTCACAGCACTTCTAATTGTGCACACGTGTGTGAATCAACATTCACAGCACTTCTAATTGTGCACACTTGTGTGAATCAACATTCACAGTACTTCTAATTGTGCATACCGTTGTGAATCAACATTCACAGTATTTCTAATTGTGCACACGTGTGTGAATCAACATTCACAGCACTTCTAATTGTGCATACCGTTGTGAATCAACATTCACAGCACTTCTAATTGTGCATACCATTGTGGATCAACATTCACAGCACTTCTTATTGTACACACGTGTGTGAATCAACATTCAGAGCACTTCTAATTGTGCACACGTGTGTGAATCAACATTCACAGCACTTGTAATTGTGCACACGTGTGTGAATCAACATTTACAGCACTTCTAATTGTGCATACGTGTGTGAATCAACATTCACAGCACTTCTAATTGTGCACACGTGTGTGAATCAACATTCACAGCACTTCTAATTGTGCACACGTGTGTGAATCAACATTCACAGTACTTGTAATTGTGCATACCGTTGTGAATCAACATTCACAGTACTTCTAATTGTGCATACCGTTGTGAATCAACATTCACAGCACTTCTAATTGTGCACACGTGTGTGGATTTAACTTTCATTCAAAATCTGAATTTGTGTTAGTTTCTCTTTATTGAATGTTTGAGAGCCTCCGACTGTATTTAGATACTTGTTCTATTATCAATTAGGATGTCAAATAACACGGCTGTTTAAGTTACAACTCCATTGTATTGACCAGACAAAAAAAGTTAAAAAAACTAACAGGAGATTATAAAACACACTAATAACATACTTGAGAAAAACATGCGAGCATGTGAACATACTGAACAGTAGGACAAGGAGACAACAAGTAAACAAACAAACACACAACATACATACACATAAATACACATAAATGTAACAATACTTATATACCATTTAAATAACATGAACATTTTGTTCAATTTAGGAGCACTTTAATTAACACAAGAGTAGCGTAAGATGAGGAAGATTCTTACTTATATTCTCATTTACAAGATAAAGCCATTACAGTCAATCCTTTGTCATTCGAAAGCATGTGTCTTTGAATCTGAGCTAAGATCAAAGTGGAGACGTCTATTACAGAAGTGATATATTTTCATCCAATATCTTATTTAGAAAACATTTTATATCGAAAAATTAATTCAGGCAAGTAAATTAAAAATAATAATATAAAAGGGTTTACTGGCAGTTTCTGGTGAATTACATACTTAAAGGTCATATTTTTCAAATAGTTTATTACTATTGTTCTACTTTTTTCTGTATTCTGAGCTTAAGACGTCTAAACGCTTCTAAAAAGGGATTGGTCGAGTCGATTTTGAAGCGTTTTCTTGAATAATAGCGCACTATTGACTGGCCAATACTATTATGCGAGGGATATACAACAGAAGAATTCCCTATATTCTGATATGAAAAATGGCAATAATGATCACGTGAGCAAAGACATGTACAAATGCCTTCTCCAAACGTCTGGCGTCGGTATTGATTTAGACGATTTTCTCTAAAAATGTATACATTTGACAAAAATCCTTATTGAAACGACATGTCTTATTTTAAATGTTTTAATTTTTGAAACAATGGTAATAATCTAATTTTAATTGATTAACACTCTCAAAACATGGATTGATTACTAAAATGAAATTTATTTTTACTTTTTTGGCTTGAAAAAAAAATTATTAACCAGATCCTCCCTTTTTTATATTGCACTCATAGTTTGAGAAATGCAGTAGTAATGAATGTCCAGGGCCGGCCCTAACTCTGCCTGGCCCTAGGCGAAAAGTATTAGGCGGGGCCCAGTCTGGGTAGGGATAAGCATAATGTCAAAATTAAGATTTTGTGTTAGAAAATACATTCGTCTTTGCAATACATTTCAATTAAATTAAAGCTGACAATGCCCCTTTTTTATCTCTCGTTGGATCGGCATATATAATGACAATTTTGTCTAATTTTCAGGAGATTTTTATGAGTTCTCAGTAGTTTTTAATCATTTCAAAATATTTCCAGGACTTTTTCGTATATTTCGCAATTTCAAGAGATTTCCAGGAGGCCACAGAAACCCTGTTTTTATATATGTTATAACTGTCAAATTTAATCATTTACACCTAGAATTAACGCAGGGGCCTATGAAAATGCGGGGCCCACTGCGGTTGCATAGGTTGCAGTGGCCTAAGGCCGGCCCTGTAGATGACTATTTGTTAGAAATGTTTCTGACCTTTTTTTAAAAATTTTGTATCTTAAGAAAACTATCTTATAAAAAAAAAGCTAGATTTTTTATGAATGCAGTCTGTAAAGTTAAGGAAGTCTTGGTAGACTTTGTATAAAAATATAAATAAAAAATTGAGTGCACTTTTTACAGAGCTTGTATCTACTCACTCTATCTGTATATCAGTCTACCGTTTGTCTGGTAAAAAATGTGTACACGTTATTTCTCCCACACCCATTCTCGGATCAAGTTGAAACTTTTCACAAATATACATTGACATAGACAAGACATGAATCAATAAGAAAGAATTAACCGATTAGAGAATTAATTACTAGCAATTAAATACAGGTAGTCCTCGACTTACGGCGGTGTTCCGTTCCTACGCGGCGTCGTAAACCGAATTTCGACGTAAGTAGGATCATACATTCATACAGAGTACTGTACTGTAGCATAATAACAGTACTTTACTGTACTACAAACACATAGCCTATCCATACACCTATTCTAATACATAATTATCAATAAAAACAGTAAAATATTGTGCAGAAAAGTAATTTTAATAATGAAATACTGTACTGTACTAAACAGTACTGTAAGTGCTGTAACAGTAATAAACAGTGTACTGTAATAAACAAAAATAACAATGCCAAAGAGAGAACAAGCTTATTGGGAGGGAGCTACAGAACTTGCTGGAGATACTGGGACAGGTGAGTCAAGAGGGGCAGGTGAGGTAGAGGGTACAAGTACAGGATCTGTTGGAGGCTCTGCTGCAGGTTCTGTTGCAGGCCTGTCTCCCTTCTTGAAGTACTGCTGCAGGTTACTTTGGAAGGAGACCATCTTCTTCTCCTCCAATATCTCCTTGTAACACCTAAGGGAAACCATGACTCCTCTGGCAACCCTAGTGTACCTCTCCATGTTGGGATCCTCAGCCTCAAACCTTGACAACCCTTCCTCTATCAGGGCAAAACCTCCTGCCAAGCCCTGCCTAAGTCGGACTGAGCCGTCGTAAACAGCGTCGTAACCATGAAACGACGTAAGTCGAGACCGTCGTAACCCGAGGACTACCTGTATTTTGTTTAATAGCAACAAGGGAAACTAATACTTCAATATTCACTGATATGACGAAACTTGTTGGGTTTATTCCCCTAAAATAATTGTTAATGCTATTTCTCCCTCACGCATTCTCCGATGAAGTCAATCTTCAAACAATTATTTATTCTACCTAATAAAACATGAGTTAATAAACAAAAATACTAAATTAGTTAGTCAATTAATTATTGGTAATTCATTATTTTTTAAAATATGGAATAAGTGAAATAAGTTGCAAATTATTGGTAGATATAGTTTTAAGGACAGGGTTTTTCGCAAATGTTCAAAGTTCTTTTGTTTGTAGCACAAAATAGTTGCAATAGAAAGGAAACCGAGGATTTAAACTCTATGACTTCAACGTATTGAAAAAAAAATAGGCGATAATAATAGCGGTAATAATGAGATTTGATACCAAAAAAAAATGGGCGACTAAGTAGCGGTAATAATGAGATTTGATACAAAAAATATAGGCGACTAAGTAGCGGTAATAATGAGATTTGATACAAAAAATATAGGCGACTAAGTAGCGATAAAAATGAGATTTGATACAAAAAACAAATAGGCGACTAAGTAGCGGTAATAATGAGATTTGATACAAAAAATATAGGCGACTAAGTAGCGATAATAATGAGATTTGATACAAAAATCAAATAGGCTACTAAGTAGCGGTAATAATGAGATTTGATACAAAAAATATAGGTGACTAAGTAGCGATAATAATGAGATTTGATACAAAAAACAAATAGGCGACTAAGTAGCGGCAATAATGAGATTTGATACAAAAATCAAATAGGCGACTAAGTAACGGTAATAATGAGATTTGATACAAAAAACAAATAGGCGACTAAGTAGCGGTAATAATGAGATTGATACAAAAAACAAATAGGCGACTAACTAGCGGTGATATTGAGATTTGATACAAAGAACAAATAGGCGACGAACTAGCGGTGATATTGAGATTTGATACAAAAAAACAAATAGGCGACGAACTAGCGGTGATATTGAGATTTGATACAAAAAAACAAATAGGCGACGAACTAGCGGTGATATTGAGATTTGATACAAAAAAACAAATAGGCGACGAACTAGTGGTGATTTTGAGATTTGATACAAAAAACAAATACAAAACACTGAATGGTGTTGAAACTTTAGCTCAATTCTTCATTTTAGTTGGCATCAGTAGAGTTCAAGTTTAGGTCCTTGGCATTGTGTAGTGGATCGTGAAAATCTTCAATAAAGTGCAGACGAACTTTCGGGTGAGCAGATACACAGTGTGTAGTCTTGCATGGTGATTGTAAAGTAATCACAACTCATGATTTCAGAAGACATTTATTAGAAGACTTTCGTAAATACGAATGTCGGTTGTTTTACTTTGTTTTGTCAATTAATTTTTTTGATGTCACATCTTCAGATGTTTCAATTAAGTTTTTGATGTCACATCTTCAGAGTGAGTAAAAACTGTCTATTGCTTCAATTAAGTTTTTGATGTCACTTCTTCAGAGAGAGCAAAGACTGTCTATTTCTTCAATTAAGTTTTTGATGTCACATCTTCAGAGAGAGTAAAGACTGTCTATTGCTTCAATTAAGTTTTAGATGTCACAGCTTCAGAGAGAGTAAAGACTGTCTATTGCTTCAATTAAGTTTTTGATGTTACTGTTTCAGAGAGAATGAACAATGCCATTCATGATGGACGACGATGACATGTACATCTCCATGCCACTGGTCATCGGTATTTACATCGCCATCATCGCCTTCTGCCTGCTGGGGAATCTGGCAGTCATAGTCATTGTGGTGGCCAGACCAGGTAGGACTAGTTCTGTTTTCTTCAACGTCTT
The DNA here is from genome assembly GCF_947242115.1 of Biomphalaria glabrata. Taxonomy (NCBI): domain Eukaryota; kingdom Metazoa; phylum Mollusca; class Gastropoda; family Planorbidae; genus Biomphalaria; species Biomphalaria glabrata. The sequence goes on from NC_074720.1 coordinate 36,427,080, forward strand.
CTGACCAATCCTAAACATCCGGTCACTAAAAGCCCCACCAACTATTCTCATTTCATTTCTTGATGTTCCAAGCATGAACTGATGGGCGATGAGCAAAGTAAACGTAATTTGTAATAACAATTAATATTTACACATCTAGCCAGGGGCGGACTGGCTAGATGAGCATTTGGGCAAATGTCCGATGGGCCGATAATTAAATGGGCCGGGAGGCAGGGCCGGTCCTACAGATTGCGGGGCCCTATGCGAAACGGATTGCGCGGGGCCTATTCTGGCTTGTGCGAAGAGCAATAAGTGAAAAGATTTTGTATTAGAAAATAAATTCGTCTTTGCATTTTATTCCTACTTTAAGTACAAAATCCCTGACAAATTAACATTAGTTTTCCAACAAAAAGCCGATAAACATTCAGATCTGTCTTTCAGATTTACTATCGACTAGCAAAATATCGCTTTTGTTTAAGAGGTCGAGAGACCAGTGACTATTAAAATTCGCCTTATTATTTTGTTTTTATTAAACGAAAGCTGACAATACCGTTTTTTTTTATCGCGAGTAAGATTGGCGTTGTCCATATTGAATGACACCCCGAAATAATTTAGTCTGTTTTTAAGGAGAAAGAAATGGATGGTATAGAAATGCCAAGGGTCGATTTTGACACCCAGTCTGTCCCTAAAGGTTGTGGTATATGAAAGAAGGTTTTGGTGCTGCCTATAGGCGCTCAGCAAACGCAACTCTCCTGGAGTCGGATCGTTCCTTTGGAACACATCAGCAACTTTGAGAGCAGGGGAGGGTGACAACCTTCTGGTCATAGTTGATGCCCAGGTTTCTAAGCACCGAATGGAAAGGGATTAAACAATCGATTAGTTAAAACTGACCGAAAGAAAAAAGTTTTTTTTTTGTTTTTTGTTTTTTCAGTGCTTCATACCTCTACCAGTTACTTCCTGATCTCTCTCTCCGTCGCTGACCTCTTCGTGGGCGGGGTCGTGGTGTCCCTGACATTGGCGCACAAATTGAATCTTCATTACGCTTCAGGTAACACAATAAATTGTTTCTTCGTTGTTGGGACAGAAGTGAAATAAAAATGTCTGGAAGCGGACGATTGAAAATTGATAGGAGACTGGACGTTTTGAGGTTGAGAGATGGTTTGGTGGTGAAATTAAAAGCTGAGACATGATTTAAAATCAAAATTACGTATCATTCTCAGCTCCTTGGGGATCCGATCATTTTGTTGCTGGGAAACAAAATGGCAACGGAAAATGGTCGTTGGAAACTAGACAAGGGAAATTTGGCACATTTGGATTAAACGTATGTGCCCTTTTTTCTCGGTGGCCAAATATTTTCTGATGGCCATTTACTATTTTACTCGTGCTTCTATTTCCCATAGTCCAAATAACTGAAGGTCCCAACGTTCAAACTTCGTCCAGGCTCATACTTTTAGAGTTAGACAAACTTCGAGTTTTTTTTTGTTAGTTTGCTTTCAGTTATTACCCCATCAAATTACAGGAAGTAACTTTTTGTTTCTCTTTCTTATTCTCTCTCTATTTCTTTCTCTGTCTCTGTCTCTCTCTCTGTCCTCTGTCACTCTATTTCTCTGTCTCTGTCTCTCTCTATTTTTCTTAGTCACTGTCTTCCTGTCTCTCTCTCTGTCTCCGTGTGTATGTGTGTCTCTCTCTCTGTGTCTCTCTCTGTCTCTATGTATCTCTTTGTCTCTCTTTGTCTCTGTCTTTCTCTGTGTCTGTCTCTGTGTCTGTCTCTGTGTCTGTGTCTGTCTCTGTGTCTGTCTCTGTGTCTGTCTCTGTCTCTGTGTCTTTCTCTGTGTCTCTATCTCTCTTTTCTCTGTGTGTGTCTCTCTGCGTCTCTGTGTATGTGTGTGTATGTGTCTCTCTCTGTGTCTTTCTCTCTGTCTCTATCATGTCCTTGAACACCTGGACTCAGAACTAAAAATGTATTCAAGTTGAGAGGTAATGCCTGTTCAACTTTAGGTCATCAAAAAGACTTGATTAAAACACAGCTTATATAAGGGAACGAACAAGGCTGGCTGCCTGGTCGTGCGGTTTGCGCGCTGGACTGTCGTTCAGATTTATCGATGGTCCCGGGTTCAAACCCTGCCCGCTCCCATCCCCCGTCGTCTTGCGGGAGGTTTGGACTAGGATGTAACTATCTTCAACTCTGAAGGAACATCCGAAACATGTAAAACATTTTACAAACAAACATTTTTACGCCATCATTTCCATATCTCAAAATTCACGTCACATGTCAGTACGACGTGAAACGAGCTATTGGTCTAACCTGCCTACAGGTTCTGACGTTGTAGGTCAGTGCTCAGGCCTTCTATAAAGAATGGTCTCAGTGTAACCCCCTACGCGTTTTCCTTTAAATTTATTCGAGCTGGACTTTGACTAATTGGACAAAACAAAATATAGCACAACGCAAAGGTTCCTCTGGGAACTAACATCCATACACGTTGAGTTGTTCTAACAGAATGCAGATCTGGATCTAACTCTAGTAATGTGAAGGTACTACTCAGGAAGACGTTTTATTAGTCATGTGAAGGTACTACTCAGGAAGACGTTTTATTAGTCATGTGAAGGTACTACTCAGGAAGACGTTTTATTAGTCATGTGAAGGTACTACTCAGGAAGACGTTTTATTAAGTTCTTACTAAATCTATTTTTTTTTCACAAGCTTTTCTTGTTGTTTCAAGTAGACAAATAAATATTTCATTAGTTTTGTAAAGTTTGATCTGTATCCCCAGGATTTGGTCGACTTGCATGTGTAGTGCCACCGTACCTTGAACTGACCTGCATCACTGCCAGTGTCTACTCTCTTCTTTGTGTCAGTATTGACAGGTGTGGTAGCAGTAGAAACATTGCTTTAATAGCGGCTAATCAACTCAACTGTCTTTCCCATGCTATTTCTGTCCATATCAATTTAATATGTTTTTTTTCTTTATTGAATGATTACTTCAGCCTTCCTACATGTGAAGTGTTTCTCTCTTTCTCTCTCTCTTTCTTTCTTTCTCTCTCTCACTCGTTTTTTTTCTCTCTTTCTTTCTTTCTCTCTCTCTTTCTTTCTTTCTTTCTCTTTTTCTCTCCCTCTCTTTTTCTCTCTTTCTTTCTCTCTCTTTTTCTCTCCCTTTCTTTCTCTCTCTTTCTTTCTCTCTCTCTTTTTCCCTTTCTCTCTTTCTTTCTTACACAGTTTTTGTTTACAGACATTTGAATTATATTGACACAATCATAATTTCAATTTTTTATTTCCTTTTACCAACTTCCAATTAGGCAGCATCAAGAATTTCGAGCATTTCAAAAGTCATTGTGACCTTTCAAACATGAAGTTTAGATTAAAGACTGTGTCACGTGTCAACTGAGCATAATATATATATATATGTATATTCCTTTCTATCTACCTACCTACCTATATCTATCTATCTATCTATCTATCTATATATATATATATATATATATATATATATATATCGATCTATATATTTATCTATCTATTTATTTATTTGCTTATCAATCAAAGTAAAAAAAAAACTATTTAAAAAAATAATTTAGCAAACTTAAAGAAAGGAAGGAACAAGTTTTATTATGAACGAAAAGAACAATGGAACTAGAGACTTACATCCATCAGGACACAGAGATCAGTTTCTTATTTCTATCTTCAACACACAACATGGGCCTAATCGCTCACTGCTCACCACAACATTCCATCTATAATAATCTATATCCAGTCTTGAACAGTGCTCTATTGAGCACCGTAAACTTCGGCGCAAACGCAGTCATTACAATATGTTTAGTTTACACGTGAAGCTTGCAGATGTGTGAACTCTTTACACATTGTTTCATGTAGGTCACTGGTTCTCACCTTTTATATCGCCCTGAGGGTCGATTAAATCTCCGACGCACGGGCAGTGTCCTATGAAAACAGTCCTAAGTAGTTACATTATGCCTTTGTGGGCAAACGTTTAGAGGGGCCAGATAGCAACGCGTCAGAGGCCGAATTTTGCCCACGGGTCGTTGTTTAGGGATATATGAGGGCTGTCCATGACTATGTCTCGATCTTTATAGCCACCTGTTTATTCCATGATTCTATCGCCAACACTCCATTCTTTAATCCCCGATAACGTCAGTGTATTCCACAGTCACACCTCCTTGATATATTCCACAGATACCGAGCTATCGTCCTGGCCAGAAAGCCTGCAAGGGACGGCCTCATCATTCTAAGCTTCGCCATGGTATGGGTTGGGTCACTCTTGTACGCTGCCAAGGTCTTCCTCCAAGACTACTTGACAGTCAACAGCGGCGACCCAATCAGTGCATCGGACACAACCCCTGCTTTTCAGACAGCAGAAACAGCAAGCGGCAGTGCATCCAACACAACATCACCTTATGTCAAAGCAGAGACAACAAGCGGTGGCCCTGAAGACTTGTATTCACTGGACACGTCTTTCTGCAGTCTTCTTGTGGAGGAAGACACGGCTGATTTACCGTTTAGGTCATTGGTCACTTTTAGACCTCTCTCTGTCTCTCTTTCTCTATCTCGTTCTAAATACAGATAGATAGATAGATAGATAGATCATTTTAAATATGGTTAAGTATGTTGATATACGGCGCTTTCACGGCTTTCAGGTGTGTATTTAATCATTCAGTGTAAGCTAGACAGTGGGTTTTGAATTTCTGCATAAGTGTATTCTACAAATTGAACAATGAAAAGAGAAAGAGACAGACTGACAGACAGACAGACAGACATGCAAAGTAGAAAGAATGAGTAAATGGCAGTGATAGGCAGAGATAGACAGTGATAATATATATTTTGATAGACAGAGATAGACAGAGATAGACACAGAAGACAGAGATAGACAGAGATATATTTTTTAAATGATTTTTTATTTGTCTTTATTGCTTATTTCCTTGTTCTTTCTAGAATAGCTGATCTCGTAGTCCTTTTGATCATTCCTGTGGTCATCATGACCTTCATCCTGCTCCAGATACGCCAGCGACTCTGGGGCTCCAACATTGGGGTCACCACCAATGTCAGGAGGAAGAGGGCTGTCATTCGCTTCCTGGCATTTGACATCCTGATCTTTGTCTTGTGTTGGCTTCCCTTCTACACGACTGACGTCATCTCTGACACTGTCAAAATCGTTTCCGGTGAGCCTTTTTTTCACCCCCTGATTGGCAGCTCGTTCATAAACCAGATCACAACGGACTGCACATCAACTGTCAGGCATTGCATTTATTCACTGAAGAGTTGACCGATTAGCTATACAGATTTTGCTAAACAATACAGAAAAAAAAAAGATCTCCACTAACAAACGCAGATAAATTTTACCTTTATGAACAGAATCACATCCTAATGATTGTCCAGTATCTCAGATCTACTTTAAGCCACGCGGTTAAGATCATGCAAATAGCGTACTGTGAGTGGTAAGGTGATTAAGATCGATAAATCGGGCTGAAGGGCATGTCAGAGGCGTAGTGAGCAAAACGTGCTCCCGGGGAAGGTACTTATTGGCGCACCCCCACCCCCATTTTTCCTTTTTTTCAAAAACCATCACATAAAGATAAAAGCTTAGAAATAGATATATTAAATAATAATATAATACACATTACGTTCGAATATATGACCTAACTAAAATATCTGCAATAATTTCACTGCTACAAAATACTCGCCTGTTTTAAATGCTAAATGACCTAAAGAGGATTCGTGAACCTATATGATCAGTTTACATTACCTATTAGCAGGTATAGCTCTAAAGGTAGTCTATGAGATGTATCGTCAACAACAGTCCCCGTGAGACTTTATTGGTAATAACGAGCTCCCATGAGACTTGTAGCTAGATTTAGGTATTTTAGATCAACAGATCAGTGTTAAAGGTGTGCTGGTACATTGGTCCCTACTTGTACTGCCTAGGTTATAAAGTACCCATATTCATGTGCGTAGCCAGGGGGTGAGATTTTAATACTAAACTATCACTTGCCCCAGCACAACCAAGGGGGTTTTGAGTTTAAAATCCCCCTACCAGGGGTTTCGAGTTTTAAACACACTACCAAGGGTTTTTGCAGTTAAATCCCCCTCTTCTATAAAACAAAACAAACAAAAATCCCCAAATTCCAAGTGCACAGCTAAGGAAGATTTTGATTTTCAACCCCTCTCCAAAATTTACGATAAGCCTCCTCTTCAATATAAAAAAAGCAAACTGCACACTCAAAATTCTATGAGCGTAGCCAAAAGGGGTTTTGAGTTTACCCCTTCCTCTTCAGTAGGGTTTGCAGCTAAAAAAATACCTCTTCAATTAAAAAAAAAAGCAAATGACGCACTCAAAATATTATGAGCGTAGCTAAATGGGTTTTGACAGTTTTGAGTTTAAACCATCCTTCAGCAGGGTTTGAAGGTAAAATATACCTCTTCAATAATATAAAAAAAAAAGCAAATTACTCACTCTAAAATCTATGAGCGTAGCCAAAGGGGTTTTGGGTTTAAACCCCCCGCCAGTGAGGTTTGAAGCTAAAAAATACATATTCAGTGTAAGAAAAAAAGCCAATTACGCACTCAAAATGCTCTGTTCAAGCATATTTTTCGGTTGATGTCAATGCTCTAACAATGTTGTTGTTTTTGTCCATTCAGATGAGTCTGAGAGAATAGATGAGAACGAGGCGTACAGCGTTCTACGTTTTAGCTTCATCGTGCTAGCGCTCAGCAACAGTTTCCTCAACCCACTTATCTACGCCTTCTTCAACAAGAACTTTTTGAACGAGGTCAGATTCATCCAGTCATTTTGAGTATGCTTGTGACGATATATATATGTTTGAGGCCAGTGGCGTCACTAGGGTGGGTGTCACCCGGTGCGGTAAGATCAGGGTGTCCCCATTTCCTCCCCCCCCCCCCCAGCTTTCCACTTATTCTTCCCAATTAAAAACTATCTTTGTTTAGTTCTTTTTTGCACAATTATACAGTTCGTTAGATTACTGTTACACAACGTTCAAATGAGTGTTAAAATGAGTATTGATTCTATTTTATTTCTCTGACATTTTATCGTTAATTATTACATATATTAACATCTGCGATTTTAAAATTAGAAACAAATTAAACATCAAGTGAACATGCTTTCCTAAGTAAACATTAAACAGCTCTTAGTGGAAACTTTTAACATTATAGTCACATATAGTGGTAGTTTCCTGAGGACGTCTAATTGAAAAAAAAAAGCAACTTTATGAAAAGTATATTGATCGGTGCTAAAACTTAAAAAGAAAATATTTTTTTAACATTTAAAAGTTTACAATAACTTAAGAAAATAAAAACTTAAATTTCCTATTTAGGATTTCAACTTTGAAAACTTAATAACTTTAAACTCAATATATTTTGCGACTTCGTTTTCAATGGACAAACTTTTGGCTTGATTTGACATTCATTTTTCAAAAGCTATTAATAGTTGTTAATTAACTTTAGTTTTGAAAAGCTTCTGTTCACATGACGCCACGTAGACATGTATGTGCCAAGAAACAGTTCAAGATTTAAATCAAAGGCTGGTAGAGATTCGTTGACGTCCTTCCAAACTTTGCTGTATTCTAGTTTTGGTATTTCTGTTCACACATATCTTGTCGTCTGGCCCAGTACAAAAGAGTTTGATGCACTCAGTATGAACCTCTTGTTCTCTAATTGAATAGTGAATCCGGCATCTTAAGATTTCTCTCCTGATATTTTCATATTGTTAAAACGTATTTTTCTGTTGCAACTACATGCTAGTTTGATTGAACAAAAGTGATCTCAATAACATTTTGAGCTAGTCGCGCATTTCGTAGAGTAAATGTTGAAGTGCTCTAGCCACCACTTCGCCAAGAATTAACACTTTAATTTGAAGGTATTCTTGTGTTGTGTTGACTTTTTCCTCAGTACATCTGCCAACAAGAAAGTCAAGCAATGAAAGGTTTGCATGTATTCACAGTGAGCTGGCAACAATCTTTTCGCTGCTCCTCTAGTGTTTGTATTTTCAGAGCGACCGCAAAGATTTTCACCGTCACACTTTCATAAACTCGTTCTTTCATGGCTCTGCCAGCCACACGATGAGCACACCAGATTGAGGCTGTATGTGATGACGTATTTAGTGTGTCAGATGGCTGTGATGCCTCTTGATGTTAGGTTGAGATTGTGTTGATCAGACAATGCGTTTTAGATGCTATAATTTTGTATTGATTTCTCCTTTTAAACAAATGACTGAACACCTAAACAATATCGTGATGCCGGAGATACAAATGTAAAGTATAACTTTAAAATAACAGAGACTATCATACAATAAATACAAAGCTTTAATTCTGGCACAAGGAACCAGTTTCATAATATACACACCGTACTACTGTACAATATGATTTAATTAAACAAATTTACTGTCGTCGTTCTAGCCCCAACTGAATCTATCCGTCCTTTTAATACCTTTTTTACTTCCTACGGTTCTCCGCATTTGGAAACAACCGATCTTCTATTTCACGCGCTGAATTTTATAGTTTTCTATTATCTCGCTGTCTTAACCTTCCGATGCAAACATTCAACCAATGAAATTTGTTATTCTAAATGGCCTTGCGCTGCAGGAATACAATCTAAAATTAAATTTAATGCAACAGCTGCTTTATGTTAAGTGGCATGCTTTATAAATTAAATAACAGATGAGATGATTTTAAATGCATACATTGTATTCGGTGCACACCACTTATAAGGGAGGTAAATATGAAATCAATGGGTGTAGCAAATTATCTTGAGCTAGTTCCCTTTGACTATGTTTCTTTAGATATTTGTCCAAATGCAAACAAGTTAAATGTAGATAAACTTAAAGGTTTAGACTGAGTAGCTCGTTAATGAATGGAGCTTCAGTCTGACATATCAGAGCTGCAGCATACATATTGGCAGAGTTTGACTAGATTGACACTAGACGTCTACAATTTATAAGATAATATTCAGCGCAAGGAAGACGTAAGGCCTAGGACATGATTTTCTCTTAACGTCATCCTTACTGTTGTTCCGACAAATCAGTTCCGGAAAAACAAGAAAAAGACAACATCTCAATCTATATAAAAGTGTTATATACGATATCTGTTAAAGCCGTTTTATGTAGGATAAAAGGGCCAAGTATTTCCCACCAAAGGGCCTTAATGATCCAACTAACAACTTTTCAAAGTGTCTATGTAAGTTTAATAGGTCTTTAAAACACTAAGTAACCTTGTTCCGACATAGATCTCAAAAAATATTCTTGTATTATCGCATGAGTTACTTAAGAAAATGACATTGTCAGTTCTTTCTACTATTCAAAAGTCTGCTAGCTCTAATTCCTATTTTTTCTGGATTTTATTTTCTTACATTCTCAGGTCCGACTCATGATGTCCAAGAACAGGTTCTGCCACTGCTTCCTAAACAAAGTGGGGCCTGTCACTACGGAAGATACGCAAGCAAGCGCCGTCCCTGACGTGAAGACTCTAGGGGTCACGTGACTACAGTGTAGGTCATGAAAATAAAAAAGACCTAATCATCTCCCAATCTATTCAACGCGTACAGCGTACAAGAGAGATTATAATGAGCAACTTTTACAAACAGCGATTATCCCCTGACCTCTGACCCTGAGCAAGGTCAAGTTCGTGTGGTGACATTAATCACAGTGTTTTCCGCACCCAGTGAAGGGGATGGTCGAGATCTCCAACAATCTCTGCTGCTTGTGTACTGGCTCTGTTTCCAACAATCTCTGCTGCTTGTGTACTGGCTCTGTTTCCAACAATCTCTGCTGCTTGTGTACTGGCTCTGTTTCCAACAATCTCTGCTGCTTGTGTACTGGCTCTGTTTCCAACAATCTCGGCTGCTTGTGTACTGGCTCTGTTTAGTCCATTTCCAGGACTACAATGGAGATTTGGCTCATGATGGCCTTCTAAGCACTGTCAAAAAACTAAAGTTAATGACTGTACGGCCGTATAATGAGATCCTTAGGGCTCGCAAAGACTTTCCTGCAGGGAACAGTAGCTGGGAAAAGAAAAAGAGAGACAGAGGACGCAATGGAAGAACAACATTTAAGGAACGGACGGTCCTGTCTATGAAAGAGACTTGAATCTTGTCAATAGAAGAGAGAAATAGAGAGATAGACGGTCGACCATTGGATCAACAGACTGATGGACACAGGCAAAGGTGAACACAGGTCAACTCTATGTGTTTCATTTTAAGCAACCGTTAAAACCAGACTACAGGTCAGTCAGTCAGTCAGTCAGTCAGTCATGGTCACTGATTGAGATACGTGATTGACACGGCTTCATAGATGAAACCCAGCTTGTAGTCGCACTCTTGTGGTAAGTGAGATCGCAGCCAGGAATCTATTTCATCGAAAAGCCACACATAAAAATACTTTCATAATAATATTTAATATCTAAAATTGTATATAAATTGTGTAAATAAATATTTGTTAAAAAGTTCCATACAAAGAAAAAGAACAAAATAATTTTTTTAAAATAATACAAAATGGCAATATTTCAGTACATTATATTTTACAAAGAATGCATGATCGAGAGATATACTAGAAAACTAGATGAAATGAAATCAAGTCCATCTTTCTATTATAGGCATATTGACAGCTGTCTTACAGGCTAAGATATATACAGTGTAAAGTTACTGAAACTTCCGTAATAGAATAACTCTCCCCCCCCCCCATTCAATCATAGTCTCAGTCACAACGATTGACTTCTACTTCAACAAATCTACCAATTAAACCAACTGGACTATGCGATCTCTCTTCTGACGATCGACTGAAAAGCAGTTTGTAAATAATATGTCGAATGTCTAGGAGTCTGAAGATAAAGAAAGAGTGCCCTGTTGTAAGAGACTACCCATTGCGACAGCGACAAAGATGTATTATTTAAGAGAAATTTAAAGAAATAATCAATGAGCGTAGCGTGACAGAAAAACCTGTTCTATAACACAGATTCATTGATCTTAAATGTCTACACAGTATTATATGCGGACACATACACATCATGGCGCAAAGAAAATTTAAATGACTTTCAATCGGAGGAAACAAATGTTAGGTTATTTACTTAAAACAATACCGGGTTTCCCTGTTTAGAAAACAATTGGTACACGATTTTATATTTATAGGCCCTATATATAGTTTTAATTTAATTTTACGACCGTTGTAAAGTAAGATGTTTTCGAGGTATTGATAGGATGCACCTTCTATATACTACGGTAAAAATTTCATTGCGCAGATTAATTATTCTGAAATCCAGCAAATTTGTATTTCGCAAATTAATTGCACTCCCTTAAAGACTCTGCCACTACTTCTTAAATAGCATTTGGTTGAGCGCCTTTTTAAACACAATCTGAACTTATTATACTTAGACATAAATGAAGATGACATAAATGAAAAAGAAAGAAGAATAAGATTTCAGAGAAGATCGCTTCCTCGGGAGAACTCCACAATAAAAATCGACCCCCCGCAAGTGTAGCCAAGACAAAGCCTTCCAGCGTCTTTCTTACTTTGAAGTCAAGTTCAATGGGGTCAAGGTCGATGTGATCAAATTTGGCTTCGTGACATTCAACGTCAAGCACCCGCTCAACAGTTTCCTCTTGGACAATTCTGCGGATTGCTTGACACCCAGAGCAGGCATATTTCTGACCAACGAAATGAAAGTATATTTAAATGAAATGAAGTTTAATCTAGTAATAATTAAAACAAGAAGAAGGATCTGCCCGACAATGGCTCCAAAGTATAATACATCAACACCCAGTGGCGTAGCTATTGATTTGAGGGCCCGGAGGGCTTAGCCTCTTTAGGGCTTTAGGGGACCCTGCAATTTGACATCATGACATTATGCACATTATGCACTTAATAAATAACATGGCAGTGGCTAAATATTTAATGTATAACGAAAATGCCACACTCATTTGCTCGAAGGGGCCCGGGAGGACTTTGAAATTTGGACCTCCCACTTCCCGAGCCACGCCGCTGTCAACATCCGGCCTTGACACGTCCCCTTATTATAAATTGTCGCCACAAAATATTCTCGAACCAACCCAATATCTACTCTACCTGGATAGACCTATTTACACTAATGAGACGGTGGATTTTCATCAATCAGATTTAGCCTTTAGGGACTAAAAATAACATCTGCAATAGTCATCGACATCGCAGTACTACCGTACAATATTAAACGAAAAACTAACAGAGAAAAAAAAATGTCCAAATTCAAAAAGCTCAGCGAAGAGATAAAGCCGCAATGGAAGCAATACACGGTATTTTGTTATATCAACCGAGGAGATAATAGAAACTGGCCCTACAGACACGCTCCAATCGGTCCTAATAGGATTCTTATTATCTGTAAAAGGACAATACTGCTGCAGACCTGCCGCATTATTAGAAAATTGCTCTGTGGACACTGTTGAGGACACTACAATACATTTTGTTTCCCTTTAACGAAGCTCGACCCTGGCAGTGCCAAAGAATGAAAATGAATTCATTCAGGGGCGGACTGGGTGTCAACATCGGCCCTAGCATTTCTATATGATCAGGCCCATAAACTGTATGGGGATCCAATCATAGGTTTACCTGTCCTCAAGTTCATTTTGTTAACTTTGATAATGTACACGTGCATATAATGAACACTATATCCTTATAAGTATTGTTTTTTTTTTTTTTGTAAAACAATAGGTACCGGTACTCATTGATGGATTGCCTAACTTAAAACTACTAATAAATTAATAATAAGCGTTAAAATACAAGAAAAGTAATAATTTTTTCCCCACATTGAAAAGGTGCCGGTATGTATTTTCTTAAATGTGTTAGATTAAATTTGTATGCCCTATTACACTGTAGAGTCTGTAAAAGATTTTTAAAAAATAAATACTCGCTCAAAGGGCCCCTTTTATAAGAGAATATTATAAAACCTTTAATAATTTAATACGTGCCTTACTGACATCCATGCGGCCCTTATCTTGTAAAATACAGACGTGACTACAAAAAAGAATATGATTACTGTGGTCCTGCCAGCAAACCGTTTATTGTCCGAATGCCCATATAGCCAGTCCGTCCACTGAATTCATTTCCATAGTAAGAATAGATGGAAGAACAATTAATCCATTGATAGGACTCAAAAGCTACAAATTCGCTTCGATGGGTCTACAATGTATAAATACTACTCAACTGGCGGCTGTATCAAACTCTTCTAGAGCACACATACAACGTCCTATTTGGTGAAGGGAGGTAGCCAACATTTTACTGGCTACATTCGCTACATCAATGCTGCTAGAAAAGTAAAATGCCTTACACTGCTCTGCGCTTGTACTCGGCCAGTTGCCTCTTGTCACTCCTCATCTGGGCAAGTAACTTCTCCAGCGCTTGTTCCTTGCTGTGGATTTCATACCTTGAAGCGTTCAGCTCCGCCAGAAGAGACTAAAAGAGATAATACTAGGATTTCAGACTCAGGCTGACGTGGGGGGGGGGGGGGCTGTGTCGTACGAAAAGCGGAGTGAGAAAGAGGAGTTAAAAAGAAGGGGTGTGTGTGTATATAGTGTATAGAAGTGTGTGTGTATATATATATATATATATATATATATATATATATATATATATATATATATATATATATGTTTCTGAATTTAATGAGCTAACTGGCTGAACTAGCAGAGAATTATTAATAACACGGTTTGGTTGTTGATATTTGAATTACTATTTTTTCTGTTTCTACATGTTCTATGTACATTCTATTTGTCCATTCTCTTCTCTCTATATTTTCTCTCTATACAATCTCTTTGCAAATGCTCTTTGTAAATTCTCTTTGTACATTCTCTCTATATTTTCTTTCTAAACATTCTCCATGCCTCCTCATTGTACATATTCTTTGTACAATCTCTTTATACATTATCTTAGTAATTCTTTCTGCACATTCTCTCTATACATTCTCTGTATACATTCTCTCTATAAACATTCTTTCTGTAAATTCTTTGTGTACATTCTCTCTATACATTCTCTCTGTACATTCTCTATATACATTCTCTCTGTACATTCTCTCTGTACATTCTCTCTATACATTCTCTCTATACATTCTCTATATACATTCTCTCTGTACATTCTCTCTGTACATTCTCTCTGTACATTCTCTCTATACATTCTGTAAAATCTCTGTGTACATTCTGTTTGTACATTTTCTCACTACTTTCTCTCTACACATTGTCTCTGTACATTCTCAGTGTATATTGTCTCTGTTTTGAGCTGTTTCATTTCGTCTGCAAACAAGAGCATCACCTTTATTTCCTTGTCTTTCTTAGCCAGAAGACTTTTAGTGGCCCTCAGCTCACCGTAGCACGCAACGCCAGGTCTTTTAGCCAGCAACAGTTTCAACTACAGAGTGGACGAACATAAAATAGTTGAAATCTTGAGTGACCATTCCATTAGTGAGATGGAGAGGGGGAGGGAAGTTTTTTTTTTTTATCTATGGAGGGTAATCTATAAATATATAACCCTTGATGACCTCAGGAATGACCAAAGGTGACCAATGTGTTTTAATCTGTTTAAAATGATCGAAATACAGACAACCCTGGAAAAGCAGTCCCTGGCACCTTATAGACCAGGAAGAGTGGTTTATTTTTATGTCTGTCCTTGAGATTACAATGCATCCCCCAAAATTTGAGATTACAGTGCATCCCCCAAAACATACATATTCGCCCCCTTTAAAGTTTGGGTTCATTGAACATTTTAATAATTTAAATATTGCAAAGGTCAGTAAAGTACTCATTAGATTCTGGCTGATTTATTTATTCATTATTTATTTAATTTTTCCATAAGAAGTCAGAATTTCAAAGACACGTACCCTTAAACAGTTATGACATTATAGATTATATACCGTAACTTTAAGATATATAAATACATAATGCAATTACTTTCCATCTCGAAAGAATTAAGTTTTTAACATGTTACATATTTTTTATTAGTTTTAAAATAGGTTTTTAAAATTTTGAATACCTCAAGAAGCGCTTTATTCCTGCGTTGTATAACATTGTCTCTCGAACTGATTTCTTTGTACTTTATAATCAGCATCTTTTGCAGTTTTTGAATCTTTTGAATCATTTCATACTCAGACAGTCTAGCTTGCTGTAACCAGAGTAGGCAAACATGAGGAATGATTTAATCTTGGAAAAATCTCCTACAATGAGCTACTGGATTAAGACATCAACAACAGGATAGCTAAGGCAGTGTGCTCTATGTAAGTGCTACAGAAAAGAGTGTGGGGCAATACCAGAGGCGACCTTAGCAGAGCGTGGGGCCCTGGCAAGTGTCATATGCGGGGCCCTGAGCCTCAAACACTGTAGGTTTTATTTTTGCTACTATATATAGTACCTTCCGTAGGTACAGTACAATTGACCTTTTCGCTAATTACATACTGCGTTGTAATTGTTCTGCATGAAAGACTGGCCTTAAAGGTTAATAAACGTAACGAATGGTTCAAAAACATATTGAAAAATCAACAAACTAGATAGTAATAATTTCTGCTAAGCTGGGGTCGGAAAGTAACTATTAAATACAGAGGAGAGACAGAACTCTTGTAATAACCAAATAGTCACTTAGATGGCAACACACAGAACTCGTGTAATAACCAAATAGTCGCTTAGATGGCAACACACAGAACTCGTGTAATAACCAAATAGTCACTTAGATGGCAACACACAGAACTCTTGTAATAACCAAATAGTCACTTAGATGGCAACACACAGAACTCGTGTAATAACCAAATAGTCGCTTAGATGGCAACACACAGAACTCGTGTAATAACCAAATAGTTGCTTAGATGGAAACAGACAGAACTCGTGTAATAACCAAATAGTCACTTAGATGGCAACACACAGAACTCGTGTAATAACCAAATAGTCGCTTAGATGGCAACACACAGAACTCGTGTAATAACCAAATAGTCGCTTAGATGGCAACACACAGAACTCGTGTAATAACCAAATAGTTGCTTAGATGGCAACACACAGAACTCGTGTAATAACCAAATAGTTGCTTAGATGGCAACACACAGAACTCGTGTAATAACCAAATAGTTGCTTAGATGGCAACACACAGAACTCGTGTAATAACCAAATAGTTGCTTAGATGGCAACACACAGAACTCGTGTAATAACCAAATAGTTGCTTAGATGGCAACACACAGAACTCGTGTAATAACCAAATAGTTGCTTAGATGGCAACACACAGAACTCGTGTAATAACCAAATAGTCACTTAGATGGCAACACACAGAACTCGTGTAATAACCAAATAGTCACTTAGATGGCAACACACAGAACTCGTGTAATAACCAAATAGTCGCTTAGATGGCAACACACAGAACTCGTGTAATAACCAAATAGTTGCTTAGATGGAAACAGACAGAACTCGTGTAATAACCAAATAGTCACTTAGATGGCAACACACAGAACTCGTGTAATAACCAAATAGTCGCTTAGATGGCAACACACAGAACTCGTGTAATAACCAAATAGTCGCTTAGATGGCAACACACAGAACTCGTGTAATAACCAAATAGTTGCTTAGATGGCAACACACAGAACTCGTGTAATAACCAAATAGTTGCTTAGATGGCAACACACAGAACTCGTGTAATAACCAAATAGTTGCTTAGATGGCAACACACAGAACTCGTGTAATAACCAAATAGTTGCTTAGATGGCAACACACAGAACTCGTGTAATAACCAAATAGTTGCTTAGATGGCAACACACAGAACTCGTGTAATAACCAAATAGTTGCTTAGATGGCAACACACAGAACTCGTGTAATAACCAAATAGTCACTTAGATGGCAACACACAGAACTCGTGTAATAACCAAATAGTCGCTTAGATGGCAACACACAGAACTCGTGTAATAACCAAATAGTTGCTTAGATGGCAACACACAGAACTCGTGTAATAACCAAATAGTTGCTTAGATGGCAACACACAGAACTCTTGTAATAACCAAATAGTTGCTTAGATGGCAACACACAGAACTCGTGTAATAACCAAATAGTCGCTTAGATGGCAACACACAGAACTCGTGTAATAACCAAATAGTCGCTTAGATGGCAACACACAGAACTCGTGTAATAACCAAATAGTCGCTTAGATGGCAACACACAGAACTCTTGTAATAACCAAATAGTCACTTAGATGGCAACACACAGAACTCTTGTAATAACCAAATAGTTGCTTAGATGGCAACACACAGAACTCGTGTAATAACCAAATAGTTGCTTAGATGGCAACACACAGAACTCGTGTAATAACCAAATAGTCACTTAGATGGCAACACACAGAACTCGTGTAATAACCAAATAGTCGCTTAGATGGCAACACACAGAACTCGTGTAATAACCAAATAGTCACTTAGATGGCAACACACAGAACTCGTGTAATAACCAAATAGTCGCTTAGATGGCAACACACAGAACTCGTGTAATAACCAAATAGTCGCTTAGATGGCAACACACAGAACTCGTGTAATAACCAAATAGTCACTTAGATGGCAACACACAGAACTCGTGTAATAACCAAATAGTCACTTAGATGGCAACACACAGAACTCTTGTAACAACCAAATAGTTGCTTAGATGGCAACACACAGAACTCTTGTAACAACCAAATAGTTGCTTAGATGGCAACACACAGAACTCGTGTAATAACCAAATAGTCACTTAGATGGCAACACACAGAACTCGTGTAATAACCAAATAGTCGCTTAGATGGCAACACACAGAACTCGTGTAATAACCAAATAGTCGCTTAGATGGCAACACACAGAACTCGTGTAATAACCAAATAGTCGCTTAGATGGCAACACACAGAACTCGTGTAATAACCAAATAGTCACTTAGATGGCAACACACAGAACTCGTGTAATAACCAAATAGTCACTTAGATGGCAACACACAGAACTCTTGTAACAACCAAATAGTTGCTTAGATGGCAACACACAGAACTCTTGTAACAACCAAATAGTTGCTTAGATGGCAACACACAGAACTCGTGTAATAACCAAATAGTCACTTAGATGGCAACACACAGAACTCGTGTAATAACCAAATAGTCACTTAGATGGCAACACACAGAACTCTTGTAACAACCAAATAGTTGCTTAGATGGCAACACACAGAACTCTTGTAACAACCAAATAGTTGCTTAGATGGCAACACACAGAACTCTTGTAACAACCAAATAGTTGCTTAGATGGCAACACACAGAACTCGTGTAATAACCAAATAGTCGCTTAGATGGCAACACACAGAACTCTTGTAACAACCAAATAGTTGCTTAGATGGCAACACACAGAACTCTTGTAACAACCAAATAGTTGCTTAGATGGCAACACACAGAACTCGTGTAATAACCAAATAGTCGCTTAGATGGCAACACACAGAACTCGTGTAATAACCAAATAGTCACTTAGATGGCAACACACAGAACTCGTGTAATAACCAAATAGTCGCTTAGATGGCAACACACAGAACTCGTGTAATAACCAAATAGTCGCTTAGATGGCAACACACAGAACTCGTGTAATAACCAAATAGTCGCTTAGATGGCAACACACAGAACTCGTGTAATAACCAAATAGTCGCTTAGATGGCAACACACAGAACTCGTGTAATAACCAAATAGTTGCTTAGATGGCAACACACAGAACTCGTGTAATAACCAAATAGTCGCTTAGATGGCAACACACAGAACTCGTGTAATAACCAAATAGTCACTTAGATGGCAACACACAGAACTCGTGTAATAACCAAATAGTCGCTTAGATGGCAACACACAGAACTCGTGTAATAACCAAATAGTCGCTTAGATGGCAACACACAGAACTCGTGTAATAACCAAATAGTCACTTAGATGGCAACACACAGAACTCGTGTAATAACCAAATAGTCGCTTAGATGGCAACACACAGAACTCTTGTAACAACCAAATAGTTGCTTAGATGGCAACACACAGAACTCTTGTAACAACCAAATAGTTGCTTAGATGGCAACACACAGAACTCTTGTAACAACCAAATAGTTGCTTAGATGGCAACAGGCAGAACTTTCCAGGCTTGTCACTTTGCACTAATAATACCATTAAGTATCACCTCTGCCGATGCGCGGTATGAAAGGTCGAAGCCTAATTGATGTTCTTTAAGAGCATTGACGTTCGCAGATCCGACTTTCGCGGCAGGTCTATAGCACAGGTGTTTAAAACAAATAAGGAAAAAAAAAATACTCCCGCTGTTATTTAGTTACTTTGTTTGTTTTTGGTTGTTGTTTTTTGTTTTGTTTTTTTTAACACGTGTTTTCCCACGGTCACTCAACGTATATGCACAAGGAAAACAAGGTTACAAAGACAGTTTGTGTGGAAACACAAACTCAAAATCGGCCCCCGAAGTGGTCCACCCATGCAGGTAAAAAGGCAGATTTCAATATTTTCAGAAAGAATATCGGTATTAAATTCTATCAGAAGTGGTCCAGCCAGGCAGGTAAAAAGGTAGGTTTCAATATTTTCAGAAAGAATATCGGTATTAAATTCTATCAGAAGTGGTCCAGCCAGGCAGGTAAAAAGGCAGATTTCAATATTTTCAGAAAGAATATCGGTATTAAAAAAATTCTATCAGAAGTGGTCCAGCCAGGCAGGTAAAAAGGCAGGTTTCAATATTTTCAGAAAGAATATCATAATGAAATTCATTCAATTGCAAATGACAGAGAAGAATGGAGAAAGAAAGTTGACAGACCTTGTGTGGTGCCCCAACGGTCCAGCGGACCAGAAGATATGTGAAAGTGAATGTAAAGTTTGATGTAAACCTGGCCTAACTGATGTTTGATAATGGTTATCTAATTGATCTAATTGTTTTGTAATGGGTTAATCTCTTTTTCAAAGCCTCAAGGAAAAAAAGAAATTTCCGTAAAAAAAAAGAAAAAAAAATTCCTTTAGTTAAGTTTTCCATAGTAATAGTGCACTACTGCAGTTCAATCGATAATATGAATAATTGATTATTAATTGTTGTTTTAAATTATTATTTTCCACTTATATGTATAATAAATAATTGTTTTTCTCTTTAAAAAAAAGTAAACATTTTTTTTGTAAATGTAGTAGTTAGCATGACAGAACTTACAATTCTAAATAAAAATTTATTTTTTTTTCCAAAAAATCTAAAACCGAATGCATAAATGTTTTAAGAATAAGGTAAATCGTCATTTCCCTTACTAAATAGCCTCCCGTGTTTGTTACTATTAGTAGTGAATAGTTGTAAAAATGGTGTATTTTTATGAAAAAAACAAGTAAATACATCTCAGGATTTACGATTGTGCGTCTACCAAAGAAAACAATACACTATTGAAAACTAACGTATGCATATTAAATTTTTTTTTTTTAAACTGGAATTTCATTTACAAGAACACTCTTCTAAAATAGAGCATGCTTTTAGATATACGCTTTGGAGAAATTGTAGGGGCCTCCTAAAAGTCCTGTCCCGGGGCCTCCAAATCCGGCCCTGTTTTTAAATCCAGGTGTCTCCAATTAAAACACAAGTAAATAGGAAAATCTTAATAGATGCTACAGATGACTCTTCAGTGCTTACCTGATGCTACAGGTGACTGATCAGTGTTTACATGATACTGTAGGTGACTGATCAGTGCTTACCTGATGCTGCAGGTGACTGATCAGTGCTTACCTGATGCTACAGGTGACTCTTCAGTGCTTACCTGATGCTACAGGTGACTGATCAGTGTTTACATGATACTATAGGTGACTGATCAGTGCTTACCTGATGCTGCAGGTGACTGATCAGTGCTTACATAATGCTACAGGTGACTGATCAGTGCTTACCTGATGCTACAGGTGACTGATCAGTGCTTACCTGATGCTACAGGTGACTGATCAGTGTTTACCTGATGCTGCAGGTGGCTGATCAGTGCTTACCTGATGCTACAGATGACTGATCAGTGCTTACCTGATGCTACAGATGACTGATCAGTGCTTACCTGGTGCTACAAATGACTGATCAGTGCTTACCTGGTGCTACAGATGACTGATCAGTGCTTACCTGATGCTACAGATGACTGATCAGTGCTTACCTGGTGCTACAGATGACTGATCAGTGCTTACCTGGTGCTACAAATGACTGATCAGTGCTTACCTGGTGCTACAGATGACTGATCAGTGCTTACCTGAATGTAACGGTGGAGGTGGGGAACCTGCATCTTCATCTTCTCTATGGCAGCACGCTTGTCTTGCTCTAGTTGCAACGCACGACTAGCATCGACCAGTTCTATCCTGTTGAGGGTTAGTGAACAAGTGAGCACTCTTAGGCAGTCAGTAGTCAATAGTTGTCACAGTCTCAGTTGACTCTGCCTGATTTAATGTTCACGTCATGTTAAGAGGTTAAAAGACACGTGGAATTCCTGATGTTGAAAACAGGAAGTAGAATGAATAAAGTTGACTTTGAGTTCAGTCAAGTCAGTCAAGTGGTATACTTTGGACCGGGTGGTCAAGTAATATATTTTGGTCCGGGATGGACAGTAGCGACTTAGAAAAGATTGTAGTAAATACAGTTAGATAGTAACTTTTAGGCAGTTGTTGCCAGTGGTCTTTTTGAGACATGTATTATTATTCTGGTTTATTCTGTATAGTGTTACGCGCTGAGATGCGGACGTGATTTGTATTATACTCTGCAGACTTTAACGCATTGGATATATTTGATACCGCTGTTAAGCGGATAGGATTGTTTATTGTTTCTTGACATGTAGCACTAACAAGGAGTGCAGTATTATTATGTTGTAAATTAAACTTTATATTTGTCTGCTGAAACGGACTTAAGTCAATTTGTGGTGTCTATGTTTGTCACGTGTCAAGAGTACTCCAGGAAGCAAGAACCCAGCATTCCACGACATTCGCATTTTTCAACACTACACCATTTAACCTTTTACAATAGTACATACTCTTAGGCATTCAATTGTCAATAGTACATACTCTTAGGCAGTCAATAGTCAATAGTACATACTCTTAGACAGTCAAAAGTCAAAAGTACTTACTCTTAGGCAGAAACAGCAGACGAGTAACAAAATGACTGATAGTCTGACATAGTTCAGTAGACTAGCAAATAGATTGTGTAATGACTAAATTGTTAGACGCGTAGAAAAGTAAAGCTCCCCTTTCAGGCCTTGTGATCTGTAGGGCAGATGATGTAAAGGTCCTCTGTTTTTGTGGCCCACGGTTAACGAGGAAGTCATGTTGCCAGCACAAAGACCAAGAGCTGGATGGACTCAGAGGCACCCAAAGATCCCGAAATGTTAAAAATCCAATCTTCACCAGGATTTTAACCGGGGAACACGGTTCGGAAGCCAAGCGCTTTACCCCTCAGCCACCGCGCCTTAAGACGCGTAGAAAGTGGGACCGATCGGGGATTTCCTTAGAAACGCGACGGTAAATTAAAAACTTAGAATGAAAATACCTTAGAGACACAGACAAGGAGCTCTCTTGTAGTAGTGCTTAGGAAAGGACGTTTTTTTCTAAAGCAGACGAGTTGTGTGTCCTTCTTTTTGTGAATTAAAGTTTTTTTTTTTTGAAAGAGGATTTATTTATTCTATCTGTTGAAGCTGTATTCGTTTAAATGATATATATATATATATATATATATATATATATATATATATATATATATATATATATATATATATATATATATATATATATAATATATATATATAATGCTAAGATTTCGCGACTACAAATAACACCATCTCAAGTCAGCAGACACAAACAACCTCTCAACCGTAGGTAGCACTTACACGTAGGTTTTGTTATAATAACAGACGTACAAACATCTAGGTAGCAGCGCAGACAAACATCTAGGTAGCAGCGCAGACAAACATCTAGGTAGCAGCGCAGACAAACATCTAGGTAGCAGCGCAGAGAAACATCTAGGTAGCAGCGCAGACAAACATCTAGGTAGCAGCGCAGACAAGTAGATAGGTAGGTAACACTGTATCACGTAAGCCGGTTCCGGACCAATTTCGATGCCCGATGCCGACACCGAGGACAGTCAGTGGAAACTGGCGCACATCTTGCAAGAGTGTCCGCAGCTCCGAGAGCTTCGGGGCAATGTGTCTGCAGAGTCATTTGACCTGTATGGGAGCTATGAGGCACTACGCCGAACAGCAGAGTTTCTCGCCAAAGGCTCTACGGGAGGACTGGAAAACTTGGTCAAAAGAAACAGAAAGGTACTTAAAGGGAGGTAATGAAGAGGTCTTGTCATCAGAAAACTTCGTCAAAAGAAACAGAAAGGTACTTAAAGGGACGTAATGAAGAGGTCTTGTCATCAGAAAACTTCGTCAAAACATACAGACAGTGTTGTGGACGGTGGTAGCACCAAACCTGGGGTACACAACACAACTAAACCTGTGGTACACAACTAAACCTGTGGTACACAACTAAACCTGGGGTACACAACTAAACCGCTGTGGGCGTATTAGAACTTCACTTGTAAAAAAATGAAAAAACTTGATTAATTTCTTTGTGAAATATATTAAATATAACTTGTATTATTATATAAACAAAATAAACTTGCCATAAAATGCCAAGAATATAGTACACTTTAGTGATAATTTAGTATAGTATTTTGAACAAAAACACACTCACTACAATAAAACACATCCTTTCAGTTTGGCGTTCTGGAGTCGTCTCCCCCTATGCCTAAGACCGCTGACGTTTATTCACAACCAATCGCAGGCCTTTTCCCACCTTCGCCATAGAAACACACACGCACTCCATAACAGACAGGTAGAAGGGGAGAGCGAGGGAGAAAAGAAGGTATCGAGGTAGGTAGGAAGACAGGTGGGCAGGTAAGTTAGTAGGTAGGTGAACTGACCTGAGCTCATTGTTGATGAAGTTGATGCCTTTATAAGCTTGAAGCTTTCTCCTCAGATTCAGTATCTCCAACTTTAAGATTCTCATGTCCATTATTTGTTGTTGTGACTCTAGGAAACCTGGGCGCAAGCGAAATATAACTGCTATAGACATAGCACACGGCAAGCTACTAACATCTTCTTCTAAAGTGGCGAACTAAAAAACTCGTATTTGGTGGCACTATATTTGCATATTCTTAGTTTGTAGGATATTTCATTAATCCATTGATCTACTACATAACAGAATTAATTTAGAAAAGCTCAGTCTGTTTTTAGCCACTTACTAATGGTCTAAACTCTAAATTAAAAAAAAATGGTGGCACTTTAAAAGTGTAAGATATATTAAATGCCGTAAAACAGGTATTACTACACAGTTGTGATCCTGGTTGCCAGATTAGAACAATGTAAAATAATATTTAAAAACATTTCTAATTTACTTTGGTTAGATATCAAAGTGATATTTCTAAACTATCTAGGCATGTAACAAAAGGCGACACACACACACACACATATGCGCAGATAATAACTTACCAAAAACTTTTATTTTAAAAAAAAGGTAGGACATTGTGTAGCTATTAATTTGTATTATTTTTTAAATAAAATATTTGAATGGCAATTGTTCTTTTTTTTTTTTAATAGTACACTATTGGCTCTAAAAGAGACCAAAGCAGAAGGCCCAAGAGATACATGACCAGAGGCCATGATTGGCTATTCACCAATCCTTCCGCCCTAGCATCTCGCTTAACTTGATGTTCATTTACTGGCATACGTTTTGCTGGGACCAGAAGCATTTTGAAATTCGTGTTTAACATGAGCTTTATAAAGGCTACACAAGGGAACAAACGTCGATTGTGTCTCATAACTGTATCATGAACAGCGTCAGAAATAGCAACAAAATTGGGTTAGTTCTCAAAATGCGCAAGGTCCCAGTTGGTACTAGATCTCAAATATTAATACATCTCAGAATACACTAAGTCTCGGATCATCGAATAGCACTGATTCTCAGTTGACTCTAGAACTCATCTCTATCTGTAGACCACCAAGCTTTCTCCTACATTCTGAACTTCGGAAATTATTCATTCTCCTAGATGTGGGACGTGCCGATAGTGAAGTTTGAGCAACAGGGAAGCAGCAAACGTATGTTTCAGGTGGACCTGAGTGTCCTTAGAGTATAATCGTGGTCAGCAAGACAGTTGAAAGCGGATTAGCTGTGCTCAAGCTTGATGGCAAGTCACTCCTAAAGATTCCATCTCCCAAAGATAGAGCTCCCATACTCTCAACGTGTCGCTATGAAGGAAACGTCTAGAGATTGAACCTTGGTAGGCCAATGACGGGTAGCGAACACAGCCTATGTTACCCTGGCTGAACTGATTGTCTTTTTTTTTCTATTTGAGGGTAATGATGGAACAAAGACCTGACAACCTAGCCTAACAAGTCCACCACGCCGTTCCACAAAGAGGACCGTCTTCACGTGGGCTAGTAGGTATGGTGGTGGCTACTGAAAAGGAACATGAAGGAACTCCACATGATTAGAGCGGCTATGGACCGTTTATAGCGATCGGGCAGGACACGGAGGCCTTGATGGTCAAATATGGTGCGACCTAAAAACCACAATGGTTTCCACTACAGGGCCGGCCTTAGATAATCGGAGGCCCTAAGTGAACTGAATTTGGTGGCCCCAAATGATATAAAAAAAAATAAGCAGCAAAAACAAAAAAAACTAAAATTAAGCATTTTATTAAAACCTACTACAACAGTAATACTAAGGAAACGTTTCGATTTTTACTCTAAAAAAATGTAAAACATTCTGTACGAGGCCCACCACCAATGGGAGGCCCTGGGTAGCTGCCTAGTTTGCCTATGCCTAAGGCCGGCCCTGGCTACCGTTATGGAAACTTTAGACAGGATTTGGAGAGAAGAGCTCCCCGTCCTCGCCTGTTCGTTGGATGACCAAAACAAAAGGTCAGCGGTGGGTATTTAGAAAACTATCTACCTGCTTTTAGCAAGGCGTACACCGCATCCATTTTCTTGGCCAATAGATCGTTTCGAGTTCTGCCCTGAATTACCATGACGCCAAAAGCATCTCTCTCTTGCAATAGCTGCTCAGTTCAGACATTGTAAGAAATTATGAAACAAAATAAGCGTTTAAAAGAAGAACACTAGATAAGCGTTGCATAATTGTGTTATACAAGATAAATGTAATACAAGATAAGCGACATATGAGATATTACACAAGAAAAAAATAATGCAACATAAGTGTAATATAAGAAAACATATACAGGTTGCTAAAAGTAAGTTCCTTTTATATGGTTGAAAGTTTTTGCTTAGTTATGTTAAAGAATGTTGCAATGATGATGGACCATCATCTGAGTAAGTTGTATGTCTATGTGTGTGTGTGTGTGTGTGTGTTTGTTTTAGCATTTTAAATGTATTACAGAGAAATCTATATTTGTAAATCATTGTTTCTAAATAAGTTTTCTATATATTCATAATATAGAAACTATGACGGAATCGACAGTTCTTACTATGGATAAAAAAAAAAGAACAGAAGAATAGAGTGAGATCATTAGTCCGGGGGACAACTGAAGGGGCAGATGCTAAAGCTGCTAAATGTTTATGATAATATATTGAAATCAATACATTAATGAGACATTTTTGTAGATAGATAGATAGATAGATAGATAGATTGATTGATTGATTGATAGTGTTGTAAACTTGTTCCCCTTGACTGACCATTTTTCCCACTTGAGAACTTTTTGAATTTTGTTTATGTTTGTAGGAGAAACTGACCTGAGCGAGTGTGTTGATGTGTAAAGAACTCGAGTTATGATCGCGGATTTTTCAATGGAGGATTGTTTTTTTTAATCGGTTTTTGTGAATAGTTGTATGTACATTTGATTAGGAGAACTGTGAAATTATTTCTATTACTTGGATTATTGACTGTTCGTAGTGGATTGTGCTTCTGCAACCAGAAGGAAATCGGCGACCTGACAATCGGTGAGTTAGCTTTCTTTAGTCTACTCCAAAGTCGTAACGACAGACAGACAGACAGAGACAGACAGACAGATAGACAGACAGATAGACAGACAGATAGATAGACAGACAGATATACAGACAGATAGACAGACAGATAGACAGACAGATAGACAGACAGATAGACAGATAGATAGAGTTTGAGTTTTGAGTTTAGGCACATCGGCACAATTTAGGCCATGTCGTGCCCGTAATCCTTTAAGGATCACTCTCCCTTTATATAACAAGGGCTAAATTCTATACAGTTAAATCATTAAAAACAAGGTCTATTCACAGTTAAAATAGTAAAGGTAGTAAAAATTTAATATTTCGGTAAAAATCTTTTGTAAATATATGTTCACAATTCATAAATCAGATCTTCGTAGACAACCCCACCTCCCGGACAAAGCCCAGTACCTTCCCAGGGTCGACATTGTCAAATAGATAGAGGGAGAGATTTGAGATTAGGTAGATAGATAGATTTGGTAGGTAGAAGAGAGAGAGGGAGAGAGAGAGATGGGATATTCTTCCCCATTCCTAGAAAAGAACAAAAGGCTTAAGCGCTTCCAAATATTTTCTCTGTTCACGCCTTATAACAAAGCCGATCAGACCCATGACGCTCATGTCAAAAGCTAAAATTTGCGAAGTTTCCGACTTTGAGAAAGTTCACGGAACCGCCTGGTCTTACCGCGTAGTAGTTCCTCTTCAGGCCCTGCTGCTCAATGTCCGCTTCGTGCAGCATCTGGATCAGGTGGCTATTCTCGTGCTTCTCATGCTCCAGAGTCTTGACAAAGTTCTTGACCAACATCTTCTGGGCGTAGACGTCTTCCGAGAGCTTCAAAATCTCGTGCATCCTTTTGGCGCTCTCCTGCTTCAGGAGCTGTAAACCCGTTGGGAGTATAAGGGAAGTCAGATGGCAAAAACATATAACTGATATCTATAATCAGTTGCTATGCTCTGGTGCAGGGGTTCTCAACCTGTGGGTCGCGACCCCCTTGGGGGTCGATTGACGATTTGCCAGGGGTCGCCTGAGACCATCGAAAATATGGATTGTTATTGTCTTCTCTTCAATTGCTGTATGTTTGTGTGTTTGGGGGGGGGGGGGGTCGGCAGAGTGGGGGATTGTAAAAAGGGTCACGGAGCTTAAAAGGTTGAGAACCGCTGCTCTGGTACGACCTGTGTACAGATTATAGTAAGTGTTAATCATTTAGGTATCTTCAAATGTGTAAGCTTATTCTTGTATGTGTTCTAGGATTTTTCAAAAACTTCTTTACTTCCTATAAAGTCGACGAAGGACAGGAATTAAAAGATGCCTCACTCAGTTCATTATATCGCCCTTGCTATGCTCTCACTTGCTATCTATTCTGTATTCTGTTATGACTTTATTAGTTAGCTCGCGCGAAAAATTATTTGTTTCATAAAGTGGTCAAGTTTTGCGTAGAGACTAAGACTAAGACTGCTTACGGAAATTTGTTGTGATTACAAGGACTCATTTCTCATATAAAGACAACACAACAGAAAAAATACACATAGATACAACAGACACAACATAAGTAGTTCATTCAGCGACTACACACAGTGACCGTGACACGATTAGTAAAAACACAAAAAGACTAGGATAGAAGCCTTAGAGTCTAAGGTCGGCCTTAGTTTCGGAAGTCAATTGTTAGATAATACGACATTCGACATTTCCCTTCACTGTGTATTAAACGTCTTGTTCGACATCGTTTAAAAGCGTCAACTACCTTTATGTTGTTGACCTTTGACCGGTGTGTTCTCGTTATTTTCACTGTTACCTCCCTTTAGACTTATCTGTACAAGACACTGCGCAGTGGCGTAATACTACTCACAATGATAGAATGGTCTGCTTTACAGGCAATCTTGACTGCTGTATCCTTCTCCGTCTCTGTAAACCTGAGCATGTATTTCAACATGGAGAACAGCTCCTGGAAGTCAACGCAAAGAAAATTTAACAAAGTATCAACTCTAGTCTGTTTGCACTCCTAGTAAGAACAAATTCTTGAAAGTATATCTTATTTTATTTTCAGATATCTTTTGGCATTACAAAATTTAAACAAATATTAAGACAACTTCATAGAACTATAAATTGTAGTTAATTATATGATGAAGAATTTGTTGAAAAAAAAAATCGAAAATTAAATTGCCACAAAAAAAAAAAAAAAAATAGAATTTATGTTCTTCTTTTTATTATTGGTATTACATGATATGCCTGATTATGGGGAAGGTTTGCGGAGCTACTAATGAGGGGACTCCAAAAGAAAGGGGCCCCCACAATAGAGATTTTAATAAAATCATCAACGACTTTTCATCGTAAAAGCTCGCAAAGTTTGATTGTTTAATTAAATTAAGGCAGTAATTTAGTTTTTAATAAATTGTATTGAACTTCTTCAACAACATACTACATTCTTCGTTCAAATAATTTTATTGGCAATACATTATTGATAGACTGGTAGGAAAAAATGTTTGTTTTATTGGGTAAATAATTTGGGGCCTCCACTCCTTCGATGCCCCAGAGCCTACGTTCCTTTGTTGCCGCAGAGTCTCCCATTCTTCGATGCCCCAAGGCCTAAAGAGTTAGACATCCCTGTTTACATTTTTTGAATGTTTTACATGTTTCGGATGCTAGTGGATCTTGGCCCAAACCTCCCGAAAGATTCCGGAGATAGTGACGGGAGGGATCTAAACCCAAAACCTTCAAGACAACATTTCAGAGCGCATATTACACGACCACTTGTTTTCCATCTCCTAGCCCTACCCTTCTTAAATAACAACCCTCTGCCTCATATTACCGCCTGAAGGTGAGCCTCTGTCGCCGCTTCTGCGTTCTTCTGACGCAGCACTAGCATGTTATCGTGGGATTTCCTCAGGAGCTGCTCCAGTTTCTGAGAACTGATGACCAGTGAGTCATTCTCTGAGTCCTGAATCCTAATCACGTTCTTGAAATTGTGGCACTGGAGAAAAAAAAATGCAGATAAAATAAATTCGTTCAGTATTGTGTAAAAATGAAATTGTCATTATGTATTGAGAAACAGACATTGAATGTATCCCCGTTCTTTAAGCAATACAGCTATTACTAATGTTTACATATTAAATTAATCATTGCGATTCAATCAGTAGATCACCTACACCCCGTGGAAATTTTTGATCCCCCACTGTTAATTGTGAGTGAAAATTATCTCTCTCTAATCTTAAGAACAGTAGCAAAAAGTATAGTTCCCTTTTCAGAACTTGTAATCTATAGATAATGTAAAGGTCAACTGTTTGTTTTGCCCACTGTTAATGAGGGTGTCACGTCGCCAGCACAACGACCAAACTCCCGAAATTAAAATTCCCAGTCTTCACAAGGATTTGAAATCGGGACCCCTCGGCTCGGAAGCAAAGCTTTTTTACTTTTTACTGCTCAACCACCGCACAGAAGAGGCCTTTGTTTATACTAAAAATCTATTCCTGTTATTTCTTTATAAGTAATTCTTTCACGACAGCACTTAAAAAGACCATTTATACTACAATTGTATTCAAACATTGCATGTTAAATAGTTTATTCAAGAACTCAACCACCATAGGAGCCAAATTATGGAATAACGTTTTGTCATGGTTATGGCCCTTGCAGTAACTAAATCCAATCAGCCATCATTCCGTGTCTACATCTCGGCATTTCCTTCACCTTCACCTAGCCCTTAGGCTGTTGGACCGTTGGGGCACCACACAAGATCTGTTGAGCGTCCTTCTCCATTCCTCTATGACTATGTCATTTATTTTATTTTTGCATGGACCAGTTATATACTTTTCACTGTCACTCTTGTCTGTGACGGCAGACGCGGCCCTTGGTAACCCGGGCGACGGCCCCAGCCGGTGTGGGTTTAGTTATGGTCATAATATCGTGTGGGGGATAACGAGGGCTTTATATTTTACTTTGCGGCGCCCATCCCTTTCCATGCCTGATCACGGCCGAGTACCTCCAATCAGTTGGTTCGCCTTTGTATTGAACTCGTGATCAATTAAGTTAAAATAGAAACTGATGAAATGTAGATAGTTTGTAAAGCAGAATAGGTCTATGTGCTTCGAGGGTGATATGAGATCCGTGAAGAAGACGCGTCTTATGTTACTGTAAAAATTATGACGGTTCATGTGCATACACATGTCATTGCCGATGCATGTTCTTACCTCGGGTCAAACAAGATATTTCTTACATGCTGCCGGCCATGTGGTGACAGGACCAACCTAACAGACTTATTCTTCTTGACTCCCAGTGGAGCATAGACTCGCAACAGCACTTCTCTCTTATGTGTTTGGTCCATGTCCGTCCTACCGGAAGCAAAGATTTTCAGGAGGGACAGGGAGACATTTCACTTATTCATTTCCCAGGACATCCTAATTACTTTTTCCGGGATGTTCTAATTATGTTTCCCGGAACGTCCTAATTACTTTTCCCAGGACGTCCTAATTACTTTTACCGGAACGTCCTAATTACTTTTACCGGGAAGTCCTAATTATTTTTCCCAGGACGTCCTAATTACTTTTACCGGAACATCCAAATTACTTTTTCCCGGGACGTCCTAATTACTTTTACCGGGACGTCCTAATTATTTTTCCCAGGACGTCCTAATTACTTTTACCGGAATATCCAAATTACTTTTTCCCGGGACGTCCTAATTACTTTTACCGGGACGTCCTAATTACTTTTCCCGGGACGTCCTAATTACTTTTTCCAGGACGTCCTAATTACTTTTACCGGAACGTCCTAATTACTTTTACCGGGAAGTCCTAATTATTTTTCCCAGGACGTCCTAATTACTTTTACCGGAACATCCAAATTACTTTTTCCCGGGACGTCCTAATTACTTTTACCGGGACGTCCTAATTACTTTTACAGGGACGTGCCAACAACTTGGATGGCTGCCTGGTCGTGCGGTTTGCACGCTGGACTTTTGTTCAGATTTATCGATGGTCCCGGGTTCAATCCCTGCCCGCTCCCATCCCCCGTCGTCCTGCGGGAGGTTTGGACTAGGAAGTAATTATCTTCAACTCTGAAGGAACATCCGAAACATGTAAAACATTTTCCAACTTACAGCGAAAAAGTAAATAACTTTGTTGCTATGGAAACCTCTTACCAGTGCATCCATATGTCGAATGATGTTTTTTTTCTCTATGTTCTCATTGGTGCAACTGGTCATTCGGTAGTACACAGCCTTCAGCTCCGTCAGAAGATTCTGCATATTTTTACCCAGGTTTTCAGCGTGGGTTTTAGCCGTGTGGAGCATGTTTTTTTGGTGATTTAATTCCGCCACTCCGCTATTGGCTTTCTAGTTAGAATATGCAAACAGACAAAAACTAAAATAACAAAAAAAAAATCAATAGGAATGTCTTCGATTTCGCAGATAAAGGCGAGATTCGCCATGGCACATAATCGCTCAAACCCAGCTTCGACCTGCATATTTTGCCACTCTAATGCAGACAAAACCGTTACCCTCGTGTGCCTTTGTACAAAGATTATTTTAACTGACTCTTGTTTATTGTAGTATTATTAAAGACTCTTTTGATTAATTTTAGAACTTTCGGCAAGATTTGGTAATACTGAAAGAAAATAAGGAAGAGAGAAAATGTGAGATAAGAGTGGTAGAGAAAAAAAAAGATTGAGAGAGAAAGAGAGAACGATCACAAAGCAAAAGATAATGTGAGATTATTAGAAAGAGAAGCTAAGAATAAAAAAGAGAGAGTAAATGTAGATCACTACTCTCTTATATCAGATTTAACCTCCGACTTTCAAAAAACTTTCTGTACCGTGATCTGTTAGAAGGCAGGAGAGACTCCCGAAGCCCTTTCCATGTTTGGGTGTAGCTGCAAGGCAACAGAGGTTTGCATTCAGAGCTTTCCTATTTCTAGGTGGGTAGCCAGCCAAGGCTAACAAGCCCCTCCTTCTCGAAGCCTACAGGTTTAGAGTCATGCCTGAAGGCCAGCAGTTGTACTAATTTCAAGAAGGCATTAAGAACGCATGATATTGGAAACATTATAAGTAGCGGGATGCTTATTTTCATTAGTACTTCCAGCAAGGTCAACCTTATATGTTTGCATGTATTGCATGTAAGAGAGAGAAAGAGGAAGACAGAGATGATACCTTACTGCAGGGGTTCTCAACCTGTGGGACGCGACCCCCTTGGGGGTCGATTGTCGATTTACCAGGGGTCGCCAAAGACCATTGAAAAAATGGATTGTTATTGTCTATTCTTCTATTGCTGTGTGTGTGTGTGCGGGGGGGGGGTCGCGGCTAAGTGGGGGATTGTAAAAAGGGGTCGCCGAGCATAAAAGGTTAAGAACCGCTGCCTTACTGGGTGTTTTATATTGTATTCTATTTTTCAATTCTGATAAGATACATGGAGATTTTTTATACGGTAGGGATGTTTTAAAAAAAAAAAAGGTGTCAATGTTTGATGCTTGGCCACGCCATGCTACTGTTAGTAGAGACGTTCAGTCACTTACCGCTTCGCTGATGTACAACTTATTCTTGAGAGACAGTATTTGTTTGTTTGCCTTGTCCAGGACCTTTGCCATGTTGTCCTCTACTGCTTGCCAGGACAGAGGAAAACAAGAAAACAGGAAGAAAAAGGGGGGGGGGGGGAAACAATGAGGCGTAGTTTTAGAGCTTGATGAAAAATACAAAAGTTCAAACATTGTCTACATCTAGTATATATTTCTAAGTTACCCCTGACTGTCACATTCATTCATCAGGAGTCTCGTAAGACATTTCAGTACACAGGTTCCTTTTAACAGATTCGCAACCCAACGACCGCAATTCGCTAAAAACCGCACGCTCTATCAAACCTTTGTAATTTAATTTCGGTATTCCCCCCAAAAGGCCAAAGACTATTTAGAAAGCATACATAGAAATATGTCACAAATTTCGTATTTTTAAAGCAATTTTTTTTCTCTATTTCCCAAAGGCTGCTAATTTTTAGTATACCTTCCGTCATTTCCACTTCTATTTAGACGCATTAATTAATAAGATAGATCTAGAGTCTTTTTTTTTTCAAGAGAGAGAGAGAGAAAAAAAAAAAGAAAGAGAGAGAGAGAGAGAGCAATGAATGGTAATTTTAAACATTGTCAAAACAACTAAATCCTAACAGCATTGAAAAATTACATCGAAACCTATTGTCATTTCGCCATATTCAAAAGTGGCCAAATGAACAATTACAATTAACTAAACCAAATTGATATTTCTTTTTTTATTTAGAGAGAACAAAATACCAAGAGAAACAAAGAAAAGGGGAACGGGAATGTGTACGAAGGACTCACTTTTTGTTGTTGGCCGGGAGGGGGGGGGTCGGATAAGTAAAAGTGTTACTAAAAGTAACGGGCCCATAATATGAGAGCGTGTATGTGTCGGGGGAGGGGGGCATTATGAAGCGGGTCTTATCAAATCAAGTCAAAAGTCTATGTTGGAGAAAGTACAATGCGCATGTAAGAAAACAATGGGGGGGGGGGGGGGTTCATGAGAGCGAAAAAGAGAGAGTAAATGAAAGAGATATCGAGCCTTGTAACAGATACACTAAATCACGGGGTTAAAAAAAAGTCTGTAATTTGATCGTTAAAACATGGCCCGCTAGTTTAAGTTAAAAAGAAATAACCGAAGGGAAAGTTTCGGCCATTAAACAAATAAACACTATAAAGCCTAGGGACATATCAACTGGCGTAGCCGGTGTGTACTGCTATATATACACACATAACATTGTCTAAATGTAAAGATTTCATTTACAAATTATTCTTGTGACATGGTCTACACTAGGCGAGTTTTATAAACAAGAACATAAAAAAATACTTTAAAAAAAAACACAAAGCTTTGATTACGTGTAATTGTATTAATTAATTTAACGCTTATTAGCTTTCTCTATGCTCTAAGATCCTATCAGTTGTTTGGAACCAGCTGGAAAATTTAAAAGGGAGTGGAAGACGGGGGTATCTGTGTGAATGTTTCCGTGATCGTTTTTAAAATGCATTAAATAAAAAAAAATGTTCGACTTGATTTCGCAATCAGGGCTCAAGCCTCCTCAAGGGGACTAATTCAGCTTATACCACCACATCTGTCAAGTACAATATATTTCCTTTGTTCGATACCAAACAAAATAATGTATTCCCAAAGTAAATCAATTAATTGTTTGTTTTTTTTTATTCTTGTTTAATCAAGTACAAGAAATGTGCTAAATTTTGACCCGAGATCGGGTGCGGCAGAAATGACGTGGGCTAATTATATATTCATACAGACAGACGGAGTTTATATAAGCTTTGTAAGAAACTAATTCTAACATTGCCTGGATGCAGAGAGTTCAAAGAACAAGCGGTTAATCTCTGATTGTAAATCTTTATTTCGGACTTCTTCCTGGTACACTTTTTTGTTCTGGCTCCTAAGGAGAGATAAAATAAAATAGGAATTACAGACTTTGCATTTACAGTTAGAATAGATTTTGACAGCAAACGTTAATTAGAGTAATCTGCTCTTTGCTTTGCACTTTTGATTTCTAAGATCCCTAAATGCCTTCCCGTTTCAGTTAGGAAAATAATACTGAAGTTAAAAACTAGAAAAATATTTTTTAAAATACTTTAAAAAAAATGAATTTAATATTAAGTGTAGTATCGGTTAATTTGTCTAGAGTCTAGACTAACACTAACACTAATAAATCTGTGCGAGTAGAAATATTTTAACAATTGTTTTTGTTTCGCGCTATTTCATGCTTTTAACTTTTGCAATGCCCTAGGATCCTATCACGTGTCTGGACCGGTTGGGAAAAGGGTGGATGGAGAAAGAAGGTTGTATCTGGATGAAAGCTAACGTGATCGCTTTTTTAAAATGCGTTGTACAAAAATAATGAATTCGAACTCGAGGGTAACTAACCACTATGTCAGTGAAGTGCTTATAAAATAGAAGGTTTTATAATTATATATTGATAGTTTCAAACAATCTAATTCTCTACACAATTAATAAAGTAGACTAATTCAACTTATACCATCAAATCAGTCAAGTATCTTTCCCTTTTTCGATACCAAATAAAAAATTAATTACCAATAGTAATATAGAAAGCTATGGACAGCGAAAGAACATGAGCCTCGGCTCTGGAAGAAAAAGGTACAATGCGAAAAATGACCAGCTCCTCTACCACCGAAGCGTAAGCCACCTTAACCTGTGATATTTATGGACGGCAGTGTCTCTCCAAAATAGGGCTCCACAGCCACATGAGGAAGTTTGCGAGATGAACCATAGTCGTTCTACGACTGAAAGAGGCCCTTATATAATATATATATATATACTTATATATATATATATATATATATATATATATATATATATATATATATATATATATATATATATATATATATATATATATATATATATATATATATGTATTGTATATGAGTTTAACATTCTATGCATCCAAAAATAAGATAAAATAAGATAAGATAATTTTATCGATCCAATCAAATGGAAATTCAGTTTGACTACAATTAACAGCCTCAGTTGGCACTGTCATAGTCCGACTTATAAAGTGCCCTATAACTCAAATAGCTATGGCCTTGGGGCCTATCAAGTCTAAATCTGATGTTATCAGGGTCGCTACGAAACCAGAATTCGTAGCTACTTTGGATTAAAGAGACTTATCACATTCTGTGAATTTTGTCTTTAGGTGTGTAATTTTGTAAATCGGTTAATCATTTATCGTAGCTACTTGGGGTGTGGGTGGAAGAGGACTAACAGTAAAACAAAATGGCCAGGAGGCAGCAGCACTCAGAGAAAAAGTAAATCTTATAGGGTACGGTATTGTCCAGTCCTAATGTATAATAGAAATCTCTCGCTACGCCTCTGCATATAAATGTCGCCATTGATTTTTTTGTGGTATGTTTCACGTCCATATCATTTGACTTCATTGTTTTTTTAATTAAGTTAAACTCTGCCAAGGCACTGGTTTTCTTGGCTGATTCAGGCAACCCACTCCATTCTCTAATGGTACTATGGAAGAAGGTGCACTTGGTACGAATTTGTTTTAGCATATTGATTCTAGAACTATCTTTTTGTAAAAGGAATGCCTTTTATAAATAAGATAAGATAATATAAGATAAGATAATTTTTATTGATCCAATCAAATGGAAGTTTTGTTTGACTACAATTGGCAACCTCAGCGTAACTATTGCACAATAACAAATATAGATGCAAATACGAACAACATTCACACACGAGAACACATACACACTCATAACCAGCGCTTTATAAATTAGACTTCTATGTACTTCTCGATGACGACAGCTGATCTTGTAATACTCTGACCGAAAGTGGGATGAAGGAGTTTTTAAATCTTTTTAGTCCTCATGGAAAGGAGACTACCACTTCGTTCAGATCTTATGTAACAGTGGTTTAATGGGTGCAAGTTGTCCTTAAGCATCGAGAGTGTTTTGGAAAGGCATCTTTCTTGGACAAGCTCTTCAAGAGATGGTAGCTGTGTTCGAGTGATATACTATGCTTTTTAATTAGTCTGTTTAGTGTAAGTCTTTGTGCCAGCAGGTGATGTCAAAGTTAATTAGACTGCTGATGGTTGCTGTATAAGTTTAATTATTGTTTTGTCGATGTTAAACTTCCTTAGCTTTCGAAGATAGAAAAGACGTTGGTGAATTTTGTGTAAAGGTTTTGACAGTGTTCACTCCATTTCAGTTTGTTGTTGATAGTTGTACCTAGGTATTTATATTCTTGCACTTGGTCTACGGTTTGGTTATTTATCTGTATTTCTGCAATATGGCATTTATGTTTCCTAAAACTTATTGATACAATAGTATGGCTTGATTCGGTTTTTGTCATAGGAGTATTCATGAACCCGAGGCCACAGGGACCTAGCTACGCTTCTGTCTTTACGAAATAAAAAAAAAACAACTTTTGTCTGTAAACGTTTAAGACTAAAGTAGGCCATTAAAGTGTCCAGATACTTACTCAGCCTGGTTCAAAATATGATATTTCTCCATCTCGCACTTTTTTAAAGATGCTTCCATTTTCTAAACGATAAAAATATTTTTTACTTATGTAAATTAAACAATAACAGAAGCAAGAAGTAGATAAACATTAAGAGTTAAAGGGTGAAAATGCCAAATATAATTACTTATATTTTTTTAGTTACACACTCAAAGAAAATCTGGCCTGAACAAAAAAAAAACAACAACAGCAGACGAGAGCGCTAGCTGTAGGAAATCAAGTCTTCTCAAGACAATCCATTTCAACAATCCTTTCCTTTATGTATTTATAAACGCCGGAAGCGATTTTAATAAAAACTAATGTCATGCGAAATATTAATTACAAAACAGACGTCTTCGCAAGAGCTGTGAATCTAAGTAGCCTTTTTAATTAATGTTATAAGCTCCAACTTCTTTGAACAATATAAATAAATCTTAGATATACGATGGCAAGGCAAACCAAATACAATTCCACAGGGCACAGTGCTATGCGGAGAATAGACACAGAAGAACAGCAGATTAATATAATACAAAGTTTTCAAAACTTGTTTAGTATAACGCGGCTGCCTTATAATTTCTATATATCTATATATCTATACATGCTTAGAGTCTAATCCCTTTTGTACATATACGGTGAAGTCACATCTGGGTGAAGGTTTCCATACGGCGTTAGGCTCCAATAAAAAAAAAAAACAACTTCAGAGTCGACTCTCGACTGAAAATTTCTGATCTACATCGGGATATGAACTCGAATCCTTTGATATGTAGCCAGGCTGTTTCTGCTACCCAGCCACACTTCCAGAATGGCGCAAAGTAGTGAAAGAATCACCATCGGCGCCCTAAAAGCTAGCATTATGTAAAACAGAAAAGTTTCCTAATGATATGAGCAAGGTATCTATGTGGTTTACTTCATGGACAAACATTTGGGCAACATTCGGGGTCAATGGGATAACTTACCTTATAATGTATGCCTCGTCTAGTGTTTTCTGTGTTTAAATTTTGGGCTAGTTGGGTTAATTGCTCCCTGTTATTGTCACAATGTTCCAGACTCTGGTTCACTCTGCGTAATTTATCTTCCAGTCTCTTACACTTGAGCTGATCAGAAAGTATCAATAATCAGATGATTACCTTTCTTTTAAATTTATTTCGTTTATCTCCCTTTCGGACCTCATTCACTCTTCGTAAACAGATGAGCCACGCCCTTTCCTATCTCTTCTATACAACGTACCAGGGCCGGTCTTAAGTCTCTGCAACCTATGCGGCCACAGTGGGCCCCGCACTTTTATAGGCCCCGCGCGATGCGAATTCTAGGTGTAAATTATTAAATTAAACCATTTTAACTTGTTATTAAAGGTTCCTTGAATTCTCCTGAAATTATAAAATATACGAAAAAGTCATGAAAATCTCCTGAAATTCTTAAAAACTTCTGAAAACTGACTTCTAACAAACACAGTTGTCATTTCGGGATGTCATTCAATATGAAAAACGCCAATCCTACTCGCGATAAAAAAAAAACGGCAATGTCAGCTTTCATTTAATAAAAATGTAATAATAAGGCGAATTTTAACAAAACAAGAAGTTCAAATACTTAATATACTTTAATAGTCACTGGCATACAAATATAAATCTAAATCTATCTCGACCTCTTAGAAAAAAACAACAAAATCGATATTTCGCTAGTCGATAGTCAATCTAAAAGGCAGATATGAATGTTTATCGGCTTTTTTTTTTTTTTTTTGGAAAACTATTTACTGTAGATGGCTCGTAAAGTTAATTTGACAGTGATTTTGTACTTAGTAAAGTATAAATAAAATGCAAAGACGAATTTATTTTCTAATACAAAATCTTAATTTTCGCTTATTATCCTTATCACAAGCCAAATTGGGCCCCGCGCAATCCGTTTCGCATAGGGCCCCGCAACCTGTAGGGCCGGTCCTGAACGTACAACCCAATTCGAATCATCAATGGTTATCATGTGACCGTTCGTTTTGGTAAATGAGGTCCATGCAAATATTTTATGGCTATTGTCTATACTTTGATAGTGCTGTCTGAATATAAAAAAAAAAACAAATGGGGACCAGCCATCCTTGACTATTTA
Organism: Biomphalaria glabrata; assembly: GCF_947242115.1. NCBI lineage: Eukaryota > Metazoa > Mollusca > Gastropoda > Planorbidae > Biomphalaria > Biomphalaria glabrata. The sequence continues at coordinate 36,467,123 of NC_074720.1, forward strand.
GGCTATTTACTTAGCGCCCACATAAAATAAAACATTTAGTATAAAAGAGTGAAAAGAAAAAGAGAGGGCGGTGGTGTGGTTTGCGCTCTCTTTTTTTTTAAACTAATAACATGTTAAATTCTCCTTTTTTTTTTTTTTGTCAAGCTTATAGGGAGAGATTGTGATGATGGTGAGTTAGCCAGGTTTTTTTTTTAACATACCATAGGTTTACTAAAAGATTATTGACTATTTTCTTTTTACCAAAGGCGTATCTCCTTTCAGTTGTAAGAACTATGACATTCGACCCAAAAGTTTTCTTCTATTTTTCCTGGTGAGAGGGGGAGGGGGAGCAGGGCCGGCCCTAGCATTTGCGGGGCCCTATGCGAAACGGATCGCGCGGCGCCTAGTCTGGGTAGGGATAAGCATAATGTCAAAATGATTTTTTTTTGAATTAGAAAATAGGCCTACTTTCGTCTTTGCAATAAATTTTTATCAAATAAAAGCTCGCAATGCCACTTTTTATTTATTGGCACCCCAAAATGTCAATTTTGTCTATTCTTCAGGAGATTTGAATAAATTAAAAAAAAAGTTCAGGACTTTATCGTATATTTTGCCTTTTCTTGAGATTTCCTGGAGGCCCTGGAAAATCAGGAGGTCGCGAAAACCCTGTTATTTTATATACGTTATAATGGTTTAATTTAATAATGTACACTTAGAATTAGCGAGGGGCCTATGAAAGCGCGGGGCCCACTGCGACCGCATAGGCTGCAGTGGCCTAATGTGTCGTCCACAGGAACTATTCACCTACACCTTCATCGTGCCATGTAGCCCATAAAATCCAGGGGGTTGGATAGACCGCGTCTAAGGTAGAATATAACCCGCCGGCCGTAGTTAGGGCATCACAGACCAAAGAAAGAACAAAGAAGCGAGTGCTTAATGAACGCTTCACACACACTCACACGCATGCACACGCACAAACACCTTTAGAGTGGACAAATTTTTCCTGAGCTCGGACATGTAGGTCTGATTGGAGTGGATCGTCTTCTCCAAGTTCAGGATCATCTTCCTCTTGTCGGTCAGTTCCAAGTGATATTTAAAATTCTCCCTCTTGATCACGTCCAGCTGATGGCGTGTGTCCTCAATGTCCATGTGGGTGACCACTGGAATTGCATCGAGCTAGTGTTTGAATGAAATATTAGAAGAAAATATACATGTTAGTAAAATGTAAGTAAAATGTTTTTAATATGTTTGTAAAATGTTTGCAAAATGAAGTTTACTACTGAAAAGACCACAGTCGAGTCTCTGCCTGTAATACGAAGTTATCCCCTTCAAGCCCTAACATCAACTGACTAATAATAACATAAATAAACTAGAACCCACTAATCAGTGACGTCACTAAATGATGCGTTCAAAGTCAAATTCACCAAATATCGAGTTATTCACCTACCTTTACCAGCAATCGAGCTATTATCTTATCTTATCTTATCTTATATAATACAGACGTTACTTCAAAAAAAAAGATGATTACGTCCTACGCGTCATGCATTTAGTCATGCATATTAACCAATGACTTAAATTCTGCCAAGTCACTGGTTTTCCTGGCTAGCTCAGGCAACCCATTCCATGCTCTAATAGCACTAGGGAAGAAGGAGTATTTGTACAAATTTGTCCTAGCATATGGGACGAGGAATGTGCCTTTATCTTTGTGTCTTTCAGAGTATTTTATTAAATTTTGTTTTTGTATTTGAAGATTATGGTTCAGTGTTTTATGTATGATTGCTACTTTACTTTTGAGCCTTCTGTCCTGAAGGCTTTCTAAATTTAGTGATTTTACTAAAGGTGTTACTCTAGTCAAATGTGAATATTCGTTTGTTATGAATCTCACTGCTCTATTTTGTGTCTGTTCCAGTTTCTTAATGTTTTCTTGAGTTGAGGGGTCCCAAACGGAGGATGCATATTCTATTATTGGCCTAACCAAGGTTAAATAACATTTTAGTTTTATGTTCTTATTTGATTTATAGAAATTTCTTTTAATAAATCCTAATGCTTTGTTTGATTTTTTTGTAGTTTCATCAATATGTGGATTCCATGATAGTTTTTCATTTATTATAACACCTAGGTATTTTGCGTTTTTAGTCTGTGTTACTGGTTTGCCATGAATAAGATAAGTGGAATTAATTTGTTTTAGTTTTTTTGTTACTCTTAACAACTGACATTTTTCTGGGTGGAAAGACATGCTCCAATTTGATTCCCATTTCTGTAAGTCATCTAATTCTCTTTGTAAAATATCTGTGTCTTGTGTTGTTTTTATTGTTCTATATATTATGCAATCGTCTGCAAATAATCTGACTTTTGTTCCTGAACTAATGCAATTTGGTAAATCATTTATGTAAATTAAAAATAGTTGTGGACCCAAGACTGTTCCTTGAGGTACACCTGAGTTTACTGTTATCGGTGTTGATTTAGAGCCATTTATTATTACAGTTTGTTCTCTCCCTATCAGAAAATCTTTAATCCACTGATGCAGTGGACCATTAATGCCGAAATATTTTAATTTTTTAAGCAAACTATGGTGGTGAACTTTGTCAAAAGCCTTAGAAAAATCTAGTAAGATAGCATCTATTTGTTCACTATTATCTAAACCTTTTGAAAAATCATCAATTAGTCCTATTAGTTGTGTTTCACATGATCTATATTTCCTAAAGCCATGTTGGTATGGTGTGAGGACATTATGTTTGTCTAAGTGGTTTATGATGTTGCTACATATTATGTGTTCTAGGATTTTACATGTGATGCTGGTAAGTGATACTGGTCTGTAGTTTCCTGGGTCAGATTTTTCTCCTTTTTTAAATAGGGGGGTGACATTAGCTTCTTTCCAGTCCTTTGGTACTCTGCCCTGGTTAAGTGAAGCCTGAAAGAGTATTTTGAACACTGGGGCTAGCTCATTGCTTAGTTCTTTGAGTAATCTAGCTGGAATACCATCAGGTCCAGAAGCTTTATTTGGTTTGGTGTTGGCTAATAGTTTTTGAATTCCATTTTCTTGTACTACTATATCTTCTATGTTTCTTACGTGGTTCAAATTCAGTAATATGTCTTTGTCTCCTGGGGCTGAGAATGCTGATGCAAAGTATTTGTTTAGGATGTTTGCTTTAGTTTCATTATCATTATGTATTATGTTATGTTCATCTTTTAATGGCGCTATGCCTGTTGTTTCCATTTTCTTAGACTTAATATTCACCTACCTTGGCCAACAATCAAGCTATTCACATACCTTGGCCAATAATCGAGCTATTCACCTACCTTGGCCAATAATCGAGCTATTCACCTACCTTGATCAACAATCGAGATATTTACCACCTTGGCCAACAATCGAACTATTCACCTACCTTGGCCAACAATCGAGCTATTCACCTACCTTGGCCAACCATCAAGCTATTGATCTACCATTACCAAAAAGAGTGCTATTCATCTACCTTGGCCAAACATTCAAGCTATTCACATACCTTGGCCAATAATCGAGCTATTCATCTGCCATTACCAACAAGCTTGCTTTTCACCTACTTTGGCCAACAATCGAGCTATTGACCTACCTTGATCAACAATCGAGATATTTACCTACCTTGGCCAACTATAGAGCTATTCCCCTACCTTGGCCATCAATCGAGCTATTCACCTACCTTGGCCATCAGCTCATCTTTCTCTTTCTGAGAGTCACGCTTGTATTCATAGAAGGCGTCTTTGGCAGCTTGCATTGATTGGACGAGCTCCCCAATCTTCTGCTCCTTATGCATGCTCAGTTCCTCCAGCTCTTCCATCTTTTTCCTGGGGGGGAGATATTTTTTTATTTTTTTATTTTCCTCCCTGTAAACTACACATAGTCAAAGCTGATCAATTGAACTTCAATGGTCCCAACTCAATGTAAAAAGTAAGTCGCTCCAAATACAAGAGCTTAGAACATTTGTTTCTGCATTGCTTAAAATGCACATAAATTATCATATAGCTTTTGACAGGCAACGAGAATCTTCCTAGGAATGTTAAGGGCCTTGAAGGTATCTGCAAGGACAGTTGTCTTCCCCTCCATTGATATAACAATGGGGTATACTATTTTGGATAACTTCCATAAACGCTTGTTCTCCAAGGCTAGGTTTCCATATTACTTGTTCTTCCATTTCAGTTTTCCTTTAATAATGAGACAGTGGTAAGGCGATGTCATGAATGGTAGCGTTTTTTTCCTTTTTTATCAATGAACAGCAGATCAGGCCGTTTAAAATCTACCGTTTGCCTATTATTATTATTATTATTATACCGTACCGACAATTTTGTTGAACGCTGAAGACATATGCCTAAAATAGCACTCAATAAGTCTCTTGGTCAACAGGCTATGAGGACTTCTGCGACCAGGAACAAGACCAATCTTACTTTTCAGCTGGATGTGAAGTGCTCACTTAAAATCAGCTTAGATGGACCCAAAAACCAAAGCTATTATTGAGACAGACCCACTAAGAGATAAAAAAAACAACAACAGCGAATGACTTTGAAATATAGCATTTCAAAAACAGAGTATAATTAACATTGGCATAACAACGACTATTGTTACTGCTCATTGCGCTATGGTTCAATCGTTTTTGTGGGCCAGTAGGTGGAGGTGGTATCTGGGAGAAGGCTTCCGTGCTGCCTTTAGACGCTCAGAAAACATAACTCTGCTTGAGTTGGGATTCGATCTCGAGCCCCCTAGGTGGTCAAGCAGTAGTCACGTAGCTGAAACCCATCACGCCTATGATCAAGACTAAACTTACAATTATACTCATCGGTTGCCTTTAGTACAAGATAAATGCTTAAAACGAAGTTAAAGTTATGCGATGCAAAGGCCGGATTTAAGGGAGGACAGTAGAGGAGCTAATTTCCAGGGACTCAACAAGAAAGCCATCCCCCCCCCCCCCCCCACAATAAAGAAAAGATCCATATTTCAACCGGTCAGAACTTTACGTTTTTGTACTACATTTTTGTCGCATTCTTAGCTACAACACTTTAAAGCTTAGAGTTGGAAACGTTGTTTTTTTTTAAATGTCCGCTTATAGTGTGCTTGTTTATTACAACAACATTGCTTAGATCCTAAAAATGTACTTTTTTGTTACTAAAATACGTATATTAAATAATTTTAATGTTTTTAAATGAACAAGCTTTAAATGTACTGTTATGTTACTCTCTTTCTTTGATAACAATTGTGTTTGATTTTAGATATTACTATTTTGTATTACTAAGTAGATTTTTATAAGAAGCTTTCAAAAAACTGTTATGGGAGGGGGGGACCACAAAAATCTGCCCTGGGGCCTCCACAAACATAAATCCGGCCTTGATGCTTTGCTTAGTTCCATTTAAATTCTACTTACTCTAGTTTTTTCCTAGAATCGAGCTCATCCGTCAGTTTCCGGTTGTTTTTCCTCATGTTGGTAAGATTTGTTTCCATCGTCCGGATGTCAGTTCTGATACTGTTCAACTCCGTCAGGTATTCATTCCCAATCTGGGCAGTTCAAACAAAAAGTAAACGACATATTGTTGTATTAAATATAGAGAGGGGCGGCCTGAGTCTAAAAAAAAAAAACAAGGTTACAAAGACAGTTTGTGTGGAGACACAAACTCAAAATCGGCCCCCGAAGTGGTCCACCCAGGCAGGTAAAAAGGCAGGTATCAATATTTTCAGAAAGAACATCAGAATGAAATTCTATCAAAGACAAATGACAGAGAAGAATAAAGAAAGAAGGTTGACAGATCTTGTGTGGTGCCTCAGCGGTCCAGCAGACCAAAGGATAGGTGAAAGTGAATGTGAAATTAAATGCGAATCTGGCCTAACTGATGTCTTATAATGAATATCTAATTGATCTAATTGTTTTGTAAAGGGTCAATCTCTTATTCAAATACTAAAAAAAAAGAAAAAAACATTTAAGTTATAAAAAAAAATTCCTTTATAGCTAGGTGGGGCCGCTAAACAATCTAGATGGACTAGATTACCTCCTCCGCTTCTGCCTTCTCTTGCCGCCAACGATGCGCCAGGAACAAAACTTTGGCCACTCTGGGATCGTGTTTCAGCCTCGCCGCCAGCTCCTCCACCTCGTGCTCCCTCTTAAACAACTTTTTCTGTAACATTACAAACAGGAAATTAGAAGCCAGTCTAGCAGCATGGTGCCTGGTCGTGTGGAATGTACTCTGAACAGTCGTCTTGTTGGATCCGAGTTCGAGCCCTGCGCGCCGCCATCCCCCCCCCCCACCGTCATGCGGGAGACTTGAGCTAGAGTGTAATGATATTTGACTACGAGGGAAGGTCCGAAACAAATAGTAAACTAGATCAGTGAGAGTGTACCTTGGCTGTATTAAGAATGAACAGAACACACGTATCAGGTGACTAGGGTGTAAAAAAAAAAGTAAAGTTCCTCTTCCAGACCTTGTAATCAATAGGGCAGATGATGTAAAGGTCATCTGTTCCTGTGGCCTGTGGTTAACGAGGGTGTCAGGTACCAATAAGAGCTGGGTGGACTCAGAGGCGCCCAAAGATTTTGAAATTAAAAATCCCAGTCGTTACCAGGATTCGAACCCGTGACTCACGGTTCGGAAGCCAAGCGCTTTACCGCTCAGCCACTGCGCCTCCGGTATCAGATGACTGGGGTGTAGTATTCCAGTAGATTATCCAACTTGTGCACAAGTCAGTGGAGGGGAAACCTTTATTCACGATGGAATCCCCTTCCTTATTTTGACTAGACTAAATGTAATAGGTAGAATGTAAACTACTTTAAATATAGGGCTTTTGTAGGTCCCAAATGGGGAAGTGGTTACTGAGTTGTTAAGCACTTGGCTACCGAACCCGGGGTCATGGGTTCCTATCTCGGTGAAGACTGGGTTTTTTAATCTCGGGATTTTTAGTGCGCCCCTGAGTCCACTCAACTCTAATAGGTACCTGACTTTAGCTGTGGGAAAGTAATGGCGGTTAGTCGTTGTGCTGGCCAGATGACACCCTGCTCATTAACCTTTGGCCAAAGAAACAGATGACCTTGACATCATCTGCCCTATAGATCGCAAAGTCTGAAAGGGGCAACTATTTTTACTATACATCAACAAACTCGTCTCTACATATAGGATTGTGTCGAAATCAAATTCCTTGTACATTGTCTTTAACACTAGTCTTCAAAATGCAGAATGAACACATAGAAGGTTAAATGGATAGAAGAGTACGTGAAATAATGCACATTTAACTTAAAATCATTATTTTTCATATCAAACTCACTTGGACAATCTTTTTGGGCCCCTTCCCCCAAGGCCCTTAAGCTATAGCTTGTGTAGACAATACCTAAACCCTGAGGAGCTCGTTATGTTTAGAGCCGACTTGTTTAATTCATAATGATCAACTCGTTGAAAGCCTAGTTCTCAACTTACAGGCAACTGTTTCTTCAGCAATGAAAAGTTACAACCATCTTCCTCTACCTTATAATTTAAACGCTAGATCTAGATAATAATAATAATAATAATCTTTATTGTCCGTATGGAAAATTGTCTTACAATTTGTGCATTACACCAAAGAAAAAACATTATAACTATAAGAAACCAAAGTGTACATTCACACCAGACTCACTCATAATTTACATGTGACAAAGTTTATACCAGATTGTTCTTATTTAATGATTTGATTGCCAGGGGAACAAAAGAGTGTTTGTGTCTGTTTGTCTTTGCTATCGGTGTCTTGTATCTCTTTTGTGATGGTAAAATCACAAAATCCTGACACAAAGGGTGATTCTTTATTTCGATGATCTTGTTAGCTTTTTTTTATAGATGTTTGTCTCAAACAACTGCCCAAATGGGGTTTGTTTTTTGCCAATGTTTTTATCTGCAGCATTTAGGATTCTATAAAGTTTATTTTTATTTGTAATGCTCAGATTGCCATACCAGGCAGTGATATTGAAACTTAAAATATTGCAGATGTGAGCGTGATAAAACATAGCCAAGGCCTTTTCGCTAACATTAAACGAGGATAGTTTTCTTAGTAATCGTAACCTTTGCTTTGTAGGAAAAGAGGTTTTCAAAAATAGTAACAGAATGCGGTTAACATTATGAGATCTCTCCTTTCCGCACACACTTAACACGTTTTACCCTCTGTTTCAACAATTCTTCAATTTGTTGTTATGGTAAAGCTAATGTGAAATAGCTTGCCCCAGTAAAGCACAATGGAATATTTATTCTTCTTTGTAATTGTTCTTAGAGATCAGTTGAAGAATCTTAAAACTCTAGACCCATAGTCCAGTCTAAAAAAAAAAACTGGTCTGTCAGGGAAAGATCTAACAAATGTACATTTGTTACGATATTACCGATGGCTTGTATCCCAAGACGTACGGGTTAGACGCGAGGCCGAGGGACGAGCACACTGGGGAAACAACTCCATGTTTCTTTACTGTATTACATCAGCAGTGACGGTGTGCACCATAAAACGGCTCCTTGGGGAAATGTATATTGAAAGTGGAATTTTTGCTGGGGCTCTCTTCTATCCACGTCCGTGCATTGGACTAGGCAACCCAAAGTGGGTTCTATTTGGCTTTAGAGGAAAATAAAACACTGCAACGACTTTACATTATTTCTATTGAGTAATAACAGAAAATGCCAAGTTCTGACACGAAAGACTAAAACGTTCACCTTCAGCTCCGCCTCGTTACTTCTGGCTTCGTTGACCACCTCATAAATCTTCCTTAACTCTGACCTGAACACGTCCAATGTAGCATTCTTGGAAATTCTGAGATTGGCCTGTACGATGTTTTGAAAAGAAAGATGTTACTTCACTTTTTTTATCGGTTGATAAATAGACAGACAGACAGACAGATATATATATATATATACTTTTGGTACCTTGGCTCCATCATATCCAACAACACTCTGCTGGATAAAGACATTAACAACAGGATAGCCAAGGCAATGGCCACCATGTCAAGGTTGCAGAAAAGAGTCTGGGACAACATATTGCTGAACAGTACTAAAGCCCAAGTCTACCGGACCTCTGTGTTGAGCACCTTGCTGTACGGAAGTGAAACTGGGTCAACCTACTCAAGGCAGGAAAAAAGCTGAATGTCTTCCACCTTTGATGCCTAAGGCGGTTCTTTAAAATAAGGTGGCAAGATAAGATAACCAACGAGGAAGTGCTACGAAGAGCAGGGTGCCAGGACATCCGCTCTGTTATCAGCATCAGACGCCTTGGCTGGCTTGGCCACGTTCGTAGAATGCCTGTAGGTTGACTTCCACAAGACATTCTGTATGGCGATCTAATAGAAGGCAGGAAAGCCGCTGGTCGCCCACTTTTACGTTCTTTGTATGTATGCAAAAGCTCTTCAAAATGGACACTGGCAACTGGGAAGAGGTGGCACTGGATAAATCCACAAGCAGAGAGAGCATGGGTCACGGATTGCAGATGTCATACACAACAGAAGCAGAAAGAAGGGTGAAAATGCAACGGCGCCGGGTGATTACAGATGCCCAACCTGTGACCACAGCTGTGTATCAAGGATTGGCCTCTTTAGTCACACAAGAAGTTGCAATGGGAAAAGATAATCTCTTGAGACGTAAAATACCACAGAAGATATATATATATATATATATATATACTAGACTTATATTACCCGCGGCCCTATGCATTAACGTGCATACAGCATATATATATTTATTTAATTTTTTATGTATTTATTTTAATTTAATAAAAATTTTTGCACTTTTATTTCTCTACTCGTTGTTTCTACATGGTAATTGTAGAGAGTTCTAATCGGTTGCAAAGTTTTGGTTCCAGAAAAAGCCCCCTTTATTTTAGTGCTAGATTCTCTCTGATAATCCAGCTGTATTTAGGTCTTCCTCTTCTTCTTCCCTTCGACTTGACATCGCGAGCTGTCGGCGAGCTGTCTTCGCGAGCTGTCTCCAATGTGTCCCCGTATTGTGTAGAGGGCTACTATCTTTTTCCAACGAGTTTTCTTTAAAAGAAAACAACTTAGCGCTCTAGTCCCTTTTTGTGATAGATGAAGAAAGAAACGTGAGGGTTAAGTCCAAAACATCGAGTTGCTTGATGCCTGACGTAAATGTCACTAGCATCAACTTGGCAATGTAGATGCACTTGAACAAACTTAGAGAGAGAAATACAGAAATATAATAGAAATATTAAACATTCATAGAGGCGAGTTGATATGAAAATCATCCGATCGGATAAACTGTTTTTTTTTAGAGAAGAATTTATTTTTAATGGTAAGTAGTTTTCATTATCCTGTTGACCCCTTCCGATCGTCTCGTGGACCTCTGGTGCTTCGCGGATCACAGTTTAAGAACCACAGATCTATACCATAGAATAGCAATGGCTCATGAGATAAAAATGAGAAGCCAGCAGTTTTTTACACCTGCTTTTATCCGCCTGAAGACCTACTCACCTTTTTCAAAACTCAATTCCACAACCATATCAGGGTCAACCTTCAAGTATTCCCTGGTAGTAATACCTGCAATGTATATTGTGCCTACCTTTTGATACATCTCGTCAACATCTGGGTACGGCGTAACGAAGGGTGGGTCACTTGTTACCTCGTAAATTCCTTCGTCGAAAATTTCCTTCAGCTCTGGGGCTTTGATGAAAATTTGAGGCAGCTTGTAACTTGCCTTACGCTGAAGGGAAAGAAGAGATGAAAGGGGTGAAAATTTTGACTCAATGTCATGACGCACTGATTAATGTCATGGCCCACTGTTTAATGTCATGGCCCACTGTTTAATGTCATGGCCTACTGATTAATGTCATGACACACTGATTCATGTCATGACACATTGATTAATGTCATGACACATTGATTAATGTCATGGCCCACTGATTCATGTCATGGCACACTGATTCATGTCATGGCACACTGATTAATGTTATGGCACACTAATTCATGTCATGGCGCACTGCACAGTGTCATACATTTTGATTCATGTGCTGGCACACTGATTATTCTCATGGCACACTGATTATTCTCATGGCACACGGATTATTGACACGGCACACGGATAATGTAATGACACACTGATTAATGCCATGGCACTCGGATGAATGTCGTAACATACTGCTCAATGTCACGACACAATGCTCAATCTCATTACACGCTGATTAATAACACGGCACACTGTTTTTTTGTCAAAGCACATAGATAAATGTCATGACACACTGCATATTTTCATGGCACTCTGCTCAACGTCATGGCATACTGATCTTACTTCTACACACTTCTCCGTGTGACTACACACCATTACGTGTTAATGCACACGTCTCAATGTTACTGACCTTTTAAAAAAAATGTTCACCGCACACTGTTCAGAGGCACAATACAACTTTATGTTAATTACAGAAACCTCAACGTTGACGCTAATTTATCATTTGATATTTTTAATTGCTTCTTCGTTTCTACAACACATACACTCCATACCGGAATCACACATAGTTTTCTCTTGAGTTAACTCTTTCTCTCCTAAATGACGATACCAGCGTTGATTCCACCAGAATAAATAATATATAATATAAATAATTACGGAGAGAAAGAGTTAAGAACTACAGCTATGCTCCACCTCTTGAGAACTTCCTCCAAGACTTTAAAACATCAAAGAGGAGGATTGCAGAACGAGAGAAAGGGACACGAAATAACCAAAACAATAAGCAGACAATATTGCCAAGTGAATTAGCTTTACGCTACATGAGTTTCACTTTGAGTTGTGAGTTTTTTTTGCACATCAGCACACTTTAGGCCATGTCGTGCCCGTAATCCCCTAAAAGGTTACTCTTCCTTCACACCACAAGATCTAAGGTTGTTACGAAACACAGAGGAAGAAGAGACGCTAAACATTTCTAGAAATTCAGACGCTAATGATGTCAAGAAACATTGAAGAAAATAAGACGCTAATGATGTCAAGAAACACTGAAGAAGATAAGACGCTAATGATGTCAAGAAACAAAGACGATGATACACTCAGGATGCCAAGGAAACAAAGAACATACTACGCCAACGATTTTGAGAAACAAAGAAGATAAGACGCTAAGGATGTCAAGAAACAAAGAAGATAAGATGCTAAAAAAGTCAAGAAACACTAAAGAAGATGAAGCGCTAAGGATCTGAAGAAAGAAAGAAGATGAGATGCTTAGGAACTTGAAAATCAAAGATGATAGGGATGTCAAGAAACAAAGAAAGATTAAATGCTAAGGATGTTGAAAATCAAAGATGCTAGGAATGTCAAACTTTTAAAAAGGTTCCACTACCGTGTCGTAACAATTACGTCCATTACACAATTAGCTCGGACGGACAGGGGGTGAGCTAATGAGTTATTTAGTTCACTCACGCTTTTTTCACGTTCACTGACACTCAACCGACTTTCTTCCACAGGTAACTCATTCCGCTCCTCCTCCTCCAGCGTCTCCACTAGATGAGTGTCCACGGCTTTGATGTCGTCAATCAGGTCAAGCAGCTCATCGTCCGGCTCCGTTGTGCCCTCGTCACTAGCGGACATCACACTCTGGGCAGTGGCCAGCACTGGGGGCTGCTCTTGTTCCGCTGAACTTGACCCTGAATAAAAAAAAACATCAACATTTGGAGGCGAGTTCTCAACTTATAGGCCTACTGCTTCCGTTTGAGACAAAAACAAGCACAATATATATATTAAAAAAAAAATAAAAAATAAAAGGAATTACTACCATATCCCTCGGTACTGAAATGTTTATCTCCCTTTTCTGTATAAAACAAAATTAATGAATGATCACTAATTAATAAACTAATTGGTTAATTGTTTGCATTGGTTCATGTGTTCTCATCAACAATAAATAATTGTGCAAAATTTAAAATTTGATCCGAGAATGGGAGGTGGGAGAAACAAAGGGTACAAACTTTGTACAAGACAAGAGTTGATATAAGCTCTCTACATAAACAAACACCACGTACTGCACAGGGTGATGTGTATCTTCCATGCAGTCTGAGCGCATAACGGTCCAATCTTTTTTGGACATTTGCGGGTAGATGGGAATATGGGAGATTTCCGAGCTGATTTTAGGCGCTTTTCACGAGTCGGGATTCGAACTTGACTCCCTTGATAGATAGCCCATTGTAAATATTGTTTTGGACAAAAGCTTTTAAATGATATGAAAATTGAAAATGTCTAGATCTGTAGGCTACATATATTGAATGGGCGCCACTATAAATCAGATATAATCTATGGATCGCGGGCAGCATACGACCATGAAGCGGTGTTTTCCGGACCCTAGTATCTTCACCACTCGTTTGTTTTTCACAATTTTGAAAAATAAGCTGAACTATTAAAATCTAGATCTGTAAAAATACTGAAAAACCTCGGTGTAATCATAAAGTTAACTCTGCCTTTTTTTCCAAAGTTATATCTTAACTTCTTATATAATACTGCTTTAATACAGACGTTACTTCCAAAAATAAGATGATTACGTCCTACTCGTCATGCATCTAGTCATGCATGTAAACCAATGACTTAAATTCTGCCAAGCCACTGATTTTCCTGGCTAACTCAGGCAACCCATTCCATGCTCTAATAGCACTCAGGAAGATGTCAGATGTCCAAATGGTTCGATGCAAGCACGCCCCTTTTATGAACCATGTGACCCGAGAAAGGCATTTATCTCGTGGTCAGGATGAGAAATTGGCTCTTAACCGATCTCTTTGTCAGGAGGCCCCCGTCGACATACGGAGCTTTATATTATTTTTGAATATATAACTTTATTACATTGTTTCTCATCATTATTCTTATATCGCGTGTGGCTACTGTTGCTGTCATGGATTGTAATTAGGTGCTAGATAACAATTTCACTGTTTGTGAATCGTGTGATCTGATAGTTGCGGCATTGTTGATCATTAAATATTGTTATAATTATCATTTATATTACCACTTGCATTATTATTATTTTCCATTTGTTTGTATCGTGATTATGTGTATATATTGTTATTATTTGTAATTCTGACTGCCTTTGTAGCACTTGTGCTTTGCGGTGCTAAGGCACGATTAGGAATTTGGTGGGGACATTTATTTGTTTCGTAAAAACGGAATGTTTTGACTTAGAGACCACAACAAGATGAATTTAAAAAATACGACCAGGTTTTTAGGAAGAATAGCGAAATGTAAACAGACGGCCTTAGAAGCAGGCAGCAGGTTGTATGGACCTGGAGATTTCAATTGACGACTTTTGACAGTTCCCTTCACCTTCAATATTATGGATTCCGAGGTCCAAATGGTTCGAGGCAAGCACGCCCCTTTTATGAACCATGTGACCCGAGAAAGGCTTTTATCTTGTGGCCAGAATGAGAAATTGGTTCTTCACCGATCTTTCTGTCAGGAGGCCCCCCGTCGACTTAGTGATCATTTATTCACACCCGTCTTGGCATGTTGCAAATTCTTCCAAATCTCTGCATGAATTCCTCCTTTCATGTGTGGCCGGAAGCTCAAGCCCCACGTGGGGGGGGGGTATCCTTGTGCCTATGCTGTCCCATCGTACCCGTGGGGGGGGGGGGGGGACATCAGCACACGTATGGACCCCTTTGGGAAACGGGCTGATGGGGGTTTCTGACTTGTTTAGCGAGCCTTTTTACCATCCCTACCACGTTTAATGTACCCTCGCTAGAGGATACATGTGGTAGCCCACTGAGAGCTATGTTAGCTACCATTCTTAGCCTATCCACTTTCCCCGGCGGACGTTTCCACGGAGGCGCCACGCTGAGACGACGGGAGCTGGAATATCCATCCATCCCATCCCAGTGGCGCTACAGCCCATGGAGGGCTCTGGCCTGCTTTAACACATCCTTCCATTCAGATCTCTCCTGGGCCTTTCGTCTCCACGCCCTAACCCCAAGCTGCTTCAGATCTGCTTCCACGTCATCTATCCATCGCATTCGGGGTCTGCCTTTGGGTCGCCTGCCTTTTGGTTTTTGCCTGTATACGATTTTCGCCCCTCTGTTGTCTGACATTCTTTCAAGGTGACCTGCCCAACGTAGTCTGTTCTTTTTTATTTCGTTCACTATTGGTGGGTCTTCATATAATTGATATAACTCATGGTTAGTGCTGGAATATCCTCCGTTCATTATTATTAAACTTGTTAATCAACCTCGTCCATCAGGTTTGAGCACCTTTGTACTGTTGGCCTGTCGTCCTGTGTTCTTTTGTTAGTAACCTTCATTTGGAATTAACACAAGACACATCGTGGAGGCGCCTGGCATTGGCAAAACAAATGAAATCGTTACATTTTTAAATTGTTTAAAAAATGTCTTCTAAAGAAGACTCGGAGTTTCGGTACCACTGAGCCAATCATGGGCGTAGCCAGGGGGGGGGGGGGGGTTCTTGGGGTTCAAACCCCCACCCGAAATGAAATTTAGTGACTGATTTTTTGCTTTGATTTTGTTTATTTTAGGTGAGATTTTAATACTAAACCATCACTTGCCCTAGCACAACCAAAGGGCTTTTGAGTTTAAAACCCCCTACCAGGGGGGTTCGAGTTTAAAAACCCCTACCAGGGGGGTTTGAGTTTAAAAACCCCTACCAGGGGGGTTCGAGTTTAAAAACCCCTACCAGGGGGGTTCGAGTTTAAAACCCCTACCAGAGCGATGACCTTTGAGTTTAAAAACCCCTACTAGGGGTTTTGAGTTTAAAACCCCCTACCAGGGATTTTGAGTTTTCAACCCCCTACCTGGGGTTTTTGCAGTTAACTCCCCCTCTTCTATAGAACAAAACAAAAAAAATGCAAACGAAAATCCCCTAATTCCAAGAGCACAGTTAAGGAAGATTTTGATTTTAAAACCCCGTCTAAAATTTACGATAAACCCCCTCTTTAATATAAAAAAAGCTAATTACGCACTCAAAATGTTATGAGCGTAGCTAAATGGGTTTTGACTCAGTTTTGAGTTTAAACCCCACTTCAGTGGGGTTTGAAGGTAAAAAATACCTCTTTAATAATAAAAAAAAAAGCAAATTATACACTAAAAATGTTATGAGTGTAGTCTATGTGGTTTTGAGTTTAAACTCTCCTCCAGTGGAGTTTGAAGCTAAAAAGTACCTCTTCAATATAAATAAAAGAAAATTACTCACTCTAAAATCTATGAGCGTAGTCAAAGGGGTTTTGAGTTTAAACCCCCCGCCATCTTCAGTGTAAGAAAAAAAGCAAATTACGCACTCAAAATGCTATGAGCGTTGCCGAAAGGGGTTTTGAGTTTAAACCCCCATTCAGAGGGTTTTGGTGCTAAAAATACATCTTCAATATAAAAAAAAAGCATATTACACACTATAATTATTTGAGCGTAGCCAAGCCAATCGGGGGTTTTGAGTTTCTTCTACAGATGGCTTATTTTTTAAAAGTTTAAAACCCCTCCAGATGGTTTTAAGTCTAAGATTCCCCTACAGAGCATTTTGAGGTGGAAAACCCCCAACAGAAGATTTTGACGATAAAACTTTTCTTTTCGATATAAAATCTAAAGCAAACTACAGTCACTTAATTCCAAGAGCGTATTCAAGAGAGGTTACACATTTTTACCAGTGGCAGGGCTCCATTAATAAACTGCAGTGAATAGTCATCTGCCGAAATTGAAAAACACTAAATGTGGCTCAACAAAGATGGCTAAGACAGATTTTAGGAGTCAGTTATAGAGATCGGATCTAAATCAAGGAAATCCTATGCCGAACTGGGAGTCGACCTCTTAGTAAGATTGTGAGAGAACGACGCATGAGGTTTGCGGAATATGTTCTCCAACAAAATGAATTACGCATAAGAAAAGTTGCAACGATATCCTAGTACAACTTGACGCCACTCATTCATGGAGGTCCTCATGGTAGGTGGGAAGAGGCTTCAGACATTACCAGTGACAGATTTTTATGGAAACTGCTTGACGTCAAATGCTCCGAACGGCGTGGAGGGTCTAAGTCAGTTAGAATAGCACATTAGGTTTTTGAAATAAAACTTTTTAATAGCATTAAAATGGACTGTAGATACCTCAGAATATGCATTTTGTTGGCTTTCAATACCAGAAATAGTGCTAAGCCCCGCGCTGGGGAGCTCCTGGCGCTCCCCCAGACTCCCTCGCTAGTAATGGCGGGGAGTCCACAATTTTATGGAAACAGCTTGATGGCAAATGCGCCGAACGACGAGGGAGGGTCTAAGTCAGTAAGAATAGCACATTAGGTTTTTGAAATAGAACTTTTTAATAGCAGGAAAATGCACTGTAGATACCTCAGAATATGCATTTTGTTGGTTTTCAATATCAGAAATAGTGATTGGCGGCGGGGCTTCGCCCCGCGCTGGGGGAGCTCCTAGCGCTCCCCCAGACCCCTTTGCTAATAATGTCGGGGAATCTACAATTTTTTCACTAACTCATGGAAGAACCTATTCTAGGGCACAATAAACGTCTTCCGAAAGAATGAAGGGTCAGAATGTAATACATATAATTTTTTTTTTCGCGAGGGGGGGGGAGAAAAAAATTCAACCCCCCAAAACCCCCCCCCCCCGAAAAAAAATCCTGGCTACGCCCATGGAGCCAATAGTCATGCGGCTAGTATCACGAGTTTCAAAAAGTTATTTGGTGCCCATCCTGAATAAGAGTTGAGCACCGCTGCTAAGAAGACAATCAAAACACTTTACATGCGATCTGCAATTCCAAGTTATATGTCCAGCTAGATAAGACATCTAGTATCGACTGTAGAGTATTCAAGCGATTCTCGGCAGATTCCGGTCGGCTCACTGCCCTATATAATCTTAATTAGCTAAGATTCGAGAACAAATGTCGAACTCAATGTTGATTAAAAGGATATCGACAAAAACGACCATGTGGGTTGTCGAGTTAGCCACGCGATTAAGAGAATCTTTTGTCACCATCATCCCAAATATTTCTGGCGATGACACTCTTACAGAGGCTCCCCCTCATACTCCCAGGGCCGCCTCTGATAACAATAATTTAAAGCACGTCCTGGGCATGTTCCGAGTTCTACGTAGCGACGAAAACGATTTTTTTTGGCAAGGTCATGTAAAGGTCATGCAAAGGTCATGCAAAGGTCATGCAAAGGTGAGGGAAAGGGGGTACTTAATTTACTGTAATTAAAAGCTTCAGCGCTCACATAATCCTATTTATATTAAGGCAACAGATTATTTCCCCGAACAATGTCACAAATTTAAACATTTGATTTGCATTCCAAGTGCGCGAGGTTTTGAGCGCTGTGATTGGTCGTTACTTTTGCCAGATGCCTGATGGCAGATTGTCGCACAACGTGGCAGGACTCAATCCTGTAACTATCGATACCTATCTTATACCCATCTCATAAGATAAGATACTGAGAAATGGGGATGCACTCCGATTCCTGAATATACGTTTCCCAAATTTACTTTAGGTTGATATTTTAGGGAGATATCGGTACATTCCCTTGTTGTGAGTACGTATGGCAACTCTTTTAACTTTTACCTATTTGGTCATTTGCGCTGGATTCACGAGGTGTCTTCAACTGTAGTGGAATAACAAACAAACAAGAAACAATTATTTACATCTTTTATTATTATTATTATTTGACTAACTGAAGACCTAAAATTCTAAATGGAATTAGTAAAGACTTATAACCAATGTGTTTTATCAGAGACCTAAATGTCCGCCAGTCAGGTAAACGTTAATTCAGGACTTGCAACACACACACACACACAACTGAAATGTTATGCTCATTTTGGTAATGGCCCAAGAATAACTAGGTGTCACGTGGCCAGTGATAGCGTTCTAAAGATTCTCCCTCCGCGATGACTGTCAGTTGCCCAATAGAGTTGGATGAACTCTGGAACTTCCTTTGGGGTCCCGAAGTTGTTGATCTTAGCTTTCAGCGGGAACGAATGACCCTTCGTTTCATTTCTCGGATGGAAAGGCCCCCAAGTGGACAGCTGTAAGCCTCGCTGACGGTCAAAGAGGGTGTGGTGTGGTCAACACGAAGATGCACGGCCTGAACCTTTTTTCTAGGCTAACTTTCAGATGCAGTCAAGGAAGTCTTTAAACTGAAGCCGATACCAGACGAGTTAACTCCCATTCAAACGATTTACATTTCAACAAAACAACAAAACACACACACACACTCAACATACGCAGTAGTTAGCAAGTGCAATGTCCTGACGACTGCTGCAACACTTTATGGTAGTTAAGGAAAAAAGGGAGTGCATGTAAAGGTTAAATTAAGGACGTAGGGACGGAAAAGTTGAACTCGTGACCTTATTGTCCTGATGGACTCTACGTCTTCTTTTTTTATCTGTTTTGTTTTTCTATTTTTTTTTCTCATTCTAGCTTACTCCTTTTCGAATTTCACTGCCCCCACCCTTTATCTCTCTCTCCCTCACTCTCAATCCAGCTGTGTTTCTCTCTCTCTTTCTCTCTCGATATATATATAGGGCTTTTTTTTTTTTTTTGGTAACAAATTAGGTGCCGGTACTCAGTGATGGATTGCCTAACTTTTAAATACTAATAAATTAATAATAAACGTTAAAATACAAGAAAAGTAATAATTTTTTCCCCACATTGAAAAAGGTGCCGGTACGCCGTACCGGTGCGTACCGTCACAAAAAAAAGCACCGTGTAATATGTGCCGGTACTTAGTAGTTGATTGCCTCACATTTAACTACTAAAAATTAATAATATTAATTAATATATATATATGGCTGTAGTGACACGGTTACTGTGTGGTCAACCGTGACACACGGTCAAGTGTTGGGTATCGAGAGTTAGGGGACTTGGGGGAGGTGACGAGTGTGTAAACAAGAAGAGAGGAAGTCAGTGAGTGAGGTTGGGTATCTGTATATAACGTTGCCGTGTATATATATTTTGTTAAAATGTTCCACAATTAAAAAGGCACTTTAAAGTAAACGGACTTGTTTCTTCACAATGGCATACTTTTGATTCACAGTGATGGCCAACCTAATTCGACCTGCAGGCCATTATAATTTCTGACACTTGGGTCGCGGGCCACATGAACGAAAAGGTACACACAAAAAAATTAAATGAAATTTACCTGAATTTGTAACTAATTGATTAGAAACCCGTGGATCTAGTACTTACATTAAGGAATTGGATATCTGAAGCGATGTTTTTCACGCGTCAGAAAATGTCTTAATTTCTCTACTTAAAATAGAGCAATATTGTAGCTAGCTTTACTACCGACATTTTCTTGTCGCTTTTTGGTAAATATTCCCATCGATCCTCCAATCTGTAGGCGTAGTTTAACAATCTTTTATTGGCGGCTCAAACCAAGAAGGTCGTCATGTTTGTTTCATAATGACGTTTATATGTTGTTCTTTTCTTTAAATAGCCACACTTTCTTTACACATCAGTGCAAAGCCCTCAGCCCCCTGGATGACAAAGTGGTCATCATCGAACCACGATGGACGAACTATAGACACATCAAATATGTTGGCTAATTATCAAGCTCCACAAAAATGTTAAGATCCGTCTTCTTTTTCTGATAGATTCTCATTTCATAAACACAATAATGTTAAATGTCATGGTATCAATCAATTAAAGAAAAATTGATGGCCCTAACATAAGTAAAGATACATAAGTCAACCTTTTTCTTTTTTTTTTTGAGGGGGGGGGGGCTACTCTTCGAGCCAACATTTCGGCGGGCCGGATGTAACCATGTCACGGGCCGGATCTGGCCCGCGGGCCGTATTTTGGGCATCACTGCTTTTGAATATTGCCAGACTAGGGCCAAAACTAAAATCAGAACCACCCTCGGGAGAGATATGCTATTCGCGGAAGATATAGCGGTAGTGTGGCACGTTCACAAGAGAAGCTCCAGTCACTAATGTCCCGCTTCTCTCAGGCCTGCAAAGAGTATGACCCAACCATTAACCATTACCTTCTACAGCACCACCCTCCATCCTCATTAGCGATAACAAGCTAGATGCCGTTAATAAATTCTGCTATCTGGGATCTACAATTCAAGATGACCTGTCTCTAGAAGAGGAAATAAAAAAAAAAACGCATAGGGAAGGCCGCATCCACCTTTTCTAGAATCAGACCAAGAGTTTGTGAAAACTATAAGCTCACTACAGTGACCGCAATGAAGGTCTACAAGACTAGGGTTCGTATCACGTTACTGTATGGCAGTGAATCGTGCACAACCTACTCAACTAGCTCAAGGCAGGAGAGACAATTAAACTCATTCCACTTTCGCTGCCGCCGAAGGATTCGAAAACCACGTGGTAAGAGAAAGTGTGCAACACTGAGCTCTGGCGCGAACGGGTCTTCCCAGCATCTTCGAAATCCTCGGACAACGCCTGCGCTAGTTTGGTCATGTTCATCAGATGGATGACAATCGCATCCCGAAAATCATTCTTTACGGGGCACTCACGTGTGTTTCAAGAAAAACTGGTCGCCCCTCCCCCCCCCCCCCCCCCCGAAATCGCCGTTACGTTGATATAATCAAACGGGACTTCAAAGCAGTGAATATTGATACTGACCACTGGGAAGACATAGTGTCATAGTACATAGCCTTAGACCACACTACGTGGAGAGACATGGTGACCAAGAAAGCTATGGACAACGAAAAAGCATGGTCCTCACCCCTGGAAGAAAAGCGTGCCAAAAAAAGGCTGGCTTCTCGACCACCAAAGCGAAAGCCACCTTGACCTGCGATATATTTGGACGTGTCTCTCTAAAATGGTCACATGAAAAGTGTTCTACGAGATGAACCATAGTCGTTACGATTTAAAGACTTACTTACAATATATATATATATATATATATCTTCTTGCTGCAATAGCTAGAGTTCAGACTTTTGTTCAAATAGATTTTCATTACTGTAAAGATAGTTTGTATTAAATCTTCGACTAGACTAATCTACATCTAAAATAAACATTCAACAAAAACTTACAATAGATCTAGATCTACTTATAGCAGGAAGGAGTGGCTTTTTTGAATTGGTTTTATTCGACATTCTGGTCACAATGGAAATGTTTCTGACGGTCAAACGGATGTAGAACTAGATCTAACTAGATTACAAATCTTATTTTATTCTCCAATTGCGTATATCACAAATCTAGGTCGTTTTCATAGTCGTTATCACGTGTGTGTCTTTTTCAAAGGGCCAAGAAGGAATATCATGTTCAGATTTCTATGCACCAAAAGTCTAGTTCAGAAACGTTCTAAAGACTGATGCTGAAAGATAGGAAATCCCCGAAATAAAGAGCATTTCTGTTGGTGCCATATTAATAATAATTCATGGGCTTGTCATCGAGTCAGAAGATTAGTGAGGAATTTGCAATATTTCCCGTGGATACGCAGCCCCAGCTTTGACCTACATACATACCTACATACCCATTGTGTATGTTATGGATTTAACTAATAAGATAAAACTATATATAGATCTATATAATAAGTCTTGTCTTCGAGTCCGAAGATTAGTGAGGAATTTGCAATATTTCCCGTGGATACGCAGCCCCAGCTATGACCTACATATTTTTCCTCATCCAGGGCAAGCATAACCATTGTCCGCCAGAGGTCGAGTTTCTGTCCTCGGCAGCGGATTTTCTTTTGGTCTCATATGTGTATACCGCTGCTTTTGTAATTGACCTCCAACTGTCTCGTTATAAAGCCGCATGCAACCATGTGCTCTATTCTATGTCTGCTAAGGCAAGTTGGCGGCTAAGCTGGTCTTTAAAGCGTTTCAGTGGGGCATCTCTGTTACCTCGACCACCTTTCAGCTCACCAAAAAGGACTGCTTTTGGCATACTTTCGTCCCCCATACGGGATACGTGCCCTGCCCAGCGTAACTGTCGGACTATTGCCTCAGGACTAGTACCTTGGCTTGTCCAAACAAGCCCCTGTCTTTCCTTTTCGGACAGTTCTACGCAAAACAAGATGCGATTCTACTGCTGGTCTCCAGCGCACACTGCATCGGCTCCCTATGAATACAAGAATCGATTACAAGATGGCTACAATTGTCATCAGGGTATACACAACAAAGAAGTGTCATAGTACGTACCTTAGTGAACTAATCATTCCACAAATCTCGCATAAAGCTATGCACTCCATTGATTCAACACTGTGTCGCGTTTTTCCTTCACAGGTTTACAGGCTTTTTCAGTGCATGGGCCAAAGATTTGGAACTCACTCCCTATTGAGCTCTGACAAACCACTTTACTACCTTCAAGAACATAAAGCCTAATTTGTTAGAAATTTAGATTTGCTAACAGTTAGCTTTATCTAAGCTTTACCCAATTTTGGATAAACTAATATAGATATTGATATCCAAAGGAATGCTCCAAGAATTCTGTTTCTTTTAATATTTCTAAAACATATGATTGAAACTCTAGAACAGGGATTCTCAAGCTGTGGGTAGCGACCCCCTTGTAGGTCGAATGACGATTTCCCAGGGGTCGGCTAAGGCCGTCGGACTGTCCCAAAACTATTGTGACAATGCATTCAACTACTGCTCCGCCATGCTTTTCAAATGGTCACATAAATATGAAAGTGAATATGTAAAATTTTAAAAATGCTAATCAAAGATAAAATTCCATTTATTTGCATTTAGATATGAGAAATATATGTTACAAAAATATAATTAAATGTTCTTTCGTGATTAAACACTGAATATCAGATATTTACATTGTAATTACGATTAATTAGGTTTGTGAACGAAAATAATTTTACGCGAGAGGGGAGTCGGCGCATAGTGGAGAATAGTAAAAAAGGTGTCGCGAGCTTAAAAGGTTGAGAACCGATGCTCTAGAATAGTCTAGAAGGATTTATTTCTAGCTTCACCATAAACGGGTTGCCCATTATCCATCTCTCAGTTTACACATGCTATGTATCTCATAGGAGAAAGTGCATATCAGGTACAAGCACTCACGCCCAAACTGAATATTGCGGCTAAAGCAGTTGGCAGTTTGGATAGAATTCTTAATTTCTGCATGTAGGCGTCTATCGTTTGACCTTGCTCTTGTTTGCAAGTAGCTAACCTGCGCCTAGCAAACACCTCATTCTTTGGTTGAATTTAGATGCCATTTAGAGTCTTGATTGCTTCATCAAAAGTCTCTTTATCAAGTATCATTTGATATACAGCAGGAGAGATGTCAAACTTCTCTGCCCGCAATATCCTATCCTTTTCGAAATTCTTACAACTTCACAGTTTTGGATTCGGTGTATTAAATTGTTATGAACATAAAGATAAGAGAGTCGAGAACCATGTCTGTATAGTATGGCTTTAATACACTGACTGACTACACAACACACATTTCATGAACACATTCTTACGGACGAGTTACAAGCACATGTAAACATAAGAACGACAACAGATACAGAATATAATTTTCATAACAAGTACAATAGCAATCTTAATTAGTACAAATAGAAAACTTTATTACATTATCGTAAAATCTTAGGAAATTAGAGAATGAACTGATTGAAGCATGACACTTGAAACTGCGCGACATTAAAAGTTATTTCTACCGTATACATCAACAAAGAGAGCGCGGTGGCTGAGTGGTTAAGCATTTGTTTCCGAACCTGGGATCATGGGTTCGAATCTCGTTGAAGACTGGGATTTTGAATTTCAGGATTTTTAGGGCGCCCCTGACCTGAGTCCACCTAACTCTAATTGGTAGGCCTAGATGACTTTAGTTGGGGAAAGTAAAGGCGGTTTGTAAATTTTTTTACATGTTTTGGATGTTCCTTCAGAGCTGAAGATAGTTTACTTCCTAGTCCAAACCTCCCGCAGGACGACGGGGGATGGGAGTGGGCAGGCTTTGAACCCGGGACCATCGATAAGTCCGAACGACAGTCCAGCACGCAAACCGCACTACGTAACAAACATATTCTTCGTGACGTCAGCCTGTGACGTGGCAACTAGCTACTGGTCTAAACTGCCCACAGGTTGCATCGTCGCAGGTCAGCGTGCAGGCATAGGGTGGTAAGCTCAGTCATAGTTTGTTCTGGCATATATGCACCAGCTGATGCCCACGGATTTTATTTCTTCTAAGACGGTTTGACGTGGACAAAGTGGGAACTTTCCCTTTGTGTAGAATTTTGTTTTCAGAAATCTATACATTTTACTTTGGTATGAAACACTCTGAAAGATTTTAGTAAAAAAACAACAACTGTATTTTCCTATGACAATTTATCATCTTGAAATAGTTTTAAATGTTAATGATTGAACCCGGGTTCTCTAACCCTAACCCTTCCTGTTAGATGTCATGTGACTACATTAAATTGTAAACCTTGTTGCTCAGTTATTGTGAAATTACCCTCTTGTACTAATAGTATCGATTCTGCATTTCTGATACCCGCCACATGTTGCAATCCGACATTATACACAATACCTACTGTATATTTGGTCAATTGGCCATAGAATTACAGCTATAGACACCTCCGTCAACAATCAATAGTCTAGGACAAGGATTCTCACATTGTGTCCCAGTGTATGGATACACAAGCGTCTTTCTGAGTTCGCCGCTTTGTTTTGGTTTAAGGCAAACAAAAACGATGAGGACCCATTAAGTCATCTCCTGAGGCATCAGAGAATTAGAATTGATAAAGGGCGCTCTGCTTATAGTCTAACAATCTCCCTAAGTATCAGAGAATTAGAATTGAAAGAAGCTCCTCCGCTTATATTCTATCACTCTAATGCAAGACATGGTCACTCCACTTGGAAATTAGGTTGTAAGACGAACAGCATGGCCGCCTGGTCGAGTGGTGTGCGCTCTTGGCTATCTTTAGGTGACCTCCATGGACCCTCGTTCGAATCGTTTCTTGTGGGAGGTTTGGGCTTGGATGTAATTATCTTCAAAATCTGAAGGAACATCCGAAACATATAAACGAAAAAACAAACATACAAAGGGCCGGATTTAAGTATGTGGAGGCCCCGGGGTCAGAATTTTTGTGGAGGCCCCCACAATTTTTCAAAAGCTTAAATAAAAATACACTTATTAGTTAAATTCTAATATCTAAAAGCATGTCATATTATAAAAGAAGGAGTACAATTGTGATGCGTAAATTTAATTATTTAATATGCATATTTTAGTATAAAAATATGTAAATTTTTAGGGTTCACGCAATGTAGTAAATCCGGAGTATATAACGAGAATACAAGCACGCGATAAGCGGCCAATTTATAACTATGACAGTGTTGCCAACTGTAAGATTTAAACTATCTTAGGAAAAAAATATTGAATAAAAACGCGTGAAGTTCTGACCATTTGAAATATGGATTTTTTTTCTCTTTTACTGTTTCCCCTTTCTTGTTGAGTCCACTGGGCAGTAGCCCCGCCTGCCCTCACTTAAATCCGACCCTGGTGTTTAGACTACTATTGCTCTACATATATTCCATCCCTCTCGTGGGATGGCGACAGTTTGAGATACGTTGTGGCTACGAGTCAGTTTGCTTCAAAGTAGATTTACGATATTGACTACAAATAGAAAGAATAAGAGAAGCAAAAAAAGCCAACGTTGCGCAACACATCAAGATCTAGATCTATAGTTGAAACTTTCTATTGGAAATCTGATTCCTATCGTCTGCTACCAGTAGCTAGTTAATCCAAACATTCGCGCCACCTACGGGCCACTTTTTAAACTTTTGTCAGAAAGGATTGGCTCTAATTAACAAGCAAAATACAAAAAACACTTTTAAAAAACAAAGCTCATATTCTCTCATTGGCCTCCTTCAGTCGTAGAACGACTATGGTTCATCTCGCACACTTCCTCATGTGGCTGTGGAGCCCTATTTTTGGAGAGACATTCCCGTCCACAAATATCGCAGGTTAATGTGGCTTTCACTTTTGTTGCCATTTTCCGTTTGGCACGCTTTTCTTCAAGATAAAATACCTTTTGAAAAACAAAGCCAATATTAATGTGTAACAATTACCTTGGATCAGTCATGTAATTAAAATTGTAATAGATCTAGGCTAACAATAATGAATCTGAATAGAAATATTTTTTCTGATTGTTTTTGTTAAGCGCAATTTCATGCTTTTAGCGTTCTCAATACGCTATGATCCTATCACTTGTCTGGACCAGTAGGGAAAAGGAAAGAAGGAAGAAGGGGTTTCTGGGAGATCGCTTTTTAAATTTATTTAAAAACAAAAAGGGAGCGACCTGAATTCAAATTTTATGGGCTACAGCGAGCTCTGCTACTGAAGAACAAGAAAGATTGTATATGTATCTATTATTTCTATTTCATGTTTGTATTCACTAAGCCTCAGACGTCATCCTGATATAAAGGGGAATAATACAGCTTATACCACCACCTCAATCAAGTACTATTTCTTTCCCTTGTCTTAGATACCAAACAAAGTAATTTGTTAAAAAAATAGTTAATTAACTGATTGGTTAAATTTTTAAAAATTAATTCTTGGGTGGTCAGGTAAAAAAAAATTATTGACGAATATTTATTTACATGTATTTATTGACGTGTATTTATTGACGTGTATTTATTGACGTGTATTTATTCACGTGTATTTATTGACGTGTATTTATTGACGTGTATTTATTTACATGTATTTATTTACGTGTATTTATTGACGTGTATTTATTGACGTGTATTTATTTACGTGTATTTATTTACGTGTATTTATTGACGTGTATTTATTGACGTGTATTTATTGACGTGTATTTATTGACGTGTATTTATTGACGTGTATTTATTGACGTGTATGTATTTTTCAAGAAAAAGGTAGTAAGACAAAATAAAACAAAAATAATTCTTCTATAGATTAAAAACACCACACGCGGTCGTCTGTTGCGACAACTGTCACGAGTTATGTGTCCTGAGGTTGGGAAGTCCCGGTAGATAGTTCAATTGTGTTGTCATCAATACCCTTACCTCTAAACTCTCAAGCAATGATACTCAAGCTGTTATGACCCGGGGACCCCTTTATGTAATCAAAGCTTGCTCACGGACCTCTAAGTTAAAAAAAAGCTACAGAGATCTATAAGTATATAAATTACAAATGTAAAAAAAAAATTGTTGAAAGAGTGTTTATAAAAATTATTACTTTTGTGAAAAATACAAATTTTCAAAAATTAATAATAACTTGGATAAGTTTGATAATGGCAACACTGTTGCAGACTCCTTGGCCCACCAGGGAGGGCAAATTCCACTCACTGAACAGGCTGTAAGTTTTTATCAAGCTCTGGCTATAGTTTAAAAAACAGAAATGGAAAAGTGGTTTGAGTGCTGGGACAATTCCCAAAGGGACCTGACCGCACTTCCCCGTGGTGGAGGCTGTCCAGGCCTGAGCAAGCTATTATAGCACAGTGCAGGACAGGCCATTGTCCTGTTGGCTCATATTTCTCACGGCTATGGCCAAATTTCGATTCACGGTGCCCCCGCTGCGGGGAAGAAGAGGAAACCGTGCCTCATGTTCTGTTTGACTGCCCCAGACTTGCTGATCTCCGTCTCGACAGGTCTGGGAAACCCAAAATTCTCGACCTGTATGGCGACATTTATGCACTACGCAAGACAGCAGGGTTTCTGTCCAGGGCTTTTGCAAGAGAGGATTTGAGCCTCTCAAGCCCTCACTCAAATGAAGTTTGATGATGATGATGATGTTTTATGAGTGCATTTATGTCTGATTCTAGTCGTTTCTTTTATCTTTTAATTATAATGTCTTTCGTAATGGCATGGAGTCCCCGTTCTACAGTGCATGTATAGGATACTTGTTTGCAGTTTTTTAAATATAACCCACAATGCAGGATATAAAATTGGTGTCTTATATTTTTGTAACCAGTATTTGTGCTCTCCTTGTTTGCACATTGGTTTATGTTCTTCATTTGTGAATGTCTATTCGCTGCTCTTGTAATGGCATGAATTCATCTGTGTTTGAGATATGACGTTGTCCGCAAAGAGCTCAACACTCAATCAGGAATATCGAAGTAAAGAATGTCTTTGGTTGAGGTCGTCATAGAATTATGTGTAACATATTAAACATTAGACAAGAGCGAGTTGATTATTATTAAAATTATCCGATTGGATAAGCTGGCTTTTAGCGAATAAGTTATTTTAATTGTATGTAATTTTCTTCTTTCTGCGGACCCATTAGTATGTCTCGTGGACCCCTGGGTTGTTCACAGACCACAAATTGAGAACCACTGCCCTAGAACAGCATTTCTTAAACTGTGAAGGGTACACCCACAACTCCTAGAACAGCATTTCTTAAACTATGAAGGGTACACCCACAACTCCTAGAACAGCATTTCTTAAACTGTGAAGGGTACACCCACAACTCCTAGAACAGCATTTCTTAAACTGTGAAGGGTACACCCACAACTCCTAGAACAGCATTTCTTAAACTGTGAAGGGTACACCCACAACTCCTAGAACAGCATTTCTTAAACTGTGAAGGGTACACCCACAACTCCTAGAACAGCATTTCTTAAACTGTGAAGGGTACACCCACAACTCCTAGAACAGCATTTCTTAAACTGTGAAGGGTACACCCACAACTCCTAGAACAGCATTTCTTAAACTGTGAAGGGTACACCCACAACTCCTAGAACAGCATTTCTTAAACTGTGAAGGGTACACCCACAACTCCTAGAACAGCATTTCTTAAACTGTGAAGGGTACACCCACAACTCCTAGAACAGCATTTCTTAAACTGTGAAGGGTACACCCACAACTCCTAGAACAGCATTTCTTAAACTGTGAAGGGTACACCCCCAACTCCTAGAACAGCATTTCTTAAACTGTGAAGAGTACACCCACAACTCCTAGAACAGCATTTCTTAAACTGTGAAGGGTACACCCACAACTCCTAGAACAGCATTTCTTAAACTGTGAAGGGTACACCCCCAACTCCTAGAACAGCATTTCTTAAACTGTGAAGGGTACACCCAAAACTCCTAGAACAGCATTTCTTAAACTGTGAAGGGTACACCCACAACTCCTAGAACAGCATTTCTTAAACTGTGAAGGGTACACCCACAACTCCTAGAACAGCATTTCTTAAACTGTGAAGGGTACACCCCCAACTCCTAGAACAGCATTTCTTAAACTGTGAAGGGTACACCCACAACTCCTAGAACAGCATTTCTTAAACTGTGAAGGGTACACCCACAACTCCTAGAACAGCATTTCTTAAACTGTGAAGGGTACACCCCCAACTCCTAGAACAGCATTTCTTAAACTGTGAAGGGTACACCCACAACTCCTAGAACAGCATTTCTTAAACTGTGAAGGGTACACCCACAACTCCTAGAACAGCATTTCTTAAACTGTGAAGGGTACACCCACAACTCCTAGAACAGCATTTCTTAAACTGTGAAGGGTACACCCACAACTCCTAGAAGAGCTCGACGTCCTGAAAAAAATATTGTTAGCGTCTTGTCTTTTTCTAATAGGTACATTTACCTTTTAAAACGTACACTATCTTTACAACAGGTGTCTATAAATTATCGACTCAACACGTGATTTTTTTCGACTTTGTGTTAGAATTGTCGAAATTCACTCGACTGTGTAGTCTATTTTAGACGATTTTTGTTTGACAAATATTTAAAGTTAAAGTCCCTGGCAAGACGTCTTACTTAACACACCACGTCCATTCCAGACGTACGGGCGCTGTATGTACCTCGGATGTCCATCTGCTAGGTACTGCTCCTTCAATCATTGGCAAAAAAACAAACCCCATTTGGGCAGCTGTTTGAGACAAACATCTATAAAAAAGCTAACAAGATCCTCGAAATAAAGAATCACCTTTTGTGTCAGGATTTTGTGATTTTACCATCACAAAAGAGATACAAGACACCGATAGCAAAGACAAACAGACACAAACACTCTTTTGTTCCCCTGGCAATCAAATCATTAAATAAGAACAATCTGGTATAAACTTTGTCACATGTAAATTATGAGTGAGTCTGGTGTGAATGTACACTTTGGTTTCTTATAGTTATAATGTTTTTTGTTTGGTGTAATGCACAAATTGTAAGACAAATTTCCTTACGGATAATAAAGATTATTATTATTATTCTTAATTAGACTTGATTTGACCTTCGACTTTTCCACTTTTACTGAAGCCTTGAGCCTTCTGCACACGATAATTATGAATCGCCATATGCGACCACGCCGTCCGGGAAACACGTTTAGAAATTTGTATGGCCGCCGGAGGGGGGGGGGGGGGGAGGGGGTTGATGGCTGAATGGTAGAGCACTTGACTTCCGAAACGAGGATTCGAATCTCAGTGATGACTTGGATTATTCATTTCGGGATTCGTACGTCGCTCCTTAGTTCACCCAACTTTATTGGCACCTCACATTAGCTGGGAAAGTAAAGTCGGATGGTCGTTGTGCTGGCCACATGACAACCTCGTTAACCGTCGGCCAAAGAAACAAATGACCTTTATATATATTGACCATTAATTTTATAAGAGAATTAAAGCCTGGAACTCTAGACAGGGGCCTGAGAGTCTTGTCTCCCAAATGCAACAGGGTCAATTTCATACGTATCACGAGATCACACCTAGGCTTTTCTTTCACACTACGTTGCTTATCAAAAGACGGACCCAAAGGGGCAGCCTACACATTTCAATACCGAGTTTTAACACAAACTCACTTTTCACTTTCTTGATTTGTTAATATCGCGTTTTCCAGACATCGCCCATTCTCTGATGACTGTCTCTCTCTCTCTATCACTCGCTTTGTCTCTCTCACACGCACATACACACATTCCTCACTGACACAACTTATACCTACTTACTCATCTCCCTACTCTTAACTCTTTTCCCCCCCTCCCCCTTCCACACACACTTTTGATTTCATCCTCCCTCTTCACACATTCCTAGAATCGATGGTCAATTTAATTACCAGCTGACGTCAATATCCCACGTCATTTCAAACTGAAATGTTGGTTACAATGTGACCTGTATTAGCCAATACAAACACTCACTGTCTTGACACGCAACCTGGACAAAACAAAACAAACGCACAAACACATTAAAGTAGGTTTGTGATGTGTGATGTCCTTATCAAACATACATAGGACAGACTCACACTAGTGCAAGAACTGTAGCAAAGTTTGAGTCTTCAGAATAGGGTCTGTTTAGATTACTGCAGCTTCCCCCCCCCCCCCCCCCCCCCGATTCAAGGAGAACCAATCAATACCAGTGAGTCACTGTTAGGGACATATACCAACTGACTTTCTCTCCAGGAAAAAGAGCCTTATATGAGAATATGAAATAAAGGTGTCTAGCCTAACATCTTTGGTTCGAATCTGTCCTACCTGTATTTGTTTAGGGCTGGAGGGACGGGAGTACTCTCAGTTTATCGCTGGCGTTTAGATCGCCCTCTAGACGTAACGGCCTACTAGTTATCACCAAGGAGGCGCTGCGGTTGAGCGGTAAAGCGCTTATCTTCTTAACCGGAGGGTCCCGGGTTCGAATCCTGGTGAAGACTGGGATTTTTAATTTCGGGATCTTCGAGCGCATCTGAGTCCCCCCAGCTCTAATGTGTACCTGACATTAGTCGGTGAAAAGGAAAGGCTGGTCGTTGTTCTGGCCACATGACACCCTCGCCAACAGTGGGCCACAGAAATAGATGACCTTTACATCATCTGCCCTATGGATCGCAAGGTCTGAAAGGGGAACTTTACTTTATAATTAGTTATCACCAAACACTTTTTTATAACAATTTTTTTTAGATAATTGTTCTTGTCAGAAGTTAAAAAAAAAATTCCCAATTGTGTACATTTCGTTGAGTACTTTCAATGTTACTGGGAGTAGGCGTATCCAAGATAGATACACTGATGCCCAGAGTGAAAGGAAGGACTATATTAGCAAAGGTATATACCAGGCTCTATTTCTGTAGTATTAAAAAAATTGGATACAAAAAAAACAAAAACAATCTCTCCAGAACAATATAGAGCTTAATAACCAGCTGACGAAATACAAACATAATTATAATATACACTCAAGGAGTGTGTCAGGAAGTCTATATAAGGATAAGGGGGGGGGGGCTGTGATGAGGAGGGGATTAGCGTTTTATATAGGAGACTGGGAGGGAGATTCAACAGGTGTGTAGGTTAATGCAACCAGCTGTTGCAGCGTACAGCCTCTGTCTCCGTGCTAAGTCCTGTTGAGTGTGTATGTGTTGGTTGGTTGTTTTTTTTCCCTCTTATCCTCATTCATTTTTTGTTCAATCTAGATCTATATTGTTGTCGAGATAGTCAACCGTGTTATGGAGCAGGCCCATCTCGTTGGTGTGTGTCCCAGCTAGACTTTCTTTTATGTGTCTGAGAACACATCGCCGTGTCACGTGACCGAGCTGTCTTATTAGGCTAAGCCAAGCACTCTCATTACAATAATACAGCCTACAATTGCCAACTGTTTGTTTATAGTGTCTCGTCGCGTCTACTCCTAGCCCTCTGATTTTGAGCGCACACAAGGAGTATACTTCTATAGAGATCGACATCTATATCACGTATTGATCCTGATCCCGCAGTGGCGAGATAATCCACTCGTTATAATTCCAAGGGGAGTAATTCTAAAAAGCTGTTGTCAGCAGACAGTGCTCGCGCCCAGTGTTTGACAAAAATACGGAACAATAAATCGGCGCAAATACTTCCTGTTAAGGAAACAAAACGTCCAACTATTAACGCGTGTATACAGGGATTTTTTTTTTCTATACGAGACAGTGTTACCACTAGCAGAAGTTACTAAGGTTCAGTAGCAAAAGTACAGTGTGACACAGAAGGAACATATATTAATAAACCTGTTTTGATTTCTGAATATTTGAAGGTAAGTGGGAGTTTGGTGTTTGTGTTGTTGGCCACTGTATTCAACATGAAATCTAGATCTAATTTAGCATTAACCATTGTCTTTTTTTTTTAAATGAACAAGTGTCTAAATCAGAGGCGTAGTGAGAGGGGGGCACGATGCCCCGGGCGGCACCCTCAGGGGAGTGCAACACGCAGAGAGGCGCCAAAAAAAAATTATTGTAGATATTTTAGTTAGGTAATACATTTTAAGGTCATTTATATTCTATTATTATTTATTAAGTTCTTTTTATTTAAGAGGCCTATATATTCTTTGTTATGTTCAAGGAAAATTTGTGTGTGGGGGGGGGGGGCGCCAATAAAGTTTTTTTGCCCTGGGCGCACATTTACTCACTACGCCTCTGGTCTAAACTGTCATTAGTATAATCATTAATGGCTCATTAAGGGTAGGGTTATGATATTAAGCCTGCATTGTATGAAGGACTGCATTAAGCCTGCATTGTATGAAGGACTGCATTAAGCCTGCATTGTATGAAGGACTGCATTAAGCCTGCATTGTATGAAGGACTGCATTAAGCCTGCATTGTATGAAGGACTGCATTAAGCCTGCATTGTATGAAGGACTGCATTAAGTCTGCATTGTATGAAGGACTGCATTAAGCCTGCATTGTATGAAGGACTGCATTAAGCCTGCATTGTATGAAGGACTGCATTAAGCCTGCATTATATGAAGGACTGCATTAAGCCTGCATTGTATGAAGGACTGCATTTAGTCTGCATTGTATGAAGGACTGCATTAAGCCTGCAATGTATGAAGGACTGCATTAAGTCTGCAATGTATGAAGGACTGCATTAAGCCTGCATTGTATGAAGGACTGCATTAAGCCTGCATTGTATGAAGGACTGCATTAAGCCTGCATTGTATGAAGGACTGCATTAAGCCTGCATTGTATGAAGGACTGCATTAAGCCTAAATCTGCAGAGAAGAGGGATATTATTAAACGAATTTCTTTAAGCAACAATACACTTCAGGGTCACATAGCTGGGATGAGATTTAACGTTAAAAGCTTTTTGTATGATTCTTCGCAAACGACATATACAGTATAGGATCAGCGGCGTCGCAGGCTCTGACAGGGTGTATCGCTGTGTAATGCAAACTGCCCAAAGTTTACTGGTATAGGCGCCAGTTACTCACCTTCGATCATTCTCTGTTAGTGAAAACTGTTCCGCGTACTCAATATTTGAGCCACATGTGAAAGATTTAGAAATACACGAGAACCTGCTCTTTCGAAAACTTTTACAATGATACTTAAGGCCCATCGATTAATTAATTAATTAATTAATATTTAATGTTTAAAGACTACTTCATAGAAAAACAAATTCCTATATGAAACATAATATCCGTAGCAACGGATAATGTACCTTCAAAAAAAATCCAATGTGTTTGGTGATTCCAGTTATACATATTAACTGTTATTTAAATTGGTTTAAATTTGAATTTCATCAATAAAAAGATACATTTTTAACTTAAAATGTAGCTTTAAATTATTTTTTCATTCTTCTACTCACTACAATTAGAAATAAGTTTTAAAAATGAAGTTGGTGAATTTGAAAAATGCAATATAAGTTAAGCAGAAGGGAGAGGGTCTACTGAAAACCAGAAAAGATGGCAAGGGGTCTACGAGATAAAAAAGTTTGGCAATCACTGGTATAGATGGTTTTAACTTATCCTAAGCACCTCGCAAAGATCTGAGGAAAATATGTGCTAACTTTCATTAGCATGGATCAAAAGGTGTTTATTTCTAATAACTACGTCCATACAGACACATAGTTTTTTTTGTTTTTTTAATTATCTACTGGAAGAAAACCCTCTGAAAACTTTCTTAGTTTTAAAACTTGCATGGACTTTAATATTGTTTTGATGTTCAAGAGACATAACTAGTATGGATTCTTAATTATTGTTTCTTGGGGTGATCGATCCTACTCTAGTTTAGGGCGATGCATTATTTATATTCGGGGCGATCATATCTTCGTATTCGAGGCGATCTATTCTTCTTATGAGGTCCACGAATATTTTGACTACGGGCTGATGGTGCTCTAAGGCAGCCTCTGGCTCATTTCTCTGCCCATTCTCGTTTAAGCTTGACATGATTTTATCTCGATTATCATTTCATTTGTCTTTCTACTGTATCTGATTTCTTGGTATATAGTTATCTACAAGTTTGTTTTAAAAGAAGTCTGTTCAAGTTTATATAAAATTTGATATCAAGTATGTGATAGACCTACATCTATGGGCGTAGCCAGGATTTTTTTTCGGGGGGGGGGGGGAAATCACCATTTCCGGTATTGAAAGCCAACAAAGTGCATATTCTGAGGTATGTACAGTGCAATATCCTGCTATTAAAAGTTTTATTTTAAAAATCTAATGTGCTATTCTTACTGACTTAGACCCCCGCGTCGTTTGAAGCATTGGGCGGTAAACTGCTTCCACAAAAATCTGTCACTGGCAACGTATGAAGCCTCTTCCAACCTGCTCTGAGGACCTCCATGAAAGTGTGGCGCCAAGTTATACTAGGATGTCCCTGTTTGCGCTTTCCTAGTAATGGCCTCCATTATGCCTCTTAATATGCGTAATTCATTTTGTCGGAGAACAAGTCCCGCAAACCTCATGCGATGCTCTGTGAAAACCTTACTAAGGGGTCGACTCCCAATTTGGCAAAGGATTTCCCTGATTAAGACCCGATCTCTTAAACTTACTTCTAAAATCCGACATAGCCATCGTTGTTGAGCCACATTTAGTTTTTTTCATTTTCGGCAGTTGACTATTCACTGTACTTTATTAATTGAGCCCATCTACTAGTAGAAATGTGTAACCTCTCTTGGCTACGCTCTTAGAATTATGTGACTGTAGTTTGCTTTAGATTTTATATCGAAAAGAGAAGTTTTATCTTCAAAATCATCTTTCTGGGGGGGGGGTCATATGGAATAGGTATTTTTTATCTTCAAACCCCACTGGAGGGGGTTTAAACTCAAAACCCCCTTTGGCTTCGATCATAGCATTTTGACTAGTTTTCTTTTTTTATATTGAAAAGGTACTTTTTATCTTCAAACACCGCTGAAAAGGGGTTTAAAATAAAGAATCCCTTTGGCTACGCTCATAGAATTTTGAGTGTGTAATTTGCTTTTGTTATATTGAAGAGGTGGTTTTTTAGCTGAAAGCTCCGCTGGAGGGTGTGCTATAAACACAAAAATCCTCTTGGCTAGAATCTGGTGACTGATGTACGGATAGATTTATATATTTTGAAGAGAGGGTTTTATCGTAGATTTCGGAGGGGGTCTTAAAATCAAAATCTTCCTTAGCTATGCTCTTGGAATTTGGGGATTGTCGTTTGCATTATATTTTTTTTTTGGTTTTGTTTTCTAGAAGAGCGTGTTTTGACTGCAAACCCCCCTGGTAGGGGTTTTAAACTCAACCCCCACCCCGGCTACTCCCATTCCTACATCGATTTAGTTGTATTAGATGTCTGTAGCTACAAATCAAAGACTGGGCAACAAAAAAAATGGGCTATTACAGTGGTTCCCAAACTTTTTCCTTAACGGAACACTTTGCACATTCTGAGTATTCAGCGTAACACTTAGCTTATTTTTATAGAGGTTGTTTCACACGGTGGCCTAGTCTAGTTCATTATTCCAGTAGTTCATGGAACTCATATTAATGGCTTGAGGAACACAAAGGTTCCATGGAACACAGTTTGGGAAACACTGGGCTATTACATTTACATTTTTGTTTTTTTAAAGCTCATTCGCTATAGGAAATGATAAATGTGACCGCTCACGTTTTTCTCCTCTCGCCAGCTATGTCTTTGTAATTAGGAAAGATTAATGTTTGGTTTTATTATGTTGAGAATTGTATTTATGGTGATGTAGTGTTGTTGTTTTTTAATTTTAAAAATGTCCATGTCTCATTTGTGTCTCTCTTTCCACCTCTCTCTCTCTCTCACCCTCTCTTGTTTCTTTCTCTCTCTCTCTCTCTCTCTCTTGTTTTTCCCTCTCTTTCTCTCTTTTATCTTTCTCTTTTTTTTATTTCTCCCTCTCGCTCTCTATTTTGTCTTTCTCTTTCTCTCTCTCCCTTTTCTCTTTTTCTCTGTCCATATTTTCAATTTCTATGCCTTTCCCGCTCTCTTGTCTTTCTTTGTCCTATTATTTCTTTCTCTCTCTCTCTCTCTCTCTGTCTTTCTCCTTTGTCTGTCTCTCTGTCACTATTTAGTCTTTCTCTCTCTCTCTCCTCTTTCTCTTTCTATATCTTTTTTGTATCTATCTTACGCCCTCTCTCTTTCACACACACACACACACACACATATTCGAGCACATATCTTTACTCTAGAATTTTTCATTTTAATAATTTACCACACTGTACTATTGTACGTTCACGTAGGATTACGTCATCCTCAGGCGTCTCATCTTACTGGCGTTCTTAGTTTATCCCTTTCAATTCGCACATTATCTCATGTCATGATGTCGAATGTCAGAATGCTGGGGCCCCTAAAGAGGTCAAGGCCCCCAAATCCCTAGCTACTGTGAACTGTTAGGATTTACCTTTCAAAATAAGTGTTATAGTTGTGTGTTTGACTGAATAGTTTCCTAGGCTGAGTCAATGTTTTGGGTTAGAAATAGGCCCCTAGGGCCCCATACGTCTACATTTAGTAATAATTTGACTAGTAGTGTAGTAGGTCATACGTTTTTTTAGAGTCACTTGTTTCACCCCCACATTTCTCTCTATTGATTTCTCTTCGTTTATATAGAATATATTTTATATTATATATTATGTTTAAAACCACTCGCAGGCGTTGCAGCATTTTTAACTAAAAAATAAATTTAAACAATTCCTCAAAAATAAAATAATCCAATTAGGCAACACTTCTGTACTTATTTTATCTTATATGCTACAGACGTTACATCAAAAAAGAAGATAGTTCTTTTAGTTCATGCAACCCATTACATTCTCTAATGGCACTATGAAAGATAGAGCCCTTGTACGAATTTGTTCTAGCTTATGGAATAAGAAATGTGTCTCTATCTTTGTGTCTTTCTGAATATTTCATTGGGTTTTGTTTTCTGTTTGTAAATTATGGTTCAGTATTTTATGTATTAGCTACTTTCCTTTTTATTCTTCTGTTTTGAAGTGTCTCTAGGTTTAGTGATTTTACTAATGGCGTTACTCATGGCGTATATCCCAAGCAAAACAATGGAAACGCGCAGGTCATCTTGAAGTGGCTATAACATTTACTGAAGTATTTTAAAATATAAAATATTCCATGAACTCTATTTAAAACAATATTCACGTCTATTTAATGTACCTAAAATTATATTTTGCTTACTGTCAGCGTTCTGCTTATTAGTGGTGCTGAATTTAAAGATTACAACAATGTGGTCATTTTTATACACATTTTGTCGTGAATTTTTTCCACCGATTCACTGCCAATCAATAACCACATACTGTAACCCAGTTGCATAATTCTTTTCAACGACCATACTCATAGCATTGATATTGCGACAAACAATAAATATATCATGCCATAAAATGCGGGGGTTCTCAAAACAATGCTCTAGGTTGTATCTCAATCTATTCCTGATGTTAAAAAAAGTAGCTCTATCGATAATTGTCGTAAATAATATGGTGTACACCGGGTAGTCACATGTCTTATATTTTATATCTCGCTGTTTATTTTATATCGTTTGGAAGAGGCGGTGTGGAGGCAATAAAGTAGCCCATAAAAAAAAGAGACAGCTGTTGTGTGAGGCAATGTGGTTAATAGGAAGTCTTAATGAATGGTATGGCCAGAAGCTGGTGCGACGTAGGCAGATAATAATAATGGCCAGTTTGATGGATGTCTATAGAGATGTAATTGCAAGTGTGATAAAACGATACAATATGTGTATCGATAGAGGTCTACACTTTTAGCTAGCTGGTGATACTAAGTAAGGAAAGAGCATCGGATTTCATTATTTACTTTTATCAGAATATTTCTTAGCTTCGTAACAAAATTATGTCAAATGTATTGGATCATAAGATAATTTTATTGGACCAAATCAACGGGAATTCTGTTTGACTATAATTGGCCACTTCAGTATAACTAGTATAACAATATGTAGATGCAAATGCGAACAACATTAACACACGAAACACTCAAACATAACCCCAGCGTTTTATGAACTAAGCAAAACCCAATAGCGAGCATTGTTTTTATTTTTTAAAAATTAATTAATTAACGATTGCCATGATGCTCTGCAATTTTGTGTGTGCCTATTTTAAATTTTACATTTAAATGTCAGTCACATAGCTGATTTGGCGAATCCCACTTGGTTCATATTAACAGCTAATTCATTCAAAACTAAAACAATGCCCTTATGGTATAAATAAAGATGAGACTGTTTATATCATTTTAGAAGATAACTGAACTCAAGATAAATAAGTGGTCGACAAAAAAAAAAGCTTATCTTAATAATGAGTTCTATGACATAATGACGAGATTAGCACTTGTTCATGCACATTACTGACATCAAATGATACATACAAGATGACGGAATTAAAATTTGTTAGATGTAGCAAAATTATTTAAAATGATTTTTATCATAGCGGGCATTGATTGACAAATAATTGAGATGGTGTGAAATTTAAACCCTCTAGTTCTATATATAGCATTAGAAGACAAGTTGAAAG
The DNA here is from genome assembly GCF_947242115.1 of Biomphalaria glabrata. NCBI lineage: Eukaryota > Metazoa > Mollusca > Gastropoda > Planorbidae > Biomphalaria > Biomphalaria glabrata. The sequence goes on from NC_074720.1 coordinate 36,507,561, forward strand.
CAAGATTTATATGTATAATATTTGATACCAACAAAATGGTGGAGTGTCGCTCACATGCCATTGTCTTTCATATCTTAATGTCTGACACTATTGGATAATGATAATCTTACTTTCTGTGTTAACATCCATTTAAAAAAAAAAAAAAAAAAGCTATACCGCTATTAGAATGAATCAAATATTCAATTTTTATTTCTTTAACTTAATTCAACACACTATTTTATCTTTTTTTTAGCCAAGGCAATAGAAGGATTGCACGACGAACTATGCAATAATGAAAACAATAAAGCAACAGTAATTGTTACCATACGAGATATTTGAGCAAATGTTTCGAGATCTGAACGTTACTCGTCTACATGATTTTACGAGCCCGCTCCTCTCCACCTTTCATTCCCCCCCCCCATCTCTGTAGAAAGTAGATTTTAAAGCGGGCCCGGAAAGTACAATTGTAATTTCACTTGCTTCAGTGGATATAATCTGGGGCGGCAGAAAATGTCTAACCCTAAGCCCAGACCCTGCATCTATATTTACTCTATCTTCAATTTTTTTTTTTAAACGGCCCAAAACTATTTTAATTAAAAGTTGTCTCCCTAAAAAGCCCCACATTAACATAAATGTTGATGATTCCTTAAAGATGTCCTGTGAAAATATGGCCCTAAGGCGAGTGTATTTATATCGAGAGTGTACGAGGGTTTTCTTTCCCCCTTGAGACAGAAATCTCGACATATATCTTTTCGTATATGTTTGTGTTATTCCACATATAAGGGCGCGTGACCTACTTTGGCAACATCGTAAGATATAAACATCTATAAATAGAGTTGTCATATTGATGTCCCAGGTGAAGATCTAACCTATCGATCTGATCTCCTCAGCAGATGTCTCCTTTGGGGGGGGGGGGGGGGGCAGGTTCAAATGTTTCAAGACTGAGCTCATACCCAACTTTTTAGTACAGAAGCTTTTTTTTTTTTTCTACATTTTTCTATTTTTGTCGTATAAAGATGTTTACAGTCTTTCTTAATATATACTTATGAAATTACTGGCGTTCAATATTTCCCCGCCCTCTCCTCCCCAATGATAGGGCGATGGTCACGTGTTTCCGGGTCAGCTGCCAAAACGCTCTATGGGTTTTAGCGCATGCTGCAATATTGAAATTTTTCCTGTAGGCGTAGTCAAAAAAAAAAAAAGATTCAAACCAGAAGCAAATTTGAAATTGACAAGACCCAAAGCTATTTCATATAAGAGGCCATGTGTAATCAATATAAGACAAGTTGTCTTCAAAATGATTGAAAAATGTCCATGGAACCTTTCTTTTCAAGGGAGATGAAGCCAAAAAAAAAGAAAACAAAGGGGGACCCAATGTATAGCTAGTTTTGTCTGTAAGTAAATCAATGTATGGTGGAACAAGACATTGTATATAAAGTGGAAACATAATTTTTAACATGTTTTGCTTATTATATGAGCTTTAATATGAGCTGAGCCCCCGAAGGCAACAGAAAATAACAATAAAAACATAAAAATACTTTAAAAAAAAAGACAACTTATAGAGCTAATGGAAAAACGTTAGAGCCGTTTTCGAGATCCGTGTCCACTCTGGCTGCATCCATGAATATCTGGAATAGAGGTATTGTAAGAAAAACTGAAAAATTTTTTAAACGCCTATTCCCCCCCCCCCCCCGGGCAGTCCCTCGAGAAAAAAATAATGGGTAAGTGAATGAGTAAATATAGTATATAATATTCTAATAGACTATAATATCCAACAGACTATAGTATTCTAATAGACTATAATATCTAATAGACTATAATATTCTAATAGACTATAATATCTAATAGACTATAATATTATATTGTATATATGTTCGAAATGTAGTCTTTGAAGTAGGTGCTCTTAATGTTCTTGAACTATCCGAACTATTTTCTAGTTTAAATTAATTTTTTTGTATACTTTGAAAAATTATAACGCTCAAACTGGAGCTGGGAAAATCCTCGCACGCATCCTACTAAATCGGCTCATGCAACACCTAGAACATGGTCTACTACCAGAAAGCTACTGCGGCTTTAGAAAAGAGCGTGGAACCATTGACATGATCTTTGCAGCAAGGCAGCTCCAGGAAAAATGCCAAGAACAAAATGCTGACCTCTTCTCAATATATGTCGACTTAACAAAGGCATTCGACACTTTTAGCAGAAAAGGACTCTGGAAGATTATGTCAAAGTATGGATGTCCACAAAATTCATATCCATGGTGAGACTATTTCATGATGACATAAAGGCTCGTGTCCAGGAAATTGGATAACCATCAGAGGCCTTCGAAGTATCAAACAGGGTGAAACAAGGCTGTGTCCTAGCACCTACACTGTTCAGTATCATGTTCTCTGCTATGAGAAAATAACGGGATAAATATAACAAACAGATTTGATGGTGGCCTATTCAACCCGAGGCGGCTCAAAGCAAAAGCATAAATAAAATCAGCAGTAATCAGGGACTTGCTATTTGCTGACGATTGTGCCCTAAATGCCTGCTCTGAAAATGATTTGCAAAGCATCGTCAGTGACTTCTCAAGAGCATGATCAGACTTTGGCCTTACCATTAACACAAAAAAGACTAAGTCTTATATTTGCCTGCTCCAGAGAAAGCCAACTCGGATCCAAGCATCAAGATAAATGGACATGATATAAATGCAGTGGACAGATTCACATATCATGGCAGTCTAAAAATGTCTGGAACAGACGAGGTATCACCCCAAATACAAAGCTAGGGATCTATCGAGCTGTCATCCTCCCTGCATTGCTCTATGCTTCAGAAACGAGGACAGTATACAGAAAGCATGCAAAGAAACTGAACCACTTCCATATGACATGCCTAAGAAAAATACTGAATATCAAATGGCAAGAAAAAATGCCAGATACTGAAGTCCTTCGAAGAGCGGGTCTGCAAAGCATCCACGCAATCCAGATGCAGTCCCAGCTGCGCTGGGCAGGTCACGTCTACAGAATGGAAGAACGCCAATTAAAGGAAGGAAAGCGCTCGCAAGGCGGTCAAAGTAAGCGCTTCAGGGACACCCTCAAAGCTTCTCTGAAGGCGTTCAGCATAGGCCCAGGCACCTGGGAGACAGAGGCACATGACAGAGCATCATGGCGACGCGCTGTGAAAACTGGCGCACAGGTTGCTGAGGAAAAGAGAACAACGCTGGCAGAAGAAAAACGCCAAAGAAAAGCAAGGCAAACGACACTAGCTCCAGCTGGAATAACCTGCCCAGTGTGCGGCCGAACATTCCGGGCTCACATAGGTCTCACCAGCCACATGATGAGGCATAAAACCCCAGTGCAAAGCCCTCAGCCCCCTGGATGACAAAGTGGTCATCATCGAACCACGATGAACGAACTATATCTGGGTATATATGAGTAATTCCTTCCCCAACTGTCATATTTCTTGGAAAATCGTTAGAGCCGTTTTCGAAATCCCCGTCCAGGATTTTACCACCCTCCAAGAAGGTTTTTCCACGAAGGTCCAGTAATGCATAGTATTTAAGTTTTGTCAGGTACATTAATTTTAACTTATTTGACAACACCCCCCCCCCCCCCGTCTGTGTTTTCTCTCTCTCTCTCTCTTTCGTTATTCTAATATCTACACACCACTCTGCGTCCTGTCAATTGAAAGATATGATTAACCACTCCCCCCCCCCCTCCTCTATCACCACAGGGCAGATTTTTTATTCTTTTTTTATTTTTTTCAAACTCAAAACTTTTGATCCAAAGCTCGTTGGCTAGCCTTCACGAAGGGACGAAATCTAGTGCAGGTGACCCAGTTCTGTCACACCTGCTGTCACGCGATTTCTTTTTTTGACACCCCACTTCATTGTGGTCATCTTACATTCTAGACGTCACTAGAAACATAATAGGAAAAGAAAATAAGGCTTTTTTTTTTAAGAAAAGAAAGGCGATTTCCATTTCAAGGTAAGAGCCTGAGATCTTATCGTGACCCAAGATGTGGACAAACGAGTCAAGTTTTGCTTTGCTCCGCCCCCTTGTGTTTGTTTTTTATGGTTGATCAGTTATGTCATATAATTTTATTTTTTGGAATTATTTAAATATTGTTTCCCTTTTTATAAGCGGTTAACTTAAAGAAGTTTGTTGTTGTTTTTTATGGTGGTTGTAGTTGTGGTCGTGGTTTATTTGTAGGCCTGCTGCCAGTGTGTCTGTCACATTTAGGTTTTTAAAAAATTAAAAGCACTATTGAAAATCCGATTTGACTAGTGCCCCATTTTGCCTGTATCATAATTAAATAGATGTATGCTTGTATCTTGCTCGAAATATTGTCGACTACTTTTGGTATTTTGCATTAATAGTCTTTTAAAAAACAAAATGATTATGCATATTATATTCACAATCATTTAAACCATTTTTAAAACAAGATCGAACTGGCTGTTCTTATAATACTACATACTATTAATTACTGCAAAAGACATTCATTCTCTAAAAAAAATATCCTACTAATATTTTTTGTTGTCACTTGTCGATTAAGCCATATAGCAGGCTACTCAATGCACGTGCTTTGAGTAGATTTCGTGAGCAGACTACTTTGAAACAGATGGTGACCATCAACTTTGACCTACCCACGCGTATTCTCACCTGCTAACCTAATTGTGCTCACTTGCGTGCTCACACACGGGGTGTGTGTGACGTTTTCAATTAACCAGATTATTGGAAAACCTTCAGCCTCACTGTAGTCCACCCAGTTGGAAAAAATTAATTCCAAGAAACTTTAAGTGTCACTATATTTTCATGGCACTTATTAGTGTTTATAAAGGTCTCTGAATGCAGTGGATTGTTCCAATGACTTATTGACATTAATGACTAGGACTTAGAACTATTAGGGTATGATAACTAAGTATACAGATTAAAAATGGTATAATAAAAGTCCTAAGAGCAGTCAGTTGTCTTTGTGGTTAACTGCTATAGTGGTAGGATTTTTTTTTTAGTGGCAGTATAATCCGGAGGATTCAATTCCTCGCGGTGCGTCTTCTGTTGCTAAGAAGGATAATACTATCTTTATTATTGCTTTTTGGATAGCGAGTCTATCATGCTGTAGCAAGCTATTAGCGCTCTGGTCCAATCGCTTTTGTTGAAATGTGGTGGGGGGAATGTGTTGAATAGGGCCCCCAGTTAACAGCTTAGTTATAAATGCCTTAGTAAACGATTAAACATTAAATGCTATATTTACTCTCATGTGCATTTTACTAAGCCCTAATACAAATGTATCGACGTTGCTTTAAATTATTATCTCGGTATTCAACTATGTTATTATTTTTGTTGTTTCTATCGTCGAATACTGAGGTACAACTGAATACACCTGAGTTGAATTGTTATAAACAGATTGGACTTTTTTAATGGTGTTACTTTTTTTTTACAAAGCTTGTATCAACTTACACTCTATCTGTCTGTCTGTCTGCCTGTCTGTCTGTCTGTTGGTAAAATGTTTGCACACATTTCTCCCACATCCATACTCGGATTGGCATAGACAAAATACCTATTTTAAAAATTAAACAGTTAGTCAATAATTAACTGGTAATTGATTATGTTTGCTTAAAACCATTAAGGGAAATTAACCTTAATTATTCACAATTACGGCTAAATATTTAGGGTTTGGTCCCCTTGGATAATAGAACACTGTAAATTCTCCCACACCCTTTCTCTGATCAAGTGGAAACTTTGAAATAGTATTTATTTTATCTAACAAAATATGAATCTTTTTTTTTTTAATTTACAAATTCGTCAATTCATTATTTTGTTTGTTACCGAATAAGGAAAATAGCTTCTACATTATTGAGAGAGAATTTTTAAGTGCAGGGTTCTTCCACTTACATAAGCTTTATTTGTTCTTTATTTTATATATTTTTTTTTACACTTTGCTTTTTAATAGTGGACACTCGATAGAAAGGAGGGAGTTAAGGAAGTCGATGTCACAGCTCAATTAAAATTAAGAGTAATTGTCTGATTCAGTGCGATTAGAAGTTGTCGATTTACTAAAAGAACTGTCACGTATCTATTTCCTCGGGGGTACTAATGGACCCAGTGGGCGAACTCAAAACAAATAACATAAAGGGGCTGTAAGGCACTCATCTATAATATAGACATAATGTCTAATAATTTAATATTATTTCAGTATTTTCTCTACCTGCTCCCCAAAAAGTCACATCTTTCACATTTGTATTAGTCTAGCCCAGTGACGCCCAACCTACTGCGACCTGCGGGCCATTTTAATTTCCGACAGTTCTGTCGCGGGCCACATTTCCGAAAATGTACATTAACGAAATGGATTCGACCTGGAACTATTTCATGAGAAACTTGTGATATTTAAGTTTTTTTTTTTTTTATTTCGGGTTGAAAAATGGCTTCAATTCTCTACTTAAACCATGAGCAAAATTGGAGCTCACTTGACCACCGCCATATTGTTTTCATAATGACGTCTATATAGGCTTTGGCGTCATTTTTGACAGCCCCTTTCTATATGAAACGAATATGTTGGCTAGTATCATGTTCCATAAAAGTAAAGGTCCGTTCACTTTTTCTGGTACATTTGACATCGAAGTGTTAAAGGTCATGGTGCTAAACCATCAGAGAAAAATTAAGGGATCTAACATTGGTCAAGCTATATTTTTTAACCTTTTTTTTATACATAAGGGAGATGAGGGCATATTCTACCTCTTTGTGTCGACGTTTCAGCGGGCCTGATGGAACCAGGTCGCGGGCCGGATCTGGTCCGCGGGCCGTATTTTGGGCATCACTGGTCTAGCCCATCGCTCACCTGAAACTAAGCAAACACTGCATTGACTCATTGAAAGAAAGTAACAAGAAAGATTGCAAATGCTAATGAGAACGATAAGAAGTCTTTGTTTATCTGTGTGTAATTATACGCGCCACAACTTCCGGTTGAACACTTCATAAGTTCTGTGGACTACTTTTCATCAAAAATATGACTCACAATTGTAGTTGGCAGCTACTAGATCTCGATCTGGATCAAACATTTGCATTTTTCTTACTTGCACTCTAAAAAAAATACGAAGTTGAAGTCTGCCAGGTGTTGACCTCGGAACGGACCTCTGACTCAAAATAAATAAAATAAAACAATGAACTAGAAAGAGGATAACTCCCGTGGAGCAGCCAAGGATAATATATTCGGAGGTGGGACAGAGCCGGAGCTAGGAGTTGGCGACCAGGGGCGGCCGCCCAATACCTCGCTATTAAAGGCGACCCTATGGTTAAAAAAAAAAATTTTTTTTTTCACTAGCACTTTTTTTTTGGACAATCCTAGTTAGATCTCTACATTTAGGAAGTCTAATACACTGTTTGCACTAGTCCAGTGGTTCTCGAACTGTGGTACGCGCCCCCCTCCCAGTGGCCCACGAGACAACCGAAGGGGTCCTCAAAAAGATTGTTTACAGTTAAAATATTTTTTTTCGCTAAAAGCCAGTTTAGCTGATCGGATCATTGGAATAATAATCCACTCGCCCCTCAATACTGTTTAATTATTACGAACTTTCATTGTCTACCTAGAGACCTAAACCAAAGATGTGAAGACATTCTCCACTTGAGTATTCCCAACTGTTGTTGCGCATTGACGGAGCCCAACCCGGATAATGCCTTCCCAATGCAGGAGCGGATTATTGAAATATCTACAAACGAAGGACTTAAAGCAATGTTTTTTACACGGGTACCACAAAGTCTGGTTAACAAAAAAAAAACAAAATTTCAATTTTATATCCTGCTTTATGTGTCCCTGTACAGAAGCTGTTGACTGCTTTCCCCTCTTCTTATTTTGGAGAACGTGGATTGAATGCAGTGTGAATGTATATTTTGGTTTTCTGTGGTTATAATGTTTTGTTTGGTAATATGCACAAATTGTAAGACAGATTTCCTGATAGATAGTAAAGATTATTATTACTATTATTATATACTAAGCATTTATGTAGATTTTTCTAATAGAGGTCCATGGATAAGTTTTGACTACAAAAAGGGGTACAAGGGTCAAAAAAAGTTTGAGAACCCCTGAACTAGGTGGGCTGTTATAATACTAGCTTAAGGCATTCACATAGAACACAGTAGAGAATGGTAGGTAACAGACTAAGGTAGTGATGCCTGACCTACGGACCGCGGGTCATGTCTGACCTGTGCTATCCGTTCCGTTGAAACTTTTTTTCTCCCTGTGTACTGGGGGATTCAAAACGTTTGCACCAAATTCATCACGTTTTTATTTAGTTCGCAAGCATTGTAATGAACTGAATTAGTGCTCTTTCGATATGGAGTGAATGTCAACTCGCCAATTTCAATCTGACTTTGTGGACAGGGACATCCTGAAGCAGGTTTAGGAGGGAATTTTCGGCTTGTTGTTGTGGTCACATTGAGCACTTGTAAAGCATGAAATAAAACCTTGAAGTTATATACAATTTTTTTAATCATAGTTTTCAAATATAGAGCAATGGTTTTAGCGCATTTTTTTAAAATCACACTGTATAATGGTGGCCTGCTAACTATTGTGAAAAAAACGCAATAAAATCTATGGCCATATTACAAGATCTTCAGGGCATGCAAAGACCTTCCTTCAGGAAACAGCACCAGGAAAAAGAAGAAGAGGCAGACAGAGAAAGCGATGGGAAGACAACATAAAAGAATGGACTGGTCTGGCATTGAAAGAGGTTCTAACTAAGGCAAAAGACAGAGAGGAATGGAGAAAGACGATCGACGTGTCATGCATTGTGCCCCAACAGTCCAATAGACTAAAAGATAGGTAAAGGTAAGGTGAAAAAGTTATAATGAAGCCCTAAAACTGTAAAAGCATAAGACATTATATGGCTAAGTGGATTGAACCGCATGGATACCTATCAATAGAGTCGAGTTGTATCTCAATGAAAACGAAAGATTCCCAGCAAACGACAACTTCATCTACCTGAAAATCTAGGTCAAATCTCGGTCGTCGTGATCCTGAAAATGTCCTCGTATAACTTGGCGCCACACTTTCACGGAGGACCTCAGAACAGTGGACACCAGGTAGGAGGAGGCTTCAGACATTGCCAGTGACATATCTTTGTGGGGACAGCTTGCCGCCCAATGCGCCGAAATGCGTGGAAGGACCGTAGTCTAAGTAATTAAGAAAATAAGGGTGAATGTGGACTTGCCAAGAAAATAAAGGGCAGCTTACATTGTCCTTAAGTCCTCCCCCCACCAAAAAAAAAATTATACATGGGCCTTAAAACTAAACCCCCCACCTTTACAGAAAAAGTTCTTTACGCCCATAATCATCATATAGGTTAATCTTAACTTTTTAATTCTGAACTATTTTAGCTCTACAGTAAAATGTGCTAGCTCCATCTCTCTACAGTCTACACGACTCACTCTGACGACCCATTTCTTCCTCAGCGTGTGACCACCCACGGCATGTCGCACGTACAAGTCCTGTGCTATCAGAACTGATTTATTACACGGCTTGAGTGTCGTAACGAAAACACGTATTAAAAACTTCTAAGGTAAACATAGAAACTTATTCTATGGGCGTGGCCTTTTTTGTATCCAGCCAATCGATGAAAGTATAAGTGTGACTCATTACTGAGGTATTTTTTGTTCTCTCTGTATCCGTCAGACAGTTTTGATGATGATATCAACAATATGAAACATTGGCCAGGGAGAAAAAGTGAATACAATCTGCACTGGGGGAGGGGCGTGGGGGGTAGAGGTTCAATGACGTTGATGTCTAGTTCATAGCAAGTCTAAGACCCCCCCCTCTCCTCATCGTAACATACAGATACTTTATTGAAAGTAGGATGCTGGCTAGGGAAAGGGGAGGCTTTGGCGATCTCATCAATGACCGGCACGAGACAGCGACGCACGTGTACGGCCGGCGTACTGGATCGTTGTACTTGAAGCATGTGGGTTTGTGCACCAGAAGGTTTTGGGATTACCTATATACGCCGAAAACATGCGAGACATTGGGACGGTATGCTCTGCAAACATGCAATTTTGATGGCTGCTCTTCTCATACGAATAACAGAACGCTAGTCTGCTAGCAGTCTAGCATATCCTTTCACTGTTCTGATTAATTAAATCTTATTGCCAACTAAGAGTTTTGTTAGCTAAACTGTTAGCCTATTGTTAGCTACACTGTTAGCCCATGTCTGACTTCTGTTAGACGTTTCCGCTAAGCAGCCATATTTGAGGCTATATTCATCTCAAGGAACATCGATGGCTGACCACCCAGAACTCTTGAATCTCTATAAGAGATACTCATACATCGAGGCTAATCTAAAAAAAAACAACATGTTTTTTTGTTGTTGTCTCCAGTATACATAATACGGAAGTGTTGATAAACAAAGTATTGTAATCAACCCTATAATAATTAGTGAGCACTATTCATCGGACTAAAATCAATTTTCTAAGCTTTTTACTCTTGTCACACAAAGTAATTGTTATTTTTTAGTTGGCAAGAGTGGGGCGCGGTGGGTGGCTGAGCTGTGGAGCGCTTGGCTTCTGAACATGGGGTCCCGGATTTGAATCATGGTGAAGACTGGTATTTTTAATTTCGGGATATTTGAAATTATGAGTGATGTAAAGGTCATCTGCTTCTGTTGCCCACGGTTCAGAAGTCAGCGCAACGGCCAACCGCCTTTACTTTTCCCCAACTAATGTCAGGTACACATTAAAGCTGGGTGGACTCAGAGGCGTCCTAAAGATCACAATATTAAAAATCTCAGTCTTCACCAGGATTTGAAACCGGGACCCCCTCTGTTCGGAAGCAAAACTCCTCCTTACTTAAGAGTGACATTGCAATGTTGCTTCCTTGACATTGTTCATTTTACCTATGTATTGCGCAATTTCTTTCACTATAATCTTATGTTTTTCAATTATATCACCACCACATTTCTTCATAGAGCTTTTTGTTCTTTCTTTATCACGTAACGCGTACATTTATTAAGTTTGTTTATCATCATAGTGATTCTAAGTTGTAGAAAAAATGTTTGGTATTTATTTGAAGTGCATTTATATCAAAGCTTGAATGGGTAAGAGGCGATGTGGCTGAGGGGTTAGGCGCTTGGCTTTTCATCCGGAGGTCTCAGGTTCAAATTCTGCTGACTCGGATTTCTAATTTCGGGGTCTTTGGGCGCCTCTGACATTAGTCTGGGAAACGTAAAAGCGGTTTGTCGTTGTGCTGGCCACATGATATTCTAGTTAACCGTGAGCCACAGAAACAGATGACCTTTACATCATCTACCCTATAGATCGCAAGGTCTGAAAGGGGAAATTTTATTTTTACTCTCTATTAATTTGAAAAATATTTCTGTTTGAATTTATACTTTAAATTAGTATCTCCGGCATTACCATATAGTTTGAGTAATCAGATTTTGTTTTGAAGGGAGAACTATACAAAATTGAGACATTTCAAAATGAAGTTACAATCTATGCAATCACTTTGTCTTATCTACACAAGCCCATCGTAACAGCTTTAAGAACGTAAGCAGGATCTTACAAACCCAAGTGAAGACAAAAAGCAGATTACTGTGATTAACCTTTGATGAGAAAAATCACCAATTTTAGGGGAGCCTCTTGCACAGGGCTGATGGGTTGATACAACCAGAAAGAAAACTATAAACAAATAGTATAATGCAAAATTTCAAAATATTGTTGTAACTCTAAGGCAGGAACTCAACGAAAGGCAGGAGGTAACACTAAACTAGGTATTTATTTACAGTACAAACAGACATGGACTTCAGCTATTAAGTCCCAGAATGTCCTATCTTAAGTGACACCAGTCCTTTCCTACCTACATTCCAATACAGACCACCGACACACTTCCCATTGCCGCCCCAGGTCCTCAACACAGTTCATAGATAGCACAAAGGACAATCTCTTGAGTCAAGACAGCTTAGACTTCCATAACTTTAGCCAGATCCACAACAGTCCTTCTTCCTGTCTAAACATGTCTTCTACAACTTGTGTTGAATGGCGCTCTGATGCGCACCATCAGTTTAGCTCGCTAGCGGAGTTACAACACTATAGATCATTTTTTCCCAAACTGTCTTACGCTAGTGTTTCGCGAGGCCTGAATAGGTGTTCCAAGACTTACTTATTTAGACTTAGGCCCTCCCGCGCCGTTTGCTGCATTGGGCGGCAAGTTGTCTCCACAAAGATCTGTCACTGGCTATGTCTGAAGCCTCCTCCCACCTGGTGTCCACTGTTCTGGTATCCTCCATGAAGGTGTGACGCCAAGTTATACGAGGACGTCCCTGTTTGCACTTTCCTCGTATTGGCCTGCATGTCATTGCAACTCTGTCAACTCTGAGAACCTGTCGCCCAAACCTCATGCGATGCTCTGTCACAACCTAAGTGTTCGACTCCCAGTTCGGCATAGGATTTCCTTGTTTGAGACCCGAACTACAGGAATAATTAACTAGTAGGCCAACACGTAAAATTAATCTAAGTAAAAAAAAAATGCAAAGTGTTCCGCTAAATACTCAGAATGTGCAAAGTATTCCATTAAGGAAAAAGGTTTTGGAAACACTGACCTAGATAATTATTGAAGAAATGATTGAAGAAAAGGTCTTTCGGATAACCCATACCAAAATAAGTTTCAAAATTCTTTTTTTTTTTTGCTTTCTTTAATTAGTAAACTTTGCTAGAAATCAATATTGTCTCTACAGGACGAAAATTAGCAATCATTTTAAGACTTTGTTGAACTCTCTAGATAAAAAAAAAAGTGAATGCTCAGAAATTGCAATCTGCGCTATGGTATGTACAGTTGTGAGTGAAACTTTTGGGTTTCCATCTTCCGATTGGTCAAGTGGCCTCATCTTTTTTGGCGTGGGTGCCTCCTAGAGGCTTTATGGTCTTCCTTGCCAGAGACGTGTTTGTTTGTTATGCCCAGTTCATGCGAGCTACAGAACCTGATTGGTCATTGTCCTCCCTCTTACCAAAAGCATGATGATACAAACATTATCGGCTCCTCCTCGAGCATTGATGACTCAATTGAATATAAAAGGCAATTGCTCTTCAGGAAGTATTTAATTACCTCCTCCACAGCTTGGAATAATTTGTCTTTGTCCTCTTCCGGTGCAGTGAGGATTGGAGAGTAGGCACAAAGGATAGTTACTTTATCTTGTGAGGATGCAAGTTTCAAGTGTACTACCATTTCATTGCCTATGGCCCGCGGGCCAGATCCTGCCCGCAAAGTGTTTCCATCCTATGGGGAGCATTGCAATGTAGGGAAAGAAGCCAACGCTATGGGCTTTGTTCTGGCTTCCATTGCAAGTAAAATAATTTCTGAAGAGACACTTGCAAATAAATACAAGAAACTCAATACAAACCTGTTTATTTACAGACTTTTTATCACATAAAAGCTGCGCCGGGTCCTGCATTGTCTCTATCCCACATACATACTCACACACAGCCTTTGATCGATGCCACCCAGACATCTTAACCAGATCTACCAGTGTCAGACAATTTAGATAAAGTCTGTGGAGTTTGTTCCCATGTTTAAATTCTAAACTCATTTTAAAAAATATTTAAAAAAAAAGGGTTGGGGGATAGCAAAGTATTTTAGTAAACATAATTGCAATCTCGTCATTTCAACTCTTTGCCCCGTACTTACACTTACTATATCTTATTTTATTTTGTAACAAGAAATAACGTCTGTTTTTTTATGGGTGTAGTTTGATAACTTCACTCAACATGCGGTAATGTTTTTTTTAAAGTTCAAAGCTTTTTTTTTTTTTTTAAAGTTGAACTAAATCGATCTCTCTGATTTTGTTCATAAAACAAAAACAAAAAAACATTGCAGTAACCTTTCATCGACCAAGCACAAGTAGCTTTGACTTCAAAATCGATTTAGCGTCCTTGAACATGTGCACACCTATATGTGTAATCACAAAGAACTTTTCATTGTCCATTGAAATTTAAAACGGGGGTCTGTAACATGTTCATAAGAAAAAAAAATTCACAACTGAAAATAAAGAGTTTGTGACCTTGACCTCTCACTTTTGGGTATCACGTGATGCTCGTCTGCAATTAAAAAAGAAAGTGTGTTAATGGTGACTTAAAAGAGAGAGGAGGCGGGTACAGAGAGGGGGCGAAAAAGATGGAGAAGAGAGAAAATGAGAGAGAAAGAGAAAAAGGGTGTTAGTACTTTTAGTAGTGACTTTAAAGAGAGAGAAGGGGGAGTGAGAAGGAGGGTGAGAAAGAGTTGTAGAGGAGAGAAAGAGTGAGAAAGAGATCGAGAGGATATAGAGAGAAAGAAGCAAAGAATGAGGGAGAAATACAGGACTCACCTAATTTATTCAGAAAATGTTCTATGTCATTAATTTATATTACAAATAAACGACACAACGGGAGATGACCACTAGTACCCATGAGCTCAATTCCCATGCCCCACGTGCTCATTACGTCACATCCTGTCTAGCGGTGTTCACTTTATAAAATAGCCACTAAGACGCAAAGTAATTACTAAAACATAGCATCACTACTTTTAAAGAATTTTAAGTGTAAGTGAGACTATAAGACAGATTAACATAGTGAACAACAAATAAAAAAGAAAATTAGAATATAGAGCTGGAAGAATGAGGAGGGGGGGGGAGGTAGGGATGATGAAACATTTAATAGCAATACATTTTTATACCTTTTTTTCTCTCTCTCTCTCTCCGAAATCTCTATGATGCAAACCTTCAATGCCAGCTACTCAATACTTCAGAGTTTCAAAACTAGCTTTGTTGTCATTTTTTTTTTAGGAAGATAGTTGTTTTTTTGTTGTTGTTTAGTTGGAGAAAAAGTAAAGGCGGTTGGTCGTTGTGCTGGCCACCTGACACTCTTGTCAACCGTAGCACAGAAACAGATGACCTTTGCATGATCTGCCCTACAGACTAGAAGAGGAACTTCACTACTTTACTGTTGTTGTTTGTTTGTTGTTGTTGTTGTTTTACAAAGGTATGAACAAAGGGCAGATTACATAGGGCACTGAGAGTATTTGTGATTTTCACACCAGAAAATATCACAGTAATCTGCCCTTTGTTTATACCTTTGTAAAATTGCAACAGTAAAGTAGTGAAGTTCCCCTTAGAGACCCTGTAGTCTATAGGGAGGATGATGCAAATGTCATTCCTTTTTATTTATAAGCCTCTCTATTTCTATGTGATGTTCATTGAAAATGGGGCGTGGGG
The DNA here is from genome assembly GCF_947242115.1 of Biomphalaria glabrata. Classification (NCBI taxonomy): domain Eukaryota; kingdom Metazoa; phylum Mollusca; class Gastropoda; family Planorbidae; genus Biomphalaria; species Biomphalaria glabrata. The sequence goes on from NC_074720.1 coordinate 36,522,751, forward strand.
CTCCAATAAAGCTTCTTGCCCCTGGTGCACTATTTGCTCACTACACCTCTGCCAAGTCATTTGAGATTTGGGGCCCTTCGTTAGTCCAGACATTATATGTCAGTGCTAAATATCTCTAGGGGGCGCCCTAAGCTTTAGCTTGTGTTGCCTATAGGTAAAGCCGGCCCTGAATACACTCCTTAAACAGAACACTTTCTTCCGTTTATAAGTTAACATTATTTCTTCATGTTTCAGAGGGTGGACAAATGCAGGGCTAACATTCAACCCCACCGTCGGCTTGCCATGAACCATTCAGAGAGTGATAACCAGTTAGGACGCCTGTTCCACGCCTGTGATCTAGATGGGTCCGGGTACATCGACCAGGAGGAGTTGGCTTCCATCTGCAGTGAGCTGTCACTGGAGGATCTGGGCGATGTCTTCAAGCAGCTGGACAAAGATGGAGACGGGAGAATCAGCATTGAGGAGTTCGCTAAAGGATACAGGTGCGACTTCTATTTTTCTGCATGGACGTTTCATGTTAACACGAAAACATTATGAATTTCAGTGTGCATGATATTGATATGTGTGTTAATGTTTTTTTATTGTTATCTAAATTAAAGCCGTTCAAAAAAAGGTATAGGCGTATAGAAATATGTTATCAAAGTATTTGTTATTTAAATAGGGATTTTAAAACGTTACTGTCATGATCTTCTCTCTCGTACTGCCTCCTTCGCCCCTTTATCTCCCGTTCTCTTTTGCCTTGCACGACATCATGTGACCAACAGGGGCGGGCAGGGTGTCAAAATCGACCCTGGCATTTCTATACAATCAGGCTCATAAATTGCAGGTCATAGGATAGGCATTCAATTATAGGCATACCTGTCCTCAAAATCATTATGTTAAGTCTGAGTATTGATATCTGTACACATGCATGCAGTGAGCTCTATATGTTTATTAGAAATATAGGCCTTATGTTGCTTTTAAATTGCTCAGTGTGTAGCCCCTAAAAGGATGAAGCCTACTACTAGTAGCACTGTCTACGGATGTAGGCTATGACATTATATCGGAATATTTGTTAGATTAAATTAGTAATGCTCTGTAGAGAGATGTTTTCATATTATTTTGACTTATAAAATACAGACGTTACTTCAAAATTAGTGGGCCTTTTTTTATACAAGAATATTATAAAACTTTTAACAATTTAATACATCGTGGCATCCATGCGGTCCTTTTGGTGGCCCTACCCGCCCATTTTGGGTACCGGCCCTTTGGGCATTTTCCCGAATGCCCATAAAGCCATTCCGCCCCTGGTGACCAAAAGAAACCAGTCATAGACGTTGCTTCTAAAAAGCAACTTTGTTCAACCAGACATTTATCTGATGACCATGTTTGTTCCTTCTAAGAAGTAACTTTGTTCAACCAGACATTTATCTGATGACCATGTTTGTTCCTTCTAAGAAGCAACTTTACTCAACCAGACATTTATCTGATGACTTTGTTTGTTCCTTCTAAGAAGCAACTTTACTCAACCAGACATTTATCTGATGACCATGTTTGTTCCTTCTAAGAAGCAACTTTACTCAACCAGACATTTATCTGATGACCATGTTTGTTCCTTCTAAGAAACAACTTTGCTCAACCAGACATTTATCTGATGACCATGTTTGTTCCTTCTAAGAAGCAACTTTACTCAACCAGACATTTATCTGATGACCATGTTTGTTCCTTCTAAGAAGCAACTTTACTCAACCAGACATTTATCTGATGACCATGTTTGTTCCTTCTAAGAAGCAACTTTGTTCAACCAGACATTTATCTGATGACCATGTTTGTTCCTTCTAAGAAGTAACTTTGTTCAACCAGACATTTATCTGATGACCATGTTTGTTCCTTCTAAGAAGCAACTTTACTCAACCAGACATTTATCTGATGACCATGTTTGTTCCTTCTAAGAAGCAACTTTGTTCAACCAGACATTTATCTGATGACCATGTTTGTTCCTTCTAAGAAGTAACTTTGTTCAACCAGACATTTATCTGATGACCATGTTTGTTCCTTCTAAGAAGTAACTTTGCTCAACCAGACATTTATCTGATGACCATGTTTGTTCCTTCTAAGAAGTAACTTTGTTCAACCAGACATTTATCTGATGTCCATGTTTGTTCCTTCTAAGAAGTAACTTTGTTCAACCAGACATTTATCTGATGACCATGTTTGTTCCTTCTAAGAAGCAACTTTGTTCAACCAGACATTTATCTGATGACCATGTTTGTTCCTTCTAAGAAGCAACTTTACTCAACCAGACATTTATCTGATGACCATGTTTGTTCCTTCTAAGAAGCAACTTTGTTCAACCAGACATTTATCTGATGACCATGTTTGTTCCTTCTAAGAAGCAACTTTACTCAACCAGACATTTATCTGATGACCATGTTTGTTCCTTCTACATATCCTAAATAACAATCTTTGCAAATGAATCATGTCAAACTGTGTATCCAAGCAATTCCTATGTTGTTAAATTCTCCCAGCTAGTGTGGACACTTGTAGATGTGTCTCATGACCAGCTCGCTTGTCTTATTTTCCCCTGTTTTCCTAATCTTAACAATCTTCGTATTTCTCCAGAACGCTAGACTACGTCATTTCTTTTATGTCACGTGGGCACAAGGAAGCTCTCTCTCTCTTTCTCTTTCAAAACATTTTTTTTTTGGCAAGGTTCTAAATGGTCTGCACCATAAATACCCGTGAGAGTAGAGTTAAAACAATATTTAACTTTTATATTGTAGTAACTCCAGTGGCGGACCGAAATATAGAATAAAGTCTCGAGTACCAACAACGGCTAAAGATCAGTTTCGTAGACTTTAAGAAAGCGTTTGATAGTGTCCACCGAGATTCACTATGGAAAATAGTTAGAGAATACAGCATCCCAGAAAAATTCTTCCAGATCCTACGACACCTATACAGTCAGTCTAGTTGCTACATTAAAACAGAAGAAGGAACAATTGAGTTTTTTAGCTTTGAGACAGGTGTGAGACAGGGGTGCATCTTATCTCCCTTCCTCTTCCACCTAGCCATCGACTATATAATGAGGAGAGCAATGAACCAGAATGCCTTAGGTATTCCATGGCGTGAACAAAACCGAATGACGGACTTGGACTTTGCTGATGACGTTGCACTACCCGGGGCTACAAATAAATGCATACAAGAAATGACGGAGAGCCTAGATAGAGAGGCACCCAAAATTGGCTTCCGCATAAACTTGGATAAGACTAAAATTTTGCGAGTGGGATATAAGGCAAAGGGTGTTCCCGTCAGATTTGGTGAGTCAAAGCTTGAAGAGTTGGACAAGTTCACATACCTTGGCGGCATCATAAAAAATGATGGGGATGCCTACCATGATGTAGCGTGCCGAATAGAAAAGGCAGGGAGCATTTTCCAAAGACTGCAGCCTATTAGTACAAGCCAAGCCATTGTTACCTTACCTTACCTTACCTTACCTATCCCTTAGTCTGTTGGACCGTTGGGGCACCAGGCAAGATTTGTCGACCGTCTTTCTCCATTCCTCCCTTTTTTTTTTGCCTTGTTCAGAACCTCTCTCAATGGCAAGCCATTGTACTCAAGACAAAAATACACCTGCTCAACACAATCGTCATTCCAACAGCAACATATGCATGTGAGACATGGAAGTCATCTGTCAAAATTGAGAAAAAACTTATGTGGCTCAACAAAAATGGCTGAGACGGATTTTAGGAGTCAGTTACACAGATCGGGTCTCAAATCCTATGCCGAACTGGGAGTCGAACACTTAGTGAAGTTGTGACAGAGGGTCGTGTGAGGTTTGCGGGACATGTTCACCGACTAAATGAACCACGCATACCAAGAGTTGCGATGACATGGAGGCCAATACGAGGAAAGTGCAAACAGGGACGTCCTCGTATAACTTGGCGCCACACCTTCATGGAGAACTTTAGAACAGTGGACACCAGGTGGGAGGAGGCTGCAGACATGTCAGTGACAGATCTTTGTGGAGACAGTTTGCCGCCCAATGCGCCGAACGGCGCGGGAGGACCTAAGTCTAAGTAAGTCTAATATACGAGAAGACATATTGATTCAGTGAGAAATATTCGAAGTTTATAAACCTGGAAATACTCTGACGTTGAATTCGTTTGAATTGACATTTTCTTATGCAGTACCGTCTTGTCTTGAAGAACATTTTAGTGCCACTTCTATCATCATTCTATGTCTATGAAATCTGTTCATATAATCCTTGCGGTCGATATTATTATTACAAATACTATAGAAAACATGACATTGATAGTTTTTCCCTAGCAATGTTCAGATTTTCCAAGGAAAACTAAGTTCATTATTATTAATAGTAAAATTAGAAAATATATATTTTGAGTCCAAACATCATAATTAATCAATATTTTGTAAAACAAAAAAAAATAGTGTTGCAGTTTCTTAAGACTTATGGACTAAAAATAATAGCAATAATATCATCTACATAAAATTCCCTTCATTAGTTAGTCAGTGTTAAGTTCATACTGTGCTATTATTAAGCGTTGAACATAACAACTCACTACTCACTACAACTCACTACTCCATGGATGGCTCCTACTTACCTCTTACTTCTTATACTCTCCTCCACCCCCCCCCCTTTATTAGGGAGATCGCCATGGCCAAAGAGACCAAAAAGCGTCAGCTCATTCGACAGAGACTGGCCAGCGCAAAGTCCGATGAAAATTTGGCGGATGGAGGTAATGAGGACGCGGAGGAATACGCCAGTGGACTGGATGAAGCCCTAAAGGCATTGTCTTGGTAAGTACAAATTACCTTGTGGCACGTCAGGTTAAAGGTCCAGTCTGGGTCAAAATGGAAAAAAAAGTGAGAATATATTGAAAGAAACAGCTTTAAAAAAAATAGATCGTCCTCCTCTTCACTAGATCTTCCTCCTCTTCACTAGATCGTCCTCCTCTTCACTAGATCGTCCTCCTCTTCACTAGATCGTCCTCCTCTTCACTAGATCGTCCTCCTCTTCACTAGACCGTCCTCCTCTTCACTAGATCGTCCTCTTCTTCATTAGATCGTCCTCCTCTTCACTAGATCGTCCTCCTCTTCACTAGATCGTCCTCCTCTTCACTAGATCGTCCTCCTCTTCACTAGATGGTCCTCCTCTTCACTAGATCGTCCTCCTCTTCACTAGATCTTCCTCCTCTTCATTAGATCTTCCTCCTCTTCACTAGATCGTCCTCCTCTTCACTAGATCTTCCTCCTCTTCACTAGATCGTCCTCCTCTTCACTAGACCGTCCTCCTCTTCACTAGATCGTCCTCCTCTTCATTAGATCGTTCTCCTCTTCACTAGATCTTCCTCCTCTTCACTAGATCGTCCTCCTCTTCACTAGATCTTCCTCCTCTTCACTAGATCGTCCTCTTCTTCACTAGACCGTCCTCCTCTTCATTAGATCGTCCTCCTCTTCATTAGATCGTCCTCCTCTTCACTAGATCGTCCTCCTCTTCACTAGATCTTCCTCCTCTTCACTAGATCGTCCTCCTCTTCACTAGATCGTCCTCCTCTTCATTAGATCGTCCTCCTCTTCACTAGATCGTCTTCCTCTTCACTAGATCGTCCTTCTCTTCACTAGATCGTCCTCCTCTTCACTAGATCGTCTTCCTCTTCACTAGATCGTCCTCCTCTTCACTAGATCGTCCTCCTCTTCACTAGATCGTCCTCCTCTTCACTAGATCTTCCTCCTCTTCACTAGATCGTCCTCCTCTTCTTCTTAAAGTAGCCAATTTTTGTCTGCTGACCTGTAAGCTCTTTTGCAGTCTGTGCCAGGAAAAATAGCTCACTACCATAGTGTTGCTTATGCAGGGTTGTTGGGGTAAGGAGAATCCTACTGGGGCATTCAACAGAGTCTGATAGACGGTTTCGTAAGTGTGGGTGTAGTGTCTACATTGGGGTGTGGGTGTCTGAGTTTATTCTGTCTTATCTTATTTTTTTGTAATTCTTTCTCTGTAATGGGGAGCTGTCACATAATACAATATCTTTATGGCTTCGCTCTAGCTCTGTGATGAAACACGAAACACATATTTTGGTTTTCTGTTTATCTATTGAGTGGTTAGAGCGGCGAAATAAGAACGTTTATGTTCGAGTCTTGAGTCCTTTTTTTAAGCAAGGCTATTTTACAGAGCTTGTATCAACTCACAATTTGTCTGGCTGGTTCTTCTTCTTCTAGCCAGCTTTATTGCTGCTGAGCTGTGAGCTCTTTTGCAGACTGTGCCAAGGAAAAAAAGTGTGCTGTTTTCTTCAGTTGTTCAGCACTGCCGTACAGGGTGTTGGTTATGTTGGGCTGTAGTGAAAGTAGGGTCTACCTAAGGTGGATTAGGAAGGGGCATTCAAAGAGGCTATGGTTTATGGTTTTTAAGGGGTGGGCGCAGTGTCTGCAAAGGGGGAGTTGTGTGGAGTTTATTTTGTTCAGATGGTAATTTAATAGTGGTGTGTGTCCTGTTCTTAGTTGGAAAATTGTAGATTGCTCTTTACGGGGGAGGAAGTTAATACTGTCCAGTTTGTTAGGCGTAGTCATTTCTTTGTACATGGCTCTGCCTGTGTTTCCTGATGCCCATTGGTTGAGCCACTCCTCTTTGTGATTGTTGTCTGTCTGGTTCAAATTTTGAACACGTTATTTCTCCCGCTTCCCATTCTCAGGTTTATATTGAAGCTTTGCACAATTATTTATTGTTACTAACACAACGTGATTCAATAATAAGAAAATAAGAAGGTCCTGAGACCAATAAGTTATTAAATAGTGGTAATTTATTAATTTTGTTTGATATCGAAAAGGGGGAAAAAAACTATTACAATATTCTTTTCCTTAGATAAGCTTCTTTTTTTTTAAACATCTATATATATATAATTCTCTTCTTCGCTCAAGAGTTTAAACGAGTAGTAATGAGTAAAGGAAAGATCCCTCTCTTTTTCTGCATTTTTTTTTTTTGAGTTATCAAAAGATTTTTATAATTTCCGGATATTTCCATGACTTTTTCGTATATTTTGTTATAAGTTATAAAAATGGTTTAATTTAATAATTTACACCTAGAATTAGCGCGGGTCCTTTGAAAGTGCGGTGCACACTGCGGTCACATAGGGGCCTTAGGCCGGCCCTGCAAAATAACGGCATATGCTACGCCGTGGGTCGCCTAGTTTTGTATATTTTGCTTTTTTTTTTCTCCTATGTCATTAACGTCATAGTGCCGTTGTTTTGTTGTTGTTGTTTTTTTTTACTTTTTTGTCTTTTCAAGTTCCTTCGTGAGCTAAGTTTGTTCAATGTAAAATCTAGACTCCTGGCACGTCATTGTATCATTCTATTGGACCATCTGTTGCTGTTGGAATTCGGAAAATGTAGCACATGATCGTCATGTCATTTGACGCTTTAACACTGTGGACTTAGGAGTTTTGTATTGATTCGTTTCTATTTTATTTTGATTTCGTCCCTTGGATATGTTTATTATTAAAACACAACTTGGGGAGAGATTTCTGAAAATCGTCTATACTCTATACTAGTCTATACAGATCACAAGTAAATGCCAGAGCCTCATAAATACGTCATTGTACGACTTTGACTTATCTGTTTCTATGGCCGACGGTTAACAAGGGTGTCATGTGACCACCACAACGACCAACAGCCTTTATCTTCCCACCTTTACCTATTCCATAGTCTGGTCAACCGTTGGGGCACCACACAAGATCTGTTGATCGTCTTTCTCCATTCCTCTCGATCTTTGGCCTTGGATAGAATTTCTTTCAAAGACAGGCCCGTCCATTCATTTTTAATTGTCTTCCCATTGCTTTCACTGTCTGCCTGTTCTTCTTTTTCCTGGTACTGTTCCTTGAAGGAAGGTCTTAACGAGCTCTGAGGACCATGTGATACGGCCATATAGTTTTTGTGTTTTTTGACAGTAGTTAGCAGGGCATCGTCTCCAACTTAGGTGAGAAGCTAGAGTTGAGAGGACTCGGTAGCTCAGTAAGTCCGAAGATTTGGACTCGAGACCACTTGGTCTAGAAGTCAATAGTTTTACCACTCAGCCACCAAGCCTTACATAATCTGCCCTATAGTTCTGAACGTCTGAAAGAGGTACCTTGTTCGACTAGGTGTTGTCAACATTCAAGTGTAAGAGAAGCGCTGATCTTAATCTTATTATTATTATTTTTTATAGATAGATATATTTTACTTTTCCACTATTTGTCTGTTCCGATGTGTTGTGGAAGTATTGTTTTATAAAGCCAAAGAATGATGCATACATGTAACATAAGTAAATGCAGCACTGGTAACTAAATATAGCTGGATTGGTAAAACACTACCGATCAAAAAGATTCTTCTTTTGAATTCATTCTGGATAGTCGAGTGGTTGGTACGCTTCTTCCGGTGTTACTTCTTGGTTTCGTGCCATGGTCAGGACTGTTTCTTTAGTTCGCTACGTTGACCATTGCCTCTCATTAGAATTGTGGTCCCAAGTACTGCCTTTATATATGCAACATGTATCATGCTAAAGTTGTAGAATATTTGTATTACACAAATAACAAAGTAGTGTTAAAGTGGGAAGACATATTAAGAACTCTTTTATTTTGTCTTGGCCTTATGTAGTCTTTTATTTTCTTAGATCTTTAGCATTCCAATTCAAGATTGGTTGCTCAAAATAAAAAGAAGCCATTATTAGAAAAATAAAAACCTTTGTCTGGACAGCTTTTTTAAGTTTTCTTCTGACACCATGTAGATATCTGTATTACACAAATAACAAACTAGTGTTTAAGAGGGAAGACATATTAGGAACTCCATTTATTACGTAAACAAAAGCGGTGTTGCACTGACGCGCTAGTGTGCAAATGTACATATAATGTATAATGTAACATATGTTACAATAAGTCCTTGAACGGAGACTTGCGCGAGGGAGGGTAGTGTTAATGTCCCACGAAGCGTAAAGGATAACTCCCAAATACCAAAGAAGTACTAAACAATATGACCATATAAATTACAGAATCATAAAAATTGCAGAATCATAAGTATACTTTATAACTAACTTTGCGTACTTTTTCTTTTTCTGTGAAGTCGATATGTGCAGGGGTGGGGGAGTTGTTTTGTGTGTGTGGGACAACAAAGAAAATGGAAAGTTTGAACAAGGATGTGAACTATGTGCAGACGTACAAGAGGACTAACTAATCGATCAATTTAGATCTGACCCTCTCGTGATCATGTCGCTCTGACACAAAACTATTACTGTAAAGAAAAAAAAATGGGAGAGAACTCCTATCAAGGATGTGTTGTTTAGGATGCTGAAGGGTTACTTAACCTAGCACTGACCTAAATCTATTCATCGGTTACGTCTGCGTTAAAATTTGACTTTTTTAAAGTGCTTGTGTTAATTTTCTGAAATCGGTAATTAATTTTAATCTAAATTTAGACAATGTTGGTGATGTTTTGTTTTTCTTGACGTTGATGTATAGGTAATGTGGTCATTTTGACTTATTCACTGCTCAAGTATTTTATCTTCGCTTGTTTCAAAGTGTGTGTGTCCCAGATGGAGTTCTTCCCATCGTCTTGTGTCGTCTGCACCGTGACCCTCGCTTATCTTCAAACTGTATCTGAACTCCAGTTCTAAAGTTTTTGTTTTGAATTTCGTTTAAGGTTAAACCAGATTGCGTACTGGCGCTTAGCACATGCATTTGTTGTGTGTGTGGCTAATAGACGTAGGTGCCATAGACAAGAAAGAGGACAACTCTATTGGAATCTAGAGTGATGTGTTCTCTGTTGTGTGTCGATACTCTTCTCTAGTCCTCTTCCATGTTTAAAGTGATTTTAATGGAAACTATTTTCTGACTAAACGAAAACGTCTTTTAAGTTGTCGTTCTTCTGTGTATTTCGATGCAATGGAATTATAATAATAATGATAATAATAATAATAATCTTTATTATTCATAAGGAAATGTGTCTTACAATTTGTGAAACAATGAAGGATAATTCATATCTATCATTTTTTTTTGTATTTAATGAAGAGAATATAGTGAGTCTGTTTACTACATTAAAAAGTTATGTTGTAAACCTTTGATGAAAAGTTTCCAAAGGCGTGAAGTGCAGAGACGTCTGCGTTTGTTCTCTGGATTTATTGTACACATGTTTTAAATTTTTATTTCAAATCATAAATTAGCAATGCAACATTGCAGTTTTTCACAGGGCACAACTCTGCCTTCCGTACTTAAAAAAAAAAAAACAAGATTGTATTGGTTAATTTATTACACTCCCAAAACTTACCTAGATCCGTAATACAATTATACTCATGCAGAATTTAAATGACGTTTTTTTCCTATCTTTATAGTTTGTGTATTCCTAAGTATTAAGATATATCTCTTTTTTTAAATAAGAGTTCAGTAGTTAAAAGAGTAGACTTAAAGGATAAAGATATATGGTTCAATTAGACCATAATTATATTTTTGTGTACAGCATGGGCGTAGCAAACGACAATCCCCATATTCCAAGAGCATAGCTAAAGAAGGTTACGATTTTAAAACCCCCTCCGAAATTAACGATAAAACCCCTTTCAATTTTTAGGCTATCCATTCATCAGTCGCCAGACTCCATGAGCGTAGTCAAGAGGAATTTTGTGTTTAAAACACCCCTCCCCAAAAAGTACATTACGCACTCAAAATGCTTTGAGCGTAGCCAAAGAGGGTTTTGAGGTTAAACCCCCCTTCAGCGGTTGAAGCCAAAAAATACCTTTTCAATATAAAATAAAGCAAATTACTCAATATTCTACGAATAAACCCCAAAGGGGTTTTGAGTTTGAACCCCCCCCCCCCGTCAGCGGGGTTGAAAGCCAAAAATTACCTCTTCAATATTAAAAAAAAATAGCGTAACCAATCAAATATTATTCTAAATTTAAATTCTAATTTAAAAAAAAACAAACTCCAGAGATTTTTTTAGTTGACGATAAAACTTCCCTTTTCGATATAAAATCTAAAGCCAACTACAGTCATGTAATTCCAAGAGCGTAGCCAAGAGAGGTTACAAATTTTTGCCAGTGGCTGGGCTCCATTACTAAAGTGCAGTGAATAGTCATCTGCCGAAACTGAAAAAGCCTAAATGTGACTCAACAAAGATTGCTAAGACGGATTTAAGGAGACAGTTATAGAGATCGGGTCTCAATCAAGGAAATCCTATGCCGAACTGGGAGTCGACTCCTTAGTGACAGTTCGTCGCAAGAGGTGTGCGGGACATGTTCTCCGACAAAATGAATTACGCATAATAGGAGTTGCGATGACATGGAGGCCATTTGGAGGAAAGCGCAAACAGGGACAACTTGGCGCCACACTTTCATGGTGGTCCTCAGAGCAGGTGGGAAGAGGTTTCAGACATTGCCAGTGACAGATTTTTGTGGAAGCTGCTTGCCGCCCAAGGCGCCGAACGGCGCGGAAGGATCTAAATAAGAAAGATTAGCAGATTTGGTTTTTGAAATAAAAAGTTTTAATAGCAGGATAATGCACTGTAGATACCTCAGAATATGCACTTTGTTGGCTTTCAATACCGGAAATAGTGCTTGGCTGCGGGGCTTCGCCCCGAACCCACTAAGAATCTCACAGCGCTCCCCCAGGCCCCCTCATTGGAAAGGGCGGGGAGTCTACAATGTACGCACACACACACACACACATATTTATTGGCGGGGTGGATCCTCCCCAAACCCCCCCCCCCCAATCCAGAAAAAATCCTGGCTACGCCCATGGTGTACAATAGCTCTATGTGAAAAAAAAAAAGAAAAAAAGACTTCACTATTCTCTGTAGGCCTAATTCACTATTCTCTGTAGTTCACTATTCTCTGTAGTTCACTATTCTCTGTAGTTCACTATTCTCTGTAGTTCACTATTCTCTGTAGTTCCCCAATAAGTGTAGTTCTTTCTTCAATGGCAAGTGACAAAGTAAATAATGCCGATTGTGCAAGAGCTAATGTGGCAGCTTGGGAATTAAGTAGGCGGTTGTTGCCAACTCATATGTCTAAATTTCCTTTTGTTATTGTAGGCAGATTATGAAACAATAAACCAGCCGTTTTAATCTCGGCGAGCTCTTTCTCCACACACCACCCCCCTCCAACTCTCTCAGCCGTTTCGTTTCGTTTATTTGTTTAAAAGTATTTTTCATTGACTTAACTTCAAGGGCATTTAATTGTTTGATTTATAAGTTTCAGACGTGTCTTCGGAAATAAAGATTACTAAGTCCTAGCCCTAAAACTCATGCTTATTGGCAGTGGATGACGGCGTACAGGGTTCGAACCATTGTTATGACAGCCGAAACATATGTCACACGGTCAGGCAGCATTTCATATTTTTTTTTACTGGATGAGGTGCGAGAGTAAATAGGTCAGTGATGCGTGGCTCTGTGATGGGCATTCCATATTCGGCCGTTGCTTTGGCTTTATGGTAGAGCACGTAGGTGTCGGGCAGAGGGTCTATGGTTCGAGTTTTGGTGAAGCTTGTAACTTGTTACTTGGCAGTAGACGGCGTAACGGAGTACAATCAGATCTGGTGGATCTATGACGTCTCGTGAAACTTTGGATAGATCCAAAAGTCTAAAATGTGTTTGTTTCGTTTTAGGCTACATACAGTTTCCGTTTGATTTCGCCATTTTGTTTTAAATGTTTCGCATTTTCTTTTACAATTGAAGATTATTACATCCTAGCGCAAAACTTCCACAGGACAGATGGGGTGACGCGGTTAGTGTTTGAACCCGGGACCATTTTAGATGACAGTCCAGAGCGCATACCACTCGACCCTATTTGTTTTGAGGTGGTTGTATATTAGAAGTTTAACTTTTCAAAAATAGAGCCTCCCACGCGATTTCTCAACCCAACGTTCACTTTTAAGCTGCATCCTTTGACGAAATTCTCTAGAACATACACAATACACACACCAGATCCCCTCAACATAACCTGTCAACCACATTTTAAAGAAAGAAAAAAAGTATAAATAAAAAATGTCGGTGGAAAAGTGGCCGGGGAGGGGTTGGGAAGGAATGCTGTATTGAACATTTCTTTTCCAGCTGTCGGCTCACTCCGAATGGCCGGCTGAGATTGGTAAACTTGCTTCTGTCTGTCATTTCCTTTAGTTTCCCTCTTCTGGATAATTCACTCCTTTTACTATTGTATTAACTAAGGTAAACCAAAACAAAAATCGATAATGACGTCATCAAAAACGTCATATTTTTACATAGTGTCTCAACTTGAAGTAATTTTATTTTCGAATATTAAAAGCGGGAGGGAAATAATCGTTAGCAATATGTTGTTATTCTTCGGCATTTTCCGTTTGAAGTACTCTCCCCTTGCGAGCATATAGATCTCTACAGTTTGTGTAACTGGAGAACTGAAAGCTTTCCAACATTAGGAGTTTGTATTGTGTGCTTGGGCTGCGTCAGGGAAGGATTAAAATTATTGGCTTTCTGTGGGCTGATTATTCTTTCTCTTCTTTCTTGAAATGGATCATGACCAAAACCATCTCGATATCGGAAATTCTCATTTGGTTTCAGTGTTTGGCGTACTGAGTAAGGTTAAACTTGTGAAATATGATATTAAGTCTCAATATTGGTTTGTTTTTTTCTTATTTTGGCTTTTTTTAAAAAGTGCTCACAGTTTTCTTAGAGATCGATATTAGGCAAAATTATTTCAAATACCTTTTATATAACAAATTAGTATTAAATTTAATCTTATAAGAAACTTCACAGTTGTTGTGTAATATGCATAACTACACGTAAATATCAGCCTACATTTATTGCTGTTTGAGTGCCCAGTATAGTTTATATTGGAATTTTTTCTTTAACTGAAGGATGAATAGTTTTGTGGTGATAAGGTTATTTTCAATAATAATTACAAAATCAGACTTTGAGATTTGCCTTTTACTTTGGATCTCTTCCTGTTTAAATTCTAACGATATTTTTTTTAAAACCGAAATGATTGAAGTATTTTGTTTTCCTTAGCTCGTTAAAAGTAGTTCTATGAACAGACAAAGAGCTCTCAAACTTCTCCTGAGTTAATGTTCCAATGCTATGTGTCTTCCTTCCGTTCACGTTACAACAGAAGATATAGAGCTACGGGTAGACTTGAATTAGATTAAACAATGCGCATAGTGACTAAGTTCCTTGAGCAACTTTAAATTTACAATGACCTAAAAATGTTGAGATAACATGAAACTGTGTTGTATTAATTAAAAGGAAATATTTTGATACACAAGAAGTGCTTTGTGACTAACTGAACGCCTATAGCTCAACAGGACGTCTATAGCTTAACTGGACGTCTGTAGTTTAACAGGACGTCTATTTCTCTCGTGTGTAGTCCAACAGGACGCCTATAGCTTAAGGAGGTTGTGATTCACACTGCATTATGCTAATCGATATTTTTTTTTATCATAAGCTTACTGTGATAGAAAGCTGGTTTCAGTTTTAAGAAGGATTGTATAAATTTAAAATAAACACACCAAGATGGCTGATATGTTTACAGTAGATGATATGTCTGCCATACGAAGCTATTTTAAGCTTGAAGCAGATGAGAACCTCATAACGAAATCGAGGTTCTCAGAACTGTTTGCTGATTTGACGATGACCAAAGAGGAGCTTGGGGCTATCTTTGAGGCCTTGGACACTGATGGAGATGAACTGATTACCTTGGATGACCTCCTGAAGCACTACAATAAGCCGTCCGCAGCGTCTCCCACAGCGAAGGAGGCGAAGATGAACCACAATTGGCAGCAACACAACCACAGTATTCACGTGGTGGATTACAGTACGACGGACAAATATGGCGGGGAAGAGATGCTCTTTTCTGAGTCCAATGGCACAGACTTCCCCAGCCGGAATCCCACGAACTCTCTAAGCCCGCTTGGTAACAAACCTTTGCGTAGACCGCGAACTCTTGGCGCGCGGCGCAGCAGACGCTGCATAACCGATGCCAACAGAGAACTGAGCAGCGAGACAAGCATGTCGGACGGCATGGGGGAGGACAGCGAGCTGGACAGCCTCTCTCCAATCAAAAACAGCCCGTCAGACGGGATGGTCAGGAGCGGGAGTCTGACTGCCAGAGTCGGCTCCTCTCTGGCCAGAGATTCCATATCGCCGAGCGGGCGACAAGGAAGATTGACCAAATCTGACCAATCGGGAAGCGAGGAAGATTTTTCCATGAGCAGTGACAATGGGTGGGCGGACACTCAAAACAAACGTGAAAGCCCTAGCAGAACACCTGTCAGAAGACAAAACCTGGTCCCGGAAAGTGGTCGAGCAGAGACCCCAGTAGCAGAAATAGGTCTTTTATCCCCGTACAGGTCTGTGATATTTTGTTCTATAGTCATTCACCTTTTATTTTAGAATTTACATTCTTTTTTAAGTGGGGTTATCATGCAAATAGCTGTAAATTAATAATGCATTCAAATTTAAAATTGTATGTAAATCAGAAAAGAAAAACTGTTCTATGTCTTTTAATATTATGATAGTGTTTTTACTGTAGGCCTACACTGAAGAACAAAGCTGCTTACATATCATATGTCATATGCTTATTTAGAAACCAGATTACGTTCAATGGAAGATTTTACTGTAGGCCTACACTGAAGCATAAGCTGCTTACATATTCTTATTTAGAAACCAACTTACGTTCAAACCAAGAACTACCTCCCTGACAGCAGTTTTTATCTGCGAAAGGAAAAGCTTATTGTGTGTGCTTACTCAAATATGTTTTATGAAATTTATGGGGTTGCAATCAGTAAAATTAACGAGATATAGAGAGTGAAAAAAGATATGGGTAGCTGGTAGATGAAAGATAGTTAGAATGTATCAGTTAATACTTTCTTTACACTAAATTTTTTTACAAATCTCATAGGCCTATCAACTCACTTTGTCTGGTACACATTTTGAACACGTTATTTCTCCTAATTCCCATTTTCGGTAAAAGTGGCTCACAGACAAATGTAAAAAAAAAAAAACTGAAAAAAATCTAGTTATAGTGTAAAAATTATAACATTTATTTATAATAAAATTAAAAAAAAAATGAATGATTTGGACGAGGTTGATGTGATTGTATGAATATATTTGATGTCTAGCTCGATGACTTTGAGTAGCAACCGCTAATCCCTACAAGCACTAATTTCTAGTCGGTTTCTTTTATTTGTGATGAGGTTCATTGCGGCAATGAATCCACATTGTACCAAACAAGAGGCTGGAACCCAGTCAACAACTTCTGTGCAATGACTTCTTCTTCTTTTTCATCGTTCTCATTGTTATGCCGGAGTGTTCATATGACTAGACCAATATATGAGATGAACTGCGCAGTGGTTTCCAAATCAGGGAGCTCTCCATAGAGTTTTCTTTCTATTGGGGTGTTTTGGGGCCAATGTCTTATACGGGCGTGCAATGACTGATAATGCAAGATATAAAATTGGAATCGGTTTTTGTCACCAGAATTTGGAGTCTCCTTGCTCAAACATTGATTTTAGGTTCTTCGTTTGTGGATACTTCAATAAGCTGCTCCTGTATTAATATGGATTCATATCTGCGTTTGTATACTCGGTTCAATTCTCAGTCGGTAATATCCAAGTGAAGAATGTCTTCAAATCTTTGGTTTAGGTCGTCATATAATGGTACTTAACAGACATACATATAAGTGAGAGGCGAAATCGGTATTCGTAAAATTATTCGATCGTATAAGGTGGCTTTTATCAAAGAAGTTATTTCAATTGTATACAATATTCATCTTTCTGCGGACCCTCTACGATCGTGTCGGGGACCCCTGGGGGGGGGGTCCACGTACCACAGTTTGAGAACCACTGGTGTAATGTGGTGATTTAGCGTCTGCTCTTCAAGGCTCTCTTTAAACATATATTTGATTTTCTTGTTATAAAAATAGTTTACAATAATGAAATTCTAAATCAAAGCCCTTTTGTGAGAAAAACACAATTTACAAAATACAATAAAAACTTGTCGAAACGTCACCCGATTGGGCTGAAGGTGGGTGAGAGTATGGAAGCATCTTTGCGAGTCAGTGAAAATAGACCTTGGAAGATTATTGTATGTTTCTTCAGTAGACAAAGATTTTCCTTTGCATCATTCTTCCCCAGTGTGGTGTAACGGTTTATCAGTTTGAGAGCCTCTGGGTAATGAACTTAAATACTGGAACAAAAATTGTGCATACGAGATAGGCCTACAGCGATAAACAAATTATAGGCAATCTATTGTGCTTTTATTAAAGGTTCATTGTTTACGTTTATGTTGTAGGTAGGTTTTAATTGAATCTTGTTAGTGCCTATCCGAAATCCGGAACGAAGTTTTTAACGAAAATGTATGGCGTTTATGACACAGGTGTCTCGCTTGGCTGGTGTCAGCAGTGGTTCTCTTATTGTTTTTTTTTTTACATCTGTGTTGGTAGATTGAACATATGGTCAACAGCTGATTCAAGCATATTTTAAATTGTTAGCTACTCAAATGTATGACGATAAACTTAAGCAATGGATTCGCTAACCTTTTTTTGTTGTTGACATAAAGAGGAAAGTGGTAACAAAGCTTTTTGTTTCTTTTAATTAATTTCTTTTTTTAAATTGTCCAATATGGATTTTGAAATAAATGGACAAATTAAGCAATGTCAAGGACGCCACACTGAAAGATCAACTGAATAATAACAACTATTAAACTAAAAGAGGAATGAGCCTTTAGAGATGCCCTAAAGATACAGAAATTTAACACCCCAGTCTTCTCCATGATTCGCTGGAAAATAAAATTGTATGATTTATTTTTATAATACTTCACTTGTAAGTTCATTCACATTCTGTACAGATGCACTAAAGAGATTCAAAAATTTGAAACTATCGATTTATGTTTTAATTCGTTTCGCAACTATCAATGATTTCATTGTCTTCAATCGGAACTGGCCTTCGTGGGTACTATATATATATGTATATATATAAGGCTTGTATTCGAGTCCGAAGGTTATAAAGAGGAGTGCAGTATTTCCTTTGGCTACGCAGTCCCAGCTGCGACCTACATATTTTGATTCACCCAGCGCAGACATAACCGTTGTCTGTGGTCAGTTTAGGTTCTCTTTCCGCCGTCTACTTCTGTCCTCAGTTGTAGATTTCTTTTTGGTCTCAATTGTGTATCCCGCGGCCTTTGTAACAAATCTCCAGCTGCCTCGTTCGGAAGCCGCCTGATGCCAGGTGCTCTCCTCCATGTCTGTTTAAGGAAGCTTGCGTCTAAGTTTGTCTCTAAAGCGTTTTCTGGAGTCACCACAGTTACCCCAACCACCTTTGAGCTCATCAAAAAGAACTTCCTTTGGCATACGGTCACCCCCATAAAGGATTTGTGCCCTGCCCAGCGTTGTTGTCGAACTATAAGCTATCCCTCGAGATCTATACTGTCCATACCGGCATTCGCAAGTAGGGCCTACATCGTTATTTTGAGTGCACTCTTGCCAACGTACGCGGGTAACGTATGCCCATGATGGATCACAGACATCCTTGGTGAAAGCGTTCAGGAAGTCTTCGATTAGTTGCTTTTTTGTATAGCACACGTCCTCTGATCCATATAGTAGGTTTGAGAGAGCCACTGCTTGGTATACATTTGTGTAGGCAGGCGGAACGATTTATTCGTCAAACTCATGATTGAAAAGCGCTACTGGCCTTAACTAAATGAATAGAAAAAAAAAGTTAATTTACATAGCCTAATTCACTATCGTTCTTGGCATTTTTTTATTTCGTTAAACATTTTTTTCCCCACTCTATTTCACGTAGACTCAACTCAAGTTACAAATCACTGACATGACATTAAGTGGTAGATCAAATTGTGAAGATCTAGCTACTATTGTTCATCCACTTTATAATAAAATTAATCTATATCTAGATCTAGTAGGCTCCTACGATTACTCAGAAAAATGTCCTTTTTTATACGTGTTAGTGAACTTCGTGAGAGCTCTCCAACTTATCTTTTCAGAGGCTAACCGCTTCCAGCTACTGTCCTCTCTGTCAGTGCGGTCTAAATGGCGCTCGAGTTTATCTTTATAGCGCTGTTATTTCGGTTTTGTTGTTTTGTAAAATGTTTTACATATTTCGGATGTTCCTTCAGAGTTGAAGATAGTTTACTTCCTAGTCCAAACCTCCCGCAGGACGACGGGGGATGGGAGCGGGCAGGGTTTGAACCCTCGACCGTCGATAAATCCGAACGACAGTCCAGCGCGCAAACCCCACGACCAGGCAGCCATCCTGGAGTGGGAGGCTCCCAACAATAACGCTTTCCTACTTCCTACACCGGGCTACAGACAACATCTGTAGATTTAGGCCCTATATAACTAGATTTAGTTAAACTTATAAGTGTAGAGAGGAGCTAAGTCCCATAATCATGCCTGTAGGCACAGTTTGTATTATTATTGTAGAATCTATGCAATTTCTGCAAAATGAAAAGTTTCTACTCTGCTGTCTAGAGACTAAATCTAGATTCTGTATATCTAGATGATAGATGTAGTTCTACATTGGGAGAGCCTGTAAAACTCATCTAGTCTAGAAGTCTAGATTTAGATCTAGATTTAAATGTTAACGAAATAACAATTTTAGGCCTATAACATTTTCTTCTACTTTCTTTCAGTCAAGAGCAAGTTTGTGAACTTTACCAGAACCTCCACAGTGTAGATAAACCAGAACTTGTTTCACAATTTGAAAGTATTTTACTGAATGTTATTAATGATGTGCGGCAGTATCAGCTGGAAAATGAAAGACTTGAGAAAACATACAGAAGGTATACATCTAGATCTATAATCCAAATGTACTCTGCATGTTTGTTGTGCTGTATTTGGTCTTTAGTCTAACTAACAAAAAAAGAAGTAAAGTTCTGCTCTTCCCGTTGACCAAGCGTATTGCGGTCTCTATGGCAAATGATGTAAATCTGATCTATTTCAGTGGCCCACAGTTAACGAGGGTTTTATTTTGCCACCACAACGACCAACCACCTTTACTTTTCCCCAACTATTGTCAGGTATCAATTAGAGCTGGGTGTAGGCCCACTCAGAGGCGCCCTGAAGATCCTGAAATTAAAATTTTGCACAGTCTTCACCAAAATTTGAACCAGGGATCCTTTAGTTTACCAAGTGCTTTACCACTCAGCCACCTTACCCCCTATAATATAACTATACATGCATAAAATATAAAATTCTGTATCAAATAGGACATTAATTAGTTTGAATTTTAATGCACTCTGTAAATTATATTTCAATATGTTGTTATCAGACTGGGTAGTCAAAAACTTGTGAAATTTTGTAAGCACTGTGGCACTACAGACTATGGAGGACTGGAGGACCATTTCTCTTGTGCCCTTTGGCTTTATACCTATACTCTGAATTGTAGATCTGCCTCTACAGGATCAAGACCTTTATTTTTGTCATTAAGTCATTTCTTAGAATTAAGAGCAAATATATATTTAAAATACTTTCATACTGCTTATTAAACAGACTGTAGTCTGAATTTAAAAAAGAATTTTAAAATGCTAACATCCAAGATGATTCAATCTCAACTCTTTTGGATTGGTATTCCTATTGTCACCTACAAAATTATGTTACTTAACACTACAATACTAAGTCTTTGACTTTCACATTCTTTACAGATCACTATTGTAAATGTTTAATGTATGTTCAGCAAATGTTGTTGTTTTTTTTTTCTTAGAGAAAAAGATGAACATGATAAACATTTGCGGAGACTTGAAGAGGAAATGGAACAACAAGTTCAGAGCATTGAGGAAAGGGTCAGGAAACAGGTATGTTGGTATACAATTTGTTCAAATTTTGACAGTGATTGATAAATGCTAATTACTCATGAAAGATTACAAATTAAATTTTACTTCTTTTTTTCTACAAATTTTATAATATCAACTCACTTTGTCTGTCTTTCTGTCTGGTAAAAAGTTTGTGCAAATATTTATTGGAACAGGCAGAAACTTTGCACAATTATTTCTTTTTACCTGACAAAACTAGAATCAATTTTTTTTAAAACTTGACCAATTAGCTAATTAACTATTGCTAATTAATTATTTTGTTTGGTGTCAAACACGGGAAAGAAATTGTACTTGACTGATGTGGTGGTGTATGTCAAATTAGTTCCTATATATACTTTGTACTGTGAAATAGGTTGCTGCTTCAAAGTTTGAAATTAACAATAGATAACTATAAAACGATCTATTTTCATAAGTGCTTTGCTGGCACAGTGTTAAGAGTGTGGGCTTGAAGAAGCTTGAGGGTTTGGTCCTTCGAGTTTGATTTCTGGTCTATCAACTTTTTTTTTATAAATACATTTAAAAAGCTATCATGGTAGCATTTACATAGATACTTATTCTTTCTCTCCCCCCCCCCCTCCTTTTACCAACTGGTCCAGACAAGTGATAAGATCATAGCAAATTGAGAAAGCTAAAAGTATGAAATTGTGCAAAACAAAAACTATTGGTAAAAATATTTCTAATCACACTGATTTATTATTGTTAGTCTAGATCTATTACAAATCTATTACAAATTTAATTACATGACTGATCCAAAATAATTGATCCAAATATGCTTAATATAAGCTTAGTTTATAACAAAAAAGTATTTTTTATATTATTCTTGTTATAAATTTAAATTTCATAATTTTTTATTTTAAAGTAATTTTTTTATCATCTAGATAAAAAAAAATGAATTCATGAACATTTAAAGGTCTATAATATTAATAACTTTAAGTTTTTATTTTTTCTATTCAAAGATTATTATTCCTTTTACAAATATTTAACATTTTTAAATTAGTTAAATAATTGCTGCTTGTTTGTTTCTAGCATTTAAAGTCTTTCATTTTTCTAACAATCTTTAGGAAAAAGAAAGGCTGGAATCAGAAAAAATAGAGCTAAGAAATCAACTCGATGCAGAAATCATCATGCTCCAACAGAATCTCAAAAAATTACAACGGGTAAAAATAGATCATTGGCATTTTAAAAAATCTATTAAATATGATTTTAAATCTCTATGTTATCGGATTTTAAGATTGGCCTACTTAATAAAATGAAAATTGTATATAATAATTAAATTTGATAAAAGTTAATTGCAGTGTTTGACTTCCCCTAAAAGGTCAAATTAATAAGTTCATTTTTTGTCCAGAGCACTAAAATTCATTATTATGAAGAAGAAAAAAAAAACTCAAGATAAAAGAGAATTTTTAATTCCATAAGCTGGAATAAAAACATATAAGATATCTTTTTTTTTAAGTACCCTTTAAGCATGGAAACAAATCACCTAAATTTAACACACTAACAAAAAATAACAACTATGAATTAGCCTTATTTAATTCTCTTGTTAATAAAAGCAAACTGAATAGCTTATTGGTAATAGAATATTTTTTTTTTCTAAAGAATTCCTGTACATTTT
The DNA here is from genome assembly GCF_947242115.1 of Biomphalaria glabrata. NCBI lineage: Eukaryota > Metazoa > Mollusca > Gastropoda > Planorbidae > Biomphalaria > Biomphalaria glabrata. Next base: position 36,545,162 of record NC_074720.1, read on the forward strand.
GAGACTATTAAAATTTAGATGCGTTGAAAATTCACTTTATGTTGCTTCACTTTACAAATAATTCAATTGACATGGTACTTAAAAATTAAATAAGCTGTTTTATCTGGCAGCTCACTATCTGGTGCTGAAACTTGAACCGAAAATTCACATTTCGTAATTTAATGTTCAGCCAAAATGTTAGTGTTATCACTAATACTAAATACAATTTAATCACTTCTTGAAATTAAGGCAGTGTATAATTATTCCTCTGAACTAAGTACCCCTTTCAGACCTTGCAATGATGTAAAGGTTATCGGTTTCTGTCGTTAATGATTAAAAAGGGTGTCAAGTGGCCAGTTCAACGACAAACCACCTTTTTTTTTCCTCAACCATTGTCAGGTACCCATTAGAATGGGGTGTACCATCGTATGAATCCAGAAATTCTAAATCACTTGGTTCACACTCTGAAAGACTTGACCTAGCATTATTTCATTTTTATTCCCCATTCAAAATAGTTCTTTAAACCTCTAGAGGGAATTTAGTATTCAGATAACTCTTTTTTTTAAAAGCATTTAATTGTTTTATGGCATATGACTATTAGGAAGGAGAAAACAGACTTGACAAAGGTCAGGAGGAACACTTACTCAACTTGAAGAAAAGATTGGAAGAAATTGGCTCTGAAAACCGAATGCTGAAGTCTGAACTCACAGACGCACAGACTAATTTGGCACTAATCAGGAGTCAAATGACCACAGTCAAACAACAACTGGATGAGAAAAACTATGAGCTTGAGATGTGAGTGCTTGAGTTTTTATACAGGCGTTTTTTTTAAAGTGTTATATATATTACAAAGTATTAATGCTAGCTCTGTTAAGCTTCTAGCCTACTAAGCAAGATATATATACAAAAAGAAGTAAACAACCCCTTTCAGACCTAATCTAATAAAATAGAAAGACACAAAGATAAAGGCTCATTCCTCTTTCCATATGCTAGGACAAATTTTTACAAATGCTCCTTCTTCCCTAGTGCTATTAGAGCATGGAATGGGTTGCCTGAGCTAGTCAGGAAAACCACTGACTTAGCAGAATTTAGGTCATTGGTTAATATACATGACTAAATTCATGACACGTTGGATGTAATCATCTTCTTTTTTGGAGTAACGTCTGTATTATATTAAATAAGATAAGACCTTCCAATCTATATGGCAGATAAATTTCATCTATTTTTATGGCTGGTGGTTAATGTAGCAAACACAAGGACCAACTGCCTTTACTTTCCAAGACAAATGTCAGGTACCCATTAGAGTTGGGTGGATTTAGAAGCCTCATAAGAATCCCAAAATTCAAAATCCCAGACTCAAACCCAAGGCCTCTTGGTTAAGAAGACAAGCACTTTAACACTCAGCCACCACAACCCAATTATACTTGTTTCTTTTTAGTCTATTTTAGACTAGGCTACATTTGAAAATAAATTGTTGATTTTACACATTTTAATATCGAATGGCAGAAATTATGTTGAGATTGAATATAATCTATCGACATAGATGTGATAGCTTTAAAAAAAATTTACATTTCTGTTATTTATTCTTATGATAGGGCCCAGCTAGGCCCATATTTTAAATAAGTGACTTTTTAAAAAAATTATGTTGTAAGTAAACACATTTAATATTTCATTTTATTACATTTTTTTTATCTGTTCATTGAAATAATATTGCTAATAATATATAAATTTACTATACACTGTGTTACTGGAAATTAAAGATACTGGTCAACAAAATTACAAAAAATTTACATTTTAAGCCCTTGTATTTTTACTAAATTGATTTCTTGTTGACAATATTTATTCAAAGTCAAAGTTGATTTCATATTATTTTCAGTTTTTATTTAACAATGTTTTCTCAGCTACTCAATGTGTAATGCTGCAATGCATTGTAGTTTATATCTGGATTCAACTTTTAAAATGGTATTGAGATAGTCAATTATAGATTTAAAATACTTAATATTTAAAGAAAGTATTTAATGGAATGCCCCCTCCCCGCACTGCTAATATTATTATATATTTGTGTGAAATGATGTGCATACTAATTGTTGTTAATTCCAGTGGTAGTAAAACGCTTGAAGACTACTTAAATGAGACAGAGAAGTTGAAACGGCAGCTCCAGATGCTCTAGTGAGTTGGGTTTGTTCATTATTAGCTTATGCTCAAGACACTCATCTTTTTTTCCCACCCCTTTATACTTTGCAGTGAGACCAAAACCATAGAGGATTATGTAAATGAGCAGGACAAGTTAAGAAGACAATTACAGATGTTACAGTGAGTACCTGGGGTTGTGTGATTGTATATTATTTCTTCATTTCTAAGACACATACAATACTTGGTGATGGCTGGAAAACATTTTGCTTGCGTTAAAACATTACATACGACTTATAGGAAGTTGTTATTTAGCAAACAAAAAAACAAACAACAAACTAAGTTGATATACACTAAGACTAAGACTCCTTTATTTCCTTTATGGAAATTTGTAGTGATTACAAAGACTTTTATTTTTCAATTCAAAACAAAAACAACATTCCACAAAAGGGAACTGATAAAGATGTTAAAAATAAAATTGTAGCAATGAAATAAGAACTCAGATCGTATTTTACAAATTCACAGTCTTCTTCAGCTATAATAATACCAGTATATTTTGATGATTATATAATATTCATCATCTTTATTTGTTGTCTAATTTTAGTTACTTCAATACTTTATCTCAATCAAAGATAGCACAATATGGAAATACGTTGTTGTTTTTTTCACTCAATATTTAAAGCATAATAAACCTAATGTAATAATGATATTACTAAAACAATGCAAGCAGAGATTATTTTTTTTTAGTAAGAGTATTGATTGAAATTATAAGTTTTCATTACTCAGTTTTTTTAGGAAAAGGTTGTTTGAAAATAACAGTTTTGCTAAAATGTTTATCTAAAGTTCAAAGTTAAAAAAAAAAAGCTTTGATTATTGAAGAGTTAGGAGGATTGTCTTATGACCATAGCATTTTTTGCTGTTTTTTTTATGCATGTAAAACTCTGGTAAAGGTCTTTTGTGATCATTTTAAATATTTTTATGATTTATGAAAGCTAAAATTTGTTTCAGTTCAAAATGTTTTATTAATGACTTTTTGCTGTTCATTTCCACTTGTCCTGCTTATTTACAAAACATTTCTTTGTGTTATTGTTTATGTATATACTATAAATAATTGTTTAAACTTATCTATTAAATGTAGATGCTAAAAACAACAACTAATATATTCACAAGTGAAAAAAAAGGAAAAGTTTCCCTTTCAAACCTTGTGATCTGTGGGGCAGATGATTAAAGGTCATCTGTTTCTGTGGCCCATGGTTAAAGAGGATGTCATTTGGCCAGCACAACGACCAACCACCTTTACTTTTCCTAAACTAATGTCAGGTACCCATTAGAGCTGGGTGGTCTCAGAGGCGCCCTAAAGATCCCAAAAGTAAAAATCACAGTCTTTACCAGGATTCAAACACAGGAACCTGGTTCGGAAGACAAGCACTTTATCCCTCAGCCACCACCACATCTTTCTTTGCACAAGGAAAAAATGTTTTAAACTTCCTTTTTTCTACATTTCCAGTGAAGCCAACAAAACTTTATTGGATACCAATGATAATCTAAGAGAAATGTTAGACTCGGTGCCAAATGGGTCCCCTGGATTTAAGAGGACAGCTTCAACGGATGTAAGTGTTAATCTTTATTACCTAAGTTAGAAACCTGAAATAGTTTGTGAAATTCTGTTTCTTAACCCTTGGTAGATCAGCTAGATGTCTTTTTTTGTTTGTATTACATTTTTTTTTAAAAATCATTTAAATATCATTGTTTAGGACTAAATGTTTTTGCAAAACAAAAACAAATGTTACTCAATCATGGTTGTTTATTAATCATTTTCAGCAAAAATATGTTTTTAATTTAAAATCATAAACTTTGTCTTCTATTTATTAAAAAGCAATAACATCAGCAATGCTGATTAACACAGTTTCATTAATATGAGAACCAGTGTTTTTAAACACATTGCATACATTTGTCTGTAGATGAGAAATATATTGCATTTTATTTTTGGTTGGTTATAGCCCTTTAGTTGGTAGAAGTTATGGAACTTTTTTTTTTTGAGAACCATCTCAATTTGTTGTGCTAGATATCTATAAGTTTGTTTGTTTTCTTATATTCATGACAAATAGTTTGAGCTGGGGGCATTGTATAAAGTAAGTGTCATGCTGGGGCTGTGGTTCACTTTTCAATTTTCTTTACTTCTTATGCATATTTTGCATTTTATTCTTTTTCTCCTTTATTTCGAATTGTTAATATTTTTACTTTAAACATCTATTGTAAAATATAAATCTAAAAAAATAGAACATATTTTTTTTTTCATTTTTAAATTTCAATATGTTTTTAATAAATATATCTCTGAAATAATTTCTCTATGCTTCACAATATTTAAAGTGCATATACATTTTAAAGGAATAGATTTTGATTTTTAAAGTATAGAAAGCTTCTTTTTTTTTTTTAAAAAAACATACATGAAAAAATAATATTATAGGCTCTACCTATGTTACAAAAATACTCATCGCCAACATGGAAAAGTTTTTGTTTTTAAAGTAATTTATTGTAAAATTAAAATGAAATTTCGCCTTTTTCGTTAGCATAAAAATGTTTAAAAATTCAAAAAATTATACTAAATAATTGCTTAGTATTGTGAGATTATTTTGAAATTATTGTCACTTTTGATATCTTTAAAAAGTGGAGTACCTGGTATTTAACTTTTGACACCCCACTATGCATGTTCCTTACTAAATATTATTCAAGACATTGATGTAACAATGGTTTACAATTCAGGATTTCATTTATAATTCCATATATGTTTCAGCTTCTCCTACTACTTTTCTTTTAGCTTTCTGGGACTAATATTTACTGATTTTGTCTAAGAATTCTTATGAAATGAGAAAAACTGAATTGCTATGTAATGAGGAAAGAAATATTTTCTTGTTATCCCTGAAATTAAACCAAAGTCTGATCTGAACCCTCCGACAAATGAGAACGAAGAAGAAGAAACCAAAGTCTTTGGTTTGGCAAAAGTTAATATTCTTCAGCCAAAAGGAAAATAAAGTTTCTGGTTTTAAACTCATACTCACCACTTACCTGGCTAAGGTCAAGGTCATTCCATTATTCATAATCAATATTTTTTAAATGTAGTCAAATTAAAAGTAAAAAGTAAAGTTCCCCTTTCAGACCTTGTGGTCTATAGGGCAGATGATGTAAAGGTCATCTGATTCTGAATGAGGTGAATTAATGTTATGCTTATATTGGAGATTTGAACTGCTACCATATCTATTACTGGTGCATTATTTTAATTTTTTTTTTTAAGATCATTAAATTTAAATTTTCTTTTCACATTTGTTAAAAATAAAATAGTAAAAGTGTTAAAACATTGTGCTCCATTTTAATCACCTTGTACATTTACTCTCAATATTTGTTTCTTGAACAATCTTAATTTATCATTTAGTAATTAACATTTTATTTCTATTATACTAATTAATCTTTGCTCTTTATCTTATCTAGACTAGAGTTTTATTTAGATATTTCTCAAATGTATTTCACATTTATAAATATTATAGAGATAGATGCACTAATGTTGCTAAGATTAATACACATTTGATCTTCGATGATACATAACTGATTAAAAACTATTGGCTTCCCAAAAAGTAGCATTGAATAAAAGTATTGTGTCAATAACAAAAATAATATTGGGCCTAAGTTTTGAATAACTGATCCATGTCATTAAGGTGTTGTATTCTTCATATTGAATATGGCAGATTTTCCTTATTAATCTATTACCCATTCATTTAAATAAAGATTTTATCTATTTACGGAGTCTAAATAAATATGGATTTGCTTCTTTTAAAATGAATAATAGTTAAGCTTTTTAAGTGAGATTCTTAGTTTTAGTTAATTTTTGAACAAAAAGAAATCAGTGTGATACAACTAACTTCAATCAGCAATATCAATTTCTTTTGCAATGTTTCATTGTGTTAGATCATAAGCTTACTGGCTGTTTGGTGTTCATTTAGTACTAATTATATTTGTTCACATTTATCTTCTCCACAGTCAGGAGCTAGTGCTAAAAGTAATAGAAGTTTGTCACCTAATTTCCCAAGGAAAGGCTCTGTCATGAGTGACTATGTTGAGGTTCATCCAGGGTAAGGAGGCAATTAATACTTAAACTGTATCTGTGTATGAAAGTGAAACTTTTTATTACACCTAGAGACCTTCAAGGTGGGAGAAGTTTCTGTAGTCAAATGTTAACTATGGTGCCATATGGCCAGAACATTTGTAAACCACTTTTAATGTCCCCAGCTAATGTAAGATACCTCCACTAGAGCTGGGATGAGAGGGGTCCTCGGACACTTCCTAAATTATATCATTTTTAGCCTTCACATGGATTTCAATTCATATTTTTGAAGCCAATCACTTTACAACTGATCCATGATATAATGTTGTTTACATAAATCTAATGTAAGCATGCAGGTATGTGAGACTGAGTGTCATAAATTACTTGGCTTCCTATCAAGGGATCTTGAGTTCAAATCCTAACTCATACTGAGTTGTGTTTACTTAATGTCTAGGCAGCACAGAAATGTTCACTCAGATGCCCTCTCCCCCATAGGATTTGAGATTGGAACAAAGCCCACTCCTGCAAGCTACAGCATGAAAGATTTGCTATACAAAATATTGGTAAATACTTAATTGAATAATAATGTTACACATACAGATTAATTTTTTATTTCTGTTTCTTTCACTTCAGTAATCGTCCCCTATTAGAGTCCGGAATGATGCCAAGGTTTCTGAGTGAGAGCTGCGAGGATGACAACATTGCTGAGGATCTAGGTGACCATCCTGTTTTACTCTCTCCTGGTATTTCATTTCCCCTTAGAATTTTTTTAGCATTTATTGATTCATATTGTTTTTTTACTGAAGCAATATCTTATCAAATATTTTGTTGTCGTCTTTTGTGCGTGTGTGTTATCAAGAGGATAAAAAATGTTGGTGGTGATTTTATAATATATTAAAACACTTTTCTTTTTTTTCCCCCATCTATTTTTTTTTACTTTTTTTTTCTACTTCAAGAATTAACTGTGATTTTTTTTTATTATCAATTTCATTCAAGTTATCAGAGAATATTAAATTAAGCAAATAATTTGTCATTAAAATATTAGAACAGTGGATTCTACTTGTCCAGTATTAAAAATCATTGTTTTAAACATTGTAGGATTGTTTCTATAAATATTTTATTTAATGATATAGTAGATGTACATTTGGATTTTCATTTCTTAATCATAAAAAATGTTATTTATGGACTAAATAAAATTGTACAGGGTAAACTATTTCATTTAAAAACATATTTGAATCAACTAGCTTTTCAAATTGTTATGCAAAAGTAATGAGTCGTAGTGCTTAAAAATAATTTTTTTTTAAGTTTCCATATAGACACTATATATCCTTAATTAGCACTTATTTGACATGAAAATTATTGCCTAAAATAGACCCTAAATATTTCCAGTTATTGTTTTTAATTGCAGACAGTGGACATTCAACAATGAGAGACATGAATGACGTCAATGACGACACAGAACTTGACAGTGTCAGTGTACAGAGTGACATGAGAAGAAGTCGCAGACACAAAAGGCTTCGAACTGGCATGCGAGTTCAAGAAGAAGAAGTGGGTTTTTGTGCTGAAAATCTTAACCAGTTATTTGTTATATTTATTTGATTTAAGAATTTTGAAGTCTGAAACTGTACAAATGAAATATTTCATTGTCATAAAAGTGAATTCTTTTTGTATGTCATCAGCCTGATTCCCATGATGAAGAGTCTGATACTGAAGTGACCAGGCCAGGCAGTCTGGAAACATTTCGTTTGCCCAATGACCACAAAAGATCACCCTCTGTGGGCAGCAGGGGTTCTAACCGCAGCCAAAAATCCCTGAACAGAGACGAATCAATATTGAGTCAGTCCTCCAAGTCTAGTCGAGGCTCATCTCGGCGCCAACTTCCTGCTGTTCCAATTAAAGATGTAAGTATTTATTCTTTCAATATTTGTTCAAATGTACCTTTTAGCCCTATGTTTTTGAAGGGCTAAGTTTAAGCTTTTACAACATTCAAATTTTACCAGATTTGGTCTTAGCTCTGAACTCGTTTCAATTGTAGTTATGATGTCATTAGGTCATTAATGGGGCTGTGTGTTTTGTAAGGCCATTCTATGTTTTTATGTGTATTAAATGCACAGAATATTTTCTCTATGCCTGTATTCCATACTAAAACATGTGATCCTATTGATCAGTTCACATCACCAACCAAGGTATCCAAAGAGCCAGAACGCATGTACAAGATTGTTCTTGCTGGAGATGCTGCTGTTGGCAAGTCCAGCTTCATTGTCAGGCTGTGCAAAGGAAAATTTGTCCCTAATCTCAGTTCTACTCTAGGTTAGTAAATTGGGTTTAATTTTTTTTTTCTTCTGTTAAATACAGTAAACATATAGACATCATTTTTTGAGTGTAGCCTTTCTTATGCCTTTGATGATGCAAAGATAGTTACAGTCAGAGCTCCTCCAACTCTTCTCTGCCTTGCCAGAGTTTTTCTTTTGTTTTTTTTTGTTTCTACAGCAGAAACTGAAGAATATGGCAGAAACTATTACAACATTTATATTAACTCGCTAGTATTACCCTATGCTCGTTGATTTGTTCCCAGGCTATATATTGTTGTTGTTGTTTTACTGGAAACTCTTCCTTCTTCCTTTTTTTTTTGCTCCTCCGATTAAATGGCCCACATTTTAACTATCCCACTAACATTCTTTTTTTAGTCTGTTCTGTTTCATTGAATAGTAACAGCCCTCTCTCTCTCTCTCTCTCTCCCCCCTTCTCTTTCTCTGGAACTCCCATTTTAAACTCTTGATTTGAATCAGAACAACCTATTTTATAATGCCTCCAACACACACACACCCATACACACACCCATACATGCACCCATACACCATACATACTTTTTTAATTTCATTTTAGCTCGAACTAAACACAACCAACATTTTTTACTACCAAAATTATTCTCTTCTTTAAAGTGAAATTTAATTTAAGTGTTGTTGTTGTTTTTTATTTTTACTATTTAATACTTCATTGTCTAATTGTTAATATAAAATCATTTCATTGTGAACTCCATTGTTTGTATTTATTAGGTACCAGTATGTTACTTCTCATGCAGTAAAATTCATACTTTCCAAACTTGCTCTCTTAACTTTTTTTAAAATATAACTTTTCATGAGATGGTGTAGTATTGAGATATAGTAGACAGTCTATTTTCTATCTATGAAGCCAGATGAAATGTAATTAAATAAGTAACATCAGTTTATATCTCTTTGGCTAGGGGTTGACTTTCAAACAAAAATGTTGGATATAGATGGACAGCCCACAGCTTTGCAACTCTGGGACACAGCAGGACAAGAAAGGTTATTTTACATTTTTACTTGTACCCTATCACACAATCTTAACTCTTTCTCTCCTAACTGATGATACCAACGTTGATTCCACTAGAATGTGGTAAATAATTACGGAGAGAAAGAGTAAAGTTTTGGACATTGTAAAGCACTTAGTTTCGTAACTAGGATATTTTGAGTTCAAAAGTCAGAGAAGGTTCATCTTAAATGGATAACTGACATTTGCTGGGGAAAGTAAATTTGATATTTGACATTTTTCTTTATTGGCCACATGACATCTTTGTCAACTTTTAAACTCAAATAAGTTATCTTTACATCATCTGACCTAAAGGGGAGGGTAAACTTTGCTTTTTTTACATACAATATTTAATAATAATAAGCCTTGTCTTAGAGTCCAAAGTATGACAAATGCATAAAGCAATATAAATCCAAATTACTTAGTGGGTCATGTCCCTTGGATTGATGCTAAATGAAGCTCAGTATAAATGTTTTGAAGCCGTACACTGCTCTTATTTTGAATTCTATGCACAGGTTTCTATAGCTTTTGAATTATCTATAAATCCATTATAATTAATTTAAAAATGTAGACAAGTTATACAACTTCATATGAGTGCTATCTCTGTTCTGTTTACCTAACTCTTTCTCTCCGTAATTATTTTCCACGTTCCAACAGAGTTCTTTATTTTGCTAATTAGTATTTTTCTACACTGCTATGATTAAGCTTGAACAACTATTTTGTTTGTCACCAGAAAGTGTTTTATTAGGTATAGAATTAAAGGGAAATGCATGCTCTTTTTATATAGCATAAAGTAAAGTTTATATAATCAAACTTTAATTTAATGAGGTCAAATCAATGATGATATCATCAATTAGGAGAGAAAGAGTTAAAATGTTTGGACTTTTTTTTTTTAAAATCTATTTTAATCTATTTTTAACTGCATATAAAATTATTTTAAAATAAAATTGAAAACAAAACCTTATTTAGAAAAATAGATGAAGTAAAATTAAAAAAATATTTAATTTATAGTTCCCATTATTTTTCTTCTAGAAAGATTTGGCAATGAACCCTAAGCAAACTGACATATTCAAATTTAAAAGTGTGATTTTTTTTTGTTTACAAGTTTTGGATGTTGCTTTAGAATTAAAGATTATAACAACCTAGCTTAAACTTCTTGCAGAATGACGGGGGATAGCAGCCTACAGGGTTTGATTCCAGGACCATCACAACAGCAATTCAGAGCGATTACCAAATTAAATTAATTTTTTTTTCTTTTTTTGTTAGCAAAACTTAAAAATATACATTTTGAATTTGAGTATGGATCAATTTGTCTAACAGATTTCGAAGTGTTGCAAGGACTTACTTTCGCCGAGCTGATGGTGTGTTGTTACTTTATGATGTCACCTATGAAAGATCTTTTCTCAACCTTAGAGACTGGGTAGATGCTATAGAGGTCAGTTTCCTTAAGCTATAAGTGTATTCTCTCTTGTTACATAATTTATGCAGGCACACAACAGAAGCAAACTGTATTGTAATGCAAGATTCATTGTCACCATTTAAATTTGTATCTGTATCATATGTGAAACACTACTGAGAGTAAGAAGCATATGATTTAAACATGCATTGTTGAATAATGTGAAATCACTTGTGAATACATTTTTATAATTAATTTTAATTTTCTATTTCATTGGTAAAACAGACCAATAGTCAGGTATTTAAATTTAAGAAAACTAGTGGGCCTCTTTAAAACAAAAATAATTGCTAGAATGGCTTGTAGCTGTTCTTTTTCTAATTTATTTTTTGTCTATAAAGCTTTTTTTAACCCAATAACTACTATTGTGATAGAATGTGGTTTTTATGGCAGTTTATTTCTTTTATAAAAAAAAAAAAAAAAAGAAAAAAAATTGTTGATGTCACATTGTAAACTGGAATTTGTTTATTTTTTTTAAGGTATTGAAAGTATTTATTTTTCTAAACTGACAAATTGTTTCATTTTTTTCCTATATTATAATTTACAATTGCAACACATGTGTTTTCAAATTTTATTTTTGTTAGGCGGGGTTTTTTAAATGTGTAAATAGAATTGTAGCTATTGGGTTAATAGACTAACATTTTAATACAGTGCAAGCTTATAACAATTAGCTGTAGTAATTGTCTACCTTAGTCTATATAAATAAATGTATTAAAGATAGCTAAATTGCTTAAATTGTACTAATAACTAACAGTAGTATAATCTTTATATTTTTCTTGAGCGTATAATAGTTAGCTGTAGTAATTGTCTACTTTAGCCTGTATAAATAAATGTATCAAAGATAACTAAATTGCTCATTTTAATAACTAACAGCAGTATATTATACTCTTTATATTTTTTTTTTATTTCTCTTGTCTTCCCATCTCCGATTAACTAAATGGGTTAATTACTTGTGCCATTATTAACAAAAATTACATCATGATCATTACTGAAAAAAAATATGTACATGTAAATTGATTGCAAAGCTTTGCAGTGCATAGATTTTTTGTTTGTATGAATGAAGACATCCTCTTGAGTTTTACATATGAGACTGGCAGATAATGTGTTGTTAAGACATTAATACATGACAGAATAGAGACTAGAAAAACTAAAAGCAGAAAATAAAGTAAGTAATAGAGATTGGGAAGTAATAGAAAAAGAAAATATGAAAAGGAAATGAACTAGCCAAGTTGAACACAAAAAAATAAAAGGGCTTAAAATTGTCTAGTTTTTATCTTCAACTTGATTGTTATCATTTATGTTTTAGTTTTTAGTCTGTAAAATTTTTATCAGTATAGTTTACTGAAATCATAATTGAAAAATGAAAAGTTTAATTGTTTTTTTGATTTTTTTATTCATTCTAATTTTAATTTTTGTTGTTTTTTCTTTGCCTAATTTTCATTTTCTTCTGTTAACAATTTTTTAAATAATTTTTTAGTAATCCCTTATCAGGAAAAAGCCACTGTTCTGTTTTTTCTCCAAAATGAAAAGAGCTATTAATAGTCCAATTTTACGATCAGCCTAATAACACTGAGAATTGTTTAAAAGCTAGTCTTCCGAAAGCATATTAATTTGTATTTAAAAATTAAGGACACAAATTCTGTGTACATACTTATGAATCATTATTAGAACAATGTAATAAAGAGCAACTGTCATTATGATCTTCCATAAAAGTAATATTTTGTTTTTAAACTGAAACTAGCCTATTTTATGCATAAACCATTTTTAAAACAATATGAACGAGAAAAACATAAAATATACTTTTAAAAAAAAAACAAAGCTTATACACAGTGTAATTGTACCAATTATTTCGAATCAGTTGTGTAATTTTGCAATTGATCTAGAGTTCTAGACTAATAATAATAAAACTATGTGATTAGAAATATTTTTACCAATTGTTTTTGTTGAATGATATTTCATGCTTTTAGCTTTCTCAATTGGCTATGATCCTATCATTTATCTGGATCAGTTAGGAAGTGGTGGAATCCTAGCCACTCTCCTAGTGAGATGCCTATGAAAATAGAAGATTGCATAGTATTCTATTGTTTGTTGCAAAATAACTTTAAAGCAAGGACCTTATAAAGGGGACTAATTAAGCTTATACCACCACTTCAGTCAAGTACAATCTCTTTCCCTTGTTTGAGATACCAAACAAAATAATTAATTAACATTAGTTAATTAACTAATTGGTTAAATTTTATTATTGATTCTTGTGTTGTCAGGTAAAAGTTGAAAATGAATTGTTAAAAATGTTAGAAAATGTTAGCTTGATCCTAAATTGGGTGTTGAAGAAATAACATTTAGGCCTACAAACTTTTTACCAGACAGACAGACAAAGTGAGTTGATATAAGCTTTGTAAAAAGGCAATTCATGTTATTCAATAGCCTTATAGAAATGGAGAAAGACAGTTTACATTTCTTGTATGGTGCCCCCATGGTCCAACAGACTAAGGGATAGGTGAAGGTGATTTAGGAACTATAGATTGACTTTATTTCCCACAAGTTTACACATAGCCTAAAATATCAAAATTTACTCCTTCTTCATAACTTATGAGTTTTTTTTCAATTTGTCTTCAGTAAAATGTCTTAGCAAGCATTTGTTTTTGACACTGCTATTTTTGACTGCTAATGTGTTGATAATCTTTCTATGGTCAATGTCATTTGTTAAATTAAATTTACAATCTAAATCAATATTGATATTTTATAAAAAGCTTTCAATAAATCTGGCAAAAAAAATACAATTGAATTTTTAATTTCATTTTTTTTATCATATCTAATTAGAACATTCATTCTTTTTTTGTATTTAGAAAAATGTTCTACTAGTTTCATAATTACGTTTTTTCTTTTGCTGTAAAATTAGTAAATAATTTATTTTTCTTTGTTCGCCAGGAAGGAGCTTTGAAGAAGATCCCCATCATGCTTGTTGGCAATAAAATAGATGCTAGGCCTGAACTAGAACACCAGGGTAGGAGAGTGGTAAAACATGATGATGGAGTCAGACTTAGTCGGGTAAGTAGAGTCTCAGGCTGTTACAAGCTATCAATTTGAAAAAAAAAGCCCTTGTAAAAAAAATAATTTTGCACATCAACCAATTTTGATCACATTATGGGATACCAAAGGTAGTTAGGTTCATGGTTTACCTTATTACAAAGTCAATGGAAAAGAAGAGGAGATTAAGCTAAACTCTTGTCTTAAACACATCTCAATGGTAAAGATCTGTGTTATTCTTTGGTCTATTCTGACACAGCAGCTGGAATTGATGCAAAGATGAAGCAGGATCTTGACACATTGTTCAGATATACATTATTCCCATTTTTTTCCAGAATCTTTTTGTTTTTTTGACATTTTTTAACTGAAAGTGTATTACCCCTTAAGTTGTTGCAGTGCAACAGGTTGGCCTCTTTATGAAGCTTTACAATCATCCTTCTGCTAGTGTTCAGGGACATCTTCTATTTGCCTGTAAAGATTTAAAAAATCAATCATTTATCAACAAGGCACTATCCTCAATGTTTTAGCATTTCTGCTGACACTACGTCTAGCCCTAGTGTTCTTCATAGCCATTACAGCATGGAACATGTTGCCTAAATCAACCAGGAAAACCAATGATATGGCAGTTTTTAAGTCTCTTTTAACATGCACGCCTAGATTAACAGATGGATATGCATAGGACAAAAGTATCATATTTTTTTAATGAACATATCTAATTTTTAAGATGAGAAGCCCTATAGCCATGTAAACCTTTTATGAAATGATTAAATCTATTTGTCCGGAGAGGGTCTGAATATAAAATAATTTGGTGGTTGGTTGATGGTCTACTAAACTTTGCTGACTATATCGCACTACTGGGGCTACAAACAAGAGTTTGGATTAGAAATAATTGATATTGCTTCAAGAAAAAATTGTTATTGTATAATCTTTGTAGCCTACACATAGTAACTGTAATCACTGGTTTAGTGTCTTTCATTTATTTTGATTTCACACACAATCTTGTATTTGTCTTGTCTTACTTAACTATAAAATGGTGACTGATCTGTCCTCAGGAAATTGATGCTTTGTTTATTGAGACCAGTGCTAAGGATGGAGCAAATATTCATGAAGCTGTTATTGAGCTAACCAGGTAGGGAGAGATGTACTAAGTTTGATAACATTTTAAAAGGTAAATTACTTTGACTAAAGAAAGGAAATATTCCTTTTGGCTCTTATACCATCTGTTAAGTCACTAATGTTTCCAATTTTCTGTCATGGTTTAATCAATAGAGTCTTTGATTTATTCTTTGTCTTTCTGGTACTGTGTCTCTGAAAATATTTTGTGAGGCAATGAGATAATTCACTGATAAGCATATTGTTTTGTCTACTTAAGACACTTTATGTGGATTTCTATGTAAGACCTGCTAGCAGCTGTTGCCCATGACTTTGATCTTATGTTGCTTATTTTATGCCACACTCTTATCATTGGCTTTTTTTTTACTCTACTCTATTTTTTTTCCTTTTGTTTGGAGCTAATACCTAAAACTTAAGGAAAATTCCCAAGCTTTTGTTTCATCTATTAATTGCCTTTGAAAAAAAATGTACCAACTTTTATTGTTTAAAAAATTGGCAAATTTTTTCCTTTTAGATTGTTGCGCACTAATGAAGATTTAGAAGTCAAGACAGTTGGCATGCAGCTACATGAGATGAAAGATAAAAAATCTGGATCCTGTTGTAAGCGATCATAAACCTAAGACCCGCAGCACTTACATGGATTGGTGCAAGGCTAATCAACAAATCTATTTATTATACATGTGATAAATTGTGTAATAGCCTCTCGTCTTTGTAACTCATGCAATGGTGAAGGGAGTTTCTTAATTCACACTTCATTATAATATTTTTTTACGTTCATACAATGTATAATGTATCAGTATATTGTATCATTCTAGTAGTTGTAAGAAAAATATTATGAAAAAAACAAACCCTAGTTTTTTTTTTGTTTGATTTTCTGAAACCATATATCCTTCTTCAGGGCACCATAACTTTAACATATTTGGGTTCTGAGGTCATGGGTAGAGCCAAGCACTGGCCTTGGGTGTAGGTGTATGGAACTTCTGGACATATACTTAGCAGTTGGATATCTAGATTTAGCAGTTGGATATCTAGATTTAGCAGTTGGATATCTAAATTTAGCATTTGGATATCTAGTCCTCTGGCTTATAGCTTGTAGATGCTGAGACTACTTGCTTATAACCAGAGCCTTGAACAGAGCATAAAAGTGAAGCAATTTTAAAAGTGTAGCAATTTTAAAAGACCTAGGGGCACAGTTCATTGTCTGGCTTGCCACTTCCACTCAGCAGCATGTGTATGATATGGTAATTGATTTAGTTAACCTTGACCTGTGTACCTTTTCAATAATGTTAGGTTAAACATTTTCTGTTTTCATGTGTAAATATTGCATATATCATGTAAATATTTATGAATGACATATAATGTAACTGGTACAAATATTAAATGTATGTGATATTGTTATAAATATATCAACCACAAAGTTGTTTAATGTTATTGTCCCATGTCTAAATTATAGTGAAGATACTGAAAATTTTACTCTGAACTTTAGATCATGCAGAATTTCTTGATTGGCACAGCTCTAACTAGGTACCTTATACTGTTTGGGGAGAAGTATGACTGTTAGGTACTACAACCCACATAAACCCTGCTTAACCATTAACCACTGTAACAGGTCAACTTGATCTGCCTATTGAATCATATCACTCCAGGGAAACTTTTTGGGTATAAATAAGTCTTCATTTAACTCCCTACTTAACATGTTACTAATCTTGCTTCCAAAACTAAAAAATTATTTTTGATTATTTAAAAAAAAAAGAAAGAAGTGCTGTGAATTATTTATTTTATTCAAATTTGTAAATACATTCAATTGATTTAAGGTAGAAATACTCCATGGATATAGATATAAATTAAAATTTTGTGCACATATTAAGTTTAGCTTACATGACTTTATCTGTGCCTTAAGTATTGACCGCCTTCTGTCATACGAATCTTGTTTATCTCCTAGAGCACTTCTTATTGTTGTGGTGCCCTTTTCTGGAAAAACATTCCTACCTACAAACACCACAGGTAAAGGTGGCACCTGCTTGAGTATTAAGAGGTTCCAGTCTTTCTCATTTTTGTTTCAAGCCTTAGGTCTTTGTGCCTTGCGTAAGTTGGTAATAATGCTTCCTAACTGAACATTCAGATGTGTACACAATCATGTTGTTTTCAAATTGTTGCCCACTTGATGGCTGTGGTACTATTGACTTGTATATTACTATATGTTATAGTGATGGATTGAATCTAAATAAGGAAATGTATTTTTTTGTGATTTAATTTACACTTTCTATTGTCTATTTGTTAATATCTCCAAAGAATATCTATAGCGTCTATGACACAGTTTTATTTACTGTTATATATTGTTTTCAAGAGAATATCAATAACTCTTATGTAAGCATGCAATATTTATTATATATTTCTTTTTCTAAGAAAGAGAATCCAGTGCTTAGAGCTGGTTCTAATTGTCTGGTCTGCTTACATAATGGAGACATGTAAAACTGGGCAAATCTGCAGTGGGATTTACAGTTAACATGGTTGCAAGTGTAATATGTAGGCCTATGTTAGCTATATCCCATTCAGGGTGAGCTGGTTGTTAGAGATAAAACGTATTCAACACAATTACACTTGCTTACTTCAAGTTTTAACAAATGTTGAGGATTCAGTGATTGCTCTGCTTAAACAAAAAACATTTTTACAATTTCAAACTGAGGCTCTCATGCATTTGGAAATATTTGCATTTTTAGACTGCTAATCTATTTGATAACAAATATGATTATTTGTATTTTTGCTTGTTTT
This sequence comes from Biomphalaria glabrata, assembly GCF_947242115.1. Taxonomy (NCBI): domain Eukaryota; kingdom Metazoa; phylum Mollusca; class Gastropoda; family Planorbidae; genus Biomphalaria; species Biomphalaria glabrata. The sequence goes on from NC_074720.1 coordinate 36,563,062, forward strand.
TTTTTTCCATGACATTATGTTTTGACTGTATTGAAAACATTAAGGAATATATAGTGCATGCTGTAATGCTGACACTAGTCTTCCCACAAAGCCTTGTAAGACTTCTACATTTCAGTTATTAGTCTAAGAAGTTATATTTTATATACATATATAAATTAATGAAAGATGCTTCTACAAATGAAAAAATTTGTGATTGTATGTAATAGCAGATGTTATTATTAGTCCCATCATTTGAAAGTCTCATGTTGAATAGAATTAGCCCATCATGCAAAGAATCTCTCAATAAACTCTTTTGTTGGATGAAACTTGTGACATTGATAAGTTTACCCCCCATTGACTCTCATTCAAGTTATAGTCAGTGTGGATAGACTTAGAATTATCTGGATTTAAATTATGAATATTTGTTGGGTTTTTTGTTGTTGTTTTTTTTTCAGTTTTTTTTTTTCAGTTTCTATGTAACCAGTATACTAACACAAATATTGAGAACGCAGTATATAATATGTGTTTTTAGGTATTTGAATAATTGATAATTTGCTTTTGTTGTCAAGAAATTTAAAATTTGAAAAAAAATTCTTTGAATAGTTTATATAGTTTCTCTGGCATTTATACTCATAGAAAGAAGATTATATGGACAAACATATTTCTTTGTTTGAGAGGATGGTTGAAGCATGAATACTATGTCAACAGTCCAAAATGCTGATTGTGCATCCTGGTATGCAATGTCTCATCTATTGGGAACTCTTAAACACACTGAATTTATGATTAATTGAATTGAATACGAAAATAAATATTTAAGATCTATGAAGAAAAGTGGAAATGTAATCCTTTAGTCATATTTGATTCATTCATTTAGATTACAGTAATGCTGTGTCATGTTGCATATTGTTTGTTTTTTACACTTGGATCATATTAAATGTCTTCATCAAAAACTGTCTCATTACTAGTTGAAAAAACTAAGTGTGCCTTTAATACTCTGGACATTCTTCAGTGTCACTTCCTTAGCAGGACTTCCAGTTTTGTACTTTTCTTTTAGAAACTTGATGCATTCTTTGTAATCCTGTTTGTCTTGTCCTATCATTAATAAGTCTTGTGTTTAAACATGTACATGTAATTGAAATGTTAACTTTTGTCTGGTCCTTGAAAGACATTCAAAAGGCTATCAACATATCAAGAGAGACAGACTTGCATGTAAAAATAACGAAAGTCTTCCTTATAAAGGCATTTAACATAACAATAGATACACTTAATTGTAATATTAACTTTGATCATTTAAGAGACATATAACATATCAGTCAAGAGATTCTAGATAGTACCATTCACTTGGTAAATACATTGTATAGTACTTGCTAGGTATCAATGAGTAACTCATGTCCTGCTTTAAACTGGGTTGTCTAGCTAATCAATTGTATTAGCATTCTGTAAGTGTACTTAGAGTTTTTATAAGATATAGTTAATATATTTTTATGTACAATGATTGTCAAGATTTGTAAGAATTGTATATTGTCCTAAATCAGTGGCTAAACTTTGTGCTGGCCACAAGATACTCCTCCCATCTCTTCTATTGAATTAAACCACTCAAGCTGTAATACCAATTTGAGAAGACTCTATCCTACAGAAGATCATCCCTATAAGAATGGTATTTAATTCAAAGTTGTGTGGATACTCTAGTCATTGCAGCATTCATGTTTAATGTTTCCACTGTCATATGTCTTTTATTAAAGCCTTAAAGTACATGAACTTTTCATACTGTTTGATATAGGGTATTTTTACAATGTGTTGTGAATGTCACTTGAAATGTATTTTTTTTCTCTCAACTTTGATATTCATCTTGTCAATGCTCTTATTTTTAATGTGCTGGTCATGTTAAAAGTAATTACTTTCAACATTCCACTCATTTCTACATTCTTATGTTCTCACATTTCTGGTCCTAAGGCTTTAGAGCATTTTTTCCCCTAGCTCCAGAAGACACACAAAGAAAAAGAATGTATATATTTTATTTATAAATTGTATTTTCCTCATTTTTTGAAGGAACTTCAGCTTAAGCCAAAATGACTTCAAGTTCTGAGCAATTTGAATTGTCACCCCAGATATTGCTTTTTATCCAGAAGTCCAACAGTTGACATATCATTGAAACAGCAGCCACATTCCTTTAGATTTCTGCCATTAATCTGTAGTCCCTCTAATACATTAAATACAAACAGTGGCATCACTAGGGTCAGTGTCCCCGCCCGCTAAACTTTTTTTTTTCAGAAATAGTGCTATGTACATGATTTTTAACTGTTTTGTATAACCGAAAAAGTTCTTTCTGAAGATAGTGTTAGAATGGCATCAAGTTCCCTAGCCATCCTGCTAGGTGGTCTGTTGAAGTGCTGTTAGCTCCTCCAAGCCTTTTCCTTCGTTCTCAGCTTGTGTTGTCTTCAGCGTATTTTTCTTCCCGTAGTAAGAGGAGCCCATGCCAACTTTAAATTATAATGAAGTGGGATGTTCCTATAAAGAAATATTTTCTTGGAATCTGAACTCACTATTTATGCTAGTTTAAAAAAAAAAAAGTTGCTCAAATGATGTTTTGTCTTGGAAGACAAGTATAAAAGTTAGGTCTTTGTAGTACGTTTTTTTTTCTTTGCTGAAGCATACTGATTTTTTAATAGCAACCAATAATAATAAAATAAAATACTAATAATAAAACCATTATGTGAACATAATTTGAAGCATCGTATAAATAAAACCCTGTATCTTAAAACATTGCAAACTTTTTGAACTAAATCTTGTATTAGTTTGTTAGCAAATATTGCATGTTCTATGATTGCTGAGGCTATGTTGCTTGGTATTTTTTTCTGAAAACCCCCAACCCATTTTAAGAGACTCATTGGCTAGTATTGAATTATGCTGAAAACACCTGTAGCCTTTAGTAGCGTTATTCTCATTCTTGAGTTCAAGTTTAAATCATTTTTAAAAATCTAGACCAATGGTTCCCAGGTGTTCTTAGCCACTGTACCATTAAAAATATTTCAAGCAACGTACATTTTTTAAAAGAAAAGTTTCTTAACTGTGATTTCTATTACTAACCACTCATTGTAATCAGCTTTAATTTATTCTGTTTTCATACGCCATTGACAGTCTATGCAAATATAATTCTGTTTGTTCTCGTTGTACTAATTATCACCAGGGTACAACGCATGTGGATTGTAAGATGAACCACACATAAAGTGTTCAATGTCCCTCTGAGCTAAGAGTGCTGATAATCAGGTCTCTGAAGTGTACATGTCTCAACCATATCTTTTTATCTACACATTATTAACATGCAACTGATTCATATTTCATTATATTGATAATGTGACATTTAACTGATTAAATATTGTTTTAAAACAAAAAAAGTGAATAAACTTATAAATAGATACCAGTGTTGGGTCATTCTTTGTGAACCTCTGAAAACAAGCCCATTAAGTCAGTAAATGAGGTAGTTTACAAGTAGACTTTGAAAACACTACTGTAGTATTAGCAGTGCCAGATATGGAAAATGAGATTTGAGTAAAAGCTGTTCTGACATGATGGATTAGTAAAATATATATATATATATATATATATATATATATTTCTAAATTGCTTGAATAGCACCTATCTTTCACCAGTGTGCTCTGGTCTTAGTGAGATACGGGATAGGGAGTATCTAGAAAAGGTTTCTGTGCTGTCAGGTAGCCAAGTGGTTTATGCCACACATCCCATAAGTATTGAATATGACAAATTAATTACTTCCAAGTATTTGTAGATAAAGAAAGTGTGAAATTTAAAACAATTATTTCATTAGAAAAATCTTTTATTACAAACACATGACACACAGGAAGAATATCTTGAAATATAAAATATGTTTTTATTTGTGAGGATACAGTACAATAACAGTTTGTCAACTGAGACATTGAGCCAGTCACCAATGGTTTAATGCTACAGTCGAAGTCAACCAGAAAAGAACAGCAAAGTAGACACACTGTCACAACAGATTTTTTAAAGTGACAGCATGTGAGAAAAATTTTTAAAGAGTCACAGAAAAATCTTCTTTATGGTTTGCCAATCACTGACATATTAGGACACAATCAGTGTAAAATGTGGTAACAGATGTATCCAACATTCTCATACAGTTGAGACTGAATAGTTTTTAATTCATTTTTTGAGACCCTTCTAGCTGCTGTCATAGAATTTTTTTTTAAAAGGCTCTTGTCAAAATTAGGACTGAAACTGTTACAAATTTTTTTTTTCATTTTTAACCAAATGCATTAACATGAACCCCCAAAAATGGGCAAATATTATCAAAGTTTATAATTTATATTTCAAATTTAAATTGTCTAAAAATTCCTTCAAAAATATTTTTGATTTCACTCATTCTCTAAGTTAGCTTTTATAAATGCCTTGCTCACTGGGTATAGAGGCTGACAAGAAAAAATGTGTTTGTATAACAGTTTGAATCTATTCCAGGATATTCAGGCTTGCCTAAAGATTCAACTAGACAGTGGGCAAACTTCACTTCAGTTTTGGCATTGTCAATAGTCAAATGTTTTGAATGCGACAGCATTAATTAAACAACAACTATTTCCCTTTAAGCATTGAACTGTTTTAGCTTAGTCCATTCACCTTGAACAATCAATAAATAGTAACTCTTCAACCAAAGAAATAATTTAGGAATGGTGTGTGAATTATGGGAAATTTCAAACATTCAGAAACAAATCTTGAACACTGAGTAGCTTGCAAGCAGGGAAAGGGTTGCAGCTGGGTCAAGCAACAAAATATGTCACCAAATAATGTCAAATTGTTCTTACAAGAATAATTTTGTTCACTAGAATAGAACACTTAACACATACATCAAACAATGATCATTATAATTACAGCAACAATCCCAACAGTAAATACACATTAAATATATTTATCTCTATGTGTTGGTAAAACCCTGGCAAGGACACTTCTGACAATTTGTTACAAAAAAATAAACAATGGTAGCAAAACTAACAATGTAATACAATTTTTGTTTATATCTCTTCTCTTTTGAGTGCAATCATTGCAATGTTAACCTAAATATCAAACATCATATTAAAGTAACACAAGGTGATAATTAGACATATCTTGTGATAAAGTAATGTTTAGTAATACTGTTTTCACATTTGAACCATTCAATTTAAAATGTAATGTTTTTTAGCCATGAATAAATAGCGGACATCAAACTCTGAGACTTCAAATGAATGGTTTCTAGTAATAAAGACAGGAGAGATGTGAGGAAAGACTTGAACAAATGTTTAATTCAACCCGTTGTTCACATAGTCCTTCACAATTTCAGGTTCTTGTATAAAAAAAAAAAAAGAGAAAGTATATCTTGGAGGGAATCTCTAATTCTTTATTAGACTTTAAATTATAACTATATCAAAAATGGCTATTTTGGCAAAACAATTAAGGCATTTTAGTAGCCTTGAAAAAAACAAAATGTTCTGTATTTAACACAAAAGCTGATAGCATCTTGTAGGTTGTTTTTGTTTGTCATTAGTCAATGATTCAATGGTATGTGCATCTATACTTCAAAATATTAGAGCCTAAGTTTGACTTTTCAAGTTTGTTCATTTTCACTATCAGTATATCAAGATTAAATCAAAGGATCTTTAAATATTCATACACTTTGTAATGACCCTTTTTTTGTGTGTTCCCATACAAATAAAGGAGCCCCCATCTAGATAATCAAGTTTAATGCATGCATTTGTAATGAAAGATGGCAAGTTGTTTCTATCAAACTTTTTTTTTGTGCCCTTCCATACCTGAGTTCAAAACTAGCGTTCATTTCCTGTCATGTGCTTGTTTGGTTTAAACAGTATTATGCCTTCATATATATAAAGAATATTAAAATAGATAACATTTGTTTTAAACACTATAAAATGTGCTTCCAGATAGACAATTATAACAATATGTAACAATCAAAACAGATGGTGTACCATCAGATATTTTGTCAACATGAATTGAACATTAAAACAAGACATTCCATAATGACCAAAATGTGTGCCACCAGTGCCACCACAATTCTAACACAGATGACACACACACACAATGTTTGTAGTTACACTTTGAATGCCCATGACCCAGTTTTCTGTTTTCTAATTATTTATCTATCATTTTTATTAAAGCAATTGGATGTTGATCAGTTGCATAGATGAGTCTGGGCTAAGGCACATATTGATGGCGGGTTGGTCTTCTTTGGGCAGACATATAGGACTTAAAAAGAACTACACCCTGCTGATTTGTGTAAAATAAGGGTCACAATAGGGCATAGGGAGATACTTTTGACACACAAACCTACTGGGACACTCCTAGACCATGAAAATAGGTGCACTACTATCCCTTCCAATACAAACTAACACGGCTGAGGCCACCATTCTTTCAAATATAAAAATTTGCTAAGAGCTGATTATAATATGCAAATTAAGTGTCAAATGAAAAACATTATGTCAAAATTTTATAATAATAATAAATATGTCCTGAGAAGAATTTAGCTTCTTTGTACTTAGAGGCAAAACAAAAGTAAACATTTGTCCAAAAAAAAGAAAGCCATTCTGTAAGTTAGTCAAGCATATGATACTATGGAATTTGTTTTCTTTGAATGTGAATGTCAGCATGGCTGCTGAAGTTGATGGTCTAGAGCTAGAACTCTACCTCAGCTGTGTGAATTTAAATTCAAGAGGTTAACCATTAACCAACCTACAATAAACAATCATCTTTCTCATAAACATCCAGGTCACTTAGAGAGACGTACTACCTTTATAGCTTTGAAATATACACTGGATAGATTTTAGGTATATATAAAGTTTTTCCTATCAAAAAATGTTCACAAAAGCAGCACACCAAGAAAAACTTAGAGGTCACTTCTGCTCTGTGGGCAAAAGCAAGTAAAAAGCATCATTTGTCTTTGAAAACTTGAACAGGGGTCACTTAGCAATGTCTCAGGGAGATGTTTAATGCTAAACCTTTATAGAATTCTACAAAATAAAACATGAAATATGATGAAGAGAAAAATGAGGGGGGGGGGGGGGGGGGGAGGTAAAAAAACCAACAAGGTAAATGTAACTGAATTGTAAATGGTATTAATATCATTGAAAAACTAGCTTGATCAAAATGCAGCAAAACTGAACAGCAAGCATAACTTCTGATGAAACAGATTGAAACCATCCTTGTACAAAGCAAAGTAGATCTAATTTGACCTCAATTTTGTCACCCTTATCCTTCCTCAATCATTCTGATTGTTCAAGAGAACATCAAATATAAGCTCGATCAAGTGAGCTCCAGTCTTATTCAACCACGCATTTTGATTGTTGTATCAAGAATAATTTTTAAAAATCAATGAATAGTCAAAATAAAATAGCAAGAAAAACAAATTCTCCAAAAACAGAAAAGAAAACATTACTTTTACAATCAAATTTAAGGAAATAAAAAAATTGAAAGTTAAAAAGTTAAAGAGAAAAAAATGATGACCTGTTTAGATATTCCCTCATTTTTGAACTCCACAAAGAATAGTTATTCAATAACTTGTTTCACACCCCATGCCGTTAGCTGAGTGGGCTAATCTTCTCTGCCAACACAATTTTACTAGCACTGAATTGAAATGTTAAGTATCACCGCATAAAATGGCTAGATTCTGGAACCAAAAAGGTTCTAACCATAACTGGACAACAAGAATAATTTTTAAAAATCAATGAAGAGTCAAAATAAAATAGCAAGAAAAACAAATTCTCCAAAAACAGAAAAGAAAACATTACTTTACAATCAAATTTAAGGAAATAAAAAAATTGAAAGTTAAAAAGATAAAGAGAAAAAAATGATGACCTGTTTGGATATTCCCTCATTTTTGAACTCCACAAAAAAAAAAAATTCAATAACTTGTTTCACACCCCATGCCGTTAGCTGAGTGGGCTAACCTTCTCTGCCAACACAATTTTACTAGCACTGAATTGAAATGTTAAGTATCACCGCATAAAATGGCTAGATTCTGGAACCAAAAAGGTTCTAACCATAACTGGACAACAACAGCTGTATATCACCTCCCAATGAATGATTGTCCTTACAAACAATACTATTGATTGAAGCTCTCTGTAATAAGTAAAGATAACATTATGTAAGCAATTGGCAATAAAAAGGATTGCAGCACATTTGTTTTTAAAGAATGAATTACAAACAATTTCCTTCATGTCTTCACATGCTGGTGAAACAAAAACAACAACTAACAACTTACTTTACAGATAATAATATGTAAATCACATGAACACAGAATAATACAAAGATTCATGACAACTTTTAGCATTGGGCAGTATAGAAGTATGTCTCACAAATTGGATTCTTAATTTTTTTGTATAAGAATTTTTTTTGTTACAAAATTGGTTCACACTCAAGGCATGTCATAAATAGGCTCTTCTCTTACATCTTCCCCACCCCCCTTTCCCCCTTACACATCAATCTTAAAATTAAAGAGAAAAAAAAACTTTTGACAGCTTGAAATTGCAAGTTTCCATTCCGAGCATAAATATATTATAAAATATTTCAATTACCAAAACAATATATTACAAGTAAGGATATCTTGATCTAAAAATAGATTTTTTCATTAGCTTTATATGGAATCAGGCTTTCAGTTCTTGCCCATCCAATTAGGCACATCACAGTTTCAGTCTTTCGTCCTCATCTGGCGTTGCCTGAGCAGAGGTCTGTCCAAAGTCAAATTGTTCATTAGGTTGTTGTTCTCACTATTCTTTGACTGTTCACTCGGATTAGAAATATTTGGTATGTCATGTTTCACATCCTGAAACAGTCAAGAAAGAAATATTAGATATGTTTCACATCCTGAAACAGTCAAGAAAGAAATATTAGATATGTTTCACATCCTGAAACAGGCAAGACATAAATATTTGGTATATCATGTTTCACATCCTGAAACAGTCAAGAAAGAAATATAAGATATATCACATTTCACATCCTGAAACAGGCAAGATGTGGAAAAATATGTAGGTCACAGCTGGGGCTGCATAGCCACATGAAATACTGCACTCCTAATTAAACTTCAAACTCGAAGCCTTATTATAAATGAGATAGCCTACCTTAAAAATATAGAACTTGACAATTGTCCATATGAAAAGTCCCAATGCTCCTATTAACCAAAAAATAGCCACTGGCTTGGGGAGCGGCTTTGTCACTGTGTTCCAGTCAAACTTCAAGACAATCAGAAGCTCTGTGATTATAATGCTCACGATTACCCAAGACTGTCGACCAAACTTCTTACAGTTGCTGAAAAAAAAATATTTTTTAAAAATATGACTATAGGAGATTTCAAGTGTAAAAAAAAAAGGCTTCTAAATATGTGTCAAAAGTCTCTAAATAAATTTTCCCTCTTGAGAAAGTAAGTGAGAGTAACAAAGAAAGTTATGACTAACTTTTACTGCATCTTAATTATAACTACTTTGACCTGTCCCTCAACTTTTATTTTTTTCAAATGGGCAATGCTGGTTTGTGATTGGTATTATAATATTAATTTTTAGTGCCTGTTTTGAAGCAGACAATATTGTTTTATATATTTCTCTTGCTATGTTTTCTATATTTCTATCCTATTTCACAGTTATCCCAGACAAGGTCTGGGTGCCATAGCCACATGCGATTATGTACTTTTCTTTTATCTTCAAACTTAAAAAAAATGCCTTCTTGTTATTCATAGTTTAAGACCATTATACATTTCTAGAAAAAATTTTTTAAGAATGTCCTCAAACAACTTACGGATCATCCAGAAACTGGAAAGTTTCTCGCATGGCTGCTGCTCCCATGAAAAGGAAGACGACAAGCCTGCTTAAACACAAGTAGTGTTCAGGTGGGATCCAAAGAACAAACTTTAAGTAAAATGTGTTTAGCTCAGCTAGTAAAAACTGAAAAATTCAAAACAATAAAAAAAAAAAAGATTAAATATTTATGAATACAATGTTTTAAGTAAGAAAAGAGTGCTTGGTCTCAGTGGCCAAGTTACCTGTTGGACTAATTCATAACAGTTAGTGAACTGACTAGAATTTTATTTGTGTAAACTAAGAATAGTAAGGAATAGTATAAGGATGTGTATTAACCTTTTTCTTAAAGGACATTATTTTTAAAATGAGCATTAGTTAACTCCACACGCTCTTTCACTCACCATTTCCTCTTAAATATATCTCCATTCAACATAAATATGTAAAAAGATTTGAAAATAAGCTCTTAAAGAAAAAACAACCTGTTACGTTATTAAACATTTCTCTTTTACAACCACAATATCAACTAGAGCCTTTCATTTGTAAGCCAATATACAATAAATCATACAAACTAAAGTTTGAGTGCCTTTAAACTATTAATTGTTTTTTTATCTGCTGTCTTGCATAGTGCATAAATGTCGCCATACAGGTCGAGAATTTTGGGTTTCCCAGACCTGTTGAGACGGAGATCAGCAAGTCTGGGGCAGTCAAACAGAATATGAGGCACAGTTTCCTCTTCTTCCCCTGAGCATTAGTTTTGCTGAGAATGATGCCCATGAAGCAGTAGTCTCCTCTCCAAAAGAACCTCAGATATTTGAACTAAATAATGTGGTCCTGAGACGTCTATCTTAAACATTTTTACTATATATCCTAGCATGGTTTTTATTTGTTCAAACGAGTAGCTTATCCTTGCTTTAGATTCAGCAACAGATTAAAAACTTTCTTTTTTTTTCCACGAGAAACTTACCATGCTAATAACACCCAGCATTGAAAGCCATCTCTTCAAGCTTGAGGTTGGTTTCCAGTCATAGTCTATCCAGCTGTGAGGTGTAAACTGTTGAGCAAGTCTCTTCAACATCCCTCTAACAAGACATAATAAAGACATTTTAAAAACATATTTTGTCTTTAACTTCTACATCTTCCCTCCTTCACACTAATACAAAAAAACAAAAAACAATATACAATGAAATACACAGTACTTAATAAAGTACTACATTTCTTTGGCAGCCATGAGGATAATGAGGCTGAGTAGCAAAATCTGCTTGGGGCTAGAGTTTGAATACCGACTCGAGCTGAGTTATGTTTGCTGAGTGCCTAAAAACAGCCCAGAAACTCTCCCCCCCCCCCCCCCCAACTGGTCTACAAAAGAGATTTGACCATACTGCTCTGAGTATGCTATAAGCATGAAAGTTGCACCATACAAAAGCCATTTTAAAAACAAATTCTAAAAATTATATTCACAACATTCAGTTTTGATTTTGAAAAACTGTATGTTCCTATTTTAAATTACCAGTTTAGGCTATAGTGGCTAATTTGTAACTCTAAAAACATTTCTCATATGTTTCAAACCAAATACCACCAAAGGGACTATGGAGATATCTAATACATCAGCAATCAGTACCTAAACATCATCTTGATGAATAATTCACTAAATTGGAAACCATGGAGAGGCACCCACTCAGAACAAAAATCCACAAAACTGGCACAAAAAAACGTCTCAAAAGGACCAATTTCATACAGGAATCTCTAAACCTAAAAAAGAAACACCAACTTGAAAAAATTACTCTGGAATCCTCGATACACTATAATGAATCTCCATCCTGGGATGAAAGCCCTCTTCCTACTATAAGGGACCATATTGAAAGCATAAAAAGAAAATCTGATTACAGACCAACAGAGCTCAAGAAAATAGTGAACTGTTTTCTACATACTAATTATCCTAGCAATCAGTGGATCAGAGTTTACACGGATGGCTCAACCCATAAAGCCACCTCAAATGGAGGAGCTGGAATACTTATCGAATGGCCAGATGGAGGAAAACTAGAAAAATCCATTGCAACTGGAGAGCTCTCTGACAGTCACAGAGCAGAAAGGGAAGCACTAACACAAGCTGCTACCATGCTTGCAAATCATCCAAGTTCCACACACAGTCAGATTGTCTTTCTAACCGATGCAAAAACAACACTCCAAAGCCTGCAAAGCTCTGATTCCTCATATATTAAAAACCTCAGAACAGCACTTACAAAGCTCAACAACAACAGCAAAAAAACTGTTATTCAATGGATACCAGCTCATATAGAACTAGAAGGAAATGAGAAGGCTGACACACTCGCTTGGAGTGGGAGAACTAACTCACTAATAAACTCTGCACTCTATCCAGAAGAATTGAAGAAATTAATCATAAATAAAATAAATGAGAAATGGACGAGCTCTCATCCAAATCACAAGAAAGATGACGCTTACTATAAGCTATCCCGACAAGACCAACGTCTAATCTTTCGACTCAGGACTGGACACAACAGAATGCGACAACACATGTACCGGAAGCTCAAAATTGGAACCAGTGAAATCTGCCCATGTGGAGTATCACCAGAGAATGCAGACCACGTCCTCCAAAACTGCTCTCTTTACCAAGAGGCCCGTATAAGACATTGGCCCCAAATCACCCCAATAGTTCATCTCATGTATTGGTCTACTCATCTGAACACTCCAACATAACAATGAGAACGAAGAAGAAGAAGAAGAATCTTGATGAATGAAAAATATTATCTTACCTGTATGTGGGAATGTTCCACATGCCCCTCCAGTGGTAGGGCTTCATGCTTAAATACCTGAGTGTTTTCATGCCGAGGTAGATGCCCAGTCCATTACACACAAGGGCATCCATGATCCACTGAAAAAATATATAAAGATATATTGCATTTTTAGATGTTGACTAGTTCACTTTAGTTAGGCCAAAATTACAATATGCATCCTTGGTTTGGAATCCTTTAACTCAAGAAAACATAAAGAAAGTAGAATGAATGCAAGATTTATAACAAACAAATATTCCAATTTGATTAGAGTAACACCATTAGTAAAATCACTAAAACTTAGAGACACTTCAAAACAGAAGAATAAAAAGTTAAGTAGCTATAATAAATAAAATACTAAATCATAAATAGAAAACAAAAGCCAATGAAATACTGCAGACCAAAAAAGGTAGAGCTTCTCACTGCCTTATTTATCTCGATATAAGTAGAGCTCTGGGGTTTGGGCACTCCCATTTGCATAAGTTCAAATATTCTGACAGCACTGGCTAGCTACTTACATGGTCCCACCAGCACTCACTGAAGTTGGGCAGCTGGTGTTCTAATGTGTACTCTAGCACTTCAAACATGATACTCAACACAGTGCACAGCCACCAGTCTCTCAAAACTAAGGTCTGGAGGACAAAGCAAAAGGGCAGGACATAAATAGTGCGTACGAAATCTATAAATAGTCAAATGAAATGAAGAGAAATCAAACTAAATCAAATAAATATGAAAGAGTAGGTTAATCATATCAACACTAGGAATGTTGTTACAAGGTAGAATGATTCCCTTAGCCAGGGAGTAAAAACTGTTATGTTGCGTCCCATCATATATTGTGTAAATGAAGAGAGATCATAATTTCGGTATATAAAGTTTCCATTGTTTATTGTTTTATACAGCTTTTGTTGGTATTGTTTCTTGTTTGTTAAGTTTATTTAAATTAGGCTTCTGTTTTTATGCCATCAAAAAATAATCAATTAAAAGGTTATTTTTAAAAATTATCTTCAAGAAAAAAACAATTAATATGATTGCCCAAAGGTGATTCTGAACTTGCCATAAAACGTTTTGAGATTAAGAATTGTTTCTAGAGCCTCAACATTCAACACATTGAAAAGTCACTCACCAAAAGTTCTATAACAGGACAGCACAAATAGTAAAATAGTATCACTGCATGATATTTTGTTTCTGGGTGAAATAAACACTTTGACAATTGTTTCAAAGTTTTTAACTATTTCTGGCCAAACATAATTATATTCAATGAATTGGTCGTGTAATGTGTTAATGTGAGGATTGACTATAAGTTCAACTTGCTTGTCCAGTCCATTCTTTTACTAAAAAAAATATTTCAGTGCTACATTGGGGTACTATTACTGGAGGTCAATGCTAGTGAAGTGTCACAGAAAAAAATGACCTCACCTCCTTGATAAATACAATATTTACAAGTGTTGAGCCAATTATTGCATTAAATATTTTAATCTGAACAAGTTTTGCTAAGTCGAATACTTACCTTTAACCACCATCCAATAAAATGTGTGGGAACAAAGCCATCCATTTTGTCCTGAAGCAAAAAGAATCAAGAATAAAATTGTTTTACGTGTCAGAGTATTGCAATCGTATTGTTCTAATATGAAATCATATATATATATATATATATATATATTGCTAAACAATTATTTTTTTTTTATTATACAGTCCAGCAGCACAAGAATTTGTGATAAACAACATTTATTTTGTGAACTGATGCAGCTGTGCTTTACAAACAGAGAACCATGCTAAGATTTACTGATCAAGGATAAACAACTAGCCTGCCAAACCCTTCTTCACACCTTCACCTATCTCTTAGTCTGTTGGAACATTGGGGCACACAAACAATCTGTCAACCATCTTTTATTATTCCTTTCTGTCTTTTGCCTTGACTAGAATCTCTTTCAATGTCAGGCGTGTTGATGTTGTATTCCCATGGCTTTCTGTCTGCCTCTTCTTCTTTTCCCTGCTGCTGTTTCTCTTCATGATTTTTGAGGACCTGGTGACATGGCCATACAATCAAAGCATGCTTCCATTTTTTGACAATTTGATCCTGTTTCGAATTTCCTCATTTGATACCTAGGATTCTTCTGTAGCATCTCAATTCCATTGATAGGATCCTCTGCTCTAATTCTGAAGTTAGCATCCAAAATTCTCAAGCATACAGGAATATTGCCATGACCAAGGAGCATGTCAGTCTCTCTTTAATGCTGAGACTTGACCATCCAGAATTGCCAAACTTTTAATATAACAATTTTTTATTACTATTCATCTAATAACCTAAATCCTAAAAAATTCAAAGACCGCATCACAAACCAAGAAATTAGAGACAGGGTTAATGCAGCGATTGGACTCCATGATGACCTGCTAACTATCGTAAAAAAAATGAAAGCTAAAAATCTATGGCCATATTACAAGATCTTCAGGGCTCGCAAAGACCTTCCTTCAAGGAACAGTACCAGGAAAAAGAAGAGGCAGACAAAGAAAGTGATGGGAGGACAACATAAAAGTATAGATGGGCCTGCCATTGAAAGAGGTTCTAACTAAGGCAAAAGGCAGAGAGGAATGGAGAAAGACGGTAAATGAATCTTGCATGGTGCCCCAAATGTCCAACAGACTAAGGAATATGTAAAGGTAAAAACCTAAATCCCAAATGGTTTTGTGTCAAAACACTTGCTCATATTCATTTGTTTGCCTAATACCTCTGCATTGCTCTTAAAGATACAGTGGCAAAAATCAAATTGTGATATGAGCTTGTCAAGTGACTTACCCAAAAATTATGTAAAGGGTCTGTATGGTTGGCATCATATATAAGGCAATTCCCACCATAGTCTTTCTCTGGCAGCGGTTGCCCCAGAGAGGAGTCAAAATGCTTCATGATAAGCCTTGCAGAATGGACATCCTAAAAACAAATAAGGTCAAATATACTCCTTTAATGTTGACTCACTAGCATAATTGGTGATATCTCAAAGTTTGTTCATAAATCTATTGATTGAGAACTCAAAATGTACCATGCATTGTGACAATAAAGTCAAATTATATCACAGATATCTTTTCAGTCATATTTATAAATATGTATCACATCCAAGACTTAAAGCTACTATAAATTTCTGATTAACATTATTAACTATATTTTATTTCTTCAATAGACTTCTGTTCAATTAGTTCAAAAGAACTAATAAATCATTACTGGATTAGAATATTATCTAGTTATGAAAATGGGTGAAATTAAAAAAACAAAAACTTTCACATCACAATATTATGTGATAATTTGTACAAAAATTATATATATTTATATTTATATCTATAATATTACATTATATTATATATATATAAAAAAGATAACATTCTTAAATGATGCCTCATTTAAGAAGTATACTGCATATCAATTTTATTTAGTGAGTTAAATGACAACCCTGAACCCATGTAAAGTAAAATTTACCTGGAATAGTAAAAACACTAGACACAGCTCATATACAATACTAATACATAGGATCAGTCTCCAAAATACTGAAGAAGAAAAATACAAAGTTAGATAAAAACTATAAAGACTAAGAGCATCAAGGTTAAAGCACAACAAACTTGGTAATTGCTTGTTTACAAAAGCATTTATAACAATCTTCTAGCACATTATTAATAAAGGTGCGGAGGTTGAGTGGTATAGCACTTGGCTTCTGAACCAGAGGATCCTGGGTCTGAATCCTGGTGAAGACTGGGATTATTAATTTCAGGATTTTTAGGGCACCTCTGAGTCCACCCAGGTGTAATGGATACCTGACATTAGTTGGGGAAAAGTAATGGCGGTTGGACGTTATGCTGGCCACATAACACATCTGCCCTAAGGACCCCATGTTCTGAAAGGGGAACTTTATTTTACATTATATATATACCAGCCAACTGCTGATCAAACTATATTTCTTTATTGAAATAAAAAGAAATATCTGCACAAATGAACACTAAATACTATGCTAATGTTCATCATATCTTGAATCTAGATCTATCAGCCATTTGTTAGTCTAGGCTCCCCATAAGATACTTTGCATGAATTAAGTTTGGGAGATAGTCTAGTCATTTTGTAATCAGTAGCTGTCTTTACAGAAGCATTTTCTGAACTTAATTTCAAAAGCAATTCTTTTATTTATGTTTTAAAATTTTAAACCCATACATAGTAATCTAAGTAATATTATGTTAAAAAAACTATATAATTTTTAATCTTATAACAGACTAGTTCCTACATAGCAATCAATTTATTATTGGAATGTATCTAGAAATGATTGAGAGGTTGAAAACATATTTAAAGTATCCACATCATTAGTTTATAGTCAACTCCAAGGATTTAACTATTTTCGAACCCCCAGCAGCTCCAGGTATGGCTTATAACAAACTATATTTAAAAATGAACTAAAGTCTCACACAAACTCACCTGGATGCGGTCTGATAAATGGCCCATCAGGGGTATTAATAATACCAAATAAAAGAAAGGCCAGGATAAGGGCAAACAATCCTCTGTAAATACATACAGGAAGAAATATCATAGCAATGGTGTCAACTGTAATGAAGCTTAGTTGTTGTGGTGTTGGAATTGTTTGTATATCATGAATTTTTATAACTAAATTGAAATGCTCAACTTGCAAATTGTCACCTTGACCTGCCTCATCATAGCAACATTTCTCATGTTTTTATGTTCCTATCTTTGACAATTTTAATTCTTAACATACAATTTTCAACATGTCTTCATCCATTGCTCAAAATTAATATTTCCAAATACTTTTGGATCGCTTATGAAACTTATTGCAAAACTGTAGCACCCTGCTCAGGTACTGTGAGAATACTGTACAGTGTCAAAATGAAGATTGACGCCAGAATGTTTAAAATCAAATCATTTAAAATGTTATATTTTCAAAAATAATGTATTTTTTCTAAGTGTGCTATGAGTGTTTTGGAGGCACAGTGACTGAGTGGTAAAGCACTTGGCTTCCGAACTGAGAGTTCTGGGTTCATATCCTGGTGAAGAATGGAAATTTTATTTCAGGATGTTTAGGGCACCTCAGAGTTCACCTAGCTCTAATGGGTACCAGACATTAGTTTGGGAAAGTAAAGACGGTTGGTCGTTGTGCTGAGCCACAGAAACAGATGACCTTTACATTATCTGCCCCATAGATTGGAAGGTCTGAAGGGGAACTTTACTTTACTTTGAGTGTTTCAGACATTGAAATATCTTTAATTTTTAAACCAGGAACATTATGAATAGCTCTTACAACTTACCTCTTGGCATTGTAATCTCTGTCCAGTGAAGGTTCTTCAAAGAGAGCTACATAAACCAAGATAGCACTGAAAACCACCAGCGCAGTGATTGTGTGTGCTCGCCTTTTGGGAAGAAATTTGAACAAAAGTTTTAGTTCTCAAATTTAAGTGTGATAAATTATAAGGTGAGCATTATGCATAATGAGAGATAGGAAAAAGGATTTAATAGTGCATTTACCTTGAGGTGTTAAATATTCACTGTAAGATAAATTTAACTTAAATACTAATTCGAGTTATTCTCCATAGCTCGCAAGAAAAATTTAGAACCAGTTAAAGACTTAGGGTGCTAGCCCAAGCAGTCGAGTAATAACATTATGGCTCATCATATCATGAGTAGTGCTAAATAATTTTAAAATTAGTTAATAATTAAGTTTTTGTTGTGTGTGTAATTCTTTTTGTAAATGAAAATGTACCATGAAGCTTACCAAAAAAATGTTAATGTCCCATCATCATAAAAATCTTTATGAATACGTTTTTCAGTCTGCCAGTCATGAGCTGTAGAGCTGTGAAGTTTCACAAGATCTTGCCCATGTTTCACAGTTTCAGCTTTTTCTTTCTGTGCTGACGCCATCCAATTAGGGCTTCAGTAATCAAACTGCTAGGAATAAAGAAAAAAAAAATACTAGTTTGGCACAGAAATATTTTTAACTATATCAGTTCAAGATCAATGCCATGAATGTATGTATGTACCTCTAACCTTCCAAGACTCATCATAGGACCACATCTTATATAACGTTTTTTTTAAAGGTTTATAATTTTGTTATCAGTCAAAATAATGTACAAAATGTGTGACATTGGTAATATGCACGGAGCTGAGCAAGTGGAGTTGTGTTAGAAAAAAACAATTGAATGTTAAAAGTGTTATGTTAATGTTTGGACCACCAATTTATCCTCCTTCACTTCCCTTCTAAATTAGTCTCGCAATGGTGGCATTATTTTTACTTTCGAAATGCAGCCAGCTCAGGGTAAAACTGTGTGATTAGAAACCTTGTTGTGTCTTCAGTAAACAGCCAAGAATGAAAATGTGGAGCATGGGAAAAGTGACAACAGCTTGTGTCCTTCCGCTGGTGTAAAAAGAAAATGATTTGAAGGATGGAATTTGAAAATAAAAACATACATGTTTTAGATATATTTCCTTTGATGTGTCTGATAGATCTCCAAACCATGCGATAACTTTTACAGGGGGTGAGAATCATGAAAAACTGTACACACATGATTGGGGTGGGGGATAACAGAGACTCACCATGAAGTAAATGCATGCGCTGAATTCGTCAATATTTTTATTTTGTTAGTGCAATGTTTTGAGGATTTGTTCACATCAGTTATTGATCGACCAGGTCCAATTATAAACTATCATGGTCAAGGTGTGATATTAGTCTCAAATACTGATTCAGTCACAAACATGAAGCAGTTAGACTTGTGGAGCCATACTACATTTTTTAACACTATTTTATTACTATTTTGCCACGATTATTTAATAAGTAGATATATCAACTACGTAACTCAACTTTAACATTTGACCTGGGGGGGGGGGGGGGGGTCTCGCCTGGCTTAGCCAGGGACAAGATTTTTTTTTTCACACACGTGAACTCAGGCGATGGACAAGGGACAGTACTATGATTACACGCAAATACGACCAATGTTATGGTCATGTGATCGAAAGCCTGCGTGGACCAGAGACACAGTGTGTAAGAAAGCTGCAGTTCAAGACAGGACAAGGAGGAGACCAGGAATATTAGTCTGCCATGAAGTTGGTCCTTGTGGAGTCCTGAAGTCAATGTACGAGTCCAGGAAGAGATAGAGACAGTAGAGTTTATATTTATTAGTTTAGTACGGTGAAGTACAGTATAGCATTTTTAGTGTTGATGTATTGCCAATTGTGTCATATTGGTTTTTTAATTGCACCAGATTATTTTGAGCTTTTGTTGTCAGGTTTTTGATGTGTGTTAGATGTGCTGTGTTTAGCAGTGTTTACAGAAGGCCTGATTAGGAGAGAGAAACGTAACAATATATTAATATATTATATATATATATATATATATATATATAGAAAGCAAGTGTAAGACACTAACTTGACTAAGACTCAGAGTCAGAAGTAAGAGTAAGAGTAAGACTAGACTAGTAGACTCTAGACTGATAATAGTGAACAAATAGATGCTATCTTACTAGATTTTTCTAAGGCTTTTGACAAAGTTCACCACCATAGTTTGCTTAAAAAATTAAAATATTTCGGCATTAATGGTCCACTGCATCAGTGGATTAAAGACTTTCTGATAGGGAGAGAACAAACTGTAATAATAAATGGCTCTAAATCAACACCGATAACAGTAAACTCAGGTGTACCTCAAGGAACAGTCTTGGGTCCACTACTATTTTTAATTTACATAAATGATTTACCAAATTGCATTAGTTCAGGAACAAAAGTCAGATTATTTGCAGACGATTGCATAATATATAGAACAATAAAAACAACACAAGACACAGATATTTTACAAAGAGAATTAGATGAATTACAGAAATGGGAATCAAATTGGAGCATGTCTTTCCACCCAGAAAAATGTCAGTTGTTAAGAGTAACAAAAAAACTAAAACAAATTAATTCCACTTATCTTATTCATGGCAAACCAGTAACACAGACTAAAAACGCAAAATACCTAGGTGTTATAATAAATGAAAAACTGTCATGGAATCCACATATTGATGAAACTACAAAAAATCAAACAAAGCATTAGGATTTATTAAAAGAAATTTCTATAAATCAAATAAGAACATAAAACTAAAATGTTATTTAACCTTGGTTAGGCCAATAATAGAATATGCATCCTCTGTTTGGGACCCCTCAACTCAAGAAAACATTAAGAAACTAGAACAGACACAAAATAGAGCAGTGCGATTCATAACAAACGAATATTCACATTTGACTAGAGTAACACCTTTAGTAAAATCACTAAATTTAGAAAGCCTTCAGGACAGAAGACTCAAAAGTAAAGTAGCAATAATACATAAAACACTTAACCATAATCTTCAAATACAAAAACAAAATTTAATAAAATACTCTGAAAGACACAAAGATAAAGGCACATTCCTCGTCCCATATGCTAGGACAAATTTGTACAAATACTCCTTCTTCCCTAGTGCTATTAGAGCATGGAATGGGTTGCCTGAGCTAGCCAGGAAAACCAGTGACTTGGCAGAATTTAAGTCATTGGTTAATATGCATGACTAAATGCATGACGCGTAGGACGTAATCACCTTCTTTTTTGAAGTAACGTCTGTATTATATAAGATAAGATAGACTTAGTCTTAGGACTTAGTCGACTTAGACTACTTATAAAAACTTATAGTTATAGATCTAGATCTAAGACTAATCTTACTAATCTTAGTCTAAGTCTAAGTCTTGACAGCTTTTTAGTTTTTAGTAAAATTCATACATAATGATAAATGATATTAGACTAAATGATATTTTATTAGATCTAGACATTCTAATTCTAGAATCTATTTCTAAATGTGATTAAATTTAATCTCGTCTACTCTGACTCTACACTGTAACTGTAACACTACAGTTACAGTCTAGATTTGATTAGACAATCATTAGAAAGACATTAATATGATTAATTAGACATTAGATTTTTATCATTCAAGAGGAGAGCCGGTGTAGAAGTGTAGAGCATCTGACAGATCATCATCATGATCTGTATCTTATTCTGTTTACCTCAGACTCAGACTCAGTCACTACAGTCAGTGTGAGTGTTGACTGTTTCAACTGTTTGGATCTTGGTTTCTCTAAAATGGTCTAAAACAAAACAAAAATGACCAGAGTTCTTGAAAGTTATGAAAGACTAGATCTATTCCTAATCTAGATCTAGAGTCTATTCTAGATAGATCTATATTTGTTTTTAAAGGAGTTTCGATAAAGAAGTGTCTAGATCTAGAACAGATAAACACAGTCAACTGCAGATCACACCATATTTTTTTTTATTGTAATGAAAAGAAATGGCTATTGGTATCGACACGTAAACTATCTTCACTAAATACTATGCTAACGTTAGAATCCAGATGTTATATATTACAATCCAGTCAATCCAATCATGCATGTCAAACAATGACATAAAATTAAACTCTGCCAAGTCGTTTCCCCTATGTTTTTTTCTAGAAAAAAAATTCATTAAGACTAAGCTGGACGCTGCACCAAAACCGCCCTTTGATTTAAAACAATTTTTGAAGACCATTAGTTTTTTTTTTTGTTGTTGTTTTGTTTATATTCACACCGTTGTCGTATCCCCCATGCACCTCTCAGATGTTTTAGTTCAATTTTAACTTTGCATTTAATCCATTACAAAGTCACAAAGTCCTTCTTCGGTTGTATTAGTAATTGGCTGAAACCCAAACAAATGTTCATGTATTTCATCATGAGGTGTAGATCTATAAGAAACAGCAGCAATAATAGTAGTGTTTAGTTCGGTATGAGACATCTGGTGTAGAATCTATGATTTGATTTTATTATTTAATTTACATTTTGAATTTGTCTTTATTGATTGATAAAAATAAACTTTTTATTTTTGTGTTAAATAAATTATTCATGAATCCTCTGAAAGTGAGAAGTTGTCGATAATATTTTTTTTCTTTTCAAAAACATGCTTTCTTTAATGTGGTACATCATAGACTATCTGTGTTACATATTTTGTTGTTTTCTTTTCAAGCGCAATTTTAAACTTTTCTTTATATGATCTGTATTTTAATAGTGTCTTCTCAGATTTAATATGATCCTAATCTTCTTTTGTATCTGTAATGTCGTCTTTACTTATTTATTATTTAAATAACCGACATAATATTAGTCTCGGAATAAAGTGAATAAAAGTCGTTGAAGGAGAAACTTTTTCAAAGTTCCGCAAACTTTCATAATGATTATCACGATCTTATTTTGGAGAGATGTGCATTAATTTGTCTCCACAATCATCTGACATACGTGGAATTGGAATTTAAGTGCCTTATACAAATTAATCCACCACAGAATGAAGCAACTCTGCGCTGAATATTTATATTGAACTAATACAAAATAAATTATCCTAAGTAGGCCTACAAGTCACTATCACAATGATTTAAAATCAAACACAGTAAGGCAGTGTTTAGAAAAAAAATTCCGGGTGCGACCCTCACATGACAAAATTTTCGTTGGAGCCCTATAACTTAGAAGCTCATGGGGATCTCTAGAAGTGATGTAGGCTCCACGCAGTCAGTTCCATGAGTTTTTGTTTTAAGAAAGTAATGAAAACGAAAAAAAAAGTTATTCTTAATAATAACAAAATTTTAGGTTTTATTTTTCATTTTTAATAATTTAACACTAATTTTGGAATCCAAATTTACTTAAAGAAATTTCACAAGACGAGTTCATTGCTTTTTTTTTTCGGAAATAGTGTTGGCTTTATATTGTTAAAGTTTTGTAAAAAGTTCTTTTTGGAGACAGAACTGAAGATGCGACAGGTTTCCGCTCAAGTCGGCAAGGAGTTTGATTTCGGGACGGGGTCACGGTGCATTCCGGCGTTTTCAGTTTCAGAATATCTTTCTCCTGGGCCTTTTATCTTGTAGTAAGAAGGTCAAAATGGCCAATATTGATGTGTTTTCTTTCAGAACGCACTATTCATCATAGTAAAAAAAAAGTTGAGGGCCATATTAAGTCTAATAATAAAGAGGTAGCGCTGGTCAATAGTTTATGCAAGGGACATTCTTGGTACATATTGCGCACGGAAGAATGTATTGGGCGTGATCTTTTTTAAGATCATCTTCGTGTAAAGTACATCATTGTCGAGGACCTTGTATCACACAAAAGTCGTCAGAGTGAAGTGCAGTAGTCGGAAGAAGAACAAGAAATCCGTAAGAATCACACTAGCGGAGCAGACGTTTTGAAATGTTGTCTTCAAAACTTTTGACCCATATTGTTGCATACGCCTCTCGCAAAAAAAAATAGGTCTACATTTGACATTAAATTAAAAGACGACGTCTCTTAAGATATTGTAATTTTTAAAACATTGATAATAATGTAATTTTAATAATATTCAGACATGGATTAATATATATATACAATGTAGGCCTATATATAACATATTCTATAATGTTAATAAATACACTTGAAATAAGTTGAACAAACGTCTCTTGTGAATTATAAAACTATTATTACAATATACAGAGATTTAAATTGCTTAATTCACAGCCATTTTTCAAATAAAAGTGAAAATGTTTTAAAGTTTTTAAAGGATGATGGAACAATTAGAATTCATATAAAATATTTAAGTAACTTTTTTGATTAAACTAAAATTTTTTTAAAAAGTTAACCTTGGAATAATGATTTGGCCGCCCCCAACATTCGGCCGCCTGAGTGCAATGCACACATTGCACAATAGGTAGCGTCGGCCCTGCTTGTACCAATTTGTTCTAGCCACCTAGCGTATGAAATAAGAAATGTGCCTATCTTTAATTGTATGGACTACGCAAGACAGCAGGGTTTCTGTCCAGGGCATTTGCAAGAAAAGATTTTAGCCTCTCAAGCCCTCACTCAAATGGAGTTTGATAATGATGATGTGTTTTTCTGAGTATTTCATATCGGCCTTGCTAAGCCTTTATGAGCCTAGGATCCGCAGGTTTAATAAGTTACTTTGAATAAATCTAGACTCTAGACCTCAGTGAGTGTCAGATTAAGAACGAGATTGTGGAGCCCTATTTCGGAGAGACACTCCAGACCACATGGTGCATTTATCGCAGGTTATAATAGGGTGGCTATCGCTTTGGTGGTAGATCTTATCTTATATAATACAGACGTTACTTAAAAAAAAAAAGAAAATGATTACGTCCTACGCGACATGCATCTAATCATGCAAGTTAACCAGTGACTTAAATTCTGCCAAGTCACTGCATGGTTTTCCTGGCTGGCTCAGGCAACCCATTCCATGCTCTAATAGCACTAAGGAAAAAGGAGCATTTGTGGGTTACAAATTTGTCCTAGCATATGGAACGAGGAATGTGCTTTTATCTTTGTGTCTTTCAGAGTATTTTATTAGATTTTGTTTTTGTATTTGAAGATTATTGTTCATTGTTTTAGCCTATGTATAATTGCTACTTTGCTTTTGCGTCTTCTCCCCTGAAGGCTTTCTAAATGTAGTGATTTTACTAAGGTGTTACTCGAGTCAAATGTGAATATTCGTTAGTTATAAATCGCACTGCTCTATTTTATGTCTGTTCCAGTTTCTTAATGTTTTCTTGATTTGAGGGGTCCCAAACAGAGTATGCATATTTTATTATTGGCCTAAGGTTAAATAACATTTTAGCTTTATGTTCTTATTTAATTTATAGAAATCCACATTAGATATAGATAGATGATGATTTAATCACATACGTTATTATGGGATACATCATGATGTTCTGTGACTTAAACAATGTTAAGTCGTTGGATTCCCTGTTTGACTCAGGCAACCCATTCCTTTAAAAGATTAGAGAACGCAGAACGGTTAGAGAGACACTTAGCCTACATTAATGTGGAAATCTTTTGCTTCGTCCTAGTACATTTTCTAAAAAACGCGAATTGTATATGAATATACCGTGACCAATTATAATTTAAAATATAAATATAAATCTCCTTTCATTAAATATCGCATTTGACAGCGCTATATAAAACCAGATTTCACACTTCACCTTTAACATAAGTATGCCATTAATTATGATAGCAAAAAGAAAAAATAGAAATTATTTAGACCTAGATTTGGTTTTTTAAAACATAATTATTTTTTTTTGTAAGCTTAAGTGTAGTATTTTTAGATCAATGTTATTAAAAATAAACAAAAAGAATGCTTACTTTTTCTCTACAAATCGCAGAAAAAGGAACTCCATATCCATATTGAGCTTAATAAAAAAAAATTTCTTTGGTCGCGACCAGACCGGCCCATTTGGTGCCGGCCCACCGGGCATTTGCCCGTTTATCCATATAGCCAGTCCGCCTCTGGGATACGTATCCACCTATCCCATCGCCATGCAGGGTCCTTTGTCCTAAGCAAAGGCGACCGGAGGTCAAGTCCACGAGGCGTTTCTCCGTGTTCCTATTATGTAACGCCACTATCCGTAGGAGGACCACGTATGACCCTCTCTGAGGAATGGCGTGGCGGATGGAATGAGTTGGCGAGACTTTCTTACATCCTCTCCAGGTGCAATTGTTTGTTCGATAAAACGTACTAAGGAAGCACTGGAGGCCCATATCCGTCTCATCCCCTAACGAACGTTTTAATGGGGATGCCATATACATTGAGACACGCACATATAGGCATGTATTATAGGTCTACACTCGCAGTTCTAGACATCTAGAGCTATAATCAATATTTTAATTCAGGGGCT
This sequence comes from Biomphalaria glabrata, assembly GCF_947242115.1. Classification (NCBI taxonomy): domain Eukaryota; kingdom Metazoa; phylum Mollusca; class Gastropoda; family Planorbidae; genus Biomphalaria; species Biomphalaria glabrata. The sequence goes on from NC_074720.1 coordinate 36,589,334, forward strand.
CTCTATGTTAACACCATGTAGCACAAGTATGCCTAATAGATCTACGAGTTTCAATAGGTAAATGAGATCTAGAATCTAGATATGTTATGTGTTTTTTTTTTCAGCCTTTAAATTAACCTAATTTATAATACCCTATTCAGTGTAATATTATATATATGCCTATATTATATTATATAACACTTAGAAAGTCCTAGCCACTGCATACATTAACATATCCACATAAAGACAAGAAAAAAAAACATACACAAACATTTATGATTTTGTTTATAATTGTGTCCTAAAGGCCTACGTTTTTATGTAGAACGTCGACTTTATCTTCGATAAAGTCCAGTAGGGAATCGGCCCCGGAAGGCGCCATTATCCCGTTGATAGTTGGAAAGGCTTTTATCCAACGAACAGGCTTGTACCGGGAGCTCTTCACCCTTAGTTCTGTCTGACGGCTCCCAGCAGTAACGGCCATGGAGCGAATAAGGGCCCGGGACCGTACCGCGTACACGGAACGGGTCTGCTCGCAATAAGCAGCCGGAGGCAGCGCTAATCCATGGGGAGTTGACATCACATTCCTATAGCCTATAAGCTACTGTAACCGCCAGGTTCCATGCGGTGACCGCCACTTCTATTGCACTCATTATGACGGCGCCCTTTGTAGAACTGTGTGGCGGACTTTTTTTTGACTGGGTTGCTGGCTTTTGTTCTATCCCCAACCCCAAGCGAGATAAAAAAAAAAAAGCTCACCCAGGGTTACCTGCCGAGGCCTTGTTCGTTTCCCGTTCTTAGCAAATCTAGTTTCACTACTAGACGTTTCAACGGAGACACCACGCTAATGCGAAGGGGGCTGAAACAGTATCCAACACGAAACATTGTAAAGGTTCTTATGTCTTGATGCTTGATCCTCAATAGACTACTGTACACGCGATATATAAAAACAACAAACAAACAACAACATAAAAACTTGTAATTCTACGTTCTAGAAGACATATGCACATTTAATAGGTAAGAAAAGTAAGGTCTACTAAGTGGGAGAAATGGTATTAATAACCACACACGCACACAAGAATTAAAACACACATAGTCAGTTAGTCATAGCCACACAAGATCCGTGTATAAATTATTAAATTAAACCATTGTTTAACATATTTCCCTCGGCCTCCTGTCAATTTACCAGGAGCTCCTGGAAATCTCCTGAAATATACGAAAAATTCCTTGAAATATCCGGAAATTATTACAATCTTTAGAAAACTCGTAAAAATCTCCTAAAATATATAGACAAAAATTGTCATTTTGGGGTGTCATTCAATATAGAAAATGCCAATCCTACGCGCAATTAAAAAAAAACGGCATTATCCCGTAAATTTGGAATCTGGTTAAAGAAGCTTCTCGCGCCTCAAACTAATGAAGAATTACTTTAGTTTAACAATTATCGTAGATAGATTGAAACATTTGGTAATTCATGCTATTGAGCGTGATCTATGTAGGAAATAGAATTTTTATGATATACTGTATGACTTCGCTACACGCATGGCTCGTAAAGTAGTTCTGTACGTAGTAAAGATTGAATAAAATGCAAAGACGAATTTATTTTCTAATACAAACTCTTAAATTTCACTTATTATCCGTGGCGTAGCTCTAGTTCGTCCGACTTGCAGAGATAAGATAGTGATTTTTCCTTTACTTCTTCTTCTCGTCCAAACTCTTGCGCGAAGAAGAGAATTATATATATATATATATATATATATATATATATATATATATATATATATTATATATTATTATAATATTATATATTATTATATTTATTACAGACCTATATTCACTTTCACCTTCACCTATCTCTTAGTGTGTTGGACCGTTGGGGTGCTACACAAGATCAGTCAACCAGGGCCGGCCTTATGCCACTGCAATTAATGCGGCCGCAGTGGGCCCGTACTTTCATAGGCCCCTCGCTAATTCTAGGTGTAAATTCTTAAATTAAACCATTATAAAGTAAAACATGGTTTCGCGGCAAAATCGAAAAAGTCCTGGAGATCTCCTGAAATTATTTAAAATCTTTTGAAAACTCAGATGAAAAATATACAAAATTGTCATTCAATATGGAAAACTCCAATCCTAGGCGCAATAAAAAAGGCATTGTCAGATTTCATTTAATAAAAAGGTAATGCAAAGACAAATTTATTTTTATAACACAAAATCTTAATTTTCACATATTATCCTTATCCCTACCCAGACTGGCATAAGACCCGAAAATAGTTAGGGCCGGCCCAGCTGTCAACCGTCTTTCTCCATTTCTGTCCTTTGATTGGATATAATTTAATTCAGTGATAGGCCTGTTCATTCTTAGATGCTGTCTTCCCATCGCTTTCTCTCTCTCCATCTTCTTCTTCCTGATATTGTTCCCTACAGGAAGCTAGGTCTTTGCGGGCGCCATCAGGACCTTGTGATGTGCACATAGAGTTTGTGTTTTTTTTGACAGTGGTTAAAAGGTCATCATGGGGTCCAATAGTTTCTAATCTTTTCATTCGTGATGCGGTCTTTGTGACAATTCCTAGGATCTTTCTGTAGCATCTTAGTTCCATTGCTAGGATACTCGAGATCTTCTCAAAATCTGCAGTCAGCGTCAAAGATTCGCATGCATTATATTTATAAGAATGTGGCAGTGACCAGAGAGCGCATCAGTCTGATTTAAGTGTCGAGGGTTATGCATTTGTCTGTCCAGATTTTTTTTTTTGAGTTTTGCAAGTGCTGCTGTAGACTGTGCAATTTTGGCCAGTAGTTCAAGTTTGGCTCCTTAATATGAGACAGTGGCTCCAAGGTATTTAAAGTTTTTGACACTTGTCATCTTTTCGTCACCAGAGCTGAAATCCCTTTTAAATCCCTGTTGGCTATTGATGTGTTTTTTTCGGCATCGATTTGCAATAATTTGCATACCACATGCTGCGGAAGTCTTGTCTATAATATGCGAATCAGCTAATTCCTCTTCTGTCCCTGCCAGACCATCTATATTTATGTCGTTGGAAAAGCGCAAGTTAGTAATTTTTCTTCCTCCAACGCCCACATAATCCTCGTAGTCGTCGAGAGCATCTTCCATTGTCCTTTCAAGGAGGATATTGAAAAGAGTTGACGAGAGTAGGCAGCCTTATTGTCTCCAACCTACACTGCACTATAGTGGCCTGCTTATAGAGGTTTTGGGTAAATTTTTATTATGTTTTGATTTATATTGTATATTCCATTGTTGCACAGAGTGCTCCATGCCATACTCTGTCGAAAGCCTCCTTGAAGACCATGAAGACATATGGAAAAGGTTCTGACGGCGCTGGAGGTAGATCTATTTCTCGCAGAGAAACCTATGGATACTCTGCAATACAGACCTATATAAACTTCAAAAAAGACTATATAAATGTATAATATGTAGATCTAGATTCTATATAGGTTTGTGAAATATGACTTTTGTTGTTTCTTTTTTTGTTTGTTGTAAAAACGAAACTGTAAACGTTGATATCCGTTTTCTATGACTAAGTCTATGGAGATCTACATCTAGAATCTAGCTAGACGATCAGATCTAGAATTCTAGATCGTGAATTACATGAAATACATTTTGAAATGTAGATCTAGAATCTGAACTCCAGTGCGAATCAAAATAGTTACAATTCAATACATGATTGATTGATTGATTTAATTTATGTCTTATTTTATCTGAATAAATTTATCATCATTCAAATTTCTATCATTGATTAATCATATTAATGATATTTAATATTTATTTAATTTATTAATGATATTTTATTATTTTTATTCATATTCATTTAAATTTTAATTCATGATTTAGATCTATATAGGTTTTATTTCGGGATTCACTTAGATCATCATCATTATGATAATGTCATTAATGATAATAGTCATAAATAAGTTTAAGAAGACATCGGTATACCATACCGACAATGCGACATATCATTAATTAATTATCATATAATGATCATGATTGACATGATAATTCAGATAATAATAAATCATGAATGAATTGATTGACTAATATATATTTATATAGTTATATAGTCTATTATAGTATAGTAATATTAATTATATTATATTATTATATACTCTTCATCTATTGAGCTGTCTAGACTAGTAAATATTATTTTATAAGTAAGTCATAAATAAGTGACTATAATTAGAATAGATTATTAGATCTAAAAAGTTATTTTAAAAACATTTTCACTTTTATTTCAAAGTTGAATGTAGAATATTTTTGGGTGATTATAAAGTCTATAGAGTGAGTATAGTCTGTGTAGTACACTATATCAAGTAGATCTACATAAAGTTCTTTTTTGTTCTTCTATCTAGATCTAGAATCTAGTTCTAGTTTAACATAGTACATTTATTTTTAACTCTGTTCTTTTCATAGTAGATTCTCTAAATTATAGTAAATTTTAATTAAGTAAAATGTGATCAAATTATTCAAATCACTTAAAAATGGTCAAGTGACTCAAGACTAGCTGTTTTCTTAGACCTAGACTACTTTATATTTAAGTTTATTTAAATTTTACTAGCTGTTTGGAGCAACAAGCCAACAACCAACCAGCAACAATGGAAGGGTAGGGGAAGTCCTATTTCATAAAAAAATTTTCATTGTAATTTATCCATATTTGAATATTAGTAAAATGACTATTTTTTTTAATTATAAAAATTAAAATATATATCTAAAGTAAGAGGTATTGTTTCATCTTATAATAAGATCTTGTCAAATGTAGACCTATTTTTGTTTTGTTTTTGAGAGAGGTGTATATAACAATATGGGTCAACAATTTTTGAAGAAAACATTTCAAAACGTCTCCACTAGTGTGATTCTTCTGGATTTTTTGTCCCGAATACAGAACAATCCTTGCATTTAATAAAGGAACGGTGTTGGAGAAATATGTATGTGGATGTCAAACACTGTATGGACTTGCTAGTATAGTATAACTGGATTGTACAAGTAGAATACATAAATGTATTAGGTATTAATCTTGAACCGAATTGTGGTATTGATGAAAGAAACTGATGATGGGTAGAGATTAGATAGAAAGTAATAGACTAGGAGGGCATATCATCCTTATAGTGAATAAACCTTGTTAATTTTAGAACATGAATGTTTTGAGAATTACTTATGGTTAGTGATTAACTATTACTGCTTTGGATTAAATCACAATGTTCATCAACAAAGAATCCCCAATATACTTTCCTGATTAAGGCCAACATTTTTAATGCAAAATTGGCTAGTGGTCTTAGCTTTCAAACTACTATGACTGTCACGACCCTCATATCAGCCCTCTCGTTACTACTTCATTTTACCTCACTTTAATATATATATGTACCAGTGGCTCTTGATGACAAGTTGTCTACTATGATTCTCGCTCTTGGTGCGTGTAATTACTTTGAATGTATATAAATTAAACTAATGACAACAATGTCACAACATAAATGACCACATAATGAATAATCATAATAAAGTCAAACTCTCTAATTAAAACTAATATTTAATATTCTAAAAAGGCATCGATGGCCACTTTAAAATAATGTAATAAATGTAATGATAGATTGATGAAATGAATTGATAACTACAAACATATATTATGAATAACATAAAATTAATAACATAAGACAAGTGGCTTCAATACTATGTACTAATAAAACTATGATATCTGTTAACATAATAAACAATAAAGACATAATCAACAATACAGCAATTAATCACCCATGCCAATCAGACCACCACGGCTACTCCATCCTCCATGCACTGGACCCAGCGCCGCAGACTGCATCAGAGTTCAGTACCGCTGTCCATGTCATCTGATGTCAATCACTGCATGTCGTTCATTGTCTTGCTGACTACGCCACTGTCGCTAACATCTATTCTGTGTCTACGCTAGACTGCCACATGCTCAAGACTGCCACCCAGACTGTCAGACTGCCACTAAGACTGTCACTCTAAATAGACAAATAATCAAGATATCGCTAACAACTCGCTAAAGCGCCATTCTATTTATTCACAATCAACTAACATCTAAAGCTAGATATATAACTAATAAAAACATGTCTTCTTACCCTGGTCCCTAAGAATTAGTTCCTACATGTTGTCCCTGGCAAACAACTCACACCTATTGGAGCCAAGATCGCGAGCCAACCTCGGCGACTTGCTCCCAATGTCTGTATGTGTCATTCACCCGAAAACGCCTAGCACACGACACACGCCCCTGCTAACACTACATGGCGCTGTGTCCCGACTGCCCCAAAACTCTACTCTATAAAGGCTGAGACCCTAACCCACGCCTAAACTAACGCTACTAAATCGTCCGTGTCTGTCCCATCCTACGGGTATCGAGTCGCCCTACCAGGTATAAATCTAAGTGTCACACTATTCCTACCCTTTGTCTGTACTCTGTCAAGTCTGTCGGTGAGCCGTGGAAACACCTTACAAAATGATTAACTTTGCTCACACACACACACACATATCTGTGACTATGACTATGAACAATATCACAACCAACATGTATTAAATTAATACTTTGTGTCGTTCATGTCTGTGCTTAGTTGTTTGAAATTGGCTTTCCTTGATATTTTGAGCTTACTTTCTACTCTTACTTTAGACTTAGACTTAGGTCCTCCCGCGCCGTTCGGCGCATTGGGCGGCAAGCTGTCTCCATAATGATCTGTCACTGGCAATGTCTGAAGCCTCTTCCCATCTGGTGTCCACTGTTCTGAGGTCCTCCATGAAGGTGTGTCGCCAGGTAATACGAGGACGTCCCTGTTTGCGCTTTCCTCGTTTTGGCTTCCATGTTATCGCAACTCTTGGTGTGCGTAATTCATTTTGACGTAGAACATGTCCCGCAAACCTCATGCGACGCTCAGTCACAACCTCACTAAGTGTTCGACTCACAGTTCGGCAAAGGATTTCCTTGTTTGAGATCCGGTCTGTGTAACTGACTCCCAAAATCCGTCTCAGCCATCTCTGTTGAGCCACATTTAGTCTTTTCTCAATTTTGACAGATGACTTCCATGTCTCACATGCATATGTAGCAGTTGGAATGACGATTGTGTTGAGAAGGTGTATTTTTGTCTCGAGTCCAATGGCTTGGCTAGTCCAAATAGGCTGCAGCCTTTGGAAAATGCTCCCTGCCTTTCCTATTCGGCACGCTACATCATGGTAAGCATCTCCATCATTTGTTATGATGCTGCCAAGGTACGTGAACTTGTCCAGCTCTTCAAGCTTTGACTCGCCAAGTCTGACGGGGACACCCTTTGCCTTATATCCCACTCGCATAATTTTAGTCTTATCCAAGTTTATGCGGAGGCCAATTTTGGGTGCCTCTCTGTCTAGGCTCTCCGTCATTTCTTGAATGCATTTATTTGTAGCCCCGAGTAGTGCAACATCATCAGCAAAGTCCAAGTCCGTCAATTGGAGTTGTTCATGCCATGGAATACCAAAGGCAGTCTGGTTCATTGCTCTCCTCATTATGTAGTCGATGGCTAGGAGGAAAAGGAAGGGAGATAAGATGCACCCCTGTCTCACACCTGTCTCGATTGTAAAAAACTCTGTTGTTCCCTCTTCTGTTTTAATGCAGCAACTAGACTGACTGTAAAGGTGTCGTAGGATCTGGACGAATTTTTCTGGTATACCGTATTCTCTAACTATTTTCCATAGTGATTCTCGGTGGACACTATCAAACGCTTTTTTGAAGTCCACGAAACTGATCGTTAGCCGTTGTTGGTACTCAAGACTTTGTTCTATGATATTTCGTAAAACGAAAATCTGCTCTGTACATGATCTGCCTCTTCGGAAACCTGCTTGTTCTTCTCTGAGCCTTTCATCTACAGACTGTTGAAGCCGTCTCAACAAAACAGTGCTGAAAACTTTGCCTGGGACAGAGAGGAGAGTAATGCCCCTCCAGTTTTTAAAGTGCTCTACCCATCTTGCATCCTGTTCTTCTTTCGTTTACAAAGTTTTGCCTTGCTTGTCTTTTATTGGTGCCCCATGTCCACTCTTTGCTCCAGTGAGATCTCGGACAATACGATGGAGGGTTTTTGTGTCATTTCTGCTTGCAGCTGCTTGTGCCTCTTGTCCCTTCTGCTCAATCCAGTCCCGTTTATCTTGCCGACAGCTTCTCTTTACTTTCAGATCTGCTTCCCTATAGGCTTCTTCTGCTAGGCTGCGATCCTGTGTTTCATTTTTCTGATCTCGTCTACGTTTGGCCTCTTTCCTCTCATCTATCAATTTCCATGTTCTGTCTTGTATCCACCGTTCCTTGTATGAACCTCGCCTCCTTCCGATAACTTCTTCTGCGCACCCAATAGTGGTATATTTGAAGTTGGCCCACTCTTCTTCAAGGGTCAATATATCTGCAAGAGCCTCAAAGCGGTTCGTTAGTTTCAATTGGAACTGTGCTGCAGTATTGCCGTCTTTAAGCTTCTCTACATTAAATGGGCGGGGGTCGTGTGGCTCGTTTTGGTTGGCGTTTCAATCGGAGCTTACATTTGCCACTGACAAGGTAGTGGTCTGAGCCGATATCAGCTCCTCTGCGGGTCCGCACGTCTAACAGAGATGACCTCCATCGTTTGGAGATGCAAATGTAATCTATCTCGTTGAAGGTTTCTCCATTTGGTGATCGCCATGTTTTTTTGTGTATTTGTTTGTGCTTAAAATATGTGTTTCCAATTGAAAGGCTGTTGGATGCGCAGAGAGAAATCAAACGCTCGCCATTATCACATATTCAAAGCCAGTTCGGTTGGGATTGATTTTGGCGTTAAAATCTCCCATCAGTAGAATTAGGTCGTGAGTAGGTGTTTCATCAAGAGTGGTTTGTAGTTGATTATAGAACTGATCTTTGATGGTATCTTCTGCATCCTTTCTACTCACATATTTAAAAAAAAAATACATTTTCTCACTTAAATTGTAAAAAATTTTTTTTTTAATTTTAAGCTAGACAGAAAAAACAACAACTAATATCCTTCTATTAAAATTTATTTTCAGACTCATTTGTCAGACTTTGTAGATTAAAATAATATGTCCATAATTATGATTTTCTTTATTTGATGGACTAAGCAGTGTTTCCCAATCTGCCCAGAACCCTAGTGTTCTGCAAGGCCTGAATAGGTATCCACAAACTACTGGAATAATTAAATAGTAGGCCACCATGTTGATTAATCTCTCTAAAAAAATAAGCAAAGTGTTCCGCTAATACTCTGAATGCGCAAAATTGTTACTCTTTGGAAGAAAGGGTCAGTTTATTTATAATGTTACATTATTTTACGTTTTACGTCATTGAAAGGATTTTATCAAAACTTTTTCTAATTACATTTTAAAATGTGCTATTTTATTGTTTTTGTACCATCAATAATATATGTTATATTTATTTATTAATAAAATTGGATTTCCCCTAACCTGTCATTATGATCAATACCATATTAACAAAAAAACAATTAAACCATTCTGTATCCAAAGTGTTTAAAGACATTATTTTGCAAAGGTTGAAAAAAAAATAAATAAATTATAGGAACTAAAACTAAATCAATAAGTCAGTGGGAAATATAAACAATCCAGACTCTTCAATAGTAAATATGCCATTTTCTATAACAAGTTCTGATTTTCTGAATCCATTTTACATTTAGTGGTTTAGTTAAAGTAAAATAAAAATGTTACCCAAGTGAAACAAATCTCTATTTTTGCATTTTAGGAATATTGGAGTTTAATCAGTCACGAAAATACATTTCTGTAACATAAATATTGATAGTGTCTATTGTAATGAACAGTTTAGTACGCTTGGAGTTGTTTTCTTTTCACTGTGTATCCAACAATCGCATTGATCAGCTGTGCGTGTTGCTCTGTCACTTACCCAGTGTGTGTGTGTGTGTGTGTGACATGTGGTGTTCAGCCACACATACACACAAAATGAGCCATACTTTAGCCACCAAGTGTGTAAAATTGAAGTTTCAGTAGACATTAATCACAGGCTATATTAAATCCCATCCTAGACACAGCTGTTACTTCTTTGTGCTTGAGTCTCATCCTAATTGTATGTGTGTTTGCTCCTTAAATACACACAAAGGCAGTGAAATGGGGATTGGGAGGCGATATGTGTTCCCTGATGTTATATTGATGTAGGATAGACAGATATTTTGATGTTAAAATGTCATTTGTTTTTATAGAGAATTATGATTTGAAATATTGTGTGGAGAATATACATTAGTATTAAGTTTCTCATTCTTTATTCTCTTGAGGATAATTGCATTAATTTTCTTTAAAAGAAATGGAAAACCTTTTAGATAATGCTTTGAAAAAAACAAAAATTTCACAATGGATGGTGAGTCATGTTGTATTATTCAATATTGGCTGCAAACTGTCATCTTAGTATTTGTTTTGTCAAACAGATTATTTCTATGGCTTTAAGTATTTTAATTGTCTACAATTTTATTTGAAGTGACCATTTGCTTGCTATTTTAATTCTAATCACTCGCATTTGAAAAACAATTAAATTACAGCATTGTGTATGTACTTTTTTTATACTAATAATTACTATGAAATCTTTTTTTCAACATTTTACAGAAATAAAAAAAATTAAAATAAAACTAAAATAATCCTGAACAAAAATATGTTTTGCATTACTACATCATTTTTTTTTAGTCAATTGTTGACTTTAATTCAATTTATTGCAATGGTATAAAATTTTATTAATAAAGAAACTATTTATTGAGCAATTTATTTATGGATAGCTCTCTTTTTCAGGAGGAAAGAAAGCAGCAAAAGAAAAATTTTGCTGAACTCCAGCTAAAGAAAGAAGACTTTATTACTGATAGATTAAATAAGATGGATGTGCTGAACAGGCTTAAAAATGCAGTGACTAGCGTAATTCCTGGCAACCCACTGGCTAGAGATTTTGACATTCATGGGCAGGTGGCCAGCACAGGTCCAGGATTGCTGTGGAAAATTTTTTCTGCAGTCAAAAAAAGTACCAAAGAGGTAAATACATTACTGGTAGTGCAACTTTTAATAATAGATAAATCTGTTTACACTAGCCTGTTATGCTCCTGTATTTCAAAGCCCATTTTTATCCTTTGTAAACTCAGTTCAAAAAAAGGAATTGATCTATCTCAGCAGTCTCTGTCAAAAACAATAGGCCTAAATGTTAATTTGAAGAACCCAAATCTTGTTTCACTTAGTCATAGAATTTGACTATTCTTGTGAATCCACTAGCTAAATTAAAACTATATATTGCTGTATCTTGGGATTTTTTTTTTTAAGTTGAATCAGATTTTTTATATATTTGAGTGATCCATGGATATTTATTATTTATGTCTTGTTAATTTAGTTGTAAATTGTTTATGAATCCATACAAATAAATAACTTCCATCTTCATTAGCTTCAAATTATACTATTGTTAATTTATTTTTATATTTGATGCTATTTCAATTGCCAAATTATTTCCCACTTAACTCTGTCTATAAATTAAAAACCATCTGTTTCGAACAGGAAGCAGCAGTTTTCTACTTTGAAAAAAAAGTTCTAGACAAATATCACAAGAGAGATAAAGAAGTAATTATAGAGTCTTTACGCAAGGGTGTGCAGCAGCTAACAAAGTTGAGGCATCCCAGAATTCTCTCTGTCATACATCCCTTAGAGGAAACAAGGTAGTTCTCAAAGTCTTTCTACATAATTTTATATTTGATAACCTTATTCTGAAATAGCTGAAACGTATGTGTGTGATGCATTAAAGCATGACAAAATAACTTGAAAGAAATGGACATCCCCAGATAACTAATAATGACTATAACACTAATCAATCAGTCTATGTGGATACTTGAGTAGGAAAGTAAGAAGGACGGTCAGACACAGTATTGAATTAGAAAGCTATTACTAGAATAGACAAGAAGGCGCGGTGGCTGAGCGGTAAAGCGCTTGGCTTCTGAACCGGGGACCGGGGTTCGAATCCTGGTGAAGACTGGGATTTTTTATTTCGGGATCTTCGGGCGCCTCTGAGTCCACCCAGCTCTAATGGGTACCTGACATTAGTTAGGGAAAAGTAAAGGCGGTTGGTCGTTGTGCTGGCCACATGACACCCTTGTTAACCGTAGGCCACAGAAACAGATGACCTTTACATCATCTGCCCTATAGACCACAAGGTCTGAAAGGGGAACTTTACTTTACTTACTACTAGAAAAGACAAGAAAAAATGAAACTTCTTTTGTTTTGTTTTTTTCTAAATATATCAGCTATGTTATTTTAATAGTGTTAGTAAATCACTGAAATACTTTATTATATATTAATTTTACTTTTTAGTGCTTTGAGCTAGTAGTTACTCTGACCATTGTTTTAGAATGTTCTGTTAATAGGTTGTTGAACCAGGAAGTAAACTTTTTCAAGAAAAAGACAGTGAAGCTAGACAGTCTTATTGAATAATAAATATATTCTAAGACTAGTTGTAGTGGATAGAGGCATCTATTTATTTAGATGTGTTTGAGTTATTGTGTTTGGAAGTCGTTTATTTCATGGATAATATATTCAATACAAATGTTTCTATTTCAGAGAAGCTTTGGCATTTGCCACAGAGCCAGTGTTTTCAAGTCTGGCCAATGTTTTAGGCTCTTGTGACAACCTGAGTGGTGGCTCCAAAATCCTCTCTGAGTTCCAGCTGTATGAGGTGGAGATAAAGCATGGGTTGCTTCAGGTTGGTTGCTTCAGATTTTTACAAAGCTTATATGAACTCACTCTGTCTGTCTGTCTGGTAAAAAATGTGTACTTGCTATTTCTCCCACATCCAATCTTGGATCAAACTGAAATTTTGCACAATTATTTTTTAGACAAAAAAAGAATCAATCCAAAAAAATGTACCAATTAGTTAATAAATGATTTTGTTTGGTATCAAACAAGGGAAAGAAATTGAACTTGACTTATGTGGTGTTATAAGCTGAATTAGTCCCCATTACAAACATGCTTAGCATACTGCATTATGTGGAACCGTCCAGCAAAACATAAAAAAAGCTCACATGTTCCACATCGTTCCTCATTCACGATATTTTGTTCCACCAAGTATGAATTCCAACCAAAAAAACAAATTGCTGTTATTTTCATTATTTATTAATTATGCGAAATGAAAATACTGAATGCTAAATTATATATATATATATATATATATATATATATAGGTCTGTGTTTTTTATTTACATTTTGTCTCCTCCTGGACCTAGTGTGTCTTAGAAATAGAATTAAATAGATCTATATGGTTGAGCTAAATTAGATCTACTTACTTACTTACCATCTACTACTTACTAGATTAAAAAGATACACAAATAGCAAAAGCTTTGGTTCAAACCTATCTTTTGGCAACATATGCTATGTGTTAGTTTTTGTTTTATTTTCTTGTCTCTGAGTACCACAAGCTAATAGTAAAATGTGAAGAAACAAATCATTTGAAAACATTAAGAAGGTTGCGTCTTTGAAAGATTGGGATGAAATGTAAAATGTTCTATGCAATAGTTATTTCTAAACATTTGTTTTGTGTTGGTAATAGGCCTTAAATGATTTTCCTTTCTGTTGGTTTTGAATTTCAAGATTAAAACAGATTTATAGTATATGGGTATATGGTGTTGTCACTATTAATTTAGCATCTGAAACAGAATGTACCAGGTTTAAATCCTGTTCAATTGGATTGGGATTCTTATGCATCTGGCATTGGTTGCAGAGAGAGAGAGAGAGAGAGTAAATATAGGTCAATGGATCATCAAAAAAAAAGTACCTGTTATGACTGAGATTCTGTAGTATCATTTTTTTTAGTTGAGACTAGCACTAACGTAATGATTTAATTCTACACACTTGTACCACACAAAGTTTAATTTACTTATAGAAGTCAAGCTTACAGTGTTACCTTAGGTTAAGCATACAAACAAAAAGGATCATAAACCAAAAATGTGTGTGTAATAGTAATGTTTTCCTGTTGTTTTCTTTCACCCACTCACCACACAGCAACTCAGTGAAGAAAAACAACTAAAAGCAACTAATTTTATTAGTAAACTACAAGCCTTTATATAGATCCTAGTTCTACATGTTTCTAACACATAACTCATTCAAAGACCAAAAAACGTACATTAACAAATCATGCTATCAACAATCTAGCCAGTCAGTCTGGTCCCTTCAGGTCACTAAGTTTAAACATATCTGTATGTCTGTCATCAATACTCTTACAGTATTCTTCTGCACATATAACTATAATTAATATGAGTGTTATTGTATCCTGTGTCAATATTTTTTGTTTGGTAGATCCTTGAAGGGCTTGGATTTCTTCACAATGATGCTAAAATGTTACATCGAAACATTTGCCCTTCCTCTATAGTGCTGGCTAAATTTGGAACTTGGAAATTGGCTGGCTGTGAGTTTGTCCAGCAGGCTGGGGATTCCCAGGACCAGAAGGTTAGGCTACCACATTTTAGAGGCATCATTTTCTCTTAGATAGCTCTTTTCATTTGTGACTTTTTATTTTTGTTTTAAGGTGTATAATTTAAAATTTAAAATATTTTTAATTCTTCATTATGCATTGTTTTGTTTATTTTAAGATAACTTAATAAAAGAATTTTAAAAATAATAGCACTGATATTTTAGCATTGAGCTATGATATTTTTACTCAAGACAGTAATATTTATAGATTTTTGGACATGCTATTAATTAATTCTTTAAATTAAAAAGTACTATGGCCAATTATTAAGTAATAATTTTGACTCCATCCACTTGGTGGATTCTTTTTTACAATACTTATATTAAGTCTCTCTGTATGTTTCTTGTATGTTTGGATTTTTTCAATCTTTTTTTCAACCACTTCTACTCATCTAGTCATCATTAAGAAGATTTTTGACATTGATACAAGTATTAGGCTCTTGTGAACCAAGTGACTACAACTGGATCATTAGGTTAAGAAGATTTAGTTAAAACAACAATTTTTGTCATAGGCATTCTTCACATGTCATGAATGGAGAAGTGACATGCCAAGAGATGCTCAACCCAACTTGGACTACATGGCTCCAGAGTATGAATTAAACCACACCTGCTCTCCTGCCAGTGACATGTTCTCATTTGGAATTCTTATGTACGCACTACACAACAATGGGAGACCACTCTATGAATGCGAGGGAGAGTTGAGAACTTTCCGTCAAAATGCTGAGGAGGTAATTGCAAAAAAGGTTGTTGTGGTTTAAAAAAAAACCCAGTGACGTTGATTTTAATTATGACCTGTCCTGGCTTCTTTAAGTGTTATTTTTAATTGACTGTTACACAGCATGGGCTAAGAGTTTTTATTATGACCACTATGAGCTCCTTTAAGGTCAGAACTTGACCAAAAATGTGTTACGGTTGGTTGACTTTTATACAGAAATGGCCAATATTGAATAAATCTTCGGAAAACTAGTAAAATTTATTGACTGCTTTAACTTTCTGGGAACATTGCTAATGCTTGCTTGTATTTAAAAAATGTATTCAAAGTATCAAAAAAATAATTTTAAGCAATTATATCAAAATACAAAGGAATTGTTTGCAGCATTTTTGTCTTGTAAATGCTTATGCTAGTTTACTTTACTTATAGAGTTTAATTGGTTCATCTGGTACTTACATCTTTGAATAATATTTTTATCCCAACACTATCTTTTCCCAATCTACATAACTTGAGGTTTGGTAAAAATCCTGTTTAGCACTACCTTTGTTTGTTTTACATGTTTCAGTTGTTCCTTCAGAATTGAATATTTGAATAGATAATAAGGTGGTTTTAATAGGGGGCGCAGGGTTCAAACCTGTAATTGTTGAGGCCACAGCAATGGTGTTAACAGCTACTTAAACTTAATACATTTTTTTTTTCTTCTTCAAAACAAAATGGAAATAACTGTAAATAGTTTTCTATATAAATCAGTTCTTACTTGTTTTCATTTTCAGCTTGGTAGCATGCGAAACTCTTTGTTGTCCAAAATGCCATCCCAACTGGCAGATCATGTGAAACTGTTACTTAACTTAGAGCCAACTATACGGCCAGATGCTGCTCAAATGATGAAGGTGAAAATTTTCTTTTAAAACTGACAGTAATTTGAGCTTTAAAATTATTGGATGCGAAATGTGTATTCCTACAGTAATATGAAATAATTTATAAACAACTATTTAAAAAAATATTATATAATTGTTCTCTGGATATTTAGCTCAACAGTAGCCTTTAAGTAGCTATTTTCCTATTTTAAAAAATGTCTGAACTATCATCTCACTCAATGAAGTTGATGCTTGCTGTTTGCTTATCTCTGCAAACATAACTAAATATTTTTTCTGCTGCCTATACATCATAGTTGGTCCTTTTATTTTTGAAGGATGCAAGAACGGATACTTAATATAAATAATAGAAATATATGTGACTGGAATTATGAATAACCCATTTCTGGAGCCAGAAATTATTAATGAGATTTTTAAAATCATATTTTACCAGATTCCTTTTTTTGAAGACATGGCGTGCATTGCGCTCCAGTATATTGACTCACTTTATCAGAGAGAAAATATTGAAAAGTCCAATTTCTTCAAGGGTCTTCCAAAAATTATAGAATGCTTGCCAAAAGTAAGTTTTACTTTGTCTTGAAAATGATTACTTTGCTATTTTATTCTATTTTATTTCAATATTAATTTTGCAATTTTAGACAAGTTACTATAGTCAACGCAAATATAAAACACCCCATCAGAAGCAAATTGTTGTGGTATTTCATTTAGGGATATCTTAGTTAATTACATGACTATGGTTACTTCTAAACATGCGATATGTATTAGGGACTGTTGTTGTATTTTCGACCCTAAGACTAAGATGTAATAATACTCATTTCTGTCATAAAAAAAAAACTAAGACAAAGACTAAGACTGCTATATTAATTCTTATGGAAATTTGTTGTGATTACAAGGACTCTTTTCTCATGTAAAGACAACACAACAGAAACATGCACATAAATAGAAACGAGTTCATTCAGCGACTATACACAGGCATCTTGGTCCTTTTCATGTTTCCTGATCAACAACCAAACATTTAGTAGTGAGACATAATAAAGTTGTTTGGAAAAATTACTTAAATAGATTAGGTTTCTGATTAAAAGAATGAATTAATTGTGATCGGGCTGATTTAGGCTACTGTTAAAAGGATTCTTTTTTTTTTATTATGAACAGAAACAGACAGATGGACAGATTATGGACATTGATTGTTCTATAAAACATATCATAAGGTTAGCTAAAAATATTTCTTCAAATTTCACAGCGAGTAAGTCAGCAGAGGGTGCTGCCAGCACTGTTCAAAGAAGGGGTCAACGCCAACATGGTGCCCTTCATTCTACCCAGTATATTCTTGATCTCAGAGCAGAGCACCACCGAGGAGTACAGAGAGATGGTACTTCCAGAGCTGATACCTTTTTTCAAGATAAGAGAACCAATACAGGTAAATGGGAGATGATTGTAATAAGCGCAAGGAGTCTAAATAGCTCCTATGTGCCTTGCTACCTGGTTGTTTGGTATGTGCTTTGGACTGCTGTCACAATAGTTGCATTCATTCGAACCCAGTCTGCTGTTAACTCCTGTCATCATGGAGGAGGTTTGGAGTAGGGCCAGGTAATCTTCATTTCTGAAGGAATTGTCAGAAACTTATAAATCATTAGCCATAAACTATAACTAGTGCAAAGCAGACTCTATAAACTGCATTTTGGAGTTTGACAAAAATTTAGGCTTGAGATGGAAGGGCAGCCAGATGAGCAAGTGTTCCTTATGACTTTTATGGAACCACCATCTTCAAGACATTCAGGGGAACATTTGTCACAGCGGGTCCAGTAAATATATTTATCAATTTTCAAAGTGAACAAAAAAAGTGTTTTATTGCCTTTTTTTTAGTTTGTACCTTGTGTGTACGTTTGTGTATCTAAATTGTGTTGTTTTTGTGTATTGTATTTATTTTTGTATTTGTATATATTTGTGTGTCTAAATGTTAGGCAATGCTAGTAACTCTTTCTAAAAATTGAACATGTGAAGGTCATCTGTTTCCATGGCCCTTGGTTAATGAGGGTGTCATGTGGCCTGCACAACGCCCAACCGCCTTTACTTTTCCCAAATAATGTCAAGAGAGCAGTAAATAAAAATTATGACTAATACAATCCATCTAATGCAATTTATTGAATTCATGAAACAAATAGAATTGAAATATAAGGTTTTGTTTGGCATGCATTAATAACATAGAATCTATTCTAGGAAAAAATGAAAAATACTTTTAAGAAATAAATTCCCAGTAATTTAAAAAAAATGTTTTGTTGTTGTTATTGCTGTTTTGTCTTACTATTAAAGTTTAACTGATAAATTACTTAATTAAAATTCATGTTTGGGTACATTTTGTTGTTGTTTCTACATGTGCAGGTTTTCTTGATGTTTATATATTTTCAAGTTTTGTTAATGTGCAAGTTATATTATTGCTTCTTATTATGCAGCTTATTATGTTATTCCTACATGTGCAGGTTATGTTGATGTTTCTACAAAACATGAACCTTTTGCTGAGTAAAACTCCAGCTCAACAGATACAGACTTATGTTTTCCCATTGATCTTTGCTGCATTAGAGGCAGACAGCCCACAGATACAGGTAATTTGTTTTTTGCTTCTGTGTGTCCCTTCTCTCTAACAATTACATTAACTCTTTCTCTCCTAACTGACGATGCCAATGTTGATTTGACTCCCATTAAACTAAATTGGTTTTTGGATTTATAAACTTTAATTTGTGTTGTGTAAAAAGAGCATGCATTCTCCTATAATGCAATACCAAATATACCATTTTCTGGTAACAAAAAAAAAGGTTATTGAAGCTTAATCCTAACAGGATAGTGAAATACAAATGAGCAAAACGAATATTACTATCGGAATGAAAAAAAATAATTACGGAGAGAAAGAGTTAAATATGAATAGGTTGAGGATATCTTCTGTTAGTACAGAATTTGTTTGCTTACTGGTCATGGTTATAGGAGCAGGGTATTTTATTTTCAACTTTATTATGAGCCAACTCAAATGTCAAAACATTTTTGTTTCTCTAATATTTAAATGTCAAACTTGCTATTGACTTGCCCTCTTCTAATATTTCAATGAAGGAAAACTGATTCCAATGTTAATTGTTCTCACAAACTTTTTGTTCACTCACATTTTTTTTTTTTTGCTGAAGATTGACTTTTTTGTTATCATATTCCACTTGTATTTTAAATAAGTCATAAATTATGCAAGAACTAAATAAAAAATAAAAATCTAATCAACATTCATTATGTAGTAAATTTCCTTTGTACAATTTGTCTAGTGATGCTGCTTAGCTTGCCAATTCTTTTTTTTTTTATTCCTTACCCCTCCCCACTCCAACAATTTAACATTGATAGAATTTAAAAAAAAAATGTGTGGTTATTGATGATAAGAAGAAAATAACCAAGGTTGAGTATAAAATGTAAGACTAATCCCATGGATTTGTCTGTAATGCTTAAGATACAATCTGGAGAAAATAAAGGTCCTGACAAAATTAAGGATATAGCTTTATTGAGTGACTTTTTTTTTCCTTTTCATCTTCCTATTCTGTCAGAGGAAGTATCTTCAATGATTTATTAGCATTAATCTCTGACTTTTAATCCTGACTTTGTTTTATCTGGGTGTCTGGACAAAGGCAAAGGGAAAAAAAACTTGGCTAAATAAGATTACAAAAGTAAAACAAAAATCTAGTAATACTTCTAAATTAATGCTTTTTCTTTGTGGATATTATTTCTTGTGTTGCACATTGGTTATTCTCTATACCTTTGTTAGCTGGAACAGGGTTCCCAATCTTGTAATAAAAAAAGGCATTGTTGTCCAGGCTTAAAACATTTTTCATTTTTATCAGTCCAGTATTTCGTTAATGCTTTTATAATATTTCATTTTGTAATGGAGGCTGTGCATATTCATCTGTAGGCAGGGAAAGGGATTCCCGTTACATCTCTAAGATGTAAGACTAATTCCATGGATCTGTCTGCAACACTAAAAATACCCTGGGGTAGATGGATCTACTCCTAACAATGCACCTATGATGATTTTGGTCATCCCTTTATATTATATTGCCCCAGTATTATCTTAATGTTGTGCATTTTATCTGCCTTCTATCAGTCTTCTGTCTTCTATCAGTGAAATCCAGTTAAGCAGGCCACATCTGGACACATTTGATTTGGTCCTAATAACAGACTGGTCCTATTAACCGGTGGTCAAATAAATGGATTTGATTGTAGTAAAAACTTCAGAAATATTATTTTATAATAGTTAACTTTTTAAGTAGATTTTTTTTTTGAAATATGTGTAAATTGTGTTACTTATATTTATGTGGTGATAAGTATCATAAGTTGTAATGGATGTTTTTTTTATATCATATTAGAAATTGAAGTTGAAATGCTTGTTTTAGTCGACAGATGGTGTTTCAATGCAGGTGATATCCATTGGGATTTTTAAAATTTTCATTATTTCATTAATAGCAATTTAATATTGGACATGTTTAGTGGGCACATACCTACTGACATTTCAAACATTTTGACTATTGCAACAACTTTCTATCAGTTTACTTTCTCTAGACTAAAATTACTTTCTAGTAGTGTTGCAAATCTTACCACAGACTTTTATTTGTGACTTGCATAGTGGGCAGGACAGGCACACTGGTTTACACAGTAAATGGTTACTAGACAAAACTGGCTTAAGAAAAAATAATTATTATAGCCATGCTTTTCTTTTGTAACATGCTAGATTTGAATTGATGCTTTGATCTCTTAATATGCTTTACTTTCATGTATAACTAACCTCAGCCAGGGAACAAATATTTGTGCATAAAAGAGTGGAGAACATACAAGGCACATTTATATCTTAAATTAAATCTTATTAAATTTTCATGATTTAACATGAATGCCTTAAGACATTCTTGACTGATCCAATCATATGTATTAATCACTTTTAGACTCCCAAAATAGTAGTTTAAAGTTCTGTCTTCGAAAGCCAAAAATGGAATTGAACTTGGGACTCCAACTTACTCTACTTAATCTTTCCCTTCATACCATTTCAAGATGTGATACCATTTATTTGATCAATTCATGTTTTTCTTTTACGCGATCTTGGCAGCCATAATAATTATCAATATTGTTAAGGCTCCTATTATTTTAATAGATTTAAAAAAGTTGCCAACACACACAAATATATTGTTTTTCAAGAGTATTATAAAAGAAAAGTTTCAGACCTTGAAATCTATAGGGCAGATGATGTTAAGGTCATTTATTTTTTGCCCAATAGTTAATGAGCAGGGTTTCATGTAGTCAGGACAATAACCAACCCCCCTTTACTTTCCCCAACTAAATTCAGGTACTCTTAGAATTGGAGTTCAGAAGCCAAGCACTTAGCCACACAGCCGTTGCAACCCCCAAGAGTATTATAGTTATCACAAAAGAATGTCACGAATAGATAGATTCTTTTATTGAATAAAGAAATAACCTCTCTATGGACATTTTTGCCAAACATTTTAAATATTTAATCTTTTATCCCTTTAAAAAATATTGAACTAAAATTTCTATAAATTTCCCAGGCATGTTTATCATTTGTTTTCTGAAACTTTTACTATTATTGTACAATAACTTTTAGGATATAATGTAGAATATAGTTTTCTAAACCTCTTATGTAATGCAGGCTAGGAAAGCTTATATTATACTCTATCCTGCAGTTTTATCTAAAGTGAACTTTATGTTTATTGATTGTCTTCCTTGTTGCTAGCGGATGAAAGCGTTTTAGCCTAAACGTCTTTGTTCTTAACTTGTAACATTTTCACACATGCGTTAAAAAAGTAATGGAGTCAAAGCAAATGCTTTGCTAGCTGATTTTGCTGAGGACAAATCATTATGGAGATGCCTATTGCCCTATTAAAGTCAGATCCCATAATTCCTGCAACTTCCTCACACTCATTCAGCTGTCTCTTAGTGAGCACATCCAATGAAATATAAGAAAGCAAGGAGTGCGTAATTATTCCATATGTCCCCTGTATAGATTTGGTTTAAGTTGTGCGGATATCTCACCTTTGACAGTTACGCCTTTCTTAACACAAATTATTATAAAGTTGATTTGTTTGTTTTAGACAGCAGATAGTGCATCTCTGCAGGTGATATGCTTATGGCCATTTTTTGTTTTAATTACCATTTCTTTTGATAATAATGGGACAGTGGCCTTTTGGAAATGTTTAGTGGTAACACATGGGACAATGCAAACATTGTGGGCAATATTAGTAGTCATTTCTTTGTTTGAAGTCACTAGAATGCTGCCATGTTCTAGTCATAAATGTGAACTTTGCTGTAGACATTCACTTGTCTAGTGGGCATATTCCATTTAGTTGCTAGGACAATACATTTTGTGTGTGTGTTCAGAATAACATTACTGAAAGAAATCAAGGAAAACTGTGTTAGGTGGACAAATCACAAGTCGCAGTTAAGTCAGAAGAGTGATGCCCAGCTAGTTAGAAGTAAAAAGGGTAACTTTACAACAGTTTCCTTTTCCTAAGCTCCACCTGTTCTCTGTGTGCGCAAGAATGGAGTATAATGGGGTTATACTTTTTCATCAGTGCATAAGCAAAGACAACATCTGTGTGGAATTGACTATCGATAACCTGTTCCATTCATGAATTGAAGCCATACAAACCACTTCAAGTTTAGACAAGTCACATATTTGACTTATTTAAAAATTGTTACAAATTTACCTTCATCTGGTCACTATCATTACTGTTTTTTCCTTTTTGTTTTCATTCAGTATAATTCAAACCTAACATTACCCTGTGCATGTATCTAGGTTTGTCCAGCTGCCCCTGTTGCGATTATAAAACTGGCTTAAGCTTACACTATGATAACAAGGCTATGTGAATGACATTAATAACATTTCAAGTTTTACTATTAAATGAACAAATATTCAATTCAATGGGCAAAATGAAATTCCTAAACCATCAAGAATTTCTTTTATGCTTATAGCTTTAACATTTTTAATATATTTTCATTATAATATTAGGAAGCAGTTTTGAAAAAGAAAAAAAAAAATCAAAGTTACATTTATAGTTTGTGAAATTGGATGTTTTTAGATTTACTGTTTATTAATGGAAGTTTGTTTTTAAAAAATCCTAACGTATGACATACACTAGTCATTTTTTTTTTAAATTGTAAAAATAACATAGACTTGATCAAGCATTAATTTAGCTAAGCATTGATATTAATAATCACATTTTTGTTAAAATATTATTTGCCGTTCTTTTATTTCGTTATCACCCCATCAGATTTGTGTGTGTTTCTACTTCTTCCTATTTTTATAGAATTTTATTAACACATAGTGTGCTTAACTAATTTTTGAATTGTTTGTATTCTCTTTGGTTATTGATTAAGCTAGTAATTATGTTGACATCTCTAAATGAAACATAAATAAGAACAAAGGTTAATAAATAAACAAAAAAAAAGAAAAGTAAGATTGTATTTGTTCACCTTTTCACACACCCCTTCCTCCTTTCTACTTGGCCCTGCTGAATTGGCCATATCATAACTCAGTTATAGTTCCTACATTTCAAAATCTTTTAATGAATATACCTAAAACATATGTTTATTTGTAAGTGTTGTTTTTATTATTGTGTATATTACTGAAACTTACTCTATTACTACTAAAAGGTGACATGTAAAGAAAGTTGATTTAATGATCAGGTGGAAAATCTAAAAATATAGTAGTAGCTAGAAAAAAAAAATGTTTTAAAATTTCCCACTGTTGTGTCAAGCCTTGGGTCTAATTTTTTTGTGAGAACATGGATGATGTAGCCAAGTAAAATGTATTGGCTGTTCAATAACCAATAGACTTTGTCAAAGACATTCTTAAAATCACTCATCTGTTAGGGAAAAAAAAATGTTGCCAGATAAACTTCTGAAAATGTTGCCCACAGAAACTTGTTTCATCTGCCCTCTGGTCCTTAACTTGATCAAAAGATGAAGCACTATACAGATAGACATTTCAGTAACAGAACTTGTTTTTGTATGATATTGTTTTGTTTATTCTTGCCAAACTAAATTTTAATTTTCATCTTTTGTGTCTATCCAGGAACTGTGCTTGTCCATAATACCAACATTTGCAGACCTGATAGAGTATACTACACTGAAGAAGTCTATGATACCAAGAATCAAGAAACTGTGTCTTGGAACCTCTGTGCTGAATGTGAGTTGCTGTTGTGATCTTAATTAGGGTAAATTAACATATAATTTATTCAACTTTATATTGAAATGTTCTGTTATGACTGTTTGACTCATTGTCCATTTTCTTTGTCTCATTCTTTTTGGGGAAAGCTTGGAGTTTGAGGTCTTGAATTATTGATAATGTTTCTTTACCAAACTTGAAGGTTTGAAGCTCTCTTACACTTGTGACTTATTTAATATTGCGTGTGCAAGTCTCAGCCAGGGCTAAATCATAGTAGACCTCATCTGTGAATTGTTCCTCCTTTTATATTGTAGAGACATTGACACCTTTGGTGTAATGCACAAATTGTAAGACAAATTTCCTTACGGATAATAAAGATTATTATTATTATTATTATTATTATGGTAGCTCTTCTTCTCTCTAGCATCTTTGAGAAATGACACCAGTAGCATAGCTCTTCTTCTCCCTAGCAACTTTGTGAACTGACACCAGTAGCATAGCTCTTCTTCTCCCTAGCAACTTTATGAACTGACACCAGTAGCATAGCTCTTCTTCTCCCTAGCAACTTTGTGAACTGACACCAGTAGCATAGCTCTTCTTCTCCCTAGCAACTTTATGAACTGACACCAGTAGCATAGCTCTTCTTCTCCCTAGCAACTTTATGAACTGACACCAGTAGCATAGCTCTTCTTCTCCCTAGCAACTTTGTGAACTGACACCAGTAGCATAGCTCTTCTTCTCCCTAGCAACTTTGTGAACTGACACCAGTAGCATAGCTCTTCTTCTCCCTAGCAACTTTGTGAACTGACACCAGTAGCATAGCTCTTCTTCTCCCTAGCAACTTTATGAACTGACACGAGTAGCATAGCTCTTCTTCTCCCTAGCAACTTTGTGAACTGACACCAGTAGCATAGCACTTCTTCTCCCTAGCAACTTTGTGAACTGACACCAGTAGCATAGCTCTTCTTCTCCCTAGCAACTTTATGAACTGACACCAGTAGCATAGCTCTTCTTCTCCCTAGCAACTTTGTGAACTGACACCAGTAGCATAGCTCTTCTTCTCCCTAGCAACTTTATGAACTGACACCAGTAGCATAGCTCTTCTTCTCCCTAGCAACTTTGTGAACTGACACCAGTAGCATAGCTCTTCTTCTCCCTAGCAACTTTATGAACTGACACCAGTAGCATAGCTCTTCTTCTCCCTAGCAACTTTATGAACTGACACCAGTAGCATAGCTCTTCTTCTCCCTAGCAACTTTGTGAACTGACACCAGTAGCATAGCTCTTCTTCTCCCTAGCAACTTTGTGAACTGACACCAGTAGCATAGCTCTTCTTCTCCCTAGCAACTTTGTGAACTGACACCAGTAGCATAGCTCTTCTTCTCCCTAGCAACTTTATGAACTGACACGAGTAGCATAGCTCTTCTTCTCCCTAGCAACTTTGTGAACTGACACCAGTAGCATAGCACTTCTTCTCCCTAGCAACTTTGTGAACTGACACCAGTAGCATAGCTCTTCTTCTCCCTAGCAACTTTATGAACTGACACCAGTAGCATAGCTCTTCTTCTCCCTAGCAACTTTGTGAACTGACACCAGTAGCATAGCTCTTCTTCTCCCTAGCAACTTTATGAACTGACACCAGTAGCATAGCTCTTCTTCTCCCTAGCAACTTTGAGAAATGACACCAGTAGCATAGCTCTTCTTCTCCCTATCACACAGCTGAGACTATCTCAAAGAGGTTTAATCCCAGTGATGCTAATTTAAATGGCTTCTTTAAGGTAGTAAGTAATCTTAGTTTCTCTTGTTGTATGGTATTATTTCAGGTACGTGTGAACTGTCTGCTGTGTATTGGTAAATTGATGGACCAGATGGACAAGTGGTTTGTCTTGGATGAAATCCTTCCATTTCTGAGAGAGATTCCTTCTAGGGAGCCAGCTGTGCTGATGAGTATCTTAGGTGCAGTATTTACATTTGAATCAAACAAATTTAGTTGGACCTTGTCCTAGTAATCTGCTACTAGTCATTTGGAAATGAGTTTATATTATTTACTATTAATCTGAACAAATCCAAGCAGTTCATGAAATTTGATGTTTTTTGCAGGCATTCACAAAGTGGCCCTGTCGGAGCCAAAGCTCGGTATCACCAAAGATGTCATGGCTAACAAAGTGCTGCCTTTCTTGATTCCACTTTGTATAGACAACAACTTAAATTTAAACCAGGTAACTGGGGCCTCACTATGACATGAATATGAATAACACTGTAAATGAGCTGGGCATGAATGTTAACAGAATACAGATACTTCTTTGACCTCCCTTTTTTTGTTGTAACATATTCAAAAGAACATGTAAGTAATTTGAGGCATTGATTAGAAGTCTCAGAAGATAGATACATTTCCATTTATAAGAAAACTTCTATTCATGGTAAAGTGTCCAGAAGAAAAAAATCTAAGTTATTGTGGATTAAGACATGACACCATGCTGTTTTGTTTTAGCACACTGCCTGATAAGGTTTGGTGAGTCCTAAGTAGGGTTTAGTGTGAGTTACTTACAATTTTTACCCAGTTTAGTTGCCATGGGAACAGGTTAATTGAAGTAGTTTTTGTGATACCTAGGTGTTATGTGAAAAACTGTCATGGAATCCCCATATTGATGAAACTATCAAGAAATCAAACAAAGCATTAGGGTTTATTAAAAGAAATTTCCATTAATCAAATAAGAACATAAAACTAAAATGTTATTTAACCTTGGTTAGGCCAATAATATGAATATGCATCTTCTGTTTGGGACCCCCTCAACTCAAGAAAACATTAAAAAACTGGAACAGACACAAAATAGAGCAGTGAGATTCATAACAAACGAATATTCACATTTGAATAGAATAACACCTTTAGTTAAATCACTAAATATAGAAAGCCTTCAGGATAGAAGTCTCAAAATTAAAATAGCAATTATAAAACACTGAGCCAAAGTCAAAACAAAATTTAATAAAATGCTCAGAAAGACACAAAAATAAAGGCACATTCCTTGTTCCATATGCTAGGACAAATTTGTACAAATGCTCCTTCTTCCCTAGTGCTATTAGAGCATGGAATGGGTTGCCTGAGTCAGCCAGGAAAACCAGTGAATTGGCAGAATTTAAGTCATTGGTTAATATGCATGACTAGATTCATGATAGGTAGGATGTAATTATCTTCTTTTTTGAAGTTACGCCTGTATTATATAAGATAAGAAGATTATTAGATTAAGTTTCATTTTTCCCAGTCAAAGTTTAAAATATTTCTCTTTGTTAGACACTATTAGAACTAAAATATTTTTCTTGCCATTCTTACCCACTTCCTCATGGCCCCTCTGTGGTTTTATTTAGTAGGGACATGCCCTAGACTTAACTAAAATAAATATAGGCAGTGGATGATGAAAACCTAATGACTGAAATCTTTATTTTCTGCTCTTACAGTTTAATGCCTACATGGGTGTGGTCAAAGAAATGTTGTCCAAAGTTGAGACAGAACACAGAACTAAACTGGAACAGTTGGACCAGATACAACAGGAACACAAGTAAAGTGGTTTCTATTTTTGTATATCACCTTCACCTATCCATTAGTCTGTTGAGCTGTTGGGGCACTACACATCACATGATCTGGTGACCTTCTTTCTCCATTCCTGTCTGTCATTTGTCATAAATAGAATCTTTTTCCATTCTTTGATGGTGTCTTCTAATTGCTTTCTCAGTCTGCCTCTTCTTCTTTGTCCTGGTGTTGTCCCCTGAAGGAATGTCTATGAGACTTGAGGCCATAAAGTTTTTGTTTGTGTTTTTTTAACAGTGGTCAGTAGGTCATTGTAGAGCCATTGAAATTCTGTTTCTAATCTCCTCATTTGTGATGTGGTCTACAAAGACCACATTTTGCTTATATAAAACAACAAATAGAATAAACAATAGAGTTTTACAAGAGCTGCTGGTAACAAATTTCAGTTAGTAATGTATTTTATTTTTTTATTTTTTTCTATGTAGAACTTTAGAAATCAGTAAAATTGTTGGAGAGAATGGAAGTTTTGGGAAACAAGGAGAAGGAAAGACATTTGTAAGTTTATCAACTTTTAAACATTTCTTTTGTTAAAAACTCATGCATTCAATGTATTATTTAAAAAAAATAATTTTAATTAGAAGACCTTTTATACTATCTCTTCATGACAGCTTTTTAGCTAAACTTTTCAATTTTAGCTTTTATTTTGAAATTTGGATTTTTTTTTTTTTATTATATTATATCTATGATCATGGCATGAGGGAAATTTTACTTTGAAATGTCTGGTTTGATTTACTTCTAAACTGCATGAATGATTTAGATGTTATTGAGATAGTTAAAAATTATATAGCTATGTTGGTTTTTTTGTTCACGTAATGTCAATTACATTTGCATTAAGTTAGTTCTTATTGCATTATAGAAATTGATAATTTATCATTTATTGATGCCATAACATGAAAAACTATGTTAGAAATATGATTGGCATATATAGTCATAATTTGTTTTTCAGATGGACAAATTTTGGTCTGGTATAGGTTTTGGAGGTGGAGGAGGTGGGGAAAGTATGAAGGTCAATGCCAGCTCTACTCCAGAAGTGAACTCTGGGGTCAATGTTACACCAAAGAAGGTAATTCACTTTTCGTTCAAACAGTTCAAGTTTTAATAGATTCCTTTTTTTTTTTGAACGTAAGTGTAGTGCTTGCCCACTGCCACTTTTATGCAAAGTGTTTTTAGTACAAAGGTACTGTGTGTCTAGTTCCATGAGCAAGAAAAGCCAATTGTAGCTGTCTGATTTCAATGATACCCCCAACATTTCTTAAATCTCCACCAACATTCAAACTCAAGTCTCTCTCTTCCTTATTTTTTGTTACTGAATTACCACATTCCACCCAACTAAAGCTAACTAAATTTATAGGATCGCTTAAAAGTGGCTAGATAAGCCCAGAGACTAATACAACTTAAGAATCACTAGAAATGGTTAGATAAACCCAGAAACCTTCTAACAGTTGTGCCTCAGATGTTAAGCACATAATGATATACAATGTTTTCACACAGTTATATGTCTGTTATATATATTTTTGTATAACTTTATTTAAATATTTGGTGAAGTTAATGATTTATTCAAAAACAATTTTTTTTAGCTGAACCTTTTATACCAACGTATTCCAGGCATTAGTTTTAGCTACCAAGCATTCAGCCTAGACTAATAAATATACTAAGCAACATGTATTTATAAAAATAGTTAAAATAAGGTATCAGTTTAAATAAACCTAAGCTAGGGTAATAAACTTAGTATATTTTTATCCCAGTATGGAAAACCCCACGTGCAGGTGCATAGAAAAACCCATGAGGTCATCAGACATGCGTTAGGTAGCGCCTCCTAGGGAATGATTGGATTGGTTAAAGCAACGTTTGGGAGGAGTTAAGGAAACGATTTGATAAAGCGGGATTTAGAGAAATTAGTTTGGAGATGTAACTTGAAGTGACAAGTCATATATTTTATTAGTTGTGAAATTAGATTGAGTATTAATCTGAATCTAGATATTCATTTGATACAGTTTTATTTCTGTATATTCTGTACATTATTGTGATTCCCAGTTTTTGAATTGAAATTCTGTATTTGAATTGAAAGGATCTTTGTTATTTGAATCTCTAAGACATATTTAGATCTAGAGATATATCTACAGAATCCCCGGCATCACAGTTACAACATATTAACACCTTCGAGGAATAAGCATTTTCAACAACAAGAAAAGAAGAAACATAACTGTGATAGTTATATTTTGCTTTAAGAAATACATTTTTACTTTTTTTGTTTTGTTTTATACTATTTTATTTATTTTGTAACCTATTGCAGACCACTCTGTCATTGGAAGAAAAGCAAAAACTGGCTAAGCAACAAGAACAGGAGAAAGCGCTGAAGTCCCAGCCACCGCTAGATCCTCAGTCAAAGACCCCATCTACTAGTAAGCCAAGTTCTGTTACACCATCTTCTGGACCACGGGACCTGACCTCCACATTGATGGAATCCAACATGCGTAACCTGAGCATGAGCTCAAAGTCTAGCTCCGGGAGTAATATTGGTTCACCAGCTGGAACTCCCATGTCCACATCTGGAGGAGCTAACTGGCCAGGCGCAACAGGCATGGGTGGAGGAGTTAACTGGGCATCTGCTTCCTCAACCAACTCACATTACATGACCCCACAGCCATCCTTATCTTCATCAAACACATCTTTTCCTTCAGCTGAAAAGCCTAAGGTTGACCTCTCCTCCTTTGATACTCTGCTGACCACACCATCCTCTGCTAAAAAGGTGCCAGTGAACCAAATGGGCCAGACCACAGGCATGTGGACAGCCTCACAGCCAGGCATGACGCCTCGACCATCATTGGGCATGACTGGAGCAGGAGGCATCTCTAACAGCCAGGGCTGGGGACAGAACACAATGCCCAGCTATCAGCAGCCCACATTTGGAGCCTTTACAGCAAGCCCATCCACCAATCAAAGCTGGGGGGGAAGTGGCATTAGGCCCATGTCTGGAGTAATGCAGCCTATGCAGGCATCACAGCAGAACAGTGCAGCCAATAAATCTTTAACTAGTGATGACCTCAAAGACTTACTTGGATGACAACTTTAGATGTTATAAAATGTAGGACTGGAAGACTTTTTTTCGAATCCCAACTTTTGATTGAGGGATTAGTGTAATCAGGTTTTTCATTTTGTTGTATTTATTAATTGCATGTAAATTTAAAACATCATACTAAATTTACGGATTCAGTTTGATTTTTGGCAGGTAACTGAAGTGTAAAACAGAAGTTTGTTTCCAGGTCTCAAAGTATATGTTAGGTTTTAGGTTTGACCCATTTATTGGTATGAAGTTAGTGACACGCCTGCACAGTTACTTAAACCTCTTGCCATTATTCACAAGAGCCACAATGTTATTCAACAGCATATTAGAAAAACAAATGTAAGTTTAAAAAAAAATCCTCAACTTACAAAAAAAAATCCTCCTTTCTAATGGAATTAAAATGTATGAACTTGGGGTGTGTAGCCAAATGCTACTTGCCACCTTGGCTTATGCTGTTCTAGGACAAATCATTTTTTTTTCAAACCAGGTCTTTTATTCCTATTAACTTTCACACTTTTGAAATGTAATATTGAAATGAACATTAAAAGGTCCAAGTGTTTTCACTTGTTTCTGTGAAGTTTTTGTTTGGCAAGCTCATTTGACCTGAAGGTCTGTATTTTCCCCATTTTGTCTGATGTGCTAATGCTAAATGGTCTCCAACATGGAGTAAACACGATTAACCTTTAAGAGGATTCCAAACAGAGACTTTAACCCCTATTGGCTTCAATACTGCCACTTTGGTCCCATCAAATTGGAAACAAAAAATATATTGAATCCCAGCATTTTCCAATGTGCTTCTGTTAGGGGCTTTGAGATGCATTTGAACTTCAGTGATGCAATATTGAACAAAACATCCATGTCACATCATGGTATGCATAGTCAATGGAACACTGAATCTAGGAAATTTGCTAATTTTAAATCAAACTTTTACATTCTTAGAATTATTGCTATTAAATTATAACACTTACAGAGCCAGATTTATGACTGGGCACTGCCTAGGGCCTCACCCTGAAAGGCTTGAGGCCTCCACATTTTAAAAATATAAAGTTTTCACTAAATATACATATTAAATATGTGGGAAAAAAAAGAAAAATTCGGTAAAATATACTAGAACTCTTAATTCTTTCTTCACAAATACTAGTTTTTAGGTTTATTAATATCAAGAGCATTTCTATTGAAGCTTAAGAAGTGTAGTGTCCTTCAAAAAAATACTGCTCAGAGGCTCCACTTATGAAAATTCTGCACTGGTTATCAATGTATCTATTTCTTGCTAAATTTAAAAAAATCATCTTAAAAATAGAAAATGTTAATTCCATTTAATTTATCTTAGATAAGGATGATAAATAGTTGTAATTTACACCACAAGAAGTTAAATAAATCATTCTTTTTTTTTTAACATTTCACTTTTAAACATATTTATTCTCTTGTTTGAGTTGTCTGGCGCTGTACTTTACTACACCAGTAATGTAAGAATTTTGAGATATTGATATTGTGATGTAACAAGAATGCCAGTCCCTGAAGTAAAATGGAGATTCAATTTTGTGCACCATATAACAGAACAGCATTTATTCTGCATGCTAATGTGACTAGCCCTCTTTTCACATCCATGGAAAAAACAAGCATTTGCCAATTCTGTGGGCATATATACATAGTAATACTTACAAACTTCCAATATAAATTATGTTAAATGTAAATAAGACAACAGTAATGAATTTGTGTTGAAATGACGACCGCAATATTTTATATTCTGCTGGGCTTATCCTTTTTATCCATTCCACATTGTTATGATATCATCCTAAGAGTTACCACTTTGTGTTTCTTCATGTTCTTCTTCAGTTTATTTGTGACATTGTTCAAATGTGTTATATGCTGTGATAAAATATAAACATTTTTATTTCAAGAATTGTGTTGGCACAAGTTTCAAAAGATATTTAAGAAAACTCTTATTGTTGTTATGAAATTGTCAAGTGCTTTATAATAATTTGTGTGTACATTGTTTTTATTTTAATTTTTATTTTATGCTTCATATCGTGGACTTGTTTCTGTATGTCTGTTTATGTTTAAAGAAATTGAGTTTAAACAAAAATTAAGTCTTTTAATAATAAAACATATAGACTTCTATTCATTAAATATTTATAATAATGATAATGATAATAAAAAATATTCTTGAACTTAATCAGTGTTTCAAGAATGTCTATATTATTATTATTAAAAAAAAGATAGGTTTATTAGGAGACAAAAAGAGCAATTAGTTTTTGAAGTGATTTCCAACCGAAATAGACTTATTTGAATCAAGGCTATTTCTCTTAGAGTGTGAAACAATCATATAAATACTAATTAAAACATGTCCATTAGTGTTGAGGCTAAATGTATTTCAATAGTTACCTGTTAGGTATGAACATTGTCTTAGGAATTTATTGTCATATCAAAAGTTTAATGCCAAAAAGGTATATATCTTCTGGACTTGTGAGACTACAAGGTCACACACTTAACTGACCATTATCATTTGAATTGTTTTTTTTTTTTGTATTTCATTATTTTTCCATTGCATTATTATCACTACCCCATGTATTTTTTTTTTCATTAAACATAGAAAGTGTAATCTTGTTATAATATGTTATTAAAAAGTTGTGACATTTAAGTTGTCTTTGTCTCTGTTATTATGTAATGCCTATATATTAATTTTTAATTTGCTTTTGTCTTCCTTACTAAAGAACCATTATCTTATACAAGACTTAATGCACTCATTGCAAGGCCATTGTATCATCCACAAAGCTGAAATTTGATGTTTAAAACTAGAAAGTTATGTGGATATCACTTAGACCAATGGCTATTATATTCTCCCTACTAAGTTATAGTCAAATATCCTTTAGAGCTGTGATGATAAATATTACCTAAAAAAATGTAATGTAAAGGTACAAATGCTAGGCTGTAATAAATTTTAGTACAAACTAACTGTCACTTAGTAGACTGGCGAAGTCTATTTTTAGTCCTCCGCGGCCATCTCCTTGCAACTAGCTCTGGCTGCGAGCCAGTGTTCTCAGAATTAATAGAATTTAACAACCATAAAAGGAAGCAGCTATAACATCATGATGTGATAGGCATGGCTTATTTAAGGATGCAGAAGTTTTGGAAGAAAGACAAGTCAGTTGTAAGAAGAATCTCATCGAGTCGTCATGTTTTTTTTGAGTTGTAGAACCAGTACTATTATTATATAATATCTAGTTTATTACGAGCTAGAACGAAGATAGTTAACTTGTATAATTTTATTGTACATTGTGTAATTTATTTAAGTGATTTCTAGTTCCAGAATTAAAGCTTTTGTATTTATTGTTGAAGGATCTTCTTTGTTTGAATCAACAGTTGTATTTGAGTCTCCGGCATGAATATCTTGTTTGAGTGTTTAATAGATGTTTGAAATAGAAATCTTCACTAAATTGTAATATTAGAAGACCATTGTCTGATCAACACAATCCTATAGTAACCTCAAGACATCTTTACATTGAAACAAAAGATTTTCACATCTAGCACTCAAATAAATTGATCTTCACACTAACATTCATTAATATATACATTACAAAGTTTATGCTCAAGAAACACTTTTATTTCAAACTTGATTCAAAATTGAATGTAAAAAAAAACATAATATGATGATACTGAAACAAAAAATGGAATGTGCATATACATAAAGACAGAAAGTGATCAGATTCATCCATCAAGTACAAGAAGTACAATACTTACACCTGTTGTACAAACAATTTCTACACTTGACAAGAGCAAATTGAGATTCTCAAACTATATGCATGTTTTATATAAAAAGGAGTCTCTGGGATGGGAATAGGAAGACGTTGTGGGTTCAAGGTACTAGGTTTATATCCAAGAGACTCATTTCAGTTATTACAATGATTAAAAACAAGTCCCACTAAAAATTAATCGGATCACTCTTCCCTTTTGTAAATATATTTTATCACCATTTGTTAAGATGACCTATGGAAGTAATATCAAATGAAGTGAATTCAAATACCTCCTCATGACTTAAACACATTTGTAATTTAATTATTAGTTTAAAAGTATAAATTTACAGTAGTTTCTGAGGAAAATTGGAAAGAAAAAAATTTTGTTTTAATAGTTATTACCGTATTTTCATGCATATACCCCACATACGAGTATAACCCAAATACGCATATACCCTGCACAGATTACAAAATAGGTAAAAACAAAATTGTAAAACCTGCACCTTTGTACTTCCCACATGTCAAGAATCTATTGATAACCCAACTGCTGCTGTCAACATGCTTCGCTTATTGGAAGAAGAAAATGAATATGATAAAAGTTTCAATGGCTTCATTAACTATAACAAAGACAGTGACATTAGTGAGGCGGTGATCGATTGCCAATGTATTGCATGCATTGTAGTCTATACGTTTCAAAATTGGTATATATTAAAGATTCTCTGCTGCATTGGTATTATTTTAATTAGTTTTCTTGAGGTTTATAATGAGATGTTTACAAGGCTTTCCAATGTACATTTCACAACCACACAGCGAACTATAAGAGGTATAAAAGACCCACTGGTATGTTCATAGTTTTTGTTATGCTATGTTTATTAGTAAAATAAATTGTGTAAACCCGGAACATTTGTATACCCCACACAGCTGTTTGTAAAAACTTGAATAACCCACGGGTTATATGCATGAAAATACGGTAGCCCAGATATTAAATGAGAAAATTTGCTTAAGCGGCTGACATTCCCATGGATCAACACATAAAGCAAAGGACAGCACAATACACCCATACATTTAAAAAAAATGTTTATACTAATTATCAAAAGATTTTACAAGTATTGCTAAAAGTCTCATCAATAAGATATTTCTACATATTCTTCTAGTGGAATGTAGAGATCAAAATATAAACAAAAGGGGAAAACTATAAAGGTCTAAGCCAGCAGAAGTACAGGAATATACAAAGTGAACAACAAAACAATGTCATTTGTAACATCCAAATACAATGAAGAAACTATACAAGTATTGCAATAAGTTTACCTGGCCATAAAAGAAATGTTTTAAGAAGATTAGGTAAAGTTCTGTTTTCATTCCCAATGGCATCAGCACTAAATTAGTTTTAATAACTATATAGCAATATAAATGAATAGTAGAAAAAAAAAACTGACATGCATAAAGAATAAAAAAAACCTTTGTTTTTAGCAAAGTAAAAATTATGTAAAAAATCTTCTTGAAATATTTGAGCATTTGAACCAAAGATTGTTTTACTTTTGTTAATGTTTTGATTATCTGTAATATTATAAAGAGAAGAGAACAGCTCTGGAAATATCCGCCAGGTCAATTTTTGTTCTTTATGAATGTTATAGTACAATCATTGCAGCCTGACATTAAATGAAAAAAATATTTTATATCAAAACTGAAATAGTCAGAGAAGAAATATTTATGAATATGACAATATGTTAAAGACATTTATTCTGTTGTTGGAAAGTTCTTTCAAATATATTTTTTTTTCTATATTAGAAAATCATAAAAATAGAAAAAAATACTTGTGACTGTCCTTTTATTATTCTCCCATAAAAGATTTAAAAAGAGCTAGCACTTGTAAAAATTCATCTACTAGTTCCCCTTTTAGATCTTGCAATCTATACAGCAGATGATATTAAGGTCATGTTTTTTTGGCCAACGGTTAATGGACAGGGTATCTTGTGGCCAGCACAACAGCCTTTACTTTCCGCAGTCAAAGTGGACTTGAGGGCGCACTAAAAATCTCAAAATTTAAAATCCCAGTTTTCAACGAGATTTGAACCCAAGACCCCAGGATCAGAAGCCAAGTTCTCAACCACTAAGCCACTGTGCCCTATAGTTAATATTCTAAATTTTTAAAAACTTGATGTATTTTTTAAATATAAAATAAATGCGAAACGTAGTCAAACAACAGTTTTTAAGGTGATTTTTTTCTTTTGCTACTTTATATTTGATTCAAATGGAAATATGTTAACCTGAATAGATGCTTCTTATCTCATTCCATTTGATTTCTCAGCTTACTGCTAAATTTCATCTTCTAGAGAACATTGAGGATACCCATGTTAAGAATATTTATTCCTCAGCTTAGGACAGACTTTACATCAAGGTGCATGACAAGAACAAAGATATAAGACAAAAATATATTTGAAAACACAATTACAGTAAACACACCAAACTTGAATATCATTTGCTTAATACCTGACAGGCACACTAGCATACCACAATGCTAGGCGTTCCTTATACATATAATACTATAACAGTATCATGTTTACTCATGACCCAGTATGGAGTCTGCATGGAATGTGGAATGTTAAGATTTTAAACCAATGTAACATTCAACAAGTATATATGTGGCGAGAGTAAGGCTGGAGTCAGAACAAAAACATATACCTGGGAACCTCAAACAGAAAAACTTGATGTTGTTTATTTATTGTTTTAAGCAGGCCACAGTAAATTATTCAAATCTTCATAAATGTATGTCATCTAGTCTAGTTATACCAAGTAAGCAGTTAAGTGGAACTTATAAAGGAAGAAGAAGAGAGGCCATCCAAGAAGTAGCCAGAGATAAGACAAACATTTAGTCTACACCTGCCACTTAGAACAAACAACAAGTAGTTGAAAGATGACTAAAAAATTCTACATGATTTGTTAAGTAAAATAGATATTTACTGGATCAATGAGATCCTTTCAAAAGCACAAAAGAAATAACAAACAATTCGATTTGTGAAATTTCTAACAATTCATAAATTCTTTCATCAGTTATTGGTTACGAAAATCTAATTCGTTTGGTTTGGTTCCCAAGGTCTGAAAAGCAACAACAGAAAAAATATGAAGTAGAGTTAGAACACTTTCCAATAAGCACCCAATAGAAAATTTACTTATAAAACACTTAATTGTTTAATCTGTCTCAGTAGATCAGAAAAATATGGGTAGTGGGAATGCCCATATAAAATGAATATACTACATTGTAATACAAACCATAAAGCTTATTCAAACAATGTTACAGGATTCTCAGATTTACAATTTATATGGTTAATACATGTAAGCTGAATATCTTCATTGTTCTATTGTCCAGAAAATAAACTTAGAGGTTCAGCTGAACTGCGAATTTCACCAGTGAGGCCCACATCGCTTTTTTTAAAAATAATAGAACAATCATGATAAGATCTTCCATTTATACATTAAATAAATATGAATAGCAGATCACCAAGGAGATGACCACAGACATACAAGCATAAGAACCACTTCTATATGGCCGGATTTTCTGATCAGAACTAGTCTGGGACCCCAACTCATTCAGTATCAATGTTAACACTAAGTATGAAAGAGAGATATCTATACCTTATGTAAACCTAATTAGTAATTAGTAACAACCACATCAACCATGTTTGGGTCATATCTTCAAACAATAGTAATAAACTAAGACTCAGGGATAACATACTGTAAAATATCCTCAGCAAACCTCAGTTCAAGCCAAAGGTTATTAAAAAACATTGTTTAAAAAAAAACTTTTGGGCCTAGATTGTAGCATATGGAAGTGTTAGGTAACTAAAAAAAACGAATTTTTGTTAAAAATTTACAAGGCCTTAAAGATAAAAATGCTAAAATAATTTTGAATTATAAATTATCTGGCTCTCGTCTACGCTTGACTTCATCTTCTGCCTCGTCATTCAAAGATCGAAGAAGGAAAAATGTCACTACCATCCCAGCAACCTAAAAAACAAATTAAAATAGAAACAGATGTTTTCATCCTTAATGACATTAAATAACATAACAGCAACAATTTCATTAAAAGTAACTAAGACACTTCCATTCTTATCAACACAAATGTTTTTTTTACAGAGAACATACCATTAGGAAAGCAAACACGAAGCCCAGAGCAACAATGATATCAGATTGTCCAAGAACCAATTCTTTAGCTTTGTCATAACAGCCCTGTTTACACAAAAATAAATGCAGGTAAGATAATTTTATTGGTCCAAACTATGAAATATTCAGTTTTACTATAAATATCCACCTCAGCATTACAACTATAACAATAACACTATAGATGTAAACACAAACAACATTGACATTCATAACATATGCGATGCACACACAGCCAGCGCTTTATGAATTAAGCTTCTGTTTATGTCTCAGTGGCCATGAATTACCTATACTGTGAGATAAAGGAGTTTTAAAATCTTTCTGTTTTAGCCTCAATAGAGAGAAGCTGACCACTTCATCCAGATCTGATGAAAAGTTCCCATTTCAGACCTTGCGCTCTATACGGCAGATCATGTATAGGCCATCATTTTCATTGGCCAAGGTTAACAAGGGTGTCATGTTGCCAGCACAAAGGCCAACTGCCTTTACTTTCCCCAACTAATGTCAGGTACCCATAGAGCTGGTTGGACTCAGAGGCGCCTTAAAGATCCCAAAATTGAAAATCTCAATCTTCACAAGGATTCAAATCGGAAACCCCCTCCCCTCCCCAGGTTCAAAAGGTAAGACTTTACCACCTCCAGATCTGTTGTACATATACAAAATATTGTAGATAAATAAAAAGCTACCAGTACTTGAAAGCTTACTCTACCAGCTTATTAATACTTTATAGCCCATAAATTAATTGAATCCTATAGCTTGTTTATGCATACATTTTATTTTAGAACAAAGCAGAACAAATCAGCTGATCTAAAATTATTTTATGATTGACTTTATACTAAACATATTTTGTGTGTGTGTTCCATGTTTTTTTGTAGTAACTATATGTGACAGAAAGATTCCAGAGAGCAAAGAGTTCCTCAAAGAAAGCAACTTTAGTTAAGAGATATGAAACCCAAATTTAGATTCTGTCTGAGAAGCAAAAAAAGATGAATCCAAATATTCTGATTAAAGGTTGTACCTGGTACAAGAGATAATCATTAGTAAAAGTGGACTCAAAATTGGAAGGAGGTCCAGTGGAGAAAAACTGGCAGTGTTTCAAACTCTTGTAGTCTTTGGTCTTTTTGTCCACAACACAGCAAGATGGCGGAACATATTTTCTATCTCCGTCACCTATTTCTGATTAATTTATACATAAAATTACAAGGCAAATAAATATCTTCCATCAATGTTAGCAAATAAATATCTTCCATCAATGTTAGCAAATAAATATCTTCCATCAATGTTAGCAAATAAATATCTTCCATCAATGTTAGCTTAAAGAAAAAGAGACATTTCTGTGTAAGTCCAACAAAAATTTTAATTGCAATTTATGTTAAGATTTAAATGCAAACAAGTTTAACTCTTTGACTTCCTAACCAATCTCCCAGCATTGATTAGACACAGATCAATGCTGGCAGCGTTGGTGCTTTGAAAATTATCATTAAAATTAAATATATAATTTTCTAATTAAAAACAAAGTAGTTATTTAAGTTTAACTAAAGGGCGAAAATATTGATACCGTCTATATATGGAATATAATTTGGAGTCAAAGAGTTAAAGGTGCTATTCGCATAGATAAGCCTATTCGAAGACTTGCAGAATGCATTTTAGATAGGACACTAATCTTTTGATGAAGAAAAGGGGGTAGAATTAAATAAAACAATTGCATACAAAGCTAGATGAGGACTTAATGGGTTTTAAACATTTTCGACAGTTATTATTCTATGTTATACTTACTCAGCTGCCTGCCATAAAACTCTGTTCTTTTGTAAATAGGCCAAGAGTCCTGACTTTCTATTTCATTGTCATTTTTAGGATTTAGACCATCTTTGTATGGAAAGTTGAAGAGGACATAGGGACCAAGTGATTTCCTACTTATGGCACAGCATTCAAGCTGAAAACACACATTTAAATTGTCAAGAGTGTTAGGTTCAGATGTCACAAACATCTTCTGGTCCTGACAGTGTGGGCAGATGTTGCACCACACTGTTCATAACAGAGCGGGAATGTGGTGGCTGAGTGGTAAGCACTTGGCTTCCAAACCAATGTCTCTCGAGTTTGAATCCCAGTAAAATCTGGGGTTTTGAATACCATAATTTTGAGATTGTCCTTAAGTTCACCCAAAACTATGGGCAGGTGACATTAGTTAGGAAAATTAAAAGGGGTTGGTCGTGCTGCAGCCCACATGACACAATTCATTAATCATAGGCCATAGCAACAGATGACCTTGACATCATCTGCCCCATAGATTGAGATATGAAAGTGTTACTTTCATTTTTTACTTGACATTACAAGCATTTCATTTGTAAAAGAGTTACAAAGTAAATAAAGATGAGATTATTTACAATAACTCGACAAAAAGTAACAAATAACAGATTTGTTTTCAAAAACATTTACCACAATGTACTTCCCAAGTACAGCAGTATTTCAAGAAGAGCTTGCATATGTTTAAACGAGCTACTAGGAAAATGCACAGATCTAGTAACTGCAAGCAGGTTGCAAAGATCACAAGATGACATAAACACAAAATAATGTTCAGACAGTTATCTCTAATTAATTCCATCTTGATCTAGACTGATCTTCCATTCAATACTATGTGCACCACCATAACATTATTTGTGCATTATTTACATATCAGCACACAGGCGAGGTCATGGTCATTATTATCTTATAATAAAGTTGAACTAAGAGAGTAACCTTTATTTCAACATAATTTGTATAGATAATATGTGAAGATTACAAGGAAATAGTTATGATGAAAGAAACATCAAATTCGGCCTTTGCATAACTAGATTGTGGAGATCATGATAAAACTATGATAAATTATGTTGCATTTATTCAAATAATAATAATAATAATTATAGCTTTTATCTAACGCTACTTTCGTGCTTAAAGCATGCTCAGAGCACTGTGGTCCAATATCATTTGTGGACTGGTGGGGAGAGGGGGTATCTGAGAGACTGTTTTCCGTGCTGCCTTTGGGCACTCAGTAAACACAACTGTGCTCGAGTCGGGTGTCGAACCTCAAGCCCCCTTTATAGGTAGCCAAGCCAAGCCAAGTTCAAGCATACTTAGCCTCTCGACCACGCTTCCCACATAAATAATAAATAAATATATCTATACAAATATAATACTAGACACTACAGCATACCTCTGTCTGTAACTTGTCCCAGGAATCAGTAATGACCTTGTCAGAACCATAACTCTCGATTAAACTTTTTCTCATGCTGTTGACCATAACACTTTCCACCTGGACACAGCAAAAGAATGGAGTCAAAGAGTTGTTATGATTGAAAGAATAACTACTACAATTTTGAGCATCCTTCTGTTGAAGTAAGCATAGGACTAAAAACT
The DNA here is from genome assembly GCF_947242115.1 of Biomphalaria glabrata. Taxonomy (NCBI): domain Eukaryota; kingdom Metazoa; phylum Mollusca; class Gastropoda; family Planorbidae; genus Biomphalaria; species Biomphalaria glabrata. The sequence continues at coordinate 36,631,499 of NC_074720.1, forward strand.
AATTCATATGGCCGTCTCTAATTTTTTAAAATGATCTTTTCGACTATATATTTAAAACAAAAAGTACTCTTGCCATTTTGTTTAAACATATTTGTTGTTCTATTAATACATAAATAAAAAGTTCTTTCTAATCCTCAAAATTCAATTTTACGTTCTATGTTTTATTCAAAGCTTTATTTGAAAAAAAACACATTAATTTAGTTCTAGTAAGAAGGGTACAGACATTTTCTTTAAAAAAAATTTGCATTTTCACATCACAAATTTACATTGGGTATTTTATAATTAATAATTATAATAATGCAATTCCTAGAGCACTGTTAACAAACAAAAAATTACAAATATAAACAAGAGATCTAAAATGACAAACTAATCTAAAAAAAGTTTTTAACAAATAGCTCTTAATGTTCTTTTTGAGTGTATTGTAGCATGTTGTCTGTCTGAGATCATGTTAATCACATTAATTTTTTCTTTGTTTACTTTTTGTTTTTTAAGATCCAGTCCAAATTTTTTAAGCCACAAAAAAAAATACAGAAACATAGAAAAAGAAGATAAATGATATGAAGAGATGTGATGATGAAGTCACAGAATCGAAAGAAAAACTTCAGAAAGTGAAAAGAAGATGAGAAATGTTCAAATAAAGGATGCAAAGCTGAAAAGATCAATGTTGCCAAATGAATCTTGAACAGTTATATGCCAAATGAATCTTGAACAGTTATATTCTAAATGAATCTTGAACAATTATATCTCAAACAATTGCAATAGATCTTCCAATCAACTGTGCTTTATTACTGTTAGTTGCAATTTTTTTTTTTTTTAAGTTTTTACTTCAATAATGATCATATAGCGAACATAAACTTTTCCCATATTGATACTATTTGTGCTAGAAACAGAAGAGTTTAGAAATAGTGCTAAAGAGAGCACACAAAAAAATTATCATACATTTTGTACAACACATTACTTATCAACATTTCCTATATCATGTACACCAGATATACCAAAAAAAAAAAAAAAAAAAAGCTAACTATTGGAGTCAGATAAAAATCTCCTATATCAAAGTAATTTCTTTACCATAATAAATAATAAAGAAAAATAATTGGAAAAAAAAAACAGAATTGTATACATAAACTGCATGGCTTGTGATATAAAAGAGCAGCCCATACTAACCTCTCCTTTGAAAACAATGGCCAAAATAGCTGCTACAATCAAAATTAGGAATCCAAATATGAGAAGTCCAAAGTACTTCATGAAAAAAATAAAAAGTTCAAAATTAATATATATTAATGCAATTTTCTTCCATTAGCCCTTTATAAATATTCATATCTATGTATGAAATATAAAGATAATAGGTTTACAAATAACAAATGATCCTTTTTTTAAATTTATTAAACAAAACTATAAATTAAAACATAAACAAAGCAAAAAAAACAAAAAACTTTATAAAACAAATATAATCCAGGGGGAAAAACTGTACTTATTAATAATAATTAATTGACTAATTGGTTAATTTTTTAATTGATTCATGTTTTATTAGGCACAATAAATAATTGTGGAAAGTTTTAATTTGATTTGAGAATGGGTCTGTGGGAGAAAATACCAGTACAATAACATAAGTGGACCCAGGTCTACATATTTGTCCATATCTGTGAATACTGAAGGATTAATTTCCCTTGTTGGTATCAAACAAAATAATTATTTACCAGCAATTAATTGACTAATTGGTTAATGTTTTGTATTGATTCATGACTTGTCTATGCCAATGAATGCAAAGTTTCAACTTGATCAGAGAATGGGTGTGGGAGAAATAACGTGTAAAAGCTTTTTAGCAGACAGACAGATAAAGTTGATATAATTTTGTAAAAAGAATATTGAAAATGCTCCCAAACAAATGTATTCTTTCATAGACAATATTTTACTTACAATCTTTAGCCATCGTTTGTTTTCTTTAAGGACAGCCAAAAGTCCAACAATACTTATGCAAATAACAACAAAACCCACAGCGATGAGAAGGTACGAAGCAGCACTAAACAATGTGTCTCCAATGACATTTGAAACATAGAGCTTGGACACTGCAGTCCATATTCCAACAGCGAGAAGTGCGATACCGACTAGCTACAAAAATTGAAATATGTTTACTTATTAATTTAATTTATATAAATGTCACATAAATAATTTTTTATATTTAAATGTAAGCTAGCCTGTTATCATTAATGCAAAATAGATAAGCTTAAGCAAAACTGCAATTTGTAATGATCTTTAAAAAACAACTATTAATTTATTTTGTTCTAATGATAAAGCTGGGGCACAGTGGCTGCGTTGGTTAAGCTCTTGGCTTTCAAACAATAAGCTGAATAGATCACTAGACATAATAGCTAATGATCTTCAAAAACAAAAACAAAATTTAATAAAATACTCTGAAAGACACAAAGATAAAAGGCACATTCCTCGTCCCATATGCTAGGACAAATTTGTACAAATACTCCTTCTTCCCTAGTGCTGCTAGAGCATGGAATGGGTTGCCTGAGCTAACCAGGAAAACCAGTGACTTGGCAGAATTTAAGTCATTGATTAATATGCATGACTAAATGCATGAAGCGTAGGACATAATCATCTTCTTTTTTGAAGTAACGTCTGTATTATATAAGATAAGATAAGAAGAAGATAATGGTCAGGTTTTCATTTTAATTTCTGTGAGACGACCTATCACAACAGAAAGAAGCCAAAGAATTCCATAGACCAATAGTGAAGTTATATTTTAATTCAAATGCCAACTATTCAACAACAATTCATATCACCCAAAACTTGGTGAAGAAGGTGAGACAGGATTAAATCCCAAATGATTAAAATGAAATTAAACTGCTTACTCTGATAGATGCACAACTGACTGAAATGGTTACAGTCATTACCTATACAATTTTTGCTGTCAAAAAGACTGGTGCAGCTAGCAAGATAAATATTTTTTAAAACAATGGAAATAAATTAAAAATAAGGATAAAAATATAAAAGGATATAAATAGATCAACTTACAATAAATATAATATTGAAGATGGCTAACAATAGTTTAAAACAGTTCATTGTACAAGCTTTTCTTGAAACCTAGGAAAGAAACATTTAAATATCTAGTTCATAAATCTGTTCATGTAGGATATAAGGAATGGAAGAGTAAAAAAAAAATATTATAAAACAAAGACACACATAACAAATACTGTAAAAGTTATTGACTGCTTATCATAAGGAAGAGCTATCAGTCTTGATACCAAACTTCCATATCATTTAATTAAAACCATATCATTGACTTAAGTATCTGAAATTCCTTGAAAAACAAACCAAAAAAATATCAATATTAATCCAAACCTCCTAGAGGATGAGAGAAGATTGTGTAGAGAATTCAATGATGATTGTGTGAAGTTAAAACTATGGACCATTGTGGCAACAGTCCAAAGTGCAAAAAAACATGGCAAAGGTAGTCAACTATAACATAATTATCAAATATACAGGGGTAAGGTTTCAATTCTGGACCACTGTGTTAACAGTCAGAATGGCATACAACATAGACTAGCATCCATAAAATTATTTAAGAAGAAAATTTTAAAATCATTTTTATAATGCTAACTTTATTAAATTAACTTGAAGGACTGTGAGTTGACCTAACACTAGTCTAATGAATGTAACAAATTATAAAATCACTTTTACAAAGCAAGTAAGAAAGAAATCTAGCTCATTTTAACCACCCAAGCAATAGTTTTGTTAGAACATGTACAGATTTTTCAGCCACTTTTGTGATATCCATCTAGCACGCTTACATTAAAAATAAAATGAGAATAAAAGTGCTATTAGAAACTCCATATCATCATCACTTGCATCATGATCGAAATACATGCAATGGTTACTTTTAATCATCTGAAAGAAAGATCTTTTAAAATTAAATTTGCAAACATAAAGTCTTAAGGAGTATTTTATATAATCAGAAGGGATATAACCGTAGTGTCTTTAATGACAAACACACAGCTCTGTGTGTGTGTGTGTGTCTGTGTGTATGTCTGAGTGTTTTAATATTTTTCGAATAAAATGTAATCCAAAAAAAAAAAAGTTTAATATCAGAAAGCCTGCCTATTGTTTTTAAAAATGAATGCATATTGTATGCACAGATATATTTTTAATTACTAAGACTTAAAAAAGGTTAATAGGCAGTTTTTATTAACCCACAACCACCCTATAAGTTAGATGTTATTTAAATGTAATATGTTACTCTTCATTTTTTTCAAACTTAAAAAAAAAAAGTATAATATTTTATTTGTTGCCCTGAGATGAAATTGGAACAGAAAGCTTGTCAACTAGCACTACAATTGAATAAAGTTCAGCAAACCTGCTTCTCTCTAGTCACTTTTTCAATAGTACTAATTTCCATTTCACCATTTCTAGAATCCTTTTCAGAATCATAGTTTTCAGCTCTCCGTGGCATTTTAACAGAAATTTTTTTTCATCAGTATAATCCCATGATATTTAATGGAAAACAACAGTTTAACAGAAAGTTATCCTTTATGTCATAAAATGTATTATTACTAATATAATTTACACACAAATAGCACTGAACTACAGAAACATTTCACTGTGCATGGTTGAATACTGATTAGATGACATTATTCAGTAGAATGATTTATGGCCTTTTGAGATTTTTATGGTACCAATGTACACTGAAGGGGATTCCCCTAAAAAGTCCATGACATCACATAGTAAGGCATGTAAATGACTGCAAGATTGTGAATGATATAAAAAAATAGAAATATAACCCTAAACTGTGTCACATCACATAATTAAACTCTACCACAATGAAAGAAGCTTAAAAAAGTTTTAAAGTGATCTGCAGATTTATTCCCCCTTTAGAATGATCATGTTTGCCAAAGGTGTTTGTGTGTGTGTGTGTGTCTGTGTTTTGACAGTCTGCAATCTTTTCAGTCTTGAGTTCAATGGGAGTTGTAACACTGATCCTGCCCACTTGTATGGAATGGAACTGACTGGGCTGTGCTATTTTTATGTCACCAGAAAGACGTGTGCACTATGCAAGCTATTGAGAGGCACAGGTAACAGAAAGAAGGAAATGGCCAAGTCATTGACCTACCTACATTTCTACCCATGCCTTCTCTGTATCCAATATTTATCAGTAATAACACTAGGTGGGAAATAAGAAGGCATATGCATGTTTAAATGTGTGTAAGGACTGATTAGAATGATTAATTAAAAGAGTACTGTATAATAAAAACTTGTTTTCAGCCTAAATTTTTAATATAATCTTTAAAAACAGGTGAGCCTCTTTAGGAAAGGAAAGGGGGGAGGGGTGTAAAAAGGAATTAATGAATGAAGATATATAAAGACACTAACATTCCATATTTAGACAATAAGATGACAAAGCAAACATCCAATAGATCCTGTAGTAAGGAATTCATAAAACTAAGGTGCAGTTTACTGTTTGAGGAAAAGGTGAATAGAGGAGTGGGGCTTTGTAAGATTAAGGAGCAATATAACAACAAAAATGGAAAATGTTTATAATTGTCAGAGCGATTTTACATCATAGTATGTTAATAGAGTTTCATTTTACAAAAGAACAACATGCAATTTTTTTTTTTTAAGTCTTTGATTTCCCTATCTAAAACAAAGCCACACACTCAGAGTGCTCTCACACACAAGAAAATTATTAAGTAGTTAAGTAGATAAAAATTTAAATATTTTGTAATTTAAATTTCAAACAAATATTTTATTTTTTAAAGAAATCTACAAAATTACACAGAGAAATTTGATTATTAACATGAACATTAATAAACATAACAAGTTTATCACATTATAAATTTAAAATGAAAGAAAAATTATAATAATTAAACTGTCCCAGTTATGCAAGTTCGATAACATTATAAAAACTAAAAGTTCAAATCCTTTGTAAAAGAGGATGAAATTTTCAAAATTCTTTCTTATTGCATCATCTTACTCCTATCCGCTTATATTCATATCATGTCATTTTGCCTAATTTATCTGGCCAGGACTGAGATCTAAATAGAAAGTGAAAACAATAGACAAGCTTTCAATACATAAATAACTATTTAACAATGCAAACTCTGAGATTAAATAATATGTGTATTATAGTTAACTCAGAAAATCTCAATCATATTTAAAAAAAAAATACTCCACAAATAAACCCAGAGTCATTTTACTAACAAGTAAAGAATAACTTACAGTCATACTACTAATAAGTAAAGTAAAGCTTATAAAGTGATATTTCTAATACTTAATTAGGGCATATTTATACAATGAGAACCTATCAATAATACTTAATAATATAAATCAAGATAGTGCATAGGCACTAAAATTTCAACATGATTATTATGATTGTAACAGTATGTATTGATAACTGACAAGCTGATGTGTGTATGCTGTCTGAACATAGTGGCATGGTTTCTATGGTGACAGTGGGAAGAGGTTAGTGATTGGTTGTGAATCATGCAAGATGTGACTGACCGTTTTAAAAAATGTTTTGCACTTTGTCCCGAGATACAATACAGCTTAATGTTAATTGCAGAAACATCAACCTTTCATATTGCTCATATGGTATTTTGCGGCATTGTCAGCGGTCTTAGGTATGACAGAGGACTCCAGAATGCCAGAGTGAAAAGACATGTTTTTGTAGTGAATTAGATTTTGTTCAAAATTCCATTTTTATATTACTAAAGTCTACTACAGTGTTCCCAAACTTTTTCCGTAACAGAACACTTTGAGCATTCTGAGTATTTAATGGAACACATGTGGTGGCCTACTAGTTAATTATTCCAGTAGTTTGCGAAAAACACTAGGGTTCCACAGAACATAGTTTGGGAAACACTACATTTATTTATTCATCTCAAGTTAAAATGTGTCTATATTGTAATAAAAGTTATATAAATAATATTGTTCACAAAAGAAGTTATTCAAGTTATTTCAAAGTTTACAAGTTAAAATATTTATACGCCTACAGCAGTTTAGTTGTTACCAGCAGTTTGGCGCTACAAGTCAATGACTGACCACAACAGGGGGATCATTCAAGACAGACTGTACTAATAAAGTTGAACATCTGGTTGTTTATATTTCAATGTGTAATATGTTAGGAACATGTAGACCTAGGATCTATAGGAACCTTCAGTTGGAATGTAAACTTCGTTTAGTTTTGAGTTAGAATTTGTAGAGATCAGTCTTGTATTTTTATTAAATCTAGTAGTAAATTTGAATATTTTTATTTTGAAATTTGAAACAAAGTTATTTATAATCTGATACAGTTTCTTTATATGGTGATTCCAAGTTTTGAATTAGAGTTCTGTATTTGATTTAAAAAGGATCTTCATTCATTGAATCTCCAAGATAGCATTTAGATCTAGATATATATATACATCTATAGAATCCTTGGCATCACAGTTACAATTCGGCAAAGATCTTTTCAATACAAAAGCTAAAGCAAAACTATAGTTTTACCATTTTCTACCAGTCGCTGGACTACATTAATTAAGTACAGTGAATAGCATATTTGGTTTTTGAATTTTTTAGCGAAAGAGTAGCAGGCTAATTGCACTGTAGATACCTCAGAATATGCATTTTTTAAAGCTTAAAATAACGGAAATAATGCTTGGATCCGGGGTTTCGCCCTGGACCCCGCTGGGGAAGCTCAAAGTGCTCCCCAAGACTCCCTAGCTGTCCCATGTCTACAGTGGCGTCACTAGGGTGGGTGTCACCCAGTGAGGTCAACTCAGGGTGTCACCCCCCTAAGTAAAATTTCGTGTTTTTTTTTGTTTGTTTTTGAGCCATAATACAAACATTATAATTAACTACACTACTTGATTGTTAAACAACTATAAAATGAGTGTCAATTAATCTGGCAATAGATCTTAAACTGCATCTCTAAAGGCTATTATTTTAGAACAAAAAAAACAGTTCCAATGTACCAAATACTTGAGGCAAAAAGCATTTTCTAAAAAAGAATGTTGACCACATAGATTAAGAGAATGTTATACACATCTATTAAATAGCTTTTCTGTTGGTTCTTAAGATTTCCCACATGATGGCATAAAGGCTGGTGTTCAGGAAAGTGGAGAACCATCAGAGCCCTTCGAAGTATCAAACAAGTCCTAGCACCTACACTGTTCAGTATAATGTTCCCTGCTATGCTGACAGATGCATTCACAAATTGAGAAAACAACGGGATAAATATAACATACAGATTTGATGGTGGCCTATTCAACCCGAGGCGGCTTAAAGCAAAATGAAAAATAAAATCAGCAGTAATCAGAGACTTGCTATTTGCTGACGACTGTGCCCTAAATGCCTGCTCTGAAAATCATCTTCAGCACACTCTCCAGAAACGGAAAGATCGATAATGAAACCAACCTGCATATTGACAAGGCCAGTGCATCCTATGGCAGACTGTCTAAAAGCGTCTGGAACAGGCGAGGTATCACTACAAATACAAAGCTAGGGATCTATCGAGCTGTCATTCTCCCTACATTGCTCTATGCCTCAGAAACGTGTACAGTGGACAGAAAACATGCAAAGAAACTGAACCACTTCCACATGACATGTCTAAGAAAAATACTGAATGTCAAATGGCAAGACAAAATACTAGATACTGAATTCCTTCGAAGAGCGGGTCTGCAAAGCATCAACACAATTCTGATGCAGTCCCAGCTGTCATGGGCAGGAGACGTCTGCAGAACGGAAGACCAGCGCAAATGACTCTTGTATGGCTAACTAAGGGAAGGAAAGGGCTCACAAGGTGGTCAAAGAAAGCGCTTCAGGGACAACCTCAAAGCTTCTCTAAAGATGTTCAGCATAGACCCAGCCACCTGGGAGACAGAGGCACATGACAGAGCATTATGGCGTCGCGCTGTGAAAACCATAGTGCAAAGCCCTTAGCCCCCGGATGACAAAGTGGTCATCATCGAACCACGATGGACGAACTATAGGTAAAATTTCTTGTACTTCTTTTTGGCTCCACCGAAGCTAACAAGAAAGAAAAGAACGCCCTTCAGAACTTGCATTCTATGGTGCAGATGATGTAAAGGTCGTCTATGTTGCCAGTGGTTAACGAGGGTGTCAGCTGGCCAGCACAACGATCACCTTTACTTTTCCCCAACGAATGTCAGGTACCCATTAGAGTTGGATGGACTTTACGACTTGAATCCCAGTCTTTTCCCAGCCTTCACCAGGATTCGAAACCGGAAGCCAAGCGCTTTACCACTCAGTCACCGCGCCTCCATACATCGAAGCTGTATTTTTTATATTCCTGATCTCGACATATCATAAATTCAAGCTCACTCATTTCTAGAAATAAAATAGATATACAGATATTAAGTAGATCTCATCAGCTTTTTTCTCCCTTAAAATCTTATTAGTTATGAATCTGATCAGTATGTACTATGACAGGTGTACTTTCGAACAAAATACTATTATTATGACTTTTCTAAGTATATCTTCTATGTGGTTTTCTAAAACATTTATAAACTTTTCCAAATTATAGATACACTTTCAGTAGCCTACACAACATTTCCAGCATCTTAATGGAATTTCTATATTCAATAAATACTTGTCGTTAATATGGCCACGAAATGTCAAATATTCTGATTTTATAGAATCAACCCATGCAATATATCCTTTCATTGTTTTCTTCTTTACAACAATCATAGCAACGACTTCTTTGTCAATTGTTTTTGTAGCCGGATGTTTTCCAATTTTCCAATCCTGATGACTAGCTTTCATACGTCTTTTAATATTCTAATTTCGGACTTTATTTCCACCACTTATTAAATTAAGTTACTAATTACTACAAATATTTTTTAAAATGTAAATAGATCTATTTATTAATTGTGAATAATATGTTCCATTATTTAGCCACTGACTCTACTTTAAAAAAAAAAAAAACTATTCCAAAAGTGCATTTTTTCACTTGGGTGTCACCCACTAACGGGACTGCACCCCCCTAGTGATGCCACTATAATATAGTCTCTCTATATATATATATTGTGGAAGGGGGGGGGTAAAAAGAAAATCTCCTCCACACCAAAAAAAATCCTGGCTCCGCCCATGATATGACATCATGTATGCCATTTGTGGGTTGGTTTATATGGTAATGCCCCGGCCGATTTTGATTGTAATGGGGTCTAGTATATATACGTTTTCCAAACTTCAAGCTTCTCGATCTATTATGGTTATAAAGTTATAATGAGTTAAACGAAAATTATTTTTTTCGATCACAGTTTTTTTATTTTTACATTTTTTATATATAGGCCCTTCTATTCCATTTTTATACACATAAAACGGCATAACTTCACTCCTACTCCTAGATATAACATACTACATACATAGTATACTACAGTATAGAAAGATTTATAAATTTTGTGTGCTTTTGAAATGTAAACCTCTCAGCAAACTCTACGTAACTAGTTAGTTTCTGTTATATAGATCTATTATTATTATTAATTAGGCTATGTATTTAATATCAAAGTACCTATCATTAGATGATTAGTCAATCATTATTTAGATATAGTTCATATAGTTTACTTTAGTGTGAATTTTATTTGAATTATTAATTAGATTTGTAAGCCAAAAGAAGCCGGCAATTTGAATTTTTTTAGTTCAATATTTTGAATATTAATTGGTAAGAATATAAAAAAAAAAAACAACTAGATATAGACTCAAATACAGTTAACATTTTTAAACGGGGGATAATCTAGACAATTAAAATAAATGGATTTGAAACATCAATGTTAAAGAATATTCAAGTATCTAGATCTACCACCTTTGACACACCTTTATAGTGCTTGTTTATATAAATCGTATTTCTCACCTGTGCACCTCTTCGGTGTCTAAAATTAGGCAAAGTTCGGGACGCGGAAGTGTGCCAAGCTAGGTCAAGATAAATCTAGAAGCCAAGAGAGACTACGGGAATACTTGAGAATAAGATTCAAAGACTCAATGATTTTCTCTTTTATCCACATCCCAGTAGAACAGAAGTTTTCCAAGATACAAATCCTGCAAAATAAATATATAGATCTATAGATTTAGTGACCTGTGCTATGGCCTATGACTCGCCATGACCTACTTATCCACCTCGGTGATATTTCTAGAAGCGTAGGGGCCTAATATAGAATCTAGATTATCTATCAGAATCAAGTTCATTAGTAAATAAAAATAAATAAAGTACCCACTGCCATCTATTAAAGAGGAGAAGAAGCTATCTTAATTTTATTTCATACTTTAGTAGGCCTACATACTAGCTTGCAGGTCTTAGTCCGATACCGATACGTAACGTAGCCTACCGTAGGTCTCAACTATCAAAGGGATGGCAGCCTTTTAATAGTAGGGGGCGCCAAAATGGGTATAGAAAAAAAAACTACATAAAATATCAACTAAAACGAACTTCAATGGGACTTGGAATTGCTAAGCATAGAGAAGGAGCTGGAAACAACTTTGTTATTGAAAACTTCGCTATTGCGAAGTTGTAGCCTATACTTCTGTAAGAAAATATGACTGTTGCTAAAGATTGTTCGTTCGTAAACTTCGTTTACACTGTAAGTTTTGCATTTGGAGTGGAGCCGTAAGACACCAAAGGTGCCAGTGCTAGGCACGCGTGGGGCAGCAAAAAATGTCGCCCCCCCCCCCCTTTTTTTTTTCCCAATATTGTACGCCGGTGTTTCAGAAACTTTACAAGAGGTGAAAAAATCGTTCGCGCCGTTCGTTACCTAGGCCATCTGGGGTCTGGTAGAGTTCTCTAGTCCCCCGAGGTGGGTCCGGGTGGATTTATTGAATTGAAAAGGGTTAAAAAATTTAAGACATCTAATTATTTAAAAAAATTTGGTTTTATTTTGCATATATAATTACCATAACCGTATGTTTGGAATCCGAATTTACGTCATGGTTGTTAATTAAAAACCGTCTCGTTTAGTGTTTTTTTTCCCCAGGAAATAGTAGTGGAGATATACAGCAGCTTCTCTTCCAGCCAAAAAGGGGTCTGCCATGGGAGTGCGCTAAAAACTTCCCATCCCCCAGCCGGGTCTGGGGCAATCTCTGGCACAAAGCATTTTCCTGCGTTAATGCATTCATGTGTATTTAAAACAATTCGTATTCTCAAATTGATGTAAATTCGAGGGTAGTACTGTGCCACATCACCAGAAAATTTGTCTGTGGACACTGTTAAAGGGACTACAATGAATTTTGTTTCACTCTAACGAAGCTTGACCCTGGTAGTACCAGAGAATGAGTATTAGTTCGTTTTTCATTTAATAATATTAATAATCATTATACGGTAGTGAAAAAAAAAAAAAAAAGCGAAAGTTTTTGAGCACCCTTTTAAGGGAGGCTACTTTAATTTCAGCGTTTGCAAAAGTAAAACTATTGTCTTGGTTCAAACAGCTCAAGTTAATTAATCATTGGTAATTTTTTTTTTTTTTTTTTTTTTTTTTTTTTTTGAATATAGATTACAGGCTTACTTCCATCTTACATTAACTCTATTTAAAATCTAGATTCTAGTAAAATGTTGACTAAATGAAGTAATTGGGCTTAGGCCAAGTGGGACAATGCCACAGGCTGGCACAGGCCCATCGCTTGGGCTTGAGGCTTGAGTGATTGAGTCATGAGTGGCTTGAGCCAAGTTGAGCAAGTTCAAGTTGAGGGGGCCCTGCGACAGAACGTCAGAATTAAGATACCCTTGTCAGTGGCGTCAGTCACTCAGTGTGAGTGTCAACTTCGGAAACCAGATCAGTTGTCATAGTCATAGTTAAAATTAGTTAATTTAAAGACTAAAGTTGTTATTCAATATTTCAGAAGCCTTTTCCGGCTTCCTTCATGATCTCTAGTGACTCTAGAGACGAGTAGATTTAGAATCCAGATAATGCAGATATCTTTATACTTTTTATACTATTTATAGGTACTATGATTTACTCTTGGGCCTGTCACCCTGTGTAAAGCGGCATATCACCGTATGACACTTGCACCGGGCCCCGCATACTGCGAAGGCCACCTTGTGTTAAACTGATATAATCTTGTAAACTCTATTGTCTCTATAATTAATATAATAGTATTAATACTCTCTGTAGGTCTATATTTATATTTAGTTATTTAGTATTTTAGATTCTATAATCTAGACATAATAATTTCATAGATCTAGATTCTAGATCTAGATCTCTATATCTAAATCTAGATCTCTTGATTAGACCAACTCCCCTACTAGAGTCTAGAGGTCTACAGAAATCTATAGGCTAGATCTAGACATTAGACTCTAGATCTAGAGATGATAGATCTATTCTCATTTATCTTGAGTCATATTTTTCATTTGTTCTAAATTCTTTTTTAACCTCTTAAATCTTTCTCCAAAGCTAATTTGCTTCTACAATAGGGGAATGCTGATGGACAAGATATTTGAATACAACCCTGTAAAGATTCTGATATGTCAGACTATCATATTCTGCTTTACTGTGTCTTATTGGTGAAAATTCTTGACTTCTCATACATATTCATGTTCACACCTTCAGGATATATTTGCCATTAAGCACTAACTCTTTTAAGGACTTCTTGTTCTGAAGCTTCTAGTTTTGATAAGATTCCCTTTTTTTTTTTTTTGCTGCATCACTGTATACCTTTGTGCTAGACTTTAATGAATCCATCACAGGTATAAATGTTGATTCAGTACTTTTCTCTTGACCCAAGATTCTCTTCAGCATTGCCTTCATTATCATTGCCTTGCCTTCTTTTATATAACTATAATCTATTTTATTGTAACCCATATCAGGCATTTTTTCTTTGAAAAGAAAAAAATATCCCTTGAACCTTTTATGCGGGTCCCCAAGAAAGTATAGCTTGTGTAGTATATTTGTAAATTCTGCACCAGATCTAATAAAATTCTCATATGTAGATCTAGATTAGACACTAGATATAAGATTTTAGATAGATTTACCATACTATATCTATTAATAAGCTTGACTATTGAGTTTTGATTAACCCCCCCCCCCCCCCCCTTTTTTTTTTTTTTCTAAAAAAAAAAACACAACTTGATCTGGACTAGGTTTTTTTTTTTTCTGCAGCTGTGCTATTATGGATATAAAATTTTACTTACTCTCCAAGAAGCCTAGGCGCTCCAGCAGATCATCAGTTAAAGAAAAAAATGTTCACACTGTCGCTAAAAAGGTTGAATCATTTCATTCTTGCCCTCTTGGATATTTTGATGCAATACCTATTGAATTACGCTTCAGTATTTTCCAGTTTTTAACAAGTAAACATTTTTTTAAATGAATTAATGAAGTTACTATTACTTATTACTCTGAATATAGACTTGTAACAATTTTAAAATAGATTTATTGTTATATTTTTGTGCACTATATATTTGATTTGTAGACTTACTTTATGCAAATGCAATAATCCCTCAAACATAATCACCTTTTAGTAAAATCTCCTCCAGTATTACAGGTCGTAACTGGAGGAGGGGGGGGTGAAACTTAAACATTATATAATAATTCATTTTCAATGTGAATATATCTCATTCATGACCCTAGACGTTTTGAATAAAAAATATCAGCTTATGGCTTCTCCGGGTTGATCAGATGATCAGATATCATTAGTTGTCCCTTGGCGATTGTGCTAATTTCAATAAAATGTTTGAGGTTGCTTGTTTTTTTTTTTAACATATTAACTACACTTCCTCACTTCAGAATATAGCTAAAAGCTTACATTTTGCATTCATTTAAACAAATTACTGCTGCTTTATATATAAATAAATGATTTATTTATTATATTATTATTATTTATATTAATTATGCATTAGGCCTACTTACTTGTTTATAAGAATCTGATTAATATGCTATTGTCGCAGACATATATCGTTTTAGTTTTTTATTACTTAATGTTGTGAAGATTGAGTTATCACAATTAGATTAATTTTTCATGCTCCTTTTGATATACTGTAAATAATCACTTTAACATGAATTTAAGGCTATTTTTGTTTTCACAATTGAGCTAATTTAAAACTTCAAAGACAATGTTATCAAAGACAATGTTATATACTAATTCAGACATTATTCAAAAACAAATTAATATTTCCAAAAAAATTTTGTCTTGTTATTTTTATATTACTGACTTTATTTTTTACATTTTTTTTTTAATGGAGATAGGTCTTATTCATTTTTAATTATCCATTTGTAGACATTTTGATAATTCAACTTCACAGTTTTTATACATAATATCATTATAAATGTTATCTAATTTAAAAAAAAATGTTTAAAAAAGCCCAATATATATATTTTATTCAGTTGAAGACCTCAGCATTTTAACTATTGTCTCAAAAACAATGAGGAACTTGATTGAAGGTTACAGAGTAACTCGATTCTCTGGCCCCCACTGTATGTCTTATCGTGATCTCCATTTACGCCTGAGTCTTGAACAGCAGACTGAAATGTTAAGCAAATATCATAAACTAGGTAATGTACTGATGACATCAATGATTTGTACCACATGAATACATTTGTAAAAATGGTCCACTGAAAGAGAATAGCTAATGCTATTTCTCGAAGAAGTTTCTATTTCTTTTTAATTGGTGATAACAAAATGTATAATCAAGCAATCAACTATAAAGCTAGATAAATGAAATATTGACAAAAATTAAGTTCCTTATTTATTGTGTGGATATAAATATTTTTGAAAGTCATTTCTTAGGCACTTAGTTGTTTTTTTTAGTGATATTCTACACTACAATTCAATAAAATCATTCAGTTTTCAAATCATTTAGACTAGTGAGAATGAAGTTTAACTTCACTATACTTTCTTGAGGCCAATCATATTCATGGTTATTATAGCCTATATAAAATACAGCATATAATTTAATAAGATGCCTGGGATTTGCTCTGGATTTTCCTCTTGATGGTCCCAGATTTGAACTGTGCTCACCATCCTGGGGTTTAGGGTAGGATGTAATACTCTTCAATTCTGAAGGAACATCCAAAACATTTCAAACAAAAGAAACATATTTAACTACTTATAAATAAAGAAGAAAGCCCATTAGTCAAGAGATGAAGAAGGTATTATAATTGTTTTTATTTAAAGTATTGGTAGATCTTTTTTGACATTGAAATTTCAATAAATTGTTCTTACTCACATATGTTGTATACTAAATGCTTTATTGTTTACATTTCAGGCTTGTTGGTTAAGCGATCAACTTGTCTCTATGCCACAAAAGATAGATTAAAAATCATAAATGAATTCCTGACTAGGGTAAGGTTTTTATTTGTTTTGGTTTGCATTAAATGTTATGATTATCAAGTTGACAGATTCTTTATTAGAGCTATATAGATTTTAGAAACCAACTCCAATGGACACTATACTAAATAGCTCTTATCTTATTTGAAAAGTCATATGAATTTGCTACTTAACCACAAATGGCCATACATTCAATTATGTCCTGAGTATACATTTTATTGTTTTATTTTACCATTTAAATCAAGGCCACTCATGTAAACTCCTTGGCTAATCTCTAAATAACTAATTTCTTTTCAGTTAAGTGTTCATTTAAGCTGATCAGATTAACTGGGTTTGGCTATATTATAGGATTTGTTTCAGGATTCTCTCAAATTAAGCAGCAGGTTCATTTAACCAGTGGTGTGCTTAACCAGATTCAGCTATATTATATAGCCATGACTAAAGACTTTGTTTAGAGTTAATGAATTCTGAATGTTTGATGTGAGCTATAGTAGTACTAAATCTTCCATTACACAGATAGCCTGTAGCAATTCTGACAATTGTAAAGACCCGTCACGTTGCATAGCTCTCTTGTGTTTTGGAAAGTTTCTACACACAGTCATTGCTGGCTGGGATGACAGTGAGTGCCAGAGAGCATTTGACACAATATGCCAGCACATGTGTATCACCAAACATGTCAAGACAGTAGTGTCAAGTAAACCAGGTGAAGTTTCAATACCAATATTTTGGAAACAATTTATATCTTTATATTGTAGATAATCATGTTTATACTTCATTAGTAGTAAAAAAAAAAAGTTCCCCTTTTAAACCTTGCCATTATAGGGCAGATGATCTTAAGGTCATCTGTTTTCTTCTTTGCCCTTGATATAACAAGCAAGGTGTCATAGAGCCTTTACTTTCCCCAACTAAAGTTATGTACCTGTTTGAGTTGGGTGGACTCAGGGGCGCCCTAAAAATCCTGAAAATTCACCCAGACTTTACCTAGATTTGAACCCATAACCCCAGGTTTAGAAACCAAGCTATTATCCACTTAGCCACCATGTCCCCAATATACTTCAGTTATGCTTAGTTAAATTCTTCTGATTTTCATTTTAAATATCTTCAAGTAAATTCAAACATTTTAATTATATATCAAACATCTTATTGAATCTACCTGACTATAAAACAATTATTCTTCACATTTAAAAACATGTATTTCAAATTTACATTCAAATTACATTGTAAACATTTTTTTTATATATATTAATATTCCAGACTTTTGCTGTGTAAGTTTTTGATTGGTAGCTCATTTCATATAACACTTTCTTGCATGATAAGTAGAATCGTTGTGTCTTGGCTGTGGAGTACTAATTTTAATTAACAAAAAAAGAAAGAAAAATTAACTCTATGCTAATAAAATCTATTAACATTTTACTTTGCTTGCAATTCTGTTAAAATGTGACATATACATTTAAAAATCAAACTAAAATGTGAATTAACTTTTCTAATAATATATTTCTTAAAGATGGTTTAATAAGCAATTAATGTATGAAAAGAAATTTATTAATGAATACTTTTCTTTTAATGATATTCATTTAAAAAAAAATAGAATATGGATTACATTTTGAAATGAAGCCCTATAAAAAAAAAGATAGTTTTTAGCAAGTGTTATTTCAGTAAAACAAAAAAAACATTTTAAAAATTCTTGTTATGCTAATAGGGCTTTATAGATTTAAAATTTCAATTAAGAAACTTGAATCACTGTCTGTATAACAGCTGTACTAGTTTTGTTCTTTCAATATCTTTGAGACTTCTTTCCTTATTAAGCTGATTAACATTCTACTAAGAACCTTCTTACTAATCTAAAATATTAATGACATATTTTTAACTTGTTTAATTAATATTAGTATAACAGATTAGTGTATTCTACAGTGTAGCATATTACAAAGACTTTGTGTTTAAGTATTGAGAACTGTATTTTAAATTGTACCTTAATTTCTGTGATGATAAATTTGAACAACTTTCATTACAGGCTCCCATGGCCACCTGGAAGGAGTTGTTCGTCAGTTTTTTAGATGGATATTCTTAGACCAATGTACAACTATACCAGACAAGGCATTCTGGATCAGTCGAATTTTAAAACCATGGCCCATAGTTTTTCAAGCCAGATTGCTGTTCATTATTTATTCTGGAAATTTTACATGTAAAGTATTTCTTTAATTAGTAAACTGCTATAGTGTTTAATATATTTCAAGTTTTGTAAGGTCTATTTGAAATATGTGATAGAGTGACCTCCCCTCTCCTCCTTCTCCTTTCTATATCAGCCAAATGATCTTGTCCATTCAGAGTCCAATTACTTCTAGTGCTAGAGCTGATTGGACTCAAAGACTTAAAACGTTACTTAAAAATCACCTCTTCAAGGTTTATTTTCATCAGTGTACATTTTTTCTTTCCTTTAGACTGCAGAGCCTGTCTCACATTGTAGTTCATACTTTTTTAGCATCTTGAACATTAGGTTGCTGTTTGCTTTTCTCTAGCCAGTGGACTGTGGAACTCAAGTCTCTTTCTAGTCATAGTAAAATGTCCTCTCTTCATCGTCTCATCAGAAAACTATGAAATCATTAAGCAAGAAAAAAAACTTATTTGATATTGTTATTTGTCTTGTATTCATTTTTCACAATGTTGGCGTAATAATAGTGTAGAAAATGAGGTAATTTCTGGTTTGAAAAATATTTTGACAACTATTATTTTCCTTCTTTTTTTTTTTTTTTTTATAACATACTGAGTTGCATTGATGAAATTTCTTTTAAAGCAATCATCATGCAGGATTTTTATCAATGCAATAAGAGTAATGTGATAGATCAATAAAATTAGATGTTTGTAAGTTAATTTTTCAAGTGAGGGTTAATTTTATCAAAAGATTTTAGTTACAAAACATAAAAGTATGCAGGGGAGAGCAATAGAAATAATGCAAACAGCAATACTATATTTGTATTCTTATTGCCCCCTTATCCTGTTTAGACTCAGCTACCCAATATTTTTCTGTTATCATTGAATTGTGGGTTTTTTTCATTACTGTTCAAAATATTGGTGAGTAAAGGTAAGTACTACTGTCTGAGTATAAAACTTGAGTAAATTATACTAATTAGGCTGTTACTATATTTCAGCTGGTGAGATCCAGTGGCATGAGATGAGTGAGACCACTCCAGTGGACACAGAGCATTCATCAATCTTCTTCAGCAGTATCTCCAGCATTCTTCAGCTGCTTCACCTCCACAGCACTGAATGGACCAGTGATGAAATCATAAGTATTATTGATGAAATGACTAGTAAGTACTAGTTTTGGAGTCCATGCTTATTATCTACCAATTATAGTATGGAAAGGGGAAGGAAAGGCATATTACCTTCTACTAAGTTGAAAAGAATAGGGCTTGTAATAAAGTAGTTAGCTTCAATACTAAGTTGAAAAGAATAGGACTTGTTGTAAAGTATTCAGCTTCAATACTAAGTTGAAAAGAATAGGGCTTGTTATAAAGTAGTTAGCTTCAATACTTAGTTGAAAAGAATAGGACTTGTAAAATAGTTAGCTTCAATACTAAGTTGAAAAAATAGGACTTGTTGTAAAGTATTCAGCTTCAATACTAAGTTGAAAAGAATAGGGCTTGTTATAAAGTAGTTAGCTTCAATACTATTAATTTAGTTGTTGTTTTGTATCTTGTTCCGTTAAATCACTACAAGTCTATATCTTCTTTTCTCTAAAGAAAACAGTAAATTAATAATTGAACCAAATGTCCTAGAGATAAAGGGGTCATTTGTTTCAGTGTCTATTGGTTCATTGAAGTTTAACTTGAGTCTTTACTTTTCCTTGTTTCCACAAAAATTCGCTTTACAAACTTTTTAAACAATATAACTATTCATTATGTATATTAGTTGTGAATTCTTCTAAAAGAAAAAAAAAATCATTGTATTAATAATAATTGAAGATCTTTTGGATATGGCCTTCTGACTGATGTGGTTGATATGGTTGTTAGGTACTCCAGAAGATTGGTTAGTAGAGAATATTGCTGGCTTACTTCTTGCATGTGGAGAATGCTTGGCAACAAAACTCTTAGCCAGCA
This sequence comes from Biomphalaria glabrata, assembly GCF_947242115.1. Lineage (NCBI taxonomy): Eukaryota > Metazoa > Mollusca > Gastropoda > Planorbidae > Biomphalaria > Biomphalaria glabrata. Next base: position 36,651,844 of record NC_074720.1, read on the forward strand.
AAGCTATCAATGGAAAATATGTGGAACTTGCTAGCATCATTGCATCATTATGTCTTGTGAGTATGCTAGTAAATTTGTATTTCATAATATAGTTTTAATGCTAGGGACTTGGATATAAAAAAAATATTGTTAAATAATAAACAGCTAAAACCAACTAAAGAATTACACATTTTATTTAGTAAAATGCATGCTAATTGTTTTACTTTATGCCTCTGTATTATTACTTAGGAGTTAGGTTGCTTGATATGAATGCATAAAGAATCATAAAAGATAATGTTGTAAATCTATAAATAGAGTGGGGCATGGCTTTCATGTAAAAGTGTTTTTACGTTCATAGTGTTTTCAAGAATCAGGTTTTCTAATGTCTCAGTCACTTTATCGCATTGGCCTCAAATCATTTATAATTAAATAGGGGGAATAAATTATACAAAACAATCTATGAGATTATTAGGTACAGTTTAAATGAAATTAGCTCATCACAAGGTATAGACATTATGAGTACAATTATAAAGCAGTAAAATAAAAAGCCCACAGAAAGATTGTGCACACTGACTACTTAATAAATGCAATAGATTAAAAATATTGTTATGACTCTACATTGCGCACTGTCATTTGGCGCGACATTGTGTACCAGAGGACACGATAGAGAACAGAGGAAGAAAAAAGATGGCCGATGATTCGAGATGAAAACGACTCTTGTGATGTGATTAGTGTAATTCTAGATCTAGTTTCCTATTTGGTTATTAAACATTCTATTTTGTTATTTCATAATCCTTTCGTTGAGGTTATTTGGCTAAGTTATAGCAATTGGTGTCAGAAGTGGGATCCTCAACGAAAGGGGAGAAGATGTTCTAGATCTATGTATGGGACATTGAACGAGTCCATTTTCGGGTAAATCAACATAAGTTTTGATTTTAGTTGATCAACGTTTTAATACTAGATGGCGTCTAAGAAAACACTTAGTCAACTGTCATTACAGGAACTTAGGCAGGAACTCAGAGGTAGAGAGCTGAAGGTGAGCGGCAACAAGGAGGCACTTATGGAGCGTCTTAGGCAAAGCATGATAGAGGAAGAACAGGACCCGGAGACCTATGAGTTTGAAATAGAACCGACTATGATGGAGCTTTGGAACATGATGCAAGAACAAGGCAAAACAAATACTGACATAGGGAACTCGATGAAAGAAGACATGAAATCATTAAAGGATGAACTTAAAAAAGAAATGGGTAATGAACTGGGCTCTATAAAATCATTTGTGACCGAATTGAAAAATGGCATAGACAGTTTCAAACAACAATTAAGAAATGAGGTCGCTGAATTAAGGTCCCAAATGGTGGGAGATGTTGATTCTAAAATTCAACAATTACGAAATGAAATGAAGACTGAGCTGGAAAAGAAACAAGATGTGGGAGCTACTGTGACTGAAATGACGGGGAAGATTAAACCACCGGTGTTTGACGGCTCTGTGTCTTGGTCAGCGTATCGATTACAATTCGAGGCGGCGGCGCAAGTCAACAGATGGGTTACCAAGGCAGATAGGGCAACTGGTCTCATGTTGGCACTCAGAGGCAAGGCAGCCGAATTGATACAGACTATGACGGATCGGACAGACTACGATGCCATGGTCAAAACAATGGAACTACGATACGGCAATGAACACCTGCAGGAAGTTTTCAGGATGCAATTAAAGAATCGACAACAGAAAAACGGAGAGACATTACAGGAATTAGCAGCAGACGTGGAACGTCTCGCCCGTCTTGCCTACCCATCGGCAACACAGGAACTTCTGGATGTTCTGGTCACAGATGCTTTCATAGATGGAGTGCGAGATTCGGAACTTAAGAAAGCCATCCGAATAAGCGGAAAACGGAAAATCAACGAAGCCCTCATCTATGCCCTGTCCTACGAGGCGGCCGAAGTTTCAGCGAGGAGCATACACTATTGTCGGACGTTAAATGTGGCGGAAGAGGAGGATCTGCCGAGGCGGATTCGAAGAATGGTAGAAAAGGCTTTAAATGAACGGGAACATTATCAGACCTCAAGGCGTAGTAAAAAGACTTTTCGTTGTTGGAATTGTAACACTCCAGGTCATTTACGGAGGAATTGTAACATGTTGTTTCAAGGCCAAGGCTGTGCATCGGAACGTCAACCGCTACGATTCTACGGGCTTAGGGAGCAAGAACGGGCAGCCCAGGAAATCGAAACCCCGAGAATAAAGACTCCTTTCAGAGTGTTAGAACAAAGCAGAACCTTGAGAGTGCAGGGAAAGATTGGCGCTGGTTCTTATAGGTTCCTCTTGGACACAGGGGCTACGCGGTCGATAGTTGGACCCAGTCTGATTGGTGATCGGGAAATAATACGAGTGAATGGCTCTACTCTTAAAACGGCAGGTGGCGAACTGTTACCTATATTAGGACAGGTACGGCTTAATTTTGAAATAGGAAGTCAACCATTTAGTCATGATTTTCTGATCGCCAATGTTGTCGACGATTGCATCCTTGGTCTGGATTTTATGCAGGAATTCGGTTTATCTCTAAACATTGGAAGTGGAACTTTACAATATGGACACATAGAGTTCCCATTGCTTGATGATGGTGTGGAAGGCATTCAGGTGAAACGAATCGAACATACGACCATACCAAAGTGGTCTAATCTGTCAGTAAACAGGTATCATAAAAGGGACAAACTGAAGTGGATCGAACTGGAAGGCCAGCTACATCCTAGAAGAGCGGAGATTGAAACATCAACCAATCACTGTTGTGGCTATACGGGTAGTTACAAGGAAAGTGTTGGTGGTGGCAGCGCCGTCGATGATCATAATGACACATCAGATGCGTCTAGCTTTCAAGATAAAGAAAGTGGCAACCTTTTCAACGATAAGCGCGGACCCGAAAAGAAAACGCTAGATGAAGAAACTAGAAGAGTGACCTACAGGCAGAGTGAAACTATTGCTTTCGATGTCCTTGATATGAGTGCTTCAATGGGCATGACCAAATCAGACAACGTTGGGTCTGTGTCCAATACTCCTGTTTGGCTACCACTACTAACTGCAGACAGAAATTTAATAAGAACTGTACGGGCGGCACCTCGAATGAAGAATGCAAATACCAGAAAAACCATCAACAGGTCTTGACTTGACAAACGTGTGTACGTCTGCCTTCACAAAGCAGAGTAAAAGATGAATCAATTTCAGCGGAAACTGGACACTGATAATGTGGTTAATGGACATGTGTAGACAGGCCTACCTTCTGGAGATGGCTTGAAATGACAGTGTGTTTATGACCTGGCCTCCAGTGGGACTATAACTTTCTTGCCAGAACTTCATCTGCACTGACAATTCTTCAGCCCTAGCGAAAATCTGGTCATGTTCGGGACGAACATAACTAAGGAGGGGGCAATGTTATGACTCTACATTGCGCACTGTCATTTGGCGCGACATTGTGTACCAGAGGACACGATAGAGAACAGAGGAAGAAAAAAGATGGCCGATGATTCGAGATGAAAACGACTCTTGTGATGTGATTAGTGTAATTCTAGATCTAGTTTCCTATTTGGTTATTAAACATTCTATTTTGTTATTTCATAATCCTTTCGTTGAGGTTATTTGGCTAAGTTATAGCAATATGATGAAAACTTTTTTGTTTCCAGGCTAAAAAAAATACAAAGATAAAAGTTTATTATTGATTTTGCTACAATATGCCAGATGACAACTACCATAATTTAGCTACATCCAATTTTATGTGTGGCTGGTCTTGTCTGATTTGTATGATTATAATTAATAATTTTCTCATTTTAATAATGTTTCTTTTTTTCTTCAATTCTTGGGCTAGTGGTACTATACTTCAATAATTTTTTTTTATATGATTGAATAAAATAATTACCAAATTTTCACCAACTGAAAGAAAACACAAGGAAGTCATTTACTTCAAGCGTAAGAATATTTCTACTTCACCACCATGTCTCTACTTCCTGAACTGGACATTGAACAACATCATTTAATTTATGATTATAAGGGAATTAAAATAACAACTATAGAAAAAGTGAAAGGCAATACTGTTATAATCTTACACTGTTCACAATTATAACAGACTAACTTACATCATCATGAGAGCAAGATTTAAGAAAGTAAAACATCTGATGAGAACACTGGTGATATATTTTTTCAACATTATATAGTTTTTCCTTCAGAAATAAAGATTATATTGTTCTAATCCAAACCTCATACAGGGAGCTGGAAATAGTATTGGGCATTGTTTAAGCCCAGAACAACATGTGATGACAACCAGGCATCCATTCTAGTTAATTAGAGTTAGAAGGTAATGGGAAAAAGGACATTAATAATAATTATAATCTTTATTGTTCCTAAGGAAATTTGTCTTACTATTTGTGCATTGCACCAAACAAGACATTATAACTATAGAAAACCAAAATATACATTCACATGCCACAATCACTAAAGAAGACATTGGTGGTTACAATGGTTACAGTTTGATTGACCGGAACAGTTATCTATCTTGACATGCCCTGGATTGTTGGAAATTGAATTTTGGGGCTCAAATATGTTTAACTTTTTCATATTAAAAATCTAGCCTGTTAAACCTGTTTTTTTTACTTCATGGAACCAGTCTGTTCAATGACTATTGTGTTTCAGGTTTGTGTTAAGCACAACCATAGTATCAATCAAGTGATGACCATGATGGACTGTATCATTGCTGTCATAGAGAATCCCAGGGAGAAACTTGTCTTTCTGAATAGAATCTTGGACACATTCAAAGAGCTGGTTTTAGATACACATGAATTTACTGACTCAGGCAAGCTTTTTTAAAATTTTCATTTCAATGTTAGATTTTCACATTATTGTACACCTAAACAGGTCTAAGGAAAGAATTATTTTTTTTATATTTTAGTAGATATAATTAAACAAATGTTAGAAGAATTTTATTTACTGTAAGAGCCTACTTTAATTGTGTGTGGGTTATCTTTCTGCACAGATGATGCCAATGACAATGAGTTCTTCTTTCATGTATCAGCCTTGACAGAGTTCACTAGAAAACTTGCCCATCTAGCCTACAAACACATTCTACCTCATTGATGCTGACACCATTGTAGTACCATAAGTGTCCTTACATTCAATCTTCAGGAATGATGGTAAAGTGAACAGCCATAAAAAAGGTGCTTATATTAGTATTTTAAGACCAAAGGATTTATGAATATTTTTTTAATATCTGATTTTCTCCTGAACATTATTGACAAAAGATTAAAAAAAACATGTAATTACCAAATATAAATTCACCAGTACTCTTTTTTCTATTGTTATCTCGAAATACTGCATGCTCCTTAACCATTCTTTATCTAAACTACTGATGCAATAAATAATAATAAATATATTAATTGTGAAAAGAGTAGACTACACATGTACCAGCTGAAAGGATAGAGCCATTCGCTAGAACATGTCGCCAGGTTGTTCTTGAAAGGAGAATGCTTAAATAATTATTTTTAATTATGTTGAAAAATTAATCATTATCTGAGCGTATCTGTTCTTAAGAAAATAGCAGTGGCCAAAACATTTGTTTTTAAATGAAATGTCTCATAGATAGGCCAAATTGTGCTGAAGTCAAACTGCTCACAGAAATGTTGCATTTACTTAGTTTTCTTTTAATGTCCAATCATATCCAAGTACTCATTATTAAACCATTCATTTCATTGTACAAATTTGGCAAGATTTGAACATTCCTAATGTGTTTTTAATTAGGCAGCTTTCCCCTCTTTCTCTTTGTATGATAATGTGACTTCACCCCCAAAATGTTCATGAAATGCTTTGTCCTAAGTTGACATTTCTTGTTAAACATTCTGGTTTACATTATTGTAGAACAAGAAATGTAGCATTGAAACCAAAGCTCTATGATGATTTTTTTTTTGCTTGTCATGTTACTCACAACTTGTATATATTTTGTTAATCTGTAATATTTGGTTTTGCTATATCTTGTCTCAGTATTCTCAGAATGTTCTTGTTATTTGAATGCCTTTAAAAAAAAAAAAACTATGATGGAAGAATGTCTTTTAAGATCCAGGGCTAAAACCTTGTACATTTTTCATATTTTTGGTTTAATTTTGGTTTTAACTAAAATGACTTGGAACTAGGATTTCAAAAATGTGTAGTCTGAAAGATTTATAATGATTTTTATTGAGCTCTAAAGACAAAACCCCCTCCCCCTTTTTTTTTTCCCAAACACACACACACAATTTTACATTCACGTATTAGCAACGCAGCACAAAAAGATTAACTGCATGGTCAATTCTGAGGGTAGAAAGCTCAATAAACACAGTGTGACTTGGAATGAGGTCCTTCAAAGAAAACAAAAGCTTCTAATAATAGAAACTTTAAAAATTTATTTTTGATAAATGGTGTTTGAGCAGTAGGTTTGTTAAATGGAGGGTATTGGGTTTAAAACCATATAAAATGTGGACAATCTTACTTTGCACACCCATGCTTACATAAGTACCCGTCATTTGTTTGGGAATAGTCAAGATGGCTGTTAGTTATATCAAACAAATAATATCTCAGTATTATGATGGCCACAGATCAAATGGGCTCTAATACACCTCACCCAGATGATGAGGAACTACTATCATTTCATTCCTATTAGTGTATTTTATAGTATTATTCATATTTATATTACTTTCTGACTTTGTATTAAGCATTCATTAGATAAGTTGTTTTTTTTTAAATCTTAACCCACGAAGCGTCGTCGGCCGATTATATCGGCCCACATTTCGTTTCTGTGGCGTCCCGGCCGATATAATCGGCCGACTTTAGACTGATGATTTTCTATTCCAATCCACGTTTTAAAGTGACCATTTTTAAACTTCAGATCTATTAGACATTCTTCTTCCTGTCAGATCCAAAAATAGCCCATTTCCCCATCTGTTTTTGTGTTTACATGCTGATTATTCACCGGCGAATTTTTCTTGCAATGTCCGATGCTAGCCCAGGTCCATGAGATGTTACAAAACATAAAGTTTCAAATACTTTTAGTTGTTCTTTTTTAATATTACAATTAGATTTAGATCTAGGAATAATGAGAATATTTTATATATTAGATCTAGATCTATTCATGAAGTGGCCGATGATTTATGTCCGTACTGTCCGTAGTCATCTAAAGTCTAGAGTCTATATCTAGACTCTATATCTAGACTCTAGACTAGAGACCGGACTGGATCTGCACCTAGACCTAGTCAAAATTTAGTGAAATTTAAGACATTTTAAGATAGATTGAAGCATATTAATGATAATATTGACTTCTTTATGCATTAAGTATTCTATTTTTTCAATCTTTAAATGCTTTTAACTTAACTGAACAAAAAAAAAAGATTTTTATCTATTTTTTTTTCCTTCACTGTTACTTGTATTAAAAGGGTAACCAAGTCACTAAAAAAATTTTTTTTTTCAAATCTAATGGTCCATTTTTAACAAAATTATATCTATTTATAAAGGAAAATGAATGGGCTATCCAATTACATCAAAACTTTTGTTATAGCTCTAAAAATGTTTCTCGCAGAGGTCAGCAAACAAGCTTTTTTGTTGATAAAAAAAATCAATCATACTAATTAGGTCAGGGTCAAGGTCAACTGATCAAATTCAGGTGTTCAATATATGATCTATAGTGTTCGCTGTCCAATTACCTTTCAGAATATATATAAAACATGGATATCAACCTTCACTTTATGGCATTTTAAGACCATTTTCTAACATGCATTAAAAATGCTAAAACTCCCCGAACGCCACAGAAAAGTTTCTTAAGACGCTTCGTGGGTTAAAACACATTTTAAAAGAAATGTGATGTCTGGTACGTAGTTTTGATGGCTATTAGTTTTTTTGTTTTTTTTAATCTCAGGAAAGCCATCACTTTCCACTCAATGTTTTTTTTTTGAGTGTTTTAGAGAAGCACTCTGCGCATACAGCAGCCATGTTATATTAGAACAATATGTACTCTATTGCCATCTTTCTGTTCATCATCTAAACTTGATAGCCATGTTCTGTGATAAGTAGGCAGCAAGCCAATGCCAAATAAATTGTGTACATTTTCACAACTGTGATATTTATTTTTCAATTCAACTTGATATGTTGTTTGACATGTTAGGATGGAAGAGCTTTCTAAAAGCTTTTTTGTTTTTAATGTACATTTTATTTATTGATGGTGGCCATTCATTATTTGATTCAAGTCTCTTTTAATTATTTATATCATTTTGTGTATAGTTCTTTTGCCATTTTCTTTGGAATGTATAATATTGTATTCAACATTTCACTGCACATACAAATTCAGAAGCCAATAGTTTGTTTTAAAAAAATCAAAAAAAAAAAATCATTGTTTGGAATCATTTAATAAGCCTTTTTTTTCAATCTAAAGACATTGTTATTCATGTTAACCTCTTCTTTTGTTTATTGTTTCAAATTAAATACTGTAGAGTGATTCATTTCCAATGATTTCGTATTTTTATTTCAAATTGTCTCACTTGTGACTTTGTCATGGATTTATATTGTTTACATTTAATGGTTGCTTTGTTAATGTAGATCTGCCAACATGATGTAAACTTTGTAAAGACATTATGTGATGGTGTTGGCATCTAGTTGTTCTATAATCTCTGTGCTAGTCTAAGTAGGTTAGGTTAGGGTTTTAGATACCTGAAATTCTGATTTCTATGTCAAGTGGGAGATAGGTAATGATGATAAAGTTCTTCTTTTGTTTGTTTCTAACATTTAATGGTGATGTTGGTCAGATCAACCAATAACATTAATCTTACCCTAACATATTGGTTTTAGCCTGCTTTGATTGATAGGAATTCTTGGCCAGGTTTTATACACAATTTTAAACCCTTACATAGTTTACACATGCTTAAATGACTTGATTCACTTAGAGACTGTTGTTCAGGTTATTTCAAACTTGATTTCCAATCATTTAATAAAGAAACTATCATACTCTTAATGTCAAACTTGCCAGCATGAATGACATTTGGCACAAAGTAAACAGACTAAATGATTGCCCCTTTTTGTATTAATCTTCATTCACAATATTTTGGAACATCATATAAAGTTCAATAGTATAATATTGGGAAGCGTGGCTAAGAGGCTAAGTACGCTTGAACTTGGCTTGACGACCTAAGAAGGGGGCTCTAGGCTTGACACCTGACTCGAGCAAAGTTGTGTTTTCTGAGCGCTTAAAGGCAGCATGGAAAACCTCCCACCCATCCAATTGGTCCACAAAAAACATTGGACCATAGTGCTCTAAGCATGAAAGTAGTGCTACAATTATTTATTATTATTATTAATATCAATCCTTCAACTCTGAAGTTTTACTAACTCCAATTGAGCATGGTCTGAACAAGTCATTTATTAAGTACAAGTAAAGTTTAGATGTCTTTTGAAGACTATATTTTACATTTTGAGAAGGCTATGACTATTTACTGTTAGTATCAAAGATCCTGGAGCAAAACTTTTCTAAAATCCAAGTTGACTATGTCAATTAGGGGGTGTGGTGGGTAAAGCTCTTGTCTTCTGAGCTGAGGGGTGTCAGGCTTGACTCTTGGTGAAGACTGGAAGGTCTTCAAGGGGTGCTTAACTTGACTATTTTAATTAAGATTTTTAGACACTAAATAGTTCATTGAAGTGTGGGTTAGGGTTAGTGTGTGTGCTTTTAGTTAACAACACACTCTGCTATTATGTGTAACATCAGATATGAGTTCTCAAGTATCTATATGTTTGGATAGTTCTTCCAATATTCCTAGTTGCAGTTGGTTCATTTTAGTCACATGTGTGTTTCAGTAACAACATAAATTTGTTAATAGCGTCCTAGAAATAAAACAAGTTGGTGTCAATGATAGGCTTACAATAAGTGTCATTTCTCAGCTGGGATAGATGTAAGAATCACATTTTTTTTCTGTATACAATTTCATTTATACTTGATGTGTTATGGTTTACACTTGTTTTAAAAAATATCAAATGTAGATCTAAGAGGTCTATAAAACACAATAGCTAAATGGTTAGATGATAGGAAATTTAGCTTAATTTATCAATGTTTGTATTGGTTTCAAACTGATTCAATGAATTGTAAGAAATACATGTCACACATCATCAATAACAAGGTATATATATAAGTATAAATTTAGTATAACAATGTATTTAAAAAAAAAACACAATTTTTTTCAGTAATATCTAGATAATAAAAAGATCATTGTTTTGTTTTATAAATTGGACATTCTGTCTGAAATAAAGATTTTCACATTTTAGGATAGCAAGGGATGGAAGTGAACAAGCTTCAAACTCTGGACCATCATGGTGACAGTCCAAAGCACATACCAGAAAACCAGGCAGTTCACCATTCCAATTTGACTGTCAAACATCTAATTTCAAAAAAAAAAGGTCATCCTTAAGAAAAAAAATAATTCTATTCCAGGGTTCTTGTTTTAGCTTTAGAATAACTACACAATCCCTTGGTGACAAAACAATTGCATTAACAATGTGTATTAGATACTATGTATGTAACAAACTCCATTTGGATGAGATATTAAGTCTTGACTTTAAAGCTGTACTTAGACTTGTCTTTTAATGGAAAATGATTCCAAATGATACAAAAGGTCAAGACCAATCAGCACTAAATGTACAATACAAGAAAAAGAATTACTATGTGACAAATACCAATCAATGCAATACGTACATTACAATCTTTGAAGCCATGTGCTAGCACACACAGCCTTGTCTGTAAATACACTGAGTGATAATTCTAATCAATGACAACACTTTTAATCAGACGACATACTCGATGGTTGGATATATCTAAGTCACTAGTGCACCAGTACACTTTTTAAGCCCATAATAGATCATTAAAGAGAAATGCTAAGGCCTACTGTTCTGCTCTATCAACTTTTCAAAGTACCCTTTTGATCTGTTGGTAATATTTCACCAATTTTTGTTTTAAAAATAAACCATATTGGTATTTGAACATTTTTGTTTTCTCCCCTGAGTTTTTTCTCGTGGGCTCAAAGTTGTCCACATTTTATTTCCTGAGGTTTTCTCGTGATTACTAATAAACTTCCTGATTAAATCAATAAATACAGAATTCATAATTTTCTCCTTCAAGTAGGCTACCAATGTTTTTTTTGTATGATTTCAAATGAAAGGAACCTTATCGCCCGCGTACTAGGCATAAGACTGATTAGAATACATTTTGTTGCCTTTCAGTTCCTCGATGGGAGGCAGGGGTGGAAATTTGTACGGATCTTTTTCGTAGTAATTGTTGCTGGGGCCGTCGCCAAAATCTCCGGCTGGGTTGTCATAGTACTGGCCAGGTTTTTCATTTTCTAGTGTGTGGGCTTTCTTGTTTTTACCTCTGTTCCTGGATACAAAGATATAGAGATGAAATCTTGTGACATACGAGAAACATAAGGGTCGACAAAACAACAACAGCAAAAAACGTTAAATTAATACACGTCAAGAATAGACCGATACGGGCAGTGGCGTAGCAAGATACCCCAATAAGACAAATACAATGTATGACAAAACAATTGAGTAATCTGAATGTATAGGTACATGGACCAAAAGACATTCCAAGGCAAGAAGAATAGCTTTTTAATCATCTTATTACGCTTAACTCTGTTAAAAGTCTCTAACACGAATTCGAAGTCAATGTTTGTACAATTGTAAACAGAATGAAACGAGTACACGGAGCTTCAGATATATAAAGAAGAGTTCTAGTTCCCATTCTACACTTCTAGACGTAAAACTTTGAAGCATTGATACAAACTATTATCTAGTTCTACGTCCATTATTTAACAGTAAATAGATCGAATATTTATTGACTAACATTTTTCTGCCCTTCTAAGTAGCAAAGTAAGAAACCAGTGCATCTATTTCTTAATGCGCGAGCGGCTTCTTCTGATGAAACAATGCCTAAATGCCATTGTAGTATCCAGTCATGTTTTAAGCACCATCATAGCTTAAGCCTTGCAGTTTAGTTAAGGATAAATGGGGATTTTTTTAAATTACTTGGAGCATTTGTTCAGCAAAGTCTGCTGACGTCTGATTCTAACAAATATTAAAACCTAGAAATGACTATCTAATTTCTTTTTCTTTCGGATGTTCCGTCATAGGAGATCACTAGCAGTATCAACAAAAAAAAAATAACACGAATTTGGTATCAACTTTGTATTTGTCTAGAGTTCTGCCACTAATAAAAGAGACAAATGGTACAGAATGGATGTCCTAAAGTACCAGTATTTTAGCAAGACACCGAGAGGTCCTGAAGTTCTGTTAGAATCACCATAGACTGAAAAGATGTCAGTATTAATTTGTTAATTAAGAAATCGAAAGTAAAATATGAGAACTAAAGGATGTATTTACATATTTTAAATACAAAACAAATATAAAACACACTAAAGCTTTGAAAAAATTGAATAATTTGCAGCTGTATCGAAATTTTAATTAGTGACACTCGGGACTATCCCTACTTCTTAACCAAACTCTCTCCATCCCCCACCATCCCTGTACTACCCATAAGTGTATAACTAGAAACAGACAAGAACAAAAAACGAATGGGACGATATGGAGACGATTGTCACCTCAAACGCACGATTAGGTCTAGCCACCATTTCAATTCACAAAACCTGATGGAACGCAAATCCTTACATTAAAGCTTAAAACACTGCTTTTTAAGTTTATATGAAGTCTGGGACAAAGCTCAGGATATTTTGAGGGATCTTTTTAAATTCTATTTTACAAAAGTGCATTTATTTTTTCACTTTGGTGTCACCCCAAAGTTCTCAACTAGTCAAGAGTCATGGGCCCAGGCGCAGTGGCCCATAATGGTCTTTGGCCCGGGTTCATTGAACCTCTTCGCGCCATGGATGCTACGTCACTGGATACGGGGTATCTGCGCGTATTGAACCTAGACCAATCGGGCCCGAACACAGAGCTATGATGTGGAAGCCTGTGGTAAGAGGAGACCAATAGCTCGTTGCCATGTCACATGACTGTGTTCAGGACTACTAAAATGGTAGGTCTCGGTTGAACTGTGATTATGTTGTGACAATATTGGTTAGCTTGATGAGAAATGAAGGCGTTTTGTAAATAAAACCAATGGTTGAGAAAAGTGTTTTGTATTTAGTTATTATAGTCAAAAGTTCATAACCGTATTCCTGTATATTCATGAGAAACGCAGGTCTATGGCTGAGAATCATGACTTGTATTAACACAAATATTTTAAAAGGTATCAAAGTAAAACTTAAGAAGCTCTCCAAAGACAGCGTCTTCACAAACTTCACAGGCTCACACATTATTTAAAGGCGCCAAATGAAAGATAGTCTGTGCCACCAAACAGTATACGTATCTATGACCTACCTGCATCTATAGCACCTCTCCTTGAGTGTGAGATCACTGTTGCAGAAGCTTATGTCATTCTTGCAGCAGATGAATAAGATTGCAATCAAGATAATCATGCCAGCAACGATGCCCCACAATTGTAGCTGCTCCTTCCTAGAAAACAAAAGCACCATGAGATTAGTCTCGGGTTGGCAACATTAGGTTATATTTGTTTATCTTATTATCTTATACACTACAGACGTTCCTTCAAAAGAGAAGATAACTACGTCCTACGCGTTTCTATGTGTCAATCTATCTGTAATTATCTTCGTTTTTTTTTAAAGTAATCTATATCATAAGATAAGATAGTCATGCATGTTATTCAGAGTTTCAGAGACTTAAACTCTGCTAAGTCACTGGTTTTCCTGGCTGATTCAGGCAATCCATTCCATGCTCTAATTGCATTAGGGAAGAAGGAGCACTTGTACGAATTCGTCTTAACCCTTTGTTATTACGAATAGTAAATATATTTTTATCTTTGTGTGTTTCTAAGTATTTTATTAGGTCTTGTTTTTTGTATTTATCAATTATGGTTTATGTATTATTACTGCTTTACTTTTTAGTCTTCTGTCCTAAAGTGTCTCCAAATTTATGGGTTTTTACTAAAGGTGTTACTTTATTCAGAAACAATTATTCGTTTGCTATAAATCACAAGGTTCTCTTTTGCGTCTGTTCTTGGTTTTCTATGTCTTCTTGAATTGGGGGATCTCAAACAGAGGAAGCCAATTCTAATTTTGGCCTAAGGTTAAATAGCATTTTAGTTTTATGTTATTGTTTTATTTTTCAAAATTTAGGTACGCACGCCGACTCTCTAACCCTCAATGAAAAAGTCATGGAAAGATAACTCGTCGGACTACAGTTACACCACGTAACTTTCGGGGCGACAGAGATCACGGCTCAGAAAAAAAAAAAGAGGAAGGGGGGGGGGAGGACAAGTAATATTCTCTGTATATATAATTCTCGCCCAACAATGCAAGACACCACGCACGCACGCCGACTCTCTAACCCTCCTCCCACCCGCACCCGAGCCCTCCTCGTACTCCATGCATGCGCACACATCGTTTGCCCAAACCCACCCCATTTGGACAACTGTGTCTTTCAGGAAGTGTTTACCCTTCACTAAATAGCGGCGTATGCTACGCCATGGGTCGGCTCTTTTCTTTTAATAATGGCCAAAAAAACAAAACAAATTAAAAATTAAAAATTAAATTAAAGGAGAAAAAAAACAACACTTATTATGATTCGCATATTATTATGGATTATTAAAAGAATCTACTTACATATTTTTTTCTGCTATTTCCACACAGCATGTCCTCTCGCTGTTCTCTGTACAGCATCGCGTCAGGCCTGCAGCATTGCAAAAGTAGACATTCCCTTCTGCATCACCAAGTGATTCTTCTTTGTAGCATTTCCCGCCACTTACAACTTAGGAGGGGAAAAAAACAACAACATCAACCTCTCATCATATTTTAAAAAGTAGCATTAGAAAATTCAACATGCAAAGAAGAAGAAAATGTCACAACATTTATGGCCTGCGTTTGAAACAATGAATCCACAACATTTTCCACATAGCTTCTGTTATCTTTAGAACTATTAGGCTTCTTGGTGAAGCTAATAATAGTGGTAATTAAAAAAATACTTAAAAAAAACAAATCTTAAGTATGGGAAAGAGCCGCCTAATTACTGTAGTTTCTCTCAATATTGCAATATTTATTTCCCTTTTATATATATAAAAATAATTAAAACAGTATTTTATTTGATATTGAAATGACGTTCGATGTACATCGAATTTGGCAAACATGGGGGGGGGGGGGAGGGTTACGGTAGTAGCGCAGCATGGTGTGATGACAAATGGTGCGAATTGGGTATTGAATGGAAGTGAGGTTAAAAAGACGGAGCGGAAAAGACGGACATGAAGAAAGTTTTAAATATTATTATTACATTCTTTATACGAGTATTAAAGTATAGAAAAAAGAATTCTAGAGTGTTTACTTATTTTTGAAGACGATCATGCTCTTTAAAAGCGGAGCCTGGACAGACAGGTTAAATTATTGAGGCAGGTGATGTAAAGGTTCCCTTTTTCTGTAGCCCACGGTTAAACGAGGGTGTCATGTGGCCAGCACAACGACCAACCGCCTTTACTTTCCCCCAACTAATAACAAGTACCCATTAGAACTGGGTGGACTCAGAGGTGCACTAAAGATCTCGAAATTAAAAATAAACAGTCTTCATCAGGACTCGAACCCGGGACCCTTCGGTTCGGAATCCAAGCGCTTTATCACTCTGCCAACGAGCAAACCTCTATGAAAGTCTAATTAGAGCTTGGCACAGATTGTCTAAATAAACATTTCGATCGTGATCGATTAACAAACACATCGATTAGTGGCGTAGCTAGGGGAGGGGAGAATTTGAAAATCCTCCCGGGCCCCCACTTCAGAGGGGCCCCCAAATGTGTGTTTTTTTACACTAAATATTAACTATTACGCAAAATGCAGGGGTCCCCATAGAGGTCAAGTCCCCCGGGCCCCAGATGATAGCAAATTCCTAGCTACGCCCCTGACATTGATCTAGGCTATAACGATCTACTATTTGAAGGAATGTTCTCAGTGTAATAGATATGACCACCACTTCCAATAAGCAGAGACGTAACAACGTCGCCCCCCCCTCTCCCCCACCCTGGCTACACCATGATGGGAATGTTCTCTCCAGAACAGGATTCTAGTCACACGAAAATGTGCTCTACGAGATGAACCATAGTCGTTTCAATTCTGAAGGAGGCCAATATGCATTACAATAAGAAGTCTTTCAGTCGATACTTTGAAAGTCCTGTCTATATAGCAGTCGTTGGTGTGTTTTTGACGGTGTTTGTATCATTTGTATGTGTGTTTTACCCTACACAGTGTTAACGCTTGTCAGCCATTTTAAATAAGTTTTCCCGAAAACAAAAGCGTTTATTTTCTACGAATTTTATTATGATTTTCGATCGTCGTATCTGCAGACGTCTTAATGAAATATTAATGCGATACACGTTCATTACATCATTCGACGATATTTTGATATCGATACTGCCACCAACGATTGCAGAGAGCTAAACAAAAATGTTTGATTTTCTTTGATGTGTATTCTTTCGAGAACATAAAACATCGATCACTATTGACTGCAGATATTCGAGTCGTGTTGCTTAGCAACCAGATCAACAAAGGCTATGAGACAGCAATGAAGGCTAGGTTTTTCATCGATGACCTATCGATTGTTACAGCAGTAGATGTGACCGAGCACAGCGGTATTGTCACACTATGTGACGTCAATGTCCAATGAGTACTTGAATGGAGCAGAAGATCATAAAGATGCTTTTCCTGTTTTTCATGCAACAAAGACTTCGCTTCTCGTTGCTATTTTCTTGCAATGAATTACCCCATTTCATGATTGGTGTTGCAACATCTTGTAGGTATTTGTTTAGTACAAACTATAAAGACTAGACGTACAAGATTGCTTGTTATTATAAATTGACACTGCTGCATCGACCTTCGCTAGACTCAGGCCAAGAATTTGGGAAAACCAGAAGCTCACTACAGCGAATGTATGCTGTGAGTCGTGGACTACCTTCGCCAGACAATAGAAAAAACTAAACTCATTCCACTTGCGTTGCTTCCGAGGGATCTTCAAAATTACATGGCAAGAGAGAGTGTGCAATACAAAGATCCTTGCGCGAACGGGTCTTCCCAGCATCTTTACAGTCCTCAGACAACGGCCTGCGCTGGCTCGGACATGTTCGCCGGATGGAGGACAATCGCTGAAGTTTAGAACAGTGTACAGAGAGTTTGTCCACAGATGGGGGGGGGGGGGGGGGCTATCATGGCTGCGCCCTGTTTCTATTTGTAAACATTAAGAGACAGATTTTAAAGTTGATTCAAATTAATGTTTTTCTCAGGAAACAAAGTTTTTATTTCAGTAAACAGTAAAGCGAAAAGTTTCAAAACGTTAAAAAAAAAATTATGGCTTTTATATAGCGATACTGTCATGCTTATAGCATGCTCAGAGCGCTTTGGTTCAATCTCAGTTGTGGACCAGTGGGGTGGGGGGTATCTAGGAGAATGTTTTTCCGTGCTGCCTTCAGGTGCTCAGTAAACACAAATCTGCCCGAGTCGGACCTCGAGCCAGGCCAAGCCAAGTTCAAGCGCACTTAGCCTCTCGACCACGCTTCCCACAACCAACCAACGAACTTGCTAATGTAGCAGAAGATCTGCATATTGTAACTCTCTACCTCATTTAGGAATTCTTTAAATGCCTGATGGCAAAGAGATGGAGTTAATAATGGAGTTAATAATGGAGTTAATAATCTGAATCACTAATTCCATGCATTGCACTTGCCATACTTTTTGCTCTGTTGAATTTGAAATTAACTCTTTCCCTCCGTAATTATTGTCCACGTTCCAACGGAATTCTTCATTTTGCTCATTAGTATTTTTTTACACTGTTGTGATTAAGCTTGAATAACTTTTTTGTTTGTTATCAGAAAGTGTTTTATTCAGTATACAATTAAAGGGGAGCTATATATAACACGAAGTAAAGTTTATAAAATCAAGCATTAATTTAATGAAATGAGGCCAAATCAACGATGATATCGTCAACTAGGAGAGAAAGAGTTAAGGCAAAATCTTCTATTAGAACATTAGCTATATATCTACTTCAAGCGTTTGTCCTTTTAGTTAAGGCAATGATTCCAAATGTTCCTCTGTAGGGCCTTAGTGGAAATAATAACTCACGCAAGAATTGCATGCACCTCCCTCGCCCCCGTCGTCGTCACGGTCGCCCGATGGTGAAACAAAAGTCTATTTTTTTTTTTAATGTGTACCTACGCTGCTTTGTTTGTCGTTATGATTGAAATGTATTTCAGCTATGCAAATATGCAAAAGAAATAATTATACACATAATTGCGAGCTACTATCAGTGCTTTCTAAAATTGTGTTTGTTATATGTAGGCATACATGCCTCTTACAAAGCAAAAATAGTAAATAATATTTCGAGCCTGCACTAATCATTTCACTTATTTGTGTTTGTGAAAGAGCCGAATCCGGCCCGAGAGCCACAGTTTGTGACCACTGCTCTAATGCCTTTCAATCATAGTAATGCCATTTTATGATCAAATTGAAAGTAAAAATGAAGTTATAATTTAATTAGTTGATGAAATAAGCTTTGTGAAGTCAAGTAGTTGACTTTGTGGTATGGCCATGTTACAAGGTAATATATCGATAATAAGGCTTGTCTTCGAGTCCGAAGATTGGTGAGGAGTGCAGTATTTCCCGTGGCTGCGCAGCCCCAGCTGTGACCTACATATTTTGCCACATCCAGCGCAGGCATAACCATTGTCCGCAGGTGGTGGATTATATTCATCTTTTATCTTCATAGATTTGAGTTTATGAAAAATAAACATCACGTTTCATCACTAGTAGTTCCGAGTTCCAGTCACGTTGTTATCCAGTTTCAGTACTGCAATGATGCTTATGAATGAGAAGCCACGAATAATAAGCCTACAAGCATCCTATACAATTTATGTCATGATAGTCATCACATCATAGACATTATAATGGTGACATTTTGCAAGTGACATTTATGAAATACAATTGCTTATCACATAAATTCTACTTAGGCACTCAAGAATACTCATTCTCCGGATATTATGAGAATGATTAATAAACAGGGGAGGACCGGTGGCTGAGTGGTAAAGCACTTGGCTACCGAACCGGGATCCGGGGTTCGAATCCTGGTGAAGACTGGGATTTTTAATTTCGGGATCTTCGGGCGCCTCTGAGTTCACCCAGCTCTAATGGGTACCTGACATTAGTTGAGTAAAAGTAAAGGCAATTGGTCATTGTGCTGGCCACATGACACCCTCGTTAACCGTAGGCCACAGAATCAGATGACCTTTACATCATCTGCCCTATAGACACAAGGTCTGAAAGGGGAACTTTACTTACTTTAATAAACAGGGCCAGCCTTACGAATTGCGAATCTACTATTGTTTTTTACAATAGCTACTATTAATCATGTCATTATGACAACATTTGTTATACAACTTGCATAGGAAGCAACTCATACGCAATAGGCGCCAGTGAGTTAATTAAAGTTACCTGAATCATACGATTCATTAAATATGTTAACCCTTTAAGTCCTACATCTTTAAAAGCTTGTGACAAGAGCCATGACTGATAATGATATGCTTAATATAAATTGCGGGGCCCCTGTCAGGTGCGGGGCTATTGGAGCAATCGTTCCAATGGACCTCATTCACAAAACAAACAACATTTTGCCACGTGGTTCTCTATATCTTCTATACAAATTACGGAATCCATAAAGGCTGTCACGTGATACGTAATTTTAATTGTTTATCAATATTATCACGTGGCTAAATGTTGTTTGTTTACGATTGGTGAATGATGCCCATTGGGACTAAGCCAGACCCTGTTAATAAAAATATTAAATTTATGCCCCCTTCAAAATAAAAATGTTTTAATTGCCCACAAACATATTAAGCTACTTACCTTCAAACAAAGCAATGACCATCAGAAACAAAGATGTCCAGACGGCAGACGCCAACATTTCTGTTACTCCGTAACTCATGTTGAGATCAGTCCTATCTCCAAAGTGTTTGTATTCACTACTGTTTTATCTCTAAGCTAGGCTAGTTTGTCGATGTTCATGGATATAGAACTCTGAATCAAAAGAAAATCCTTTTAATAAGTTTGAAGTAGTTTTTTAAAAAGGTTTCTATTTAAAACAGAAAAATGTTTACAATTCCTCACTTTTGCTTGCACACTTTTCATGGGTTCAGAAAACAAAAAGTTGAAAACTGACATGAAACTATGTGGGTGAAAATGGCTCTAACGATTTTTCTAGAAATTTGACCTTTTAGAAAAACAAATAACTAATTGGCCACACAGTGAAAATGAAAACTCTGATTTGACCGTTATAAATTTTTTAAAATCAACTTAAAATTTTGATTTTGGCTTACATTTTTTTAAACACGGCATCAGCGGAAATTACCAAACTCTTTGTATACAGTAAAGAATTGAATAAATGAACATTTTGCACACCGTCTTATGTAATAGAAGATTCAACATGAACTGTCATGAACAGTATCAATGCCTCGGTAAAAAGGTCCCGATTTCGATGGACGGGACATGTAGTTTGCATGCTAGAAAATCGTTTTACCAAACAACTTCTGTACAGGGAGTTGTGTGCAGGAAAGCGCTCCCAGGAAGGTCAATACAAGCGCTATAAAGACACTCTTAAGAGCTCCTTCAAGGAGTGTGATATTGACATTCACGGCTGGGAAGCACTAGCTCTCGATCGCTCCCCATGGCGTGAAGCTGTGAGTGTCGGAGTCACGAGATATGAAGCAAGAAGAGTGGCCAGCGTGATAGAGCGCCGAACCAACAAAAAGCTGAGAGAAGAAGCAGGTCTATCTACAACTGACCAAACCCACCCATTCCACCTATGCGGCCGGCTTTTTAAAGCGAAGGAGGAGCTATTATATTAGAAGAATTTTATTGTGCAAATCTCCCTGGGAACACACCTGGCATAATGAAGCATAACATTACAAGACATGAAATAGGATGTCTGCACCAGCTGCTAAAAAAGTTTTTTTTTTACCAAAATATTTATCATCATCATCATCAAACTCCATTTGCGTGAGGGCTTGAGAGGCTCAAATCCTCTCTTGCAAAAGCCCTGGACAGAAACCCTGCTGTCTTGCGTAGTCCATAAATGTCGCCACAAAGGCCGAGAATTTTGGCTTCCCAGACCTGCCGAGACGGAGATCAGCAAGCCTGGGGCAGTCAAACAGAAAATGAGGCACGGTTTCCTCTTCTTCCCCGCAGCGGGGGCACCGTGAATCGAAATTTGGCCATAGCCGTGAGTAATATGCGCCAACAGGACAATGGACCGTCCTGCACAGTGCTATAATAGGTTACTCAGGCCTGGACAGCCTCCACCACGGGGAAGTGCGGTCAGGGTGCCTCATGCGCTCTCAGACTCCACGGGCTTTTTGGGACTTGTCCCAGCAAAATATTAGAACACTTCAATAGTGTCTGCTCCGAAAGTTTAAATGTTAATGGTGGAATAAAACAAGAATGTGCCCTGGTCCCAACGCTCTTCGGAATACTCGTCTCCACCGAAGGCATCTACCTTCATTCCAGATTTGATGGCAAACTTTCGAATATAGACAGGCTGACAGAACCACCCTTCTTAGATATTAATACCAAGTTATTGCAATTTTAATAGGATTAAAGTTATATATAATAATATATTGACAGTTATTTTAGATTATAGGTTAGTGTATTCATAAAAAAATATCCTAGAATTTTAGCACTTTTTAAAAGTTTTTTGTTTAGTTAACATTTAGGGCCAATTTAGTATCCTTGACACTGCTTAGTTGAACTTGAACATCTCCAATAAGTTGAAAGAATTTTTCATTTTCGTAACAAAGTAATGTAGCTGTTATTGTAGCATATCAATTCATATAATAGGAGCGCTCAGTACAAACAAACAAAATTTAGCGATTCGATTTTATTTGTATTATTTCAAAAAGATACAAAGTGGAGGATATCAATCACAATGCAAATGAAATCATATTGAAGACATGCATTTACTTAATAAACTGAATGGGGCCATGAATATCACTAAACTATTCCTATGCTAGACTGAGATCCAAACAGAATATTGTTCACACACTCACGTAAAAAACAGATCATTTATTTTTGTGTAAGTCTCCAGTTATCAGTTTAACTAAAACCTTGCGATGATCGTATAGTATGCTCTTCAGACTAATCGAACCCAACACCTTCGGCTAGGCGCGAAACGCGCAACCCTTTAACCATAGATTATATATTTGTGACTTATCCCTATCGCCCATGATCTGTCAAAAAGGCGTGAAAACCATCGATAAATATTAATGATAACAGGAAAAACATAAAAGATACTTTTTTTGTAGTTAAAAGATAATACCTCCTTTATATAATTTATAGACCGACTTTTTCGCTCTTAATAACCAATGGATGTTTGATTTTTTTTTTAAAAGGGACATTTTTTTTACCACGAACCATGCCCCCTCCCCTCAAGGAAAAACAAAAATCCTGTTTAAGCGAATGTATAAATCTACTAGACTTTATAATATTCTAATGATAATGGCATCTTGCGGAAATACCCGAAGATGTAAAGTTTGTTCAAGTTAAATATTTCCTCGTTCTCTAGCCAAATTTAATTATTTTTTTTTTACTTTAAAAATTATGACGGTCAAACTAAAGTTTGCCCGGTCTGGACAATAGTTAGTAGCTCTTTTCCTAACGATATAGGCTACACCAACTGTCAAATTTCTCTGAAAATCGTTAGACCGTTTGTGAGAACCGTGTCTAGGTTCCAGGTTCCATAAAGGTGTGACTTGAATAGAAGTATTGTAAAAAGTCTTTTTGAGATCTAGATCTAGATATAACTCATATGGCAAAGAGATAGTTCGAAAATGTGTTTTTTTTAATATAATAAACTTGTTTGCTTGTTTTAACTTGAATAATAAATTGACACTGACAGTACTCAGTTAAACACTTGATTATTAGTAGATCTAGTCCTAAATACTCACATATATTAATAACGCTGTTTCACTGCATACACCTTTATATAAAAAGCACGCCACAAATACCAAGAGCTGTCTCTTGTGCTATTCTGAAAATATAACTAACGAAATTCAATCGATACACAATCAAATGATTTCCCGATGTTGCTCCCTCTCCATTTCCCCCCCCCCTGCTCTTTTATTCTTGTTCATTCTTCACCAACGTCGATACTCAATGTATTGATTTTATTGATATCATTTCCATCTTGTTTGTGTCGGCCGATGCAGACGACAAGAGGCTGCCACTGTGACTCCCGCTTTTCCAAACTCGCACGTGCCAGGTACGTAACGTCAGCGTGCCCTATGTTTTCGTCATTTTTTTTCCGGAAGTAGCATTCCACCATATTTAACCCAGGATAGTGTCGCAAATACTTCAGGATAGGCTATATAGGGCGGATAACTATAAAAGTTAGCTATACGGTATACGGTTTACAGAGTATAGGAAATGTGGATTAACTAAGTATTTTAAACTTATGATAGACCTTGATCTTGTAGTTGTTGATGGCTTCTTCTTCTTCTTCTTTGTTCTCATTGTTATGTTGGAGCGTTCAGATGACTAGACCAATACATGAGATGAACTGCGCAGTGGTTTCCAAATCAGGGAGCTCTCCATATAGTTTTCTTTCTAATGGGGTGTTTTGGGGCCAGTGTCTTATACGGGCCTCTTGATAAAGAGAGCAGTTTTGGAGGACGTGGTCGGCATTCTCTGGTGATACTCCACATGGGCAGATTTCACTGGTTCCAATTTTGAGCTTCCGGTACATGTGTTGTCGCATTCTGTTGTTGATGGCTGAGTTCGACTGATTACTCCGGAGATGTCTTGAGTTTCTTGTAAGGGTGTATTAGATGCGTTTAAACTCCTTATGAACAAGAACTATACATTAACAAGTACAAATGACAAAGTCCAGACCTTGAGATATTTGAATAAAGTTTAATGCATAAAGGCCACAGTCCAGTCTCTGTCCGCAATGCGATGTTGCCACCCCCAGCACCAGCTGACTAAAAATAACATACATAAACTAGAACGCAATAATCACTGACCTCACTAAGTGTCACGTTCAAAGTCCGACAACTATGGTGAGTCAAAAAGTGTCTAACAAAATGGTTACGATATTTGTGTGTGCTGTGAATTTTTCAGCGCCGTAGAATCTTAATCTCTATCGCTTGTAGCATAAACTATTTGTATTATTTAGTTGCCAACTGTGATCTTTTACAATAGGGTCATTGATGAAATGTTTCGTGAAAATCTGAAACAGTAAATTATTTTCTTCATTCTGACAAACAATATTGGAGATCTTCACGATGACCTAAACAATGTCAAGGACGCTAAATTGCCAACTAAAAAAAAAAGAAAATTAGCTAAAATCCTGAGTGTATTTTTTTAATGAATGCACTAGCCTATTGTTCTAAAATGCCGAATTTCAAAGTATTTTTAAAATAGCACCCTTTTACAAAAACATTAGCAGTGCTGGATGGGATAGATTTTCTTTGAGCGCCACTGTCAAAGGGTGAAGGTCAAATGGTTCCTCAATGTTGAAATTCTTTGTGCTTGAAGAGAATGCTTCGAAAGTTTGACTTACAAAAAAAGACATAGCTTGTCATCACGTCCAATCTTATGTACACTAGATCCCTAAAAGAACCCATGCTATTTATAGTTTTTTTCCGCCCTGTGTAAATAGCTCCAATACACGGACTGAATTCTGATGTTAACATGGATGAAAAGCAGCCAATGGAGGCCTTGAAATCAAACTCCAAGATAACCGCTGGACAGTCGAGCCATCCATGTTGATTAGAGACTCAAACTCTGCCACTCATTGATTTTCATGGCATATTCAGGCAACCCTTTCAATGGACCTCATTCACCAATCGTAAACAAACAACATTTTGCCACATGGTTCTCTATCTCTTCTATACAAATTACGATGTAATTTTAATACACAGTGGCTGTCACGTGACAGTTTTTTTTTCCCGTTGTTTTATCAATATGATTACGTGACTAAAAATTGTTTGTTTACGATTGGTGATGAGGGCCATTCTATAATTGAACTAATAATATGTGGAATTGAAGAAGAATCTGCCTTCGCCTTTATGCCTTTCTGAGTATTTTATGTTCGCTCTCCATCTGAATCTATCCAGTGCCTCATTTTCCCAACTGTTGGTGTCGATTTTGAAGAGCTTCATACCGCGTGTGCATACATCAGTATAGCTTAATAGTGGTCGACCAGCGGCTCTCCTGCCTGCTATTAGATGACCATACAGAATGTCTTGCGGGAGTCGATCTGTGGCTTTCTGCGAACATGTCCAAGCCAGTCAAAGCGTCTACTGCTGTTAACAGCGCGGATGTCCTGGCACATTGCTCTCTGCTTTTCCCCACTGATGATTGTATCTTGCCTTCTTATGTAAAAAAATCCGCCTTAAGCATCAGAGGTGGAAGATATTCAGCTTTTTTTTTCCTGCTAAGGGTAGATTGGCCATTTTTTACTACCGTATATCAGAATGCTCATCACACAGACTAGGGCTTTGGTAAGAAGAACGCGTAAAAGAGATGACTATTATGTTATTGAAAAAGATTCTATCCAAGACAAAAGACGAGAGGAATGGAGAAACGTGGTCGACAGAGCATGTGTGGTGCCCAAACGGTTAAAGAGACTAAGTGTTAGCTGAAGTCGAAGGTGAGCTGTTTCACTTCGGTGATGGAAAAAAGGATCATCAT
This sequence comes from Biomphalaria glabrata, assembly GCF_947242115.1. NCBI lineage: Eukaryota > Metazoa > Mollusca > Gastropoda > Planorbidae > Biomphalaria > Biomphalaria glabrata. The sequence goes on from NC_074720.1 coordinate 36,677,635, forward strand.
GTTGATTAGCCCTACCGATCTTTCTTCTATACCAAGTATTTTATTGAATGTTTCATTTCGTGTCGTTTCTTTCAGCTTTTGTACAACTTTTTATTTAAATTATAAAAACTTTTTTCTTACGTCACCTTGGTATTACAAAATTGTGAATCCAATGTGTCCCAAACATCAGCACATCACCTCCTCCTAGTGTCGCGATGGAGTGGACCGCTCTGTTTTTATTAATTGCTATGTTCTCTGGGTTTTCAATGTTACTAACACTAGATGTACACTTACATTTTGGTAATGTAACTTTGACTTTTTCTATTTTCAACCTCATTGTCAACATTTTACTATTCATATACTAAGGATATTAAGTTTAATCTAAGTTTAATATATAATAATCTTATTTATTAGTTATCTTAGACTTAGTTCACTTAGTTATTAGCGTTCTTTAGAAAGTAGAGCTGTTAGATTTAGATATATCTAACATCTAGTCTATGCCCTAGGCCCTAGGCGCATTCGTATGTCAATATTATCTAGATCTAGTCGTTCACATTTATAAGAGATTTAAATGGCGACATTCGTTTATTTTCTTGACTAACTCTGACGATTTCTTCCACGATCTAATGACATAGATCTAATTGAGAAGTAGGCCTTATGGATCCCTAGAATGAAAGGTGACCAATATTCTAAATGTTTTTAGATCTCTTCAGAAATTTTGGATCGACTTAGTAAAATAGGGACCTTACCACTCTCACACTTTCACAGTTTCATTGATTACTCTTCCCCTCTATATAAATATATCTTCTAGATATATGTATGGTGCCTTTACAACTTCCGGAGTATTTAAAATTTGTTTTTCGTTTAGTATTTCCATTCACTAATTCCTCGACCAAGTCTGTTACTATTGATTTCCTACTGTTACAGATATGGGCCGCCCATCTGAAGACTTCAAGTTCAAGGACATGTTTAAGTTGTTCCATCCCTCGACTACACCAAAAACTCCGGATAACTTCACAAATATCTGTCCGTAAGTTACTCCCCTTTGTAAATATGTACCAGCATTATATTTACCTCTGACATAGAAGAGAGCACCTGGTTGCATGCGGCCTCAGAACGAGACAGCTGGAGGTCACTCACGAAGGCCGCGGGATACACATTTGAGACCAAAAGAAAATCCGCTGCCAAGGACAGACGCAGACGGCGAAAATATAAAACTAAATCGACCACCTGCGGAAAATGGTAGTGCTTGCCCTGGATGTGGCAAAACATGTAGGTCACAGTTGGGGCAGTGCAGCCACCGGAAATACTGTATTCCTCACTGATCTTCGGACTCGAAGACAAGCTTTATTATATTTACCTCTATTTGACACGATGGCTATAATTATACCTTTTTTATAGATATGATTTTTTTTTTTAAATATGAATTATTTTTTTTAGGTGGGGGGTGGGAATAATGCAGTTTTTCTAAAACAAAACAAAACTAAAAACTTACATTTGTAAAAAAAAAAAAAAAAATTAATTTAAAACAAAATGGCCAAGTGAATATTCAATATAAGTATTACTTCTGCTACTCGTTCAAGGCTTGCACTGACATCCATAATTCTCAGAAGATTCCAGCTCCAGTCGCCCGAGACCATTCGGTATGGAAGGCCTCAACACTGACCTGCAACGTCACAACCGGTGGGCAGTTTAGACCAATAGCTCGTTGCCACGTCGTACAGACCTCAGCGTGGGAAACGTCCGCCCGGGGAAGCGGAAAGGCTAAGAACGAGAGCGAATATAGCCTCCAGTAGGCTACCACAGTACACTCTAGCGAGTTTGTACGTTGTAATGATGGAATAAAGGCTTGCTAACCCTGTTGGACATAATTTAAAACAACAATTAATAAGTAGTTTTTCATATTATTGCGTGAACCGCAGTGCTAGCCAACGGTAATAGTACACTTAACTAATTTTGTTTTTTCGGAAATGTTTTTTTTTTCTTGAGGATTTGAATAAGAGTATGACCCTTTACAAAACAATTAGATCAATTAGATATTCATTATAAGACATCCGTTAGATCAGGATCACATCTAACTTCACATTCACTTTCACCTGTCCTTTGGTCTGATGGACCGCTGGGGCACTACACAAGATCTGTCAACCTTCTTTCTCCATTCTTCTCTGTCATTTGTCTTTGATAGAATTTCATTATGATGTTCTTCTGAAAATATTGAAACCTGCCTTTTTACCTGCCTGGGTGGACCACTTCGGGGGCCGATTTTGAGTTTGTGCTTCCACACAGACTGTCTTTGTAACATTGTTTTTCTTGTGTGTATAGATTTACAAAGTATCAAGATGAATTGTCTCACTATGGTACATTAGACGACTTCTCTTCAAATAGTAAGTATACCAGAAGGCTATTTGACTAGTTACAGCGTAGACCAGAGTCAATTACGAACACAAATGTGATAAATGGTAACTTAACATTAATCAATGTTATTACTATTAACTCACACTTTCAAATACAATTTAAAAAAAAAATTTATACTGCCAACTTTTCATTGCAGTAACGAACTGAAATTTGGCTCATAAACTCGTGCTGCGTGCACTGGCGGATCCAGGAAAGGGGTGGGGGGCGGGAGGTCGATAGAAGAGGGGGAGGGGAGGACGAATTGTAGTTAAGAAATCACACAATTTGTATACGAATTTATTAGTTATGCTAATAATATATACTAATTATTTATATTTCAACCTATTTTTATAATATTTTGCCCACCCCCCGCCCACTAGCTATCAAGAAAAAGGTCTCAACATGGCTGGTTTTTTTTTTTATTTTTTTATTTTCGAATATTTTTTTTGTCGGCGATCCTCAAAGCCTTAATCTAATCATGTGGGGTATCTTATCTTTTTCCTTTAAAAGATAAGATAAGATAATTTTATTGAGCCAATCAAATGGAAATTTAGTTTGACTACAATTGACAATATCAGCGTAACTACTGTACAATAATAGTATAGATGAAAAATTCGAACATCATTCGCACACGAAACACAGACACATTCACAACCAGCGCTTTATGAATTAGACTTCTATGTACGTCTCGAAGACGACAGCTGATCTTGTAACACTCTGACCGATAGTGGGATGAAGGAAATTTTAAATCTTTCAGTTTTAGTCCTAATGGAAAGGAGACGACCACTTCGTTCAGATCTGATGTAACAGTGGTTTAATGGGTGCAGGTTGCCTTTAAGAATCGAGAGTTTTTTGGAAATGCATCTTTCATGAAAAAGCTCTTCAAGAGATGGTAGCTGTACTCGAGTGATATGTGATGCTATTGTTAGTTTTAGATCTAGATCCGTCTGTTTTTGTTTAACCGTTTGTTTCTGGTAAATGTCGTTGGTTTGTCCTCCATGGTAGCCAATCTTTTTCTCTCTTACTAATTGGTTGTATTTGCAATGTTGTAAAGGCCTGTAAATTCATATTAGAATATTTTTTTTAAAGTAAAACATTTTCCAACGGTCCTTTTTGAATAGGATGAATAATGAGCTGTAGATGTCAGGAGAAAGGCCTCAACATGGATTTGTTTCTTTTGCTTGTTACGCAAAGGTTGAGAAACAATGCCTTTATAAAAAATCTACTATATATCTATATCTATATCTATCTATATCTATGCTGTACGCGCGTTTATGCTTATGGTTAGGGTTTACTGGGCGTTAGGGTTAGGGTTTGGAACAAAATCGCTCTCCACCCCCACTTCAAAGTTCTGGATCCGCTAGTGGCTGCGTGACTTTTTAAAATTTTGGCATGTCAAATTATGTGGAAATAAGCAAATTTGAATTTAGATCCGTATGTTTATGTTTAACCGTTTTGTTTTTGTTTTTTTTGTAAATGTCATTGTTTCGCTCTACATGGTGGCCAATCTTTTTCTCTCTTACTAAATTATGTCAACAAGGGCTATAAGTTGTTTTTTCCCCCCTATAAACTATAATTTAGAACATTTAAAATACAATTGGAAATTATGTTGATAAAAAAAAAAAGATTCGTGGGGGATAATCATATTTTTGGATACGTTTTTTATTTTAAAGAAGTTATATCCCATACCAAAACTAGCTGCCCAATAAATTCTCAGTTATGCTTTAATATTATGATCTTTGAGGGACAGTCGTATTTATTTTTTTACAAAGCTTATATAAACTCACGCTAAACAAAAACATTTGGTGAAAATGTTAGTAATGGCACAGATTTATTATTGTTGGTCTGCATAGTCTGCATCTATTACAAATTTAATTACACGACTGATCCAAACTAATTGATACAATTACACTTCATATAAACTAGTTTTTTTTTGTTGTTTTTTTTTTAATTTTTAAAATGTTGTATTTGTACAACTGCAGGCTATGTCTAGTGGTCTATGTCTCTTTTTTAACTGGTATAACTTGCCTAGCACCTTGAAGCTCATTGTTTTATATCATATGACTTGAAGCGGCACTCACTCCAATGAACTGTTGCAGGTCGTGATACAGCAATGTTCGCCTCAGGCCCTGTCTGCAGAACTGACGCTAAACGCCGCAAGTCCAGGATCAAGTCGTTCCTGGTCGAAATTTCCTGGCTGAAGGTGCCGTGGCCAACCGTAGTCACGGCCGTGATCTACGGAGTGGTCACAGCTGTTCTAACCTACCACGCCTACGCTCAGGTCTCCAGTGTTGTTAAAGAAACCTTCTCCTATTTGTAAACAAGGACAAAGAAGTGTACACTAGTAGCTCGCAATGTTTCATTATAGCTGCTCGCTTGCTTTGGCAAGGGAGGTTATCAGTACTGTTGAATGTTTTTTTGTAGTCATGTTATTATAGTGCCCTATTCAGTATAAGTACATAATTTAGACTTATTCATTTAATAATGTGTGATAAGGTCAAACCACAATACGTCACAGCTAAATACCACTAGCTTACAATGACTTACATAATACTAAGATCTTCAAATAGTGAACATGCCGACCTAATATATAAATTGCTCTCTCTCTCTCTCTGCCTCAGTTTCTCTCTCTCTGTCTTAATGTCTTTCTCTCTCTGCCTCAATCTCTTCCTCTCTCTTTGCCTCAATCTTTCTCTTTCTCTCTTCCTCAATTTTTCTCTCTCTCTCTTATCTCAATCTCTCAATCTTTCTCTCTTTCTGTCTCAATCTTTCTCTTTCTGTCTGTCTCTCTAACTACTTCAATCTCTTTCTCTCTCTTTCTCTCTCTCTCTCTCTCTCTCTATCTCTCTCTCCAACAAGTGATGGTAATTTTTCCTCTCTCCTACTTCGATACCGGAAACCCGAACCAAAAGGCGCACTAGACTATATAAAAAGAAGTGTATAAAGCTTTAAATTCTTCTCGAATGATTGCTTCATTTCTTCTGTTACGAAACTGCTGAAAAAAGCAAAACGAAACACAAATCTATCAGTTCTTAACATTTAAATGTACACGTTTACCATCATGGTCTCCCTGAACAGTCTGTCCGACGTTAAAGCGTGCTCGTTAGACTGCATACGTGATGTTTGCGTGGTAATTTTTTTGTTAGCTATGATAATGATGAAATAAATAATACAGGAAATATAAAACCAGAAAATATAATACATGTAGTTGTTCATTGTTTGTAAACATCCTTCTTTATAGTATGTATAGTTTTTTAGGATATAGACCTAATGATGGTAAAATATAACTAGACAATAAGGTGACCATTTGTCCACTATATGTGAAGTTCTCTACTTCATTCATTCTAAAGAAACAATTCTTCTAGAAACGTGATACGGAATTTGCAGTTGGCATGTATCATGGGCGAGTCTGAGTTCATCTAGGGCCATCTAGGCGGAGCCACCGATTGAAGTAAATGGAGGCCCTGGATAATTTTGTTTTTAGGAGGCCTCTACCCTCTCCGCCAAAATGAATTACGCATACCAATCGTTGCGATGACATGGAGGCCAATACGAGGAAAGCGCAAACAGGGACGTCCTCGTATTACTTGGCGCCACACTTTCAAGGAGGACCTCAGCGCAGTGGACACCAGGTGGGAGGAGGCTTCAGACATTGCCAGTGACAGATCTTTATGGAGACAACTTGCCGCCCAATGCGCCAAACGGTGCGTGAGGATCTAACCCTAAGTCTAAGTAAGTCTACCCTCTATTGGATTCTTCGTTAAAAATGCAAGTAAAAATATTAAAGAAAGAAAGAAATAGTATTAATTTAAAATCATTTCCTTCTAATTTCATATATTTAATAGACATATTTTTGCATAGTTTAGATTTTTACGTTTTGGATAGGCTTCTTTTAAGGGTGAGACTCTGGATGGCTTCTTTTAAGGGTGAGACTCTGGATGGCTTCTTTTAAGGGTGAGACTCTGGTCTTCACTACCTGTTGGACACATCTGTGTTGTGTATTCAGTGTTGACTATGGTCAGGAGTAGGTAACTACTAATTGCACCCAACCAACTGAACCCAGGCGAATGGCCAACAACGAAATGAGATAATCAAGAGTGTTGACGAGTCATTCAGTTCATCCGATATTGCAGGGAAGCAGTCAATGTCGTCACTGTCGGTTGACCAAATAACACAAGTCCAAAAACGTCTCGATTAACCAAACTTGACTGTCTCTAAAAAAGCTAATATATGAACTGCTTTCATTTCATAGTCTTTCTTTTTATTATGACGTATATTGTCGCTAAGCTTTAAAACCTAAACCAAAAATCAAACAAAAAATGAATCCTAACCTTTACGCGGCAAATTTCTATAGTTATGCGGATATGTCCGGCAACCCTAAATCCGGTTCTGTGTTTTTTTGAAAGAGAGTATGTTTTTTTTTGTATTCCCATCAGATGAGACATTCCTATTGCTTGAAATCTTGAGAAATATGCTATCTTAAAAAGGGGGAGTACCCAGGAAGCTGAGTCGAAACTACACATTTAATCGAAAGAACATTAACGAACAAGAACTGCATTGCGTCAATGTCTTTCCTTTCCTTTGAAGTTATAGTTTCGTAATGGAAAAATTCAGTTCCGACTTAATACAAATAAAAGTATCATTACACGAGTGTAAGACGAGCAACGAAAAACGGGATTTGAGTTGAAAAGAACAACTCTTTAAAAGTTAAAGATTCCAACTCTTGCTATTTACAGAGATCCGACTATGTGCGTGTTCCAGAGTAAAATCTCTGAAACTTCCAGAGGTCACGCTCTCTGCGAATTGCAGGGAGCCAACTCTTTGCGAGTTCCAGAGGTGTGTTTTATTTACGTTTAGTGGGGGGGGAGTTGTCGGACTGAGTCGGCGAGGAGCTCTTCTGGCGCTCGGCCTATTTTATAGGGGGCTTTGGTGGTAAAGGAGCCGGCCATTTTCCATATGGCATGCTGAGGTCCATGTTTTCTCGCTGTCCATAGCTTTCTTGGTCACCGTCTCTCTCCAATTAGTGTGGTCTAGGGCTCTGTCTTCCAAATGGCCAGTATCAATGTTCACTGATTTTAAATCCCATTTTTACACATCCACGTAACGGAGATGGGAGCGACCTGTTTTTTTTTTTTGGGGGGGGGGGGGGGGGGGCCAGACGTAAGACGCGAGTTGCCCGTACAGAATTGTCCTCCATCATCCGTATGTGTCCGAGCCATCGCAGAGGGGTTGCCTGAGAACTATAAAGATGCTGGGAAAACCAGTTCTCGAGAGGATTTCAGTATAGCTTATGTGACTATAAAACACAAAGATACACATTTTGTTTTTTTCATTAGTACAGTCGGTATATTAACAGTAAAAATATGGCGATTAAATGCATAATTAAATTTTTACTACATAAGAGCAACATTGATTAACACATACTTTAAAAAAAAACAACATACTCCACAAAAAGTAACACATACACTGATAGGAAGAAAAAAAAAACAACAGAAGATATAAAAAGAGAGGTAACTTAGTAACAACTTAGTAACATGAGAGAAAAAAATTGTTCTGATTATCTCCCCCCTCCCGACCGGCTTGATAGCATGTACATTCTCAAGTAATCGACATAGTTAGATTTGTATCTAGTTTCTTGTAAGCCAGCGGTCAATTTTCCGAATACGGTGTGTAGATGTCCGCTTCTGCGTTTATGACTGTGTTCATTTGCCTACTTATGTTTGACAAGTAGTCATCACTTGAGAAGTGGGAGTAGGTCTGGCCTGGATGATCTGTAACAAAGATAAACATGCGCTCATATAAAATCAATCAGTTAATCAAACATATAAACCTTTCTATGTAACATTTTAAAATAAATTGTAAAAATATATTTATTTAAAAAAAAAATTACTCTATAAAGGTTGCAAATTCATTGGCTAAACCTGCAACCTGGACACGGTTTTCGAAAACAGCTCTATTTTCATAGAAATTTGACAGTTGAAGTATTACTGGCTAATTGGCCACACTGGAAAAACATCTAGTTTCACCTTTATAATTTTTTGAAATATTATCTTCTAAAATTAAATTTGGTATAGGACACTTTATCTAGAACATAGTGGGTATTCCCGTTGGCTTCATTAATTGACTAATAATTATAATAATGATAAATACAGACATAGAGGTACACAAATAGTTTGCGCACCATCCTTCTAAGTCTGGAACGCAGACCTATATATATTATACCTAGACTGGACCTCAAGTAGGAGACCGGGGGAATTTTCAAATCGCCCCTCTTCCCCTCACCCTAGATACGCCACTGTTCAGGATAGACTTAAATTATGCTAAGCTGGCAATGAATGAAGAGAATTGGTCTAAATATAACTAAGTGGACCTAAGGGAGACCACGTTTCAGCCAAGGGATTGCAGCATGTAAATTTAAGAGCTGGATGTCATAGACTGAACGCTAGTTATTATTGGTAAAAAAAAGTAATGAAGAGTTATTACATTCACATAGGTGTCGCTAATTAGCATAGTTAAGGGCCGCAAAAGCTGTACAATGTGTCCGAATGTGATTTTGAGATTGCGAAGTAAATCTATTTAAATCTGATGTCAACATTGCTAATTGAAGTGTATGTCATTATAAAATGATAATGCAGGTACCTGGATTATCATGTTGGTCAAAGATTTAATGTCACTAAATAGCCTATATATATATATCTATATATCTATATGCGTGTCATATGGGCCAGCTAGTAAAATGTAAATTAAATGATGAACTATTGAACTACAACAAAGTTATATATTTCTAATTAGTAGCACTGAATTAATATATATAAATAAAATTTTGAGAACTATGTCTGACATATGGCAGGTGTATTACTAACTAAGGCGTGAGAACCGCTGCCCGATGTCATCTCATATACACAGCAATTGATCTAGAAATCCCATCAAGTAAAATAAACAAGAACTGACCGTGGCCGACCCCGCACTGATGTTGGGAGACCAATCTGGGACTATGACTTGATCCGTAGACCGTCATGGACTCTTTGGGTGCTGAACAGTAAATATCTTTGCTCCTGTAGGACTTATCTAACAGGTTGAGTGGATCTGTAGCCTCGTTGTGAAAATGAGAGGAGCTTGACTGAAACCGAGGCTGAATCACCGGAACATGCTCCACTAAAGGCCTTGGAAATGTTGAACTTGTGAAATAGTCTTGATTTAAATAAATACAGTATTTGTGTTAAAGACTTAACAAATAAATAATAATTATGATCATAATTATTTTCACAAAATAGTACTAATCTCTATCATGAGCACTAAACACAACTCACTGATTTATGTACCTATATTTTATGTATCAAGAGATCTCTGAAACCAGCAATCGGATTCGCGTGAAGTCTCATACACAATTTCCTTTTACCTCTTAGAGCAGCGGTTCTCAACCTTTTTAGCTCGGCGACCCACAAATACGATTCACCAGTAGGCCGCGACCCCTGCCTTAAAATTTTATTTCGTTCATAGGCCTAGTTAGGCTTTTAAATGTGATGTAATAAAAATCAAATTTTAATTATATGATGTATGTACATAGCAAAAGCTTTACATCATCGTCTGCGACATGTATTTTGGAATGACAATTATATTTTTAAGGAAAACAAAAAGAAGTAGCTATCAATGTCTACACTCAAGCAAAAGATCGTTCTGTATCTTCTGGTAATATGTTCGTGTTCTTAAATAGCCCCCCACTCCTTTTTATTTCATTGTATTGACGATACACAATCGTTTTGTGATGTATTTTGTAACGTCCTAATCTGAGTAAAAGTCCCGTACTTCCTACATTCGAGTGTCAATGTCTACTATCTATGGTAAAAGTGTACTTGTTACAACAAATAACAAATGACCAAAGTAAAACTCTGAAAAAATAGACGAAAAACTAAAACTTCCAATGGTCTTAGGTGACCCCTGGCAAATAAGTTATTCGACCCCACAAAGGGGTCGCGACCCACAGGTTGAGAACTCCAGTCTTAGAGGTTAGATGCTTGCTAAGACATGGTACTTATAGATTCACAGCCTGAACGCCGATATTCGCGTCAAACCTTTTGTATTTTATTTTCGGCATTTCCCCAAAAGGCCACAGTCTATTACTTTGTGTTTGTTTTATACATGTTATATGTTAGTAGCACATAGTTCTCTTTCTATACGAGAGACCAATAACACATGTGTGTAATGACATAATAATAATACTCAAATTTTACCTGAATTCGGGTAGATATGTCCTTGGCCAGGTGGAGGCTGCAGGGAAACCAGATTGAATGCACTCCCTGTGCCGTGGTTCGTCGGCAGTACGGGGCTTGGGGAGCCACCCAGGGCGTATCCGTGTTGTATTGTCTGGTTGTGACAGAAGGGAGAGAAGTAAGGCGTTACATCGGAATGAAAATGATGCCCGTTGGCGTACGGGGTGGTGAAGTGGGCGGCCTGGTTCAGCTCGGTCATGGCGCCGTAGGGCGCTTGGTGGTACAAGGCTCCAGAATATCCGCCGGGGTGGTGGGCGATGAATGAGGTCGGTTGGTAGGTGTGGGGGGCGTAAATACCTCCCCGACTAGCCAGAGAGTTACTGCTATGGGTCAGGTAATCAGCGTCTCGTGAGTCGCATGTTGTAGGGGGGTTTACAGCGGCGTTGGTGTTGCTGGGGCCCTTCGAGGAGTCGTTGTTGCCCTGATGGGCGCTACTTAGTGATTCAATGTTGTAATTGAAACTGGAATGGTTGTTCTGTGTATGAATATAGTTCAATCCTCTCGGTGCATCTGTCAATGTAAAAGTCAGAGTCAATCACAGAACAAAACGGAATTCCACTAAGTGCTTATTCACCTTAATGGCAGTGGCGTAGCAAGGGTGGGGAAGGGGGGGGGGGGTTCCAATATGAAAATAACCACGGGCCTCCACTTGAGGGTCCCCCAAATGAGTGTCCGAAATTTATTTTTACATTAAATTTTTCGACATTATCTCATGTCATGATGTCGAGTGTCAATATGCAGGGGCCATTAAGAAGTCAAGCCCCCGGGACACCTAATTCTTAGCTACGCCACTGCTTAATGGATCTATTACTACTAGATCTACTAATAATAAAAGGTGACATTTGTTTTTCCTGAGCGAGTCTCAACAGTGGCAGTGCCAGAGAATGACTGCTTATGTTTTCAATATTTAGTAGTCAATAATCATACAACTAAGGCACCATTTATCACTCGTACACTGCTACCATCCCCTTATTATGAAAACGCCTTTCCAAAACACACACAATTCTGAAAGACTATTTGCATCTTTTAAGCCACAGTTACATCACATTAGAACGAAGTGGTCGGCCCCTCTCCATTAAGGCTAGTATGAACAAATGTACAGAGAAGTTGTTGGTGTTTGCATCTATATTAGTATTGTTATATTACTAATGCTGGGGTGGACAATTGTAGTAAAAACGAATTTCTATTTGTTGTGACCAATAAAATTATCTTATCTTAATAATAATGAGCTTATATACCATCTTTAACTAATACAATGTTGGCTAAATGAAAAACGGAGGCGCAGCGGCTGAGTGGCAAAGCTCTTGGCTCCCAAACCGGTGATCCCGTGTTCGAATCCTGTTGAAGACTCGGATTTTTAATTTCGGGATCTTAAGGGCGCCAGTCAGCCCAGTTCTAATGAGTACCTGACATTAGTTGGGTACAAGTAAAGGTGGTTGGTCGTTGTGTTGGCCACATGGCACTTTCGTTAACCATGGGCCAAAGAAACAGATGACCTCTACATCATCTGCACAATAGATCGCAAGGCCTGAATAGGGAACTAAATGAAAAGCAACTCTGACATCAAATAAATCAAAAAAGCAAATTAAGATAAGACTTGATTAAAGAAACGGAACGAGAAAGAATACCCATTAATATTAAAGAGAAAATTATACAAACTTATTATTATAATTTATTATTTGTTTGTTATGTCCTAAATAAACGATCGTGCTGAAACAAAATCAAGGCCCTCTCTCTGTATGGGTAGGTTGGATCTGTTGCATTACCTTTTTTTGATTTCTCTTTGTTCTTAGCTGTTGCCAGTCCTTTTCGCCTCGTAGCTCCGGTCGTGAAGAGTTATCAAGGGATCATTTCCCAGTCACATTTCTAGAAGCTCTTAAGAGAGCCTTTCTATTTCTTGCGTTGTTCCCCCGAGGGCGCTTGGGGAGGGGATTCTCAGGCATACTGACTACATGACTAGCTGTAGCATGAATACTGATCGTCATACGGACCAAATGCACTAACCTGTATAACTTGAATGAGTCTTATCCATGTAGTTGGGCTTGGGGGTTGAGTTTTCAAATGTAGCCATCGGACCTTGACTAATGACGGTTGACCTCTGACCAGCGACGCTCTGCAAGACGGGAGACACGGGTGGCGTCAAGAGGTGGTGACCGGATGCAGGGAGGCCCTGGGGAATGATAGAAAGTGACAAGATTTTAACAGGTATAAAGAACACTCGATACAATATCATGTTCTACCTCGCACCAAGCACCCGAGAGTCGACGTTTGGTTTGAACCTGACGAATAGGAACCAAAGGTTGGATGACCATTGAGAAGATCACTTTATTTTAGATGTGAAGATCTTTCGTTTTGATGTAAAGATGTCTTGAGGTTACTAAAGGATTGTGTTGATCAGACAATGGTCTTCTGATATTATGATTTAGTGAAGATTTCTATTTCAAACATCTATTAAACACTTAAACAAGATCTTCATGCTGGAGATTCAAATATAACTGTTAATTCAAACAAAGAAGATCCTTCAACAATAAACACAAAGCTTTAATTCTGGAACTAGGAATCACTTGAATAAAATACACAATGTACAATAAAATTATACAAGTCAACTATCTTCGTTCTAGCTCGTAATAAAATTAGTTATAATAATAGTAATGGTTCTAAAACTAAAAAAAAATAACAACCCATCAAAAGGGCTTTAAAATTATGTTGTTCAACCATGGATAGCCGCCACCTCACAAGGTCCGACAAGGTATTTCCTCCAACATTGAACCCATTTATTTCTCTTCCAGCTTTTAAATGATCACGTGGGTCTGATGAAAGTTACTAGGCAGCTCGTTGAAATAAGATTAAATCTTGTGTGTGCATCGCGTTTGTTACCTGTGGAAGCGGTGTGAACTGAGACATCTGGGAACCTAGGCTGAAAGCATCTCTGCCATTGGTGGGTAGATGGGAGTGCGGGGGAGCTGCCACCACCTGCTCAGGGTAGTCCTCCTTCTTCAACACATCGCCCTGTGTCGGAGTTTTGCTCTGACTCGCCACAAAACAAGTTCCGGCCGGTTGCTGTAGGGTCAACTTAACCCCGGTATCGTCTGTAGAATAGATGGCAAATATTTTGAAACATATTGACCAAAAAAAAATATCTAATAGTTAAGCAAAATACAGAACATGAAAAGAGAGCACTGGTCTGCATTCACTCAGGCTTTAAGCTGATGTTGAATACATTATCAGATATGGTCTCATCGCTCTACTTAGTATTAACTCTTTCTCTCCTAATTGACGATGTCAACGTTATTTGACTCCCATTAAATTAATTTTTTGGATTTATAAACTTTAATTTGTGTTGTGTAAAAAGAGCATGCATTCTCCTATAATTCGATACCAAGTCTAACATTTTCTGATAACAAACAAAAAAGTTATTGAAGTTTACTCATAACAGGAGAGTGAAATACAAATGAGCAAACCGAATATTATCTGAACAACAAAAATAATTACGGAGAGAAAGAGTTAAAACTCAATGTTTCTTAATCTTTCTTTTCTTGTCTGGCTCAATCTATGTTTAAATGTTTACTAAACAGTTTTGTCGTCTTCAGTGACGTAGCTAGTGATGATGACATCTGAAGCGGTTAGCCAATAGTGTCATCTTCAAACTCAATACATATATATATAAACAGGACTTGAACGCAATTCAAACATTTGATCATCCGACCTTATGCACGTGTGTAAAATAAAAACAGCCTAGATCAATGTTTCCCTAACTTTTTCCATACCGGAACTTTTCGCACTTTCTGAGTATTAAGAGGAACACTTTGATTATATTTTTTTAGAGAGGTTAATTCACGTGGTGGCCTACAAGTTTATTATTCCAGTAGCTCGTGGAATACATAGGCCTCGTGGAACACAGTTTGGGAAACACTGGCTTAGATTATCATCACGAGTTATCGCTCCTTCCCATGCTCCAACTAGTCCTGCTGAGTCTGGGGGTAGACTTCCTACCTGGCTTCACGTGCTTCTCCAACAAGGCCTGCAACTCTTGTTCTTTCTCATTATGCAACTGACACTCCACAGCCAAGAGGACATACTCGTCCAGTAACATCCGGATCAAGTGAAACGAGGCTGTAAGAAGTGAATAGGACCAATCAAAAATATTGCTGTGTGATGGGAGTTTGTTTACCTTTTATCCATTGAAACATCCACCCAACTATCCAATCATTCATCCATTCTGACTTACTTCCTAGCTACCTAATGTTTTAATCAGATCTAATCTAAGGTATTGTAATCTTATCTTATCTATACGGAGGAGCGCCAACAGACCTGGATTAGTAGTTGATTATGATATTATCCCTGGTCTATCAGACCATAAGATCATAAAAATACACAGTCAGATAAAAGCAGTAGCCAATACAAAACCCAAAAGAAAAATCTTACTCTGGAATAAATGTAACCTAACACAACTACACCAAGCTGCATTAAACTTTCAACAAACATTCTTATTAGAAAAAGACATTAACCAACCAGTCGATGACCTCTGGAATTTCATTAAAAACCATCTTAAAAGCATTATAGAAAATCATATACCAACTAAATACACATAAAACAAAATAAATAAATGCTGGTTTAATAAAAGACTAAAGAAGCTTTGTAAACAAAAGGAAAACCTATATAGAAAATTTAAAGAAACTAATGCAGAAAGAGTTTACAAAAAGTATATACAAATTAAACACTTAACCCAAAAAGTAAGCAGACAGCTGCAGAGTGAATACATAAACAATGTAATATCTAAAGATAACAACAAAAACCTATGGTCATACATTAAGTCTAAGAAAATGGAAACAACAGGCATAGCGCCATTAAAAGATGAACATAACATAATACATAATGATAATGAAACTAAAGCAAACATTCTAAACAAATACTTTGCATCAGCATTCTCAGCCCCAGGAGACAAAGACATATTACTGAATTTGAACCAAGTAGACAACATAGAAGATATAGTAGTACAAGAAAATGGAATTAAAAAACTATTAGCCAACACCAAACCAAATAAAGCTTCTGGACCTGATGGTATTCCAGCTAGATTACTCAAAGAACTAAGTAATGAGCTAGCCCCAGTGTTCAAAATACTCTTTCAGGCTTCACTTAACCAGGGCAGAGTACCAAAGGACTGGAAAGAAGCTAATGTCACCCCCCTATTTAAAAAAGGAGAAAAATCTGACCCAGGAAAAAACAGACCAGTATCACTTACCAGCATCACATGTAAAATCCTAGAACACATAATATGTAGCAACATCATAAACCACTTAGACAAACATAATGTCCTCACACCATACCAACATGGCTTTAGGAAATATAGATCATGTGAAACACAACTAATAGGACTAATTGATGATTTTTCAAAAGGTTTAGATAATAGTGAACAAATAGATGCTATCTTACTAGATTTTTCTAAGGCTTTTGACAAAGTTCACCACCATAGCTTGCTTAAAAAATTTAAATATTTCGGCATTAATGGTCCACTGCATCAGTGGATTAAAGACTTTCTGATAGGGAGAGAACAAACTGTAATAATAAATGGTTCTAAATCAACACCGATAACAGTAAACTCAGGTGTACCTCAAGGAACAGTCTTGGGTCCACTACTATTTTTAATTTACATAAATGATTTACCAAATTGCATTACTTCAGGAACAAAAGTCAGATTATTTGCAGACGATTGCATAATATATAGAACAATAAAAACAACACAAGACACAGATATTTTACAAAGAGAATTAGATGAATTACAGAAATGGGAATCAAATTGGAGCATGTCTTTCCACCCAGAAAAATGTCAGTTGTTAAGAGTAACAAAAAAACTAAAACAAATTAGTTCCACTTATCTTATTCATGGCAAACCAGTAACACAGACTAAAAACGCAAAATACCTAGGTGTTATAATAAATGAAAAACTGTCATGGAATCCACATATTGATGAAACTACAAAAAAATCAAACAAAGCATTAGGATTTATTAAAAGAAATTTCTATAAATCAAATAAGAAAATAAAACTAAAATGTTATTTAACCTTGGTTAGGCCAATAATAGAATATGCATCCTCTGTTTGGGACCCCTCAACTCAAGAAAACATTAAGAAACTAGAACAGACACAAAATAGAGCAGTGCGATTCATAACAAACGAATATTCACATTTGACTAGAGTAACACCTTTAGTAAAATCACTAAATTTAGAAAGCCTTCAGGACAGAAGGCTCAAAAGTAAAGTAGCAATAATACATAAAACACTGAACCATAATCTTCAAATACAAAAACAAAATTTAATAAAATACTCTGAAAGACACAAAGATAAAGGCACATTCCTCGTCCCATATGCTAGGACAAATTTGTACAAATACTCCTTCTTCCCTAGTGCTATTAGAGCATGGAATGGGTTGCCTGAGCTAGCCAGGAAAACCAGTGACTTGGCAGAATTTAAGTCATTGGTTAATATGCATGACTAAATGCATGACGCGTAGGACGTAATCATCTTCTTTTTTGAAGTAACGTCTGTATTATATAAGATAAGATAAGAGGGCGCGGTGGCTGAGCAGTAAAGCGCTTGACTTCCGAACCGGTGTTCCCGGGTTCGAATCCAGTTTGGGAAACACTAGCTTAGATTATCATCACGACTTATCGCTCTCTACTATGCTCAAACTATTCCTGCTAAGTTTTGCGTTGGACTGCGATTTTTAATTTTGGCTCTTGAGTCCAACCAACTCTAATGAGTACCTGACACTAGTTGGGTAAAGGAGGTTGGTCGTTGTTCTGGCCAAAAGACAACCTAGTTGACCGTGGGCCAAATAAACATCTATCCTATAGATCACAAGGTCTGAAAGGGGTACTCAATCTATCAATTTATCTATCTATCTATCTATCTATCTATCTATCTATCTATCTATCTATCTATCTATCTATCTATCTATCTATCTATCTATCTATCTATCTATCAATCAATCAATCTATCTATCTATCTATCTATCTATCTATCTATCTATCTATCTATCTATCTATCTATCTATCTATCTATCTATTTATCTACTATCTATCTATCTATCTACTATCTATCTAGCTATCTACTATCTATCTATATCTAATCTTATCTTTCATCTGCGTTTTGCTGTTTCTCTTGGACCCGCACCCCCCCCCCCCTCTTTAGCGCTAGTTCTTGTACAATATATATGTTAAATTAGTGCCGAAGAAATCGCATGAACTTACCAAAACTCTGTGCGTTATTTAAAGTGAGATTATGCATGACTCTGGCGCCAAAGAATGACCACTTGAGCAAATAGTCCTGGGCTCTCTTTTTGAAGTTTTTACCATTTTGTTTGCTCGGCTTGAACAAAGGAGAAAAACAAGCGAAATATAAAAAAATACTTAAAAAAAAGACTTGTAGAAAGAACCGCTCTCAATAATGGAAAATGTCTGTCTGTCACAGTCTCGGTTGGTTATATGTTCCCCTCGGGTCAAAGACACGTGAATCCTCTGAGATAGAAAGGGAAAGTAAGAATGACTAAATTGACTTTTAGTCAGTAGTATCTTTTGGTCACTTGAAGAGGGCAGTATCTTTTGGGCAGTCGAAGACTGTAGTCACTTGAAGTCTTTTGAGACAGTACAGGTATTTTTAATAGTTGTTTTCTGTATTTAGAGTTTATTATTGAAGTTTATTGTTACCCGCTGAGCTGCGGATGTATTCTAATAGTGAAGTTATAATTTAAAGGACTTGTATATTTGATACCGCTGAGCTGCGGATGTATTCTAATAGTGAAGTGATAATTTAAAGGAATTGTATATTTGATACCGCTGTGTGCGGATGTAGTTTTATTGGAACTGGATATTTTGGTGTACCGACTAGAAGTGCAGTACATTATTATTATTGAATAAACTTTATATTTGTCTTCTGAAGATCGACTTTGTTTACTGTTCATGTTCGTTGCGTGCTAAGTGGACACACGAACCCCGCATTCTACAGCATTACACATTCAGCATGTTACAATGTCCCTTTTTCAATATAAAACGAAATTAACAAATTGCAACAAATTGATTAACTCATTGATAATATCTGTTTCGTTTTTCTTTTATTGATTCAAGTGTTGTCTGTCCACTATGAACATTTGTGCAGTTTTAACCAGGGTTTGAACTTGATCCCAGAATGGAAAGTGGCAGAAAGAAATTTGTTTTGTACAAGACCGACAGATGGAGGGAGTTGATAAAAGCTTTGTAAAACATACCAAGGGGAAAAACTCCACATTTTACGGCACTGTAAATATATGTATATCCCTTTTCGATATCAAACAAAATTAGTTAATTTCTACTATTTTAATTAACTAATTGGTTAATTTTTTGATCGGTTCACGTTTTGTTAGGTACAGTGAATACTTTAACGAAGTTTCAATTTAATATGAGAATTAATGTAGGAGGGATAACATGTAGGTACACACTTTTTACCAAACAGACAGATAGAGTTGATATAAGCTTTGTAAAAATCGTCGTTTTATTTCTTAAATTTAGTTTTACCTTGACACACCTGTAGAACATATCTATGGTTCCAGGCAGAAAAAGAGTGGGCAGCACTTGACCATATTAATGCTAAGAAGATTTCTTAACCACTATCGTTAGAATAAAGACTGGTTTTCAGTTAGGGTATAAGTTAGCTCCCGTTACCTTGATCACTTTTTGTTCCACCACAAGGTCAAGCCACTCAGTAAAAGCCTCAACAGTTGCTTGTTTCCGTAGGACTTCTTTAATATCTCGTAAAACTGGGGAAAGAATTCGAGAATTGTTTTCTTTCTTAGCCCTCTAAGTTTCAAAGTTTAAATTTCCCAACTAACGATATCATCAAGGCAAAGGCGAGCCACTTGTAAGTCCATGTGTTATCTATTTATTGATTATTTTACACCTTTCAGGAATTCCTTCTGAGTTGATGTTTATTACATCCTAACCCAAACCTCTCTCAAGACAGCGGTGAATGTTGTCGGGTAGGATTTAAACTCGGTGCCGTCCAGACAGCAGTCCAGATCGCATACCACACGACCAGGAAGCCATCCAATGTTAAAAAAACAACATTGTTTTGGAACTCACGAACTCGTGTTAAAACATGCATATATTTATTATAATATACTTACAAAAACAAGGGGGACAATGAACTATTCTAAGTAGTTTGAAGTGACTTTGAAACGATGTCAACAAAACAAAACAACGTATGACGAGAGATAGTCACGTGATACTCACACTCAGCACTTAGCTGCATGTCCTCATCTTCAGCGCTGTTGTTGTTGCTGCTGCTGCTGTGCAGAGCCTGCGAGTCGATGCTGTGGATGTCAATGCGGTCCACGTCTGCTATCATGGCGTTGACCAGACTGGCATCATAGAGAACTGGACGTGCCGTCTGCAAATATCAATGGCGGGAAGGTCACGAGAGAAAACGAAATTCACGCTAACGACAAAAATATAAAAGAAACGTGTAAAAGACAAACGTATTTGTAGTCAGGGGCGTCCCTTGGATTGTAGTCTCCTCGTAGGGTTAGGTCATAGTGTATTCCCGCACTCAAATCATACAGGCTTTCTTTAGAGTTCAGCAATACATAAGAAGACCTTCAAACTTTTGATAATTCATGAATGTAACTGAGGCGCGGTGGCTGAGCGGTAAACGCTTGGCTTCCAAAACGGGGGTCCTGGGTTCGAGTCCTAGTGAAGACTGAGATTCTAATTTCGGAATCTTTGGGTACCTCTGAGTCCACCCAGTTCTAATGGGTACCTGATATTAGTTGGGGGAAAGTAAAGGCGGTTGGTCGCTGTGCTGGCCACATGACACCCTCGTTAACCATAGACCACAGAAACAGATGACCTTTACATTATCTGCCCTATGGTCTGAAAGGGGGAACCTTATGAATGTAACTAGTTTATTTTATCAAGAAACACAAAAGCGCACACAATATGTTTTCGTCGTCTGACAGTGTGTGACGTACCTGGGCCAGGTGAAGGAAGGAAGTTTGCCTCTTCAGTGACTGGGCAAACCTTCTGGCCACCTGCAACTTCTGCTCCAGGAGTCTGTCTGGGAGATTCTCGAGGGCAGACGATACCCAGCTCTCCCAGTGTTTGGCGAAGTTTCGAATATTGCAAAGTAATCTGAAGGTCAAGACATGACATGAGAAAAATAGGTTAGCGTCTACAACTTTTAAAAAATTGGTTTTGGGACGTCTTGGAATTTTCAAACGAGTTTATAATGTTAAATAGTTTAGAAAAATCAAAGGGCGTGGTCGATGGATAATTTTTGTTTTATTATAAATATTTAACAATCACATTTCATTAACACAGTTTAACAACAAAATTTCTTACAGAATCAAATGCGCTAGCTATTTATCAGAATATTTTCAGAGATTTTCAGGTGTAATAACTAAAAATTATACATAGTTAATTATTTTTTTAAAATATTTAAATTTTTATACATAGTTCTTTGCCTGATTTGTTTCAATGATTTTCGAATTTATATTTGTTTAAAATGATCTGGACGTATGGGAACAGCCGGAACCTGCACTCTAGTCTCGTTCCCTGCTCTGCCCATTTTTTAAACCCTAATAAGGCTTGTCACAGATAAAATCTTATTGTACTTTGGGGGACTTTGTTAAATACAGAGCATCGAATTGTAAATAATGAACAAAAGTTTATGTACGACCGTAAGTATGGTCGAGAGTTTAGTCAGTCGACGAAATAAGTGGATGAAGTTCAGTCAGTGCAGTCAGTTGCTGTAGATAGTCTGTTGGTAACAGCTGATGCAGTCAGTCAATTTAGTCAGTTGCTGTAGATAGTATATTAGTAACAGTTGATATAGTCACTTAATAAGTTGATGAATAAAGTTTTATGAATTGAATTAATAAAGTGAAATTGATGAACATGTAACAACTTAAGTTTGAAAGTTAACCAAGTACTAAAGGGCTAAAAGAGTCATGTACAGAGTAGAGTTGTATATTGAAGTAAAAGTGTTTAGTGTATTTTAAGACATAATGGATTACATGAGATTGTTTGTTAAAATGTAACTAAACGTCATGTTCTACAGGGAAGACTTAAGTCATGTCACGTCTGCAAGTAGTTCCTGTGATTGCTTTGTCCAGTCTTCGGACTGTAATACTGGCCTCACATTCTTTGCCTACAACCGTCCTACAAATTGAATGTCCATATGTTCATTATATCACTGAATGGGCTCTACTTACATTTCTGGCATCTCTTGCATGGTCGAGGGGATCAGTACATCAGTTAGCACCTGGAGATTATAAAGTCAACCTCTTGTTAGAGAATTCAGAATCAATAAATGCACACACTTCTGTTATCAGATACACACGTTTCCCTAATTGTTTGCACTGATCTTCTTATCTTATAAGTTACAGACGTTCCTTTGAAACAGGATAATCACATCAAATGTGTTAATCTAGTCGTGTATGTTAATTAGAGATTTAAACTCTGCTAAATCATTGGTTTTCCTGGCTTATTCAAACAGCCCGTTCTATGCTTTTATATCACTGGGGAAGATGGATCACTTGTACGACTATGTCCCAGCATTAGGAATAAGAAATATGCCTCTATCTTTGTGTCTTTCTGAGTACTTTATTAGTTTGCTTTTTTTGTATTTGTAAGTTAAGTCTCAGTGTTATTGCTACTTTACTTTTTAGTCTTCTGTCTTGAAGAGCCTCAAAGTTGAGTGATTTAAATATGGCGTTACTCTAGTCCAAAGTGAATATTCATTTGTTATCGATCTCACGGATTGCATCTGTTCTGGTTTCTCTATGTTATCTCGTGTGCCAAACAGAGGATGCATATTCTAATAGTAGTCTAAACAAGATTAAATATTATTTTAGTTTAATCTTGTTTTTTTTTTAATTTATAAACATTTCTTTTAATATACACTATACTTTGGTAGATTTTTGAAATAATGTCGTAAATATCTGAATTATAATTTCTTCTTCATTTATTTTAACACATATGTATTTTGAGTTTTTAGTTTGTGTACCTTTTTTACCATGAAAAAGATAAATAATTTTAAAAAAATTTTTTTATGTTAATTATTGACATTTTTGCGATTAGTAATACATGCTCCAGTTTGATTCATATTTCTGTAATTCTTCTAATTCTTTTTGTAAAATTTCTGTATCTTGTGTTGTTTTTTTGTTCTATATATTATCCAATCATCTGCAAATAGTGTAATTTTTGTTCCCGAAGTAATCCAATTAGTATGTCAATTGCGTAGGTCATTTTGGTACATTAGACTGTCCCTTGAGGCACACACAAGTTTACTGTTAGTGGTGTTCATCTGGAGCCATTTAATATTAGTTTGCTCCTTTGGACACTCTAGCTGCTTGGATAGGAGAAAAATACTTTCTGGACGACACACACACCTCCAATTTGATTCCCATTTCTGTGACTTCTGTAGTTTTTATTGTTCTTTTTATCATGCAGTCATCTGGATGGCTGCCTGGTCGTGCGGTTTGCGCGCTGGACTGTCGTTTGGATTTATCGATGATCCTGGGTTCAAGCCCTGCCCGCTCCCATCCCCCGTCGTCCTGAGGGAGGTTTGGACTAGGAAGTAAACTATCTTCAACTCAGAAGGAACATCCGAAACATATAAAACAAACAACAAACAGATAGTTTAATTAACGCAATTAAGTTGATCATTTATGTAAATTATGTAAATTTGAAGTTGTTTTAACATTCGTTCTCATTTCTCATTAACACTGGTTGGCATTTTGAAGTTGTCTCCAGGACGAAACGTTGTCATAGTTCATCACTTTGAGGTTAAGTTTATAAAGACAATGTCTGCGATTCCGAAGATTACATAAGTGAAATGTTTCACATGACTACGCAAACCCAGTAGCGACCTGCATCTGACACAGACAAAGCCGTGGTCTGCCTGGGGGTCCATTTACTTTATTATTTGTTTTTACTTTTTCTGCCTCTGTCTTGTACAAGGGCTTATATTCGAGCCGCAAATGTGTGTCCCGCGGCCTTCATGAGAGCTCCTGAACTGTTTCTTTCAGAGGCCTGCTGCTGACAGCTACTTTTCTCTATGCCAGTGTCAGTGAAATGGCAACTGAGTACATCTTTATAGCGCTTACAAATGTCACTTCTGTTAGGCCGTTCTCCTTTGGCATGAGTCGTTCCCAATGAGGTATAAATGTTCGACTATGCGCAGTTGTCGAATATACTGTCTACACCGGCCTCCAGCAGAACATGGTTGGTTATTTCTAAGAGTATTGCCAGCGTGCCATTTATAAAATTTTTGTTTTTAAATCTAATTTAGCATCATTTTTATCTGACCAAAATGTAATTTTTCAGAAAGTTTCAATGTGACATATCTCCTAAAGACACAAATTGTAATCACACCAAAACAAAATGACCAAAGCTTTTGTTATCCATAAACACATAAAAAATAAATAAATAAATAAATATATATATATATATAAACACCTTGTAGAGTATGGAGTCACACACACAGAGAATGTCTACAATGACGTCATTCTCCACGAGACTCAGCAAGTGTTCGGGTAGACCTTGCCAGAAGTGAAGAAGGAAGTTCTGTATCTACACCCAGGGGAGATAAACAAGAGAAAGATTTTATGGCTATATTTTGGTAGAGTGATGAACCTTCTATTAGAATTAATTTAGCTCCATTAGGTTAATGAGTTTAAGATATAATGTCAATGCCTGCCGATCAATGTTTAAGCTAAATTGTAAAAAGATACATTTGTTACTTTCTAATGAGTAAATACTTGTTTGAATACAGACGTGCTCTTTACACATTGGACAAAATCAAGTTTATAAAGAGAGAGTGAGTGAGCGAGAGAGAGAGAGTCAGAGAGAGAGATAGAGAGAGTGAGAGAGAGAGAGAGAGAGTGTGAGAGAGATAGATAGAGAGAGTGTGAGAGAGAGTAAGAGAGAGAGAGCAAGGCGACGTAGGCCTACAATAAACATTTGTTTCGGAAGAGTTCCACTCGGGTTAGTTTACCCCATGTTTATTTTATAAGTCCACCTCTGGCTAAATTTTAAAACGTCATAAAGAAATTTAAAAAAAAGATAATTGAAAAAATCTATTTTCCTATAAAAACTGTTTAGGTCGATTGGTGCATTAAAGGAGTTCTCAAACTGTAAAAGTAAATAACTGACCTCTTCAAAATTTCCGTTGATGGCTGTGTCAAGAATACATTGACAGTGTGTCTTGTACATCATAATGAGCGTCTCCACCTGAAATAATGGACACCTAGCATGACATGTGACATGTTTCAAATGTTGCATATGATAATGATAATAACATCTGAAATTTTCTAATGAAATCTACTGTTTTGCTAAAGGAACATGTCTATAACATTTTCCTAACACAACATAGCATTTTTCTGATTTTACACAAGTTAAAAATGACTTGTTGCTAAGGAGACTTAACACAGTTCATTTTGCAAAAAGAAAATCTTTCGCGGCCTCTGTGTTTCTTATTATTCAAAAATGAGCTCATTTGTGTCAACATGACATTTTATTGCGCATGTTGGTCTGTTAAAAAAAGGCAACCTAAGACAGTGGGGGAATGGACCTCATTCACCAATCGTAAACAAACAACATTGAGCCACGTGATAAAATTGATAAAACAATGAAAAAAAAACGTATCACGTGACTGTCCTTATGGATTAATTAATTTGTATAGAAGAGATAGAGAATGACGTGGCTAAATGTTGCTTGTTTACGATTGGTGAGTGAGGTCCATTACTTTGCAACATAGAAAAAAAATATATTGTTAACGAATGGGGAAGGAGAATGTAAGTTGTTAACCTCAAATTAGTCTGACCTATGTATTTTGATTCTCTAAGATTGTTATCCATAAAACATTTTAACTTGTTTGCTCAACCATTGGAATGATTTTCATGTGTGTATGGGTGTTTGTGTGTGTGTGTGTGTGAGTGACAGAGAGAGAGAGAGAGAGATAAATGTAAATATCATCTAGGCATTATTAGACGCACCTTCTCTCTGGGCAAGGAATTAGGCAGGATCAGAAACTTGGCATTCGGAAAGTCAGGCAAGAGAGTTCCTGTTTTAGAACTTAGTGAATACTTTCTGGTGAATCCTCCCTGCAACAGAGATAGGGGGAGAACAAATGCAGGCCTACACTCAAACAAAACAAAACAAAAAACATAAGTTAGCATGAATTTAATAGGGTTGTTGTTATTGTTGGCCTCCTTCAGTCGTAGAACGACTATGGTTCATCTCGCACACTTCCTCGTGTGACTGTGGAGCCCTATTATGGAGAGACACTCCCTTTCACAGATATCGCAGGTTAAGGCGGCTCTCACTTCGGTGGTAGAGAAGCTGACCATCTCTCGCATTGTAAGTTTTTCTTCCAGAGCTGAGGCCCATGCTTTTTCTCTGTCTATAGCTTACTTGGTCACTGTCTCTCTCCATCTGGTGCGGTCTAGAGCTAAGTCTTCCCAATGGTCAGTTTTGATGTTCACTGATCTGAGGTCCCGTTTTATAACATCTATGTAACAATTCAATTAATATGGTTACACGTGCACAAAACGTAGTTAACATATTTTCCCTCTTGGCAGCGGCAATATTATTTCTTAATTTGCATTTTTAGGCAATCTTCAATGCTGGTCTAGGAAAAAAAAATATTATTCGGATGATATCTAAAATGAACTTAAAAAATCGCAAGAAAAAGAAATGTTAAGTTTTTTTTTCTTTGTACCGGAAAACTACAATCGGTAGTCTGGAACCCTTGTGGAAAATTCGCAGAAAATGTACCGCTAGATATTTAGGATGGTAAATATGCAGATTAGCTTGCTGTTTCGACAATTTAGGACTTTATCCTATTTGGTATATGTTCATAGTTAATATTTATGTAGAGGTGGTTTCATTTGGTAAAATAGTCAAGTATCTTAGAAATAAAAATATTTACATTGACATTGCATATTGTAACAATACCACACACACACACACACAAATACACACACACAAATACACACACACAAATACACACATACAAGAGAAAGTTATTTTGACCTCACTGACCTCGTTTTTTAACTTGCATCCCGAAAATCTGTAAAATAAATAATACAAAAAAAATTAGTTTTAAGGTATCAAATGTGTGTCCCGCAATCCTCGTGAGAGCTGTTCCCAGAGAACTTCTGCAGCCAGAAGTTGCTCTACGTAATTGACTAGGGAAAGATGCCCTGACCTAATTGGCGCCCGGATGGAAACCGTCATAAGAGAAAACGACTAGGCAAAAGGGGAGCAAAACAAAACTCCATTGGGGGTGCCCAAAGAACGCGAGAGCGTTCCCATTTCACTGCCTGGGGTTGTAAGAGAGTCCCCATGCGTCGTTCGTCAAGGGACCGTTTCAATAATGGCGAGTCCCGGATGGTAAGCCTGACAAAGTAATAAGAAAATGGCGTTGGTTGCCGGTGTGCTTTCAGCCATCTACTAGCTCGTGAGTCGGGAATGTCCAAACCACTGGAATACTGTTGTCAATACGTTTGTATTTTATATTTATACGATTCTATTTATAATAGCATTGTAACTTAAAAATAAAGTAATTAAAAGAAACAGCAGTTGGAATGCTCTATTTTGTGTCTGTTCCAGTTTCTTAATGTTTTCTTGAGCTGAGGGGTCCCTAACGGAGGATACATATTCTATTATTGGCCTAACCAAGGTTAAATACCATTTTAGTTTTATGTTCTTATTTGATTTATAGAAATTTATTTTAATAAACCTTAAAATGCATTGTTTGATATATTTTTATTGTTCTAGAAATGTGGGGATTCCATGACTGTTTTCCCTAGGTATTTTGTGTTTTTAGTCTGTGTTACTGGTTTACCATGAATACGATAAGTGAAATTCCATTATTTTAGTTTTTTTGCTACTCTTAACAACAGACATTTTTCACGCTTCAATTTGATTCCCATTTCTATAAATCATCTAATTCTGTTTGTAAAATTTCTGTATCTTGTGTTGGTTTTATTGTTCTATACAATATGCAATCGTCTGAAAAATAATCTGACTTTTGTTCCTGAAATATCTGTAAGGGTAGCAATTGCAAGAGGAGTTAGAATCGGTTAAAGAAGAATGAATTATAAAAATATTTTTTTAGATCTGCGAGGGAAGCAATCTGATTGTTAAATAGGCAGTATATATATTACGAGTTACCCCTCTTTTACATACTAGTTATTGGTGCATCCTTTTATAGTGTAATATCATCAGCTGTGTCGAAACAATAGATGCAAAGTAAACTTATTCTCGGTACTCACCTTGTAAGTCCTTTACCAGAGTAGACTGAATGATAGTACTGGCTGGTCTCTTTTATACCAATCCCGTAGTAGTGATATCTGGACAAGCAGTGGGAAAGTAAAACAGGACTGGTTTAATTTATACTAAGTGGCGTCTCAAGACTATTATAAATTTGTGCTTCAACAAGTCACAGAATGGGAAGCAATGTGAACACCCTATGGTCTAGGTTAGGGGTCGGCAGCCTGCGGCTCGCGAGCCACATGCGGCTCTTTGTATGTTAAGCTGCTGCTCTTTAGTTCCATGAGCAAATATTATTTATTTTATTGAAAAAAAAACAACTTTTTAAAAATTGTTCAGATTCGATTCTATCTCTCAGCCACTTGTACTCGCTTTTCACTGCACCCCTCTCCATGTCTTGGAATGTAACATATTAGCAGGTGGAAGATATTCAATTTTCTTCTGCCTTATCACGTGATATAAATGAGTCTTATGACATAAAAGACACAGCACAAGTTGGTCTTTTTGTCAGGTATATGTCTTCCCAAGTTTCAAAAGAATAACTTCTAGGATTGCTACCTCTCTCGTGACAAACCAGAGGAAAAGATAGAGCTAATGTTGTGCGAAAATACACTGAAGACAATAAAATCGATATAAATAAATCGTTTCAATAGAAACAGATGGAACCAGAAGTATGACAGGAAAAAATAAAGGGGCAACTACGATTCTTTGGAGCAAAATTAAACAATGAAAGTTTTACGTTTCATTGCATAACATACCAAGAAGCGCTTTGTGTTCAAACATTTCCGGCCGAAATAGTTGAGGTCATGAATTTGTTAATCAAGATTTATAACAGCATCTTGTTAAAAGCACTCTACCATCGTCAGTTGAAAGAATTCTTAACGAAGTGTTCGGAAGAAAAAATTTTTTGTGGCTCTTTAGAAACGTTGAAATTTTGTAAGTTGTAATTTTTGGCTCTTCCGACTCAAAAGGCTGCCGACCCCTGGCTAGGGGAATGTGGCAAGTGTTAGGAGTAAAAAAAAAAAGGGGGGGGGGAAGATGTTAAAACAAAAAAAAAATGAAAATAGTGCAAAAGATACCTCCCCCTTCCTTTTAAACTTAGCGATGTACAGGGCAGATGAGGTAAAGCTCATCTTATTCTGTGCCAGAAGGTTAACGAGGGTGTCATATGATTGGATTTAGAACTAGGCAAGCAGTGCAGACAATAACCCAGTAAATAGAGGAGAGATTATATAGTCGATTATAGTTATGCCACTTTTAATGCCCTGGAAGTATCACGTAAATCTATATTGAAACTATAAACAGAAGAGAACCACTATATACAAAATGAATTTTACTATTTTCGGAAATGTCTAATTTATCATGTGTTTAATTGTTTAATATTTGTTTGTGTTTGTTTGTTTGTTGTTTTTTTAAGTAAACTTCCTATTTATTTTATACTGGTCGATAAAATGTGTTCTTTAAGGATCTATAATAAACCAAATGACCTCGTATCAGGCCAAGTGGTATTAGCAGTAGGCTTTAATTGATAATGCTTTGATTTGGAGTTAGAATACCACGAACTTTCTTCCTATGCAGTGTAATACTAGTTAGTGGCGCACCAAAGGAGACAACTTTGAAAGTGACACTAATAGTGACGTTATTTAAAAAAGTTAGTACACATTGTTTGCGTAGTTTTTTTTTTACAGTACTAACGTCTATTAGCTTTGAGACTCGACTGTGGTACATTAAACATAAAAATAAGTTAACCGTTTGTACTTGTGTCTTTAGACCTTTCACTCTTGTACCTTTGTTTCGTTGTTTATCGGCGAGTTGAACGCCTCGGTTCGTAATTCACTTATTTATCGGCGAGTTGAACGCCTATGTTCGTAATTCACTTGTTTATCGGCGAGTTGAACGCCTATGTTCGTAATTCACTTGTTTATCGGCGAGTTGAACGCCTATGTTCGTAATTCACTTGTTTATCGGCGAGTTGAACGCCTCGGTTCGTAATTCACTTGTTTATCGGCGAGTTGAACGCCTTGGTTCGTAATTCGCCCGAACATTATACACAGGTTTCTTCTATGAACAAAAAAACACAAAACATCGCAGGAGGACTGCAGCGCTGGACTGATGTCACGATGGTCTTGGGTTCAGACCCATCCCGCAGCCATCCTGCGGGAGTTTTTGGGCTAGGAATAGGATGTCGATTATCTTCAAAGGAAGAAACATCCGAAACATCTAAAACAAGCATGTTTACCAACGTTTGACTAAATAACTGTAGTGCACGTCGTGTGACTGTCAGGGAGAAAGACGACACTAGAAATAATAGATTACTTTGACAAATTACTTCTTACTTTGAATGGCCTCGTGTTCCCAAACGTCGTGTGGTTAAATGCGGAAACTTCTGACGAATGGTCTGAAAAAAAAAATCAAATATTAAAATGTCTTTTAAAAAAAGTATTTGCTTATAGTTAAAGATCGCTACATTAAAAGATTGAATTAATGTGTTTTCAATAAAGTTCTTCTCTAAGTCTCTAAATATGAAAAGTTATCTAATAAAATTTAGCAAGAACAGATGTCTTTGTTCATTAATTTATTCCAAGAAAAACATACTTCAAAGTATACACTTCTTCTTACAAACTTCAATACAATATAAGCTGATCAATACTTTGGTATTCTGGTTGTGTTTTGTATTTGTTTTTTAGAAACTTAAAGTTCAGTGTTAGGAAGTAAATTTGGGTAAGTAGCCTACGTAGCCTTCTGGCCGCAGAATGAATTTAATTGTAATATTATGATTAGTTCTGAATATCTTAAAACATTTTTTTTTCTTACATGGCGTCTTATTTTATTTCAATTTTCAAGTCAAAGTTTTACGCATTAATTGTTGCTAATGAATCGTTTCATTTAATTACGTATCAACATTAGTGCTAAATGCTAGAACACAAAAGAAAATCTTTGTAATAATACTTTGTCTCGACAAGCAGAAGGAAATATAACTGGATCTTTCAACATGGATTATTTCCCTTTTGTACTCTGTGAACCCCCCCCCCCCCCCCACGCCCCTTCGAGGAGCAGCAAGGCCAGATTATTGCGGCTCTAAGACACGAAAGTATTTGAATCTAAGTCATCTGTCCAAGTGTCGAAAAGAGGTCTCTAGAGATTGAGAATGTCGTAATTTTTTTTTTATTCATGTTGTTTGTCCTTAAAGATGTACCATGTATTAGACGTATATTTATGAATGAGATTTCTACGTAGAGAGGTTCACACAATGATCCATACAGCGAGTGCGGAGAGATTGGTTGGTCATCCTAGCTGGAGAATAGAAACATTATCTTCCACATTTTCCATCATAATAGAGACTGATCTCAATTTGAGTCCAAGGGCAGGGCCGGTCTTAGTCATATGCAAACCAGGCAGCCGCCTAGGGCTTCAGATTGGTGTGGACTGTGGACCTCGCATAGTATATGGTGTGTGGTCTTAAGTGATGAACTAACGAAACTTGTCCTCAAAGTTATTGGAGTACAATAGGGTTTTAATAAATTGCATATTTTTTTAGCTGTATATTTTTTTTTTCACTAATTCTATTCGCTTAAGGCTTCCAATTATCTAAGTCCGGCCCTGCAGTAGTACTTAAAACCTTTTTAGACAAGGAGGTCATACATTTCCATTACGTGTCACAGCCAAAAAAATCGTCGCGTCCAATGGAGCTGAACCTCTGCGGCTTCGTAATGTCTTGCGGGCAGGCGCATCGTTTGGTCGTATAGCACCGCAACATGGATATAAAGCTTATAACAACACACTCCGTCTGTCTGTCTGTCTGTCTGGTACAAATTTTGTGCACGTTTTTTTTTTTGCCCCCTCCCGTTCTCAGATCAAGTTGAAACTTTGCACAATTATTAATTGTCCCTAACAAAACATGAATCAATGAAAAAAATTAACAATTAATTAATTAATAAGTGGTAATTAATGAAGACTTTGTTTGGTGTAGAAAAAGGGAGATAAATCATACATTATTGAGACATATTGTTTTAAATGTGCAGTTCTTTCCGTTATATAAACTTTGTTGTTGTTTTTTTAAGTATGTTTTTTTTTTTGCTTGAAAAAAAGGTGGTGGAGGGAGACATTGAATTTGAAGGAAGCAGTAGCGGAGAAGGCCCATTGGGTTGAGGACCACATTTTCTTCTTACAATTGGAAGGAAGCAGTAGCGGAGAAGGCCCATTGGGTTGAGGACCACATTTTCTTCTTACAATTGGAAGGAAGCAGTAGCGGAGAAGGCCCATTGGGTTGAGGACCACATTTTCTTCTTACAATTGGAAGGAAGCAGTAGCGGAGAAGGCCCATTGGGTTGAGGACCACATTTTCTTCTTACAATTGGAAGGAAGCAGTAGCGGAGAAGGCCCATTGGGTTGAGGACCACATTTTCTTCTTACAATTGGAAGGAAGCAGTAGCGGAGAAGGCCCATTGGGTTGAGGACCACATTTTCTTCTTACAATTGGAAGGAAGCAGTAGCGGAGAAGGCCCATTGGGTTGAGGACCACATTTTCTTCTTACAATTGGAAGGAAGGGAATGAAATCTCTCATAGCTTAGCCATCAAAGTTCATTGTCCGAAGAGCCTGTAAACTTTTAGAGATTTCAACTAAACTAGAATACTGAAAGTTAAGTAAACATTTGGACTTTTTGAATTTCTATTAATAATTCCCTCTGTAAACTGGTTAACAAAGAAAAGAAAAAAAAACTTAATAAAGATCCCCCCCCCCAAGGGCCTTAACCAAACAAATAAACAAAATATGAAAATAAAACAAAGATTCTTCTGTCTCCTTATTTCCCGCGCATATTAAGTGATACAAGGGATATTTAGAGTGTAGCTATTTATAGAACTCCATATGATGTCATCTTGACCTGGTTTATTGAGTTTGGCTCCCAGACGATAATAAGTCTCTTACTTCTGTCAATTAGCTCCCCTTTGCAATCTACCTTAGTGCGCATGTAACTAACACCGGATAACATGATGAATGTCCTTGTTGCCGGCCTGCTGGCTCGGGTGTTTGGCCAGCAGTCTGGTAGAGATGTAAAAGAAACTCCCCCCAAGCCAGACGCGAACAGTAGATTGGGGAGAATGACCCTGTTTGGCCGAAACTTTCGGGTCACATCTCAAGCGTGCAGTGGGCGTTTGGTCTGACAGACCCCTTATAGCATATGCGCGCGTGTGTGTGTGTGTTTATGGTTTCGTGTTTATGAGCAATAAAATGTTTTTGTTTTTCTAGTTTACAAAGCTTATATCAACTCACTCCCTCCGTCTGTCTGCATGGTAAAAAGTTTGTACAAGTTATTTCTCCCAAACCCAATCTCGGGTTGAACTGAAATTTCGCACAATTATTTCTTTTACCTGACAACACAAGAATAAATAAATAAAAAAAAAACCAATTAGTTAATTAACTATTGGTAATTAATTATTGTGTCTGGTATCTTGAACAAGGGAAAGAAATCGTATTTTATAGATGTGGTGGTATAAGTTGAACTCCCTTTAAGGAATCTTAAGCCATGAGTGAACATTTTTTTATGCTTAACAAACGATAATGTAAACATTCACCAAGATACCCCCTTCTTCTCTCCCCCTTCCCAACTGGTCCAGTCAAGTGATAGGATCATAGGACATTGCGGGCACAATTGCGTCACTGATCCAAATAATTGATACAATGACACTTAATATAAGCTTTGTTTTTTTTTTAAAGTATTTTTTATGTTTTTCTTGTTTAAAATGTGTACTTTTTTTTAAATGTGTACTTTTTTAAACTGTACTTTTTAAACTGTGTACTTTTTTTAAATGTGTACTTTTTTAAACTGTACTTTTTAAACTGTGTACTTTTTTTAAATGTGTACTTTTTTTAAAATGTGTACTTTTTAAAAATGTGTACTTTTTTTAAATGTGTACTTTTTAAAAATGTGTACTTTTTTTAAATGTGTACTTTTTAAAAATGTGTACTTTTTTTAAATGTGTACTTTTTAAAAATGTGTACTTTTTTTAAATGTGTACTTTTTAAAAATGTGTACTTTTTAAAAATGTGTACTTTTTTAAAATGTGTACTTTTCGACCCTCCAAAAAAAAACAAAAAAAACACGAACATAAAAGAAAAACAGAAAAATTATTTAATTTAATTTTTTTTAGGGGTAGGGGTGGGAGCTGTTTTGCTTTTACAATCAGTGACAGATATGAGAGGGACAAACTCATTGACCAAACACACTGGGGAGTTATACTCGTAACTTTTGTTACATCCAAGGATGTTGTGTCACTCTCAATGGCCGTGCGACGTCTTTCTATTTTCGCGAACTTGCGTTTTGATGTAAACACAAATTAGTCTCGCGGTGTTTATGTTATGTCAATGCAATAAGGCAGATGGCGTTTCATAAAGGTCAAGGTTTCTCAAAGAAAACAAATGTGTAAAACAGACGTTGTGATCGTCAGGGGCGGGGCAAACATACGTCATCATCTGATACCATGCTCTTTCTTCCCTCGTGTCATCAGAACATGGATGGGCCTATTAGTCTTATTTTGTATGAACGAACGTCTGTAATTTATAAAATATGATAAGGTTATTAGATCTCAGAATGCAGTTAATTGCATAGGCTACTTTCAAGTGTCTTGTTAAAATTAAGAGATAGAGCCAATGGGTCCGTGATTCCTTTGTACAAAATGTGATAGACTTGACTCCTACTGAGCAAGGCGATTCTAAGTGAGGAAGACGAAGAAGATGACAACCAGGAGAACGGAGACGACGCCCATGCCCATGCCCATGGGCCGCAACAACTGAAGCTGCATCAACAGCAGCCAAATGGCGATAAGAAAACCGTGGCGCAGATCATGCGTGACAAGAAGAAGCAGACTCACATGACTCTGATGGTATTGAAAACTAGTTCCAAAATCTTGACGTCCTAAAATTTGCTTTCTAATTCCACAATCAAGTCATCCAAATAAGTCTTGTAATTTCATCCATTTCACTAGAAATAGTTTCACCTTTCAGCTAAGGAAAATGATAAGACCCGATTTCACTCGCTGGCTCGAGAAGTGGAATAACGTTGTTTGAAAAGATTTAAGATGCTCATACATTTCATTTGTAAACAAAACATTGCAATGTCTCCGATGATAAACATGAAGTCTGTCTTCAACTCTTCATAAGAAATGTTAGCAACAAAGTCACAGTCAATGGCCTTCAATGAACCTAACTATTTCTTCCTTGAGATTCCATATTCTTCCAGGCAAGCGGATGCTACTGTGTTACCGAACATCGGAATGTTTTCTTCCAAATCTTCAAGTATTTCTTGGAACTGCCAAGTCATGGCCGGCAGATAATTGGAGGCCCTTGGCAAAGTGAATTTGGTGGCCTCAAATAAAATTTAAAAAAAAAAGCGACAACTGTAAAATTATTCAATTTATTAAAAACCTATTGTACTTCAACAATAACATTGAGGACTATTTCTTCTCTAAAACAATAGGCCGGTACCTACAAGCTTCTCACCAATTGGGGACCCTAAGTAGTTTGTCTATGCCTAAGGCTGGCCCTTTCCAATAATAAGATCATTGAGAAATCAATTCCAACAATATATTTGATATTCAATGCTTTATTTTATAAATAAAGCCTGTTTTTCTTAGTCAAAGCACCAGCTCCATTAGTTGTTACACTTGCCATCTTGTACACGCCAACCTAACACTTTCAACACAGTTTTTGATAGAATTGAATAAATACTGGCTTGTTTTTGTCTTTGACTGAAAATGTTTCGAAATATTGCCATTTTAGATAATTTTCGTTTACTTGAAACTTTTCAGAATGACGTTTAAAGACAATGTTTCTTTAGCCTCTTCATAAAAAGTGATAAGAATCAAAAGTTTCAATAATTTCTAGATCTATAGATATTTACAATTATTTATTTGAATATATTTGCATTTTTATATGTGTAATGTGTGGGAACATCTGATTTCTTTAGGCGTCTTCGGGCCGCATAAAAACTTTGGCGGGCCGCATGTGGCCCGCGGGCCGTAATTTGCCCACCCCTGGTCTAATTACTTAAAGGGTCTATATTATATTCTGTAGCTTTTTTTTTTTTTTTTTTATAAGGCCAGAAACTGGTAAGATAGAGCAGCAAAGAGTTAGATAAAGGGAAAGAATTAGCTCCTTATAATTGGATCACTCTGTTGGTACAAATAGGGGGAGACGACAAACGGCTACATCTTTTGATATTACCTTTCCAAAAGTGGCTGCGCATGCTGGATAAAGGTGCTCCTTCCGGCAGAAGTCTAGGTAGTGAGAGTACAGGATACATCTGGGCAGGCACACTCCTTCACAGATGCAGTAATTCTCTTCTAGCCTGGTAAAGATATAGATATTGACGTAATTTTTTAAACTATTTTTCTGCTAATTGACGATACCATCGTTGATTTTATCTCATATAAATTAATTAATGTTTAATTGTATAAACTTTATTTTTGTGTGTTATATAAAAAGAGCATGCATTCCCCTTGAATTCTATACCAAATACAATATTTTCCGATAACAAACAACAAAGCTATTGATGCTTAATATTAACAAGGTAGTGAAACAGTAATGAGAAAAAAGAATAATTCTGTCGAAACTTGAAAAAATAATCACGGAGAGAAAGAGTTTTAACGTTGTGAAGAAAACATATAGTGATTAGTCGTCTGTGTGATTTCTTTGGGTGGTGGGAAATGGGAGAGGCTGCATTTTGTTGGAACAGGCGGTTTGTCGTTGTGCTGGACTCAGAGGCGCCCCAAAGATCCCGAAATAAAAAATCCCAGCCTTCGCAGATTCGAACCCTGGATCCTCCGGTTTGGAAGCCAAGCGCTTTACCACTCAGCCACCGCGCCACCCCCGACATTTAGGTCTATAACATATACATGTGGTAGATAGGTATAAGATTTGTAGACTCTATACTCTATGTCATTGACATGCAAGACAATGTCACGCAGCTCCTTACACTGCCAGACTGATATGGCAAAGCAAAGAGACTTATGGATCATCTCTAAAAATGAGACGAATGCCGGAGCGTTAGTTATGGCCGGAACCATGTCCGCCCAAACAGTAGACCCCCCCTACCCACACACACGCAGCTGTCCAAAGAACAGACAAATGCAAACACAGATCATGATTTATTAAAAATGAAAATGTCTGCTTATTTGCCTACCTTATGAATTTTTTTACAATTTGTATTGTACATTTTAGTTTTGTGTCCCGCCCTGTGTTCATGTCACCATGTCACTTTACAACTACTTTAGGCTGGCAGTGACACACTTCAGTTCTAAATGTCGTTATTTTTTGTAGGCCTAATGTCATTTGTCATTTGGTAGCAGTTGTTTCGCGCTTAGTATCAATCCTTGCAGATGTCAAGTATGTGTGTTATGGGGGCTTAAGGGAGGGGGTAAGGAGGGGCTAAACCACTGATAGGACTGGACTAGTATTTAGGTCAATAACACATTCAGGCGCGGTGCATGCCCTTATCCCTTCTCATTCAGTATTTCTCCCTTTCCCCCCCCCCTCTGTTTCTCCCTCTCTCTCTCTCTCTCTCCCTCACACTCTCTCTTGTACTGGATTCTCCCACAGACACTTATACGCGCTTATCATCACACACTGACTGACTCACTGCTAGCTAGCCTCCAGGTCTTTAATGAAACCGCTGGCAGTTTCTATTTATCTGATAAGACACGACAACAGTCCCTGTGACCGGCGCCCTCCGACTTTCACTAGACGTAATTATTACAGTTTTTATTTGAAATAATCACGATATCAATTGTAAAGTCTGCTCAGTTAAAACAAGGGCGTGAATCAGTTCACTTAAACAAAAAGATTCCCTCCCCTTTACTCCAAATCGCCATTACGAAACGAGAACGAATAAATAAAAAAAATATATATATATAGTTTTTATACGATCAAAAAAACTGATTTTGTGTAGCTGCAAAGATCTTGAATCTAGGAGATTTAAACACTGGAAATCTAGGCACCGGATATTTAAGCTATGGAAATTAAGGCACTCAGAAATAAAGGTACCCAGACATTTGGGCAGCCGGAAATTTAGGCACCGGTAAATTAGGCACTCTTTGACAAGGTGGAAAATTAGGCATCGGAAAATTAGAGACTCTTTAATAGCCAAATGTCCGGGTGCCTAAATATGCGGTGCCTAAATTTCCAGTACCTAAATTTCCAAATCCACCATAGATCTTATAGATATTATTGTACTGGTATATCCAACGACAATGTCTTCGTTCCCAGGATTGAGGATAAATGCAGTGTTTCATACGACTACTCAAACTTATGCAAAGCCAAAATATTCCCCAACATCAGATGCAGATCATGCAGACAAAGGTATTTTATAGCTATAGTTATATTTAAGGTTGTATTTATCGTAATGAAGATAATTACAGTTGAACAACATGGACCAATTTCATATTTCTACCATATTGAGTAGATGCATTGCTAATAAAGCTGGTTTAAAGGCAGCCAATCTTATAACTTTTGGTACCATTTTGGAACTAGACCAATATTGGGAATGGAAGTTTTATGTCATATTTGAATAAGACTGATATTAGAAAGTTCATATAAATATTTGTTTTATAGGGAAAAAAAACAAATATAGAATATGGAAAGAGACAAACAATTCATGCACTAGACATTTGAAGATCTGATTGACTGAACCAGGAAAACCAAGGACTTAGAAGAGTTTAAGTTTAAGATACTGATTAGCATGCATGACTAGACCGACACATGGAACGCGTGGGGCGTAGTTGTTTTCTCTTTTCTTATTTATAAGATAAGATAAGAATGAGGTAGCAAAGTAGAAAAAAAAAAAGAATTTAGACGACGAGAAAGAAAAGGAAAAAAAAGAAAGTAAAGAGAGAGTATACAAAAAAAAAAGAAAGAGACAGTCAGAGTAAAGAAGAATAAAGAAAGAGACAGTCAAAGTAAAGAAAAATGAAGAAAGAGACAGTCAGAGTAAAGAAAAATAAAGAAAGAGAGAGTAGAAAAAAAAAAAGAAAGAGACAGTCAGAGTAAAGAAAAATGAAGAAAGAGACAGTCAGAGTAAAGGAGAATAAAGAAAGAGAGTAGAAAAAAAAAAAAAAGAGACAGTCAGAGTAAAGAAGAATAAAGAAAGAGAGAGTATACAAAAAAAAAAGAAAGAGACAGAGTAAAAGAGAATGGAGAAAGAGGGGGAAAAAGAGAGAGTGATACATTATCCGGAAAGATTAATACAATTGAGATACATTTTACAAAGGAAATATATTTGAGAAAATAACAAGAAGAAAAAAAGAGAGTGGGGGGGGGGGGGAGAGAGAAAGAGTAACCCACTTGAGTTCTGCCCACACAGATGGCGCCAGGGGAGATTAGAAGGTGTAAACGCTTGCCAGGGCTTTTAATTCTTCCTCGCCGACTTTTGGAGGGTCAAATCGTTGACCACGTCGATAGCTCTCTCCTCTTTCTCTCTCTCTCTCTCAGTCCGTTCGGTCATATCCCTCCCCCATCATCTCTTCCCGGCTGCCCCCCCCCCACTGCCATCCATTCTAATCCATCATTTCCCAGTACTCCTCGCTCGAGTCTTGAAATTGTGAATAAAGGTGGGCGTGCCTATGGGCGGAGCTACATTGTTTGTTTACTTCTATTGCCCTGCCCCTTTTCCTGATTTAGTACACAGCTTACATCTTGTCTCTTGCTGGAACACAATAGACCCAACAATGGTAAAATATTGATTAAAACAGAAATATATATGAAAGCGGACCTTCAATAGCATGATCCAAAGTCTAGCACAAATAGTGTGATAGGATTGGCCTGGCAGTAGAAAGACATACTTCTATACAAACAATCAAAGTATAAATTATACTATAATAATTAAATTGAGTCAATATTTATTAAAACCAGATATAGGCTATATGAAAGAAAGAGGGCCTTCACTAACATGATTCAAAGTCGGACACAATCAGGACCTGCCTTTCGCCACTACAGCCTATGCGGCCCGCGCTAATCCTAGTTGTAAATTATTAAATTAAACCATTTTATAACTTATAACAGATTTCTCGCGGCCTCGGGATTTTCCATGAGCTCCTAGAAATCTCCTGAAAGTATTAAAATCTCCTGAAAGTATTAAAATCTCCTGAAGTGCAAATAAATCTCCTGAAAAATAGGCACAATTGTCATTTTCTACCAAATACCGCCAACACCCCAGTGTAAATTTTAGCTTATCTGTTTACTAAGAAAGATACACTGCTTTCCTTATCTACTTTGTTGAACTCGGAATTATTTTTTAAAAATTTAAACAATACCCTGAATTGCGGCATCTGGTAAAAGAAGCTTCTCGCGCCTCAAACAAATCAAGAATTACTATGAGAAAAAAAAAATTACCAAAATAGATTGAACGATTTAGGTAATTCTTGCTATTGAGCGTGATATATGTGTAGGAAACAGAATTTTCCTGTATGACTAAGCTACACACAAGGCTCGTAAAGTAAATCTACTTTTAATGCGAAGACGAATATATTTTCTAATTTTCACAAATTATTCTTATCCATACCCAGACTGGGCCCCGCGCAATCCATTTCGCATAGGACCCCGCGTTTTGTTAGGGCCGGCCCTGGACACAATGATTGTGAGGGCTTAGTCTTCCAGTAGAAGGAGATGCTTGTATACAAAAGTAATTAAATGAAAGCACTGTTACCTACTTAGCATAATTGAGCACAGTATTTAAGAGCTCTTCTTTGTTTGCCAGACTATAAACCTATGACATGATGAACTCAACAGTTATTCATCCATATAGCCACAAGACACAGTATTAATGAAGTAGATTTAGTTAAAGCGCTACACCTCTGTATTTGCTACGATTGAAAAAAAAGTTGTTCATATTGCGTGGCGGTGTAGCTCTACATCTAAAAACAATAACCGCATACTTTAGGCGACTCAGAGAAAACTACGACCTTGCAAAGATCATGCAAAGACT
The DNA here is from genome assembly GCF_947242115.1 of Biomphalaria glabrata. NCBI lineage: Eukaryota > Metazoa > Mollusca > Gastropoda > Planorbidae > Biomphalaria > Biomphalaria glabrata. The sequence goes on from NC_074720.1 coordinate 36,718,560, forward strand.
GCAAAGACCATGCAAAGACTGCAAAGATCATGCAAAGACTGCAAAGACCATGCAAAGACTGCAAAGACCATGTAACACGCAAAGACTGCAAAGACAATGCAAAGACTGCAAAGACCATGCAAAGACCATGTAAAAAAAGACGCAAAGACTGCAAAGACAATGCAAAGATCATGCAAAGACTGCAAAGACCATGCAAAGACCATGTAAAAACCACGCAAAGACTACAAAGACAATGCAAAGATCATGCAAAGACTGCAAAGACCATGCAAAGACCATGTAAAAAAACACGCAAAGACTGCAAAGACCATGCAAAGACTGCAAAGACCATGTAACACGCAAAGACTGCAAAGACAATGCAAAGACTGCAAAGACCATGCAAAGACCATGTAAAAAAAGACGCAAAGACTGCAAAGACAATGCAAAGATCATGCAAAGACTGCAAAGACCATGCAAAGACCATGTAAAAACCACGCAAAGACTACAAAGACAATGCAAAGATCATGCAAAGACTGCAAAGACCATGCAAAGACCATGTAAAAAAACACGCAAAGACTACAAAGACAATGCAAAGATCATGCAAAGACTGCAAAGACCATGAAAGACCATGTAAAAACCACGCAAAGACTACAAAGACAATGCAAAGATCATGCAAAGACTGCAAAGACCATGCAAAGACCATGTAAAAAAACACGCAAAGACTGCAAAGACAATGCAAAGATCATGTAAAGACAATGCAAAGACTGCAAAGACAATGCAAAGACCATGTAAAAAAACACGCAAAGACTGCAAAGACAATGCAAAGATCATACAAAGACCATACAAAAACCACACAAAGACCTGAAAGAACATGCAGGACCATGCAAAGATGACGATGACACAATATGTCGCTCGTCACTTAAAGGGTTTTAGATCAGACCTAAATTCTAGCATTACATGTAGGTTCCAAATTTTGTTTGAGGTATTGATGTGCGTCTTGTGACAGAGCACCAGGCATCAAATCCTATCTACCCTGTAAGCGTTTTTGATTACTTTGACACACTCAGTGAAAACATGAAATTTTTCTTTACAAGAACAAAAAACACCAACACCACCAGCAAAAACAGCAAAACTACAAAAAAACAACAAACTCAATATTTATTCACGAACAACTGCTTGGGTGTTTCACACAAAAAGTTAAATCCTACAAAAATCTGCTCTTTCTTTACAATTGTGGTTGTAAGACCCAGCTGACATTCTTTTAGCGACAACATTCAGTTAGAGACAAAAAAAACACAAAAAAACAACAATCTCCTTTAAACAACTTATAGAGCCATTATTTTTCTTTGAACTCTTTCTCTCCGTATCAACGTTGGGATAGAAAGAGTTAATAACTTGTGAATGTTAGATTTTTAAAAAATGCAACACTAGATCTAATGTTCTGACTTAGAACTCTTAAGATATAGTTTAGATCTACTTCTAGAACTAGAATCTATATTAGATATACGTAAAAATATTGACCTAGATTTAGTCTATTTCCACATTTACATTTATTTATTTTTTTCAGCGACATACATCGGCACCTTCACGGAGGTCACGCATACATCAACTGTTAAATTTATAGAAGAATAGTTAGAGCAGTATTCGAGAATCGCGTCCACCGAAGTTCCATGAAGGAGTGACTTGAAATAAGGTATTGTAAGAAAACGGTTTGAAGAAATGTGGTGTCTATGTAATGGAATCTCAAGAAACTCCAGAGAACACGATAAGAGGAGAGGTAAACAGAGATTCCGAAATCAAATGAGAACGCCATACAAAACAATTTTGTTGTCATTCAAATAGAAAATATTACTTTGTGTTACAAGCGAAAAAGTTACACAATTTTATTCTTCATTACTGAAAAAAATTCACACCAAGTATTATGCGACTGATTGTTATTCTTCGTTCATAAATACTTCCGTATTCTGTGCACCGGATACCCCAAAAGTTTGCTATTAATGGATCTGCCTCAAAGTATGAAAATCTCCAATTAAAGACTTTCAGTCTCAGAGCAGTGATATTGAAAATACAAAATAAATCGCAAGAGGTTTCAATTATCTCAGAGCTCATTTATATCTACCTGTAGTCGACATCCACGCACCTCTCTCGCCTTTCACCATCAACCACTCTCTTTTTAAACACCGCATGTGCAATTTATCCTTACTTTAAAAATAGCTTCTTAGTCATACTAACTCGTACGTTGTTAAGATACACATTTGCGAGATCCTCGTGTAGTAATCTCGGGACCAAAAGAGTAGATACAAGACATTTGATAGATCTTCGTGTAGTAATCTCGGGACCAAAAGAGTAGATACAAGACATTAGATAGATCTTCGTGTAGTAATCTCGGGACCAAAAGAGTAGATACAAGTCATTAGATAGATCTTCGTGTAGTAATCTCGGCACCAAAAGAGTAGATATAAGACATTAGAGAGATCCTCGTGAAGTAATTTCGGGACCAAAAGAGTAGAAACGACATTTGAGAGATCTCATGTAGTAATTTCGGGACCAAAAGAGTAGAAACGACATTTGAGAGATCTCATGTAGTAATCTCGGGACCAAAAGAGTAGATATAATTAAAGAGGAAATAAGCCATGTTTAGAGACGCCAGAAGGAATGAAAATAGAGGCGCTTTGCGTGGAAAACCCAACGAACATTTTCCCCTGTAAATAAACGTTTTAAAGGTTTACTAAAGCGGTATTCTGTTCTTTAAAGAGCGTCTCAAAAGCAGAGCAGCCGCTCGGATTCGCTTGTCTGTCTTGATTGGAGCATAACAGATGGCGTTTTTTTTTCTGGTGACCCCGACACATCTCTGGGATGTGTGGCTGGGTGACCAATACCACTTAGTTACCTATCCAGGCGACTACAGCTTGAATCCCTACTCGAGCAGAGTTGTATTTGCTGAGCGACTACAGGCAGCATGGAAAACCTTCTCTCAGATTCCCCCCACACAGCCGACACTGGTCCACAATAGAGATTGGATCATAGCGCTCCGAGAATGATATAAAAATAAAAATTTCACGATACAAAAGCATTATATCTAGACTGGACATGGACATCTCTGAACCAATGACATACATTATATCTAGACTGGACATGGACATCTCTGAACCAATGACATACATTATATCTAGACTGGACATGGACATCTCTGAACCAATGACATACATTATATCTAGACTGGACATGGACATCTCTGAACCAATGACATACATTATATCTAGACTGGACATGGACATCTCTGAACCATGACATACATTATATCTAGACTGGACATGGACATCTCTGAACCAATGACATACATTATATCTAGACTGGACATGGACATCTCTGAACCAATGACATACATTATATCTAGACTGGACATGGACATCTCTGAACCAATGACATACATTATATCTAGACTGGACATGGACATCTCTGAACCATGACATACATTATATCTAGACTGGACATGGACATCTCTGAACCATGACATACATTATATCTAGACTGGACATGGAAATCTCTGAACCATGACATACATTATATCTAGACTGGACATGGAAATCTTTGAACCAACATAAAAAGTTGTGAAAAACTTCAAAACAAAAAAACTGAAACAAGGCGTTGTTTTGTAAAGTAGTTATAAGAAGTATTTTTTTTTAAACCCTAACCTTTATAATTTATTGTATGGATCTTGAGCTAGTAATTGAACATCGAAAATAAGAGTACTCTCGTCTCATAATTATTATTTTGTAATTTTTAGATATATAATCTAGAAAGATCTAGGTTATCAGTCTATTTAAATGTACAAACAAAAAAAAAAGATGAAAATCAACAGACTTTTTTTTTTTAGGATTTTCGAAACATTATCTCTATGGAAACTAACAGGAAATGGCTTTATTTCATAGATTAGCCAGTTGTACTAGTTGTTTGGAGTTACAAGCCAACAACCGACCAACAACAAGGAGGAGGGGGGGGGGCGGCAAAAAAATGTTCAGACCCGTTTCCGACTTGAGCGGAAACCTGCCGCAACTACAATTCTTTCTCCAGGAATAACTTTTTACAACACTTAAAAAAATTATGTAGGCAACACAATTTCCGAAGAAAAAAAAACAACAACAAAACAACAACAACGTTTTAGTGAACTTTCATGGCCTAACTTTGGATTCTATACACACAGTGTTCAATTAATGTAAATGAAAAATAAAACCTACAAAATTATGACTAAGTTTCTTTTCTTTTTTATTACATTCTTTAAAAACTCAAGGGCCTCACTGTCGAGGCCTACATCGCTCCTCTGGGCTCTAACTTCTATTGTGGACTTAAACGAAAATGTTATCTAGGGAGTCGCCACCTGGGAATGTGAGAAACACTGCCTTACTCTGTTTTTTTACAAGTCATTGTTTAAGTGACTTGTAGGCCTACTTAGGATTATTTACTTTCTTTAAACTCAAGAAAAATATTCAGCGCTCAGTTGATTCATTTGTTGGATAAATGTATAGGCAACTTTGAATCCGTGTATGTCAGATGATTGTGGATACAAAGCACATCTCTCCAAAATACAATCGTGATGATTATCTTGAAAGTGTACAGAACTTTGAAAAAGTTCCACTGTCAATGGCTTTTGTATATCGAGCTTTTTTATCGGATTATGCTTTATTTTAAATAACAAACAAGTTAACATATCAGAGTCCAGACCATATAACACTGTTGAACAAAGTTATCGAGAAATGGTATATAGATCATGATCATTTCCGCTGCTTATTGTAATATACCCGCCGCAGCTCATCAATTATAAATTCATCGTCGCAAATACAGGAGCATAAGCTAGTAACCTAAACGAGATAACTTTTTTAAGTCTATCACAAAAAAAAAAAACAAAATACAAGATGTCAGATCTCTGTTGGCACGTATGTCCGAAATTGTTCCTAGAGCATGGTTCATTTTTCATAGTTGTACTTGAGGGGTACAACAACTGTGCGAATATAAAAGGGAAAAAATAGAATGGCCTTTAAAAATGGATTTTAATCCAATGCCTTTCTAGGAACAGTGTCCAGCTGAATTTTTTTTTTAGATAAAAAAAGGGGGGTGGGTGGCATTTTAAAAATTTGCACGCAGGCGGCCACAACCCTGTTAGGAACAATTATTGCGACTAAACCAGAGCCTTCACTGTGCGACTAATTAAGTAGTTACTTTTTTTTTCAGAAACATACACATAAATTCAAATTTCTAGGAAAATCGTTAGAGTCGGCCCAGTGTCCAGTTTTTTTTTGAAGCAATGAAGAGTTTGCAAGCTAATAAGAGGAAATGTAACAAAATAAAGCTTTGATTTGTTTGTGTGTGTGTGTGTGTGAAATAGTAAGAAATTAAATAATAACACAAAATAAATTAAAATAATTCTAAAATAAAGGCATTAGGGCGAGGTGGCTGACTGGTTAAGCGCTTGGCTTATGAATCTTGGGTTATGGGTTTGAATCTTGGTGAAGACTGGGATTTTGAATTTCGGGATTTTTAGGGCGCCCCTGAGTTCAATCAACTCTGATGGGTACCTGATATTAGTTGGGTAAAGTAAAAGCGGTTTGTCGTTGTGCTGGCCACAAGACACCCTACTAGGCAGGCCAAAAAAAAAAAAAGGGATGACTTTAAGATCATCTGCCCTATAAATCGTAAGATCTGAAAGGGGTACTCTACTTTAATTTTTAAATAAAGTCATGGCTCCCCCCCCCCCCCCATTTTAAACTTGACTTAGGAAAATACTAAGGAGAAATGCACTGTTTGTAGATGTAGTAATCTTAAGCTAATAACCAAAACGAAACAAAAAGACCTAGACAATCTTGATTGTTTAAAGATGTGGTAACCTCAAACTATTTACCAAAACGAAACAAAAAGACCTAGACAATCTTGAATGTTTGTTGATGTGGTAACCTCAAACTATTTACCAAAACGAAACAAAAAGACCTAGACAATCTTGAATGTTTGTTGATGTGGTAGCCTCAAACTAATTACCAAAACGAAACAAAAAGACCTAGACAATCTTGAATGTTTGTTGATGTGGTAGCCTCAAACTAATTACCAAAACGAAACAAAAAGACATAGACAATCTTGAATGTTTGTTGATGTGGTAGCCTCAAACTATTTACCAAAGCGAAACAAAAAGACCTAGACAATCTTGAATGTTTGTTGATGTGGTAGCCTCAAACTATTTACCAAAGCGAAACAAAAAGACCTAGACAATCTTGAATGTTTGTTGATGTGGTAGCCTCAAACTAATTACCAAAACGAAACAAAAAGACCTAGACAATCTTGAATGTTTGTTGATGTGGTAGCCTCAAACTATTTACCAAAGCGAAACAAAAAGACCTAGACAATCTTGAATGTTTGTTGATGTGGTAGCCTCAAACTATTTACCAAAACGAAACAAAAAGACATCTTTACTGCGTTTTTTTAAAAGGCACGTCGTGTCATCCTACAGTGATTGAGTTTTTCACATGTCACATCAGAAACAACGTGCCCCCGTCACAAATCCAGTTAGTTTGTTTTCACACAAGTTTAGAAAAAAAAAGTCTCTACTGTTCTAGCATCCCGAACAGTCCCACCCCCCTTTCCCCTTCATTCAGCCTGGCTACTAGATCTAAACAAAAAAAAAAAACACAAACTTTTTTTAATGTCTCAGGTCCATCTTACCTTGACGACTCCGGAATGTCAACCTTTTTTTTTTTTAAAACCTGACGTTACGACTTATCGGGAAATAGACGAGACGGGTCCTCTCCCCTCCCCTCGCGTACACTGGCTCTCTCTTTCTTCTTTCATTCTTTCATCTCTTCCTTCTTTCATCATGATAACGCTCTTCTATTTTCTCTCGCTCCATCTCTATATTATCATCAGCATACTCTCTATCTCCACTGAACTCGGACTGTCCGCTTTGTTTGTACTCTTCAATCCTCTGTCTCCACCAGGGGCGGACTGGCTATATGGGCGTTTGGACAAAAGCCCGGTGGACCGGTCCCCAAATGGGCCGGTAGGGACACCCAAAGGGCCTCATGAGTGTCACTATAGAACGTATTTAATTGTAAAAGGTTTTATAATATTCTCTTGTAAAATGGGCCCTCTGAGCGTCGTGTTAAAAAAATATTTGACAGACTCTATACAGTGTAATACTAATTTAATCTAACACATTTTCCGAAATGATATACATCCTTAGACTGTGCTACAGTGCTACTGTGCTACTAGTTGGCTCTATTCTTTTGGTGCCTACATGCTTAGTGATTAAAAATCAGCATAAAGTCTATATTACTTAAAAATTCATTTTATGCATGCGTTCAGTTATCGATACATTATCAAACTCAACAGAATGATTTTGAAGGTAGACCTAGAATTGGATGTCCATCATATGATAACAATTTGTGGGCCGGATTGTATAGAAATGCCCGGGCCGATATAATCACCCAAACAGCCTCTGGTCTCCACTGAAGTCGGACTGACCGCCCTCTTTGTTCAATGTTTGGGGGACTTTCACCGATTGCGACAAAAATGTTTCTACACGAGCCAATGGGTTAAATTGGGGGGGGGGGGCACCTGTCTTTACAGTAGGTAAGTGTAGAAAACATCTAGAAGGTCATCATCATCATCATCTGTCCTTTGTGCTCCTGATGGAACATAGGGCCTCGGTAACATCACGTCACACTCCATGGTCTCTTGCTATTTTTTTAATAGCTTCCCCGCTCTTACTTGTCCTCTCGGCTTCATCTAGTCGGCGCCTTCGGTCACGGAGGTCACGATCTAGTACACTTAGGATGTGACACATCGATCTTAACTTTCTTTCTAAGATCTGCACCTCTACATTTTTCTGTCGTTGTGCTGGCCACATGACATCCTCGTAAACCGTGGGCAACAGAAACAGAGGACCTTCACATCATCTGCCCTATAGATCACATGGTCTGAAAGGGGAATTTTACTGCCACTATATCTCTCTGTCCGCCTATATAATCTGCAATTACTAGTCCACAGCACTTACTGGTCTGCTATTACTAATCCTCAGCAGATACTGGTCTGAAGTTAACAATCCATCATTGGGCTTCAACTGCTACTCCAAATCAGGTACTAAGTTGCAATAAATACTTATAAGCAGCTATTGGACTTCATCAACTGTGGAAACTCGTTCATTCTATGTTGGTTGATTCTCTAGTAGATACTACTTTGTAAATAAAGCGATACTATTTATCAACCTCATTTTGGTCACGTACTAAATCTAGGTCAATACTTTCTATCATAAAAGACCATCCAACGGTTGGAAACACAACTGGAATTTTTCTACTACAAGGCCACATTTGTAACGCAACTACTTCTAATACACAACACGTTGTGGCTACACATCTTACGCGAAGCATTTCAACACGTCTGTCTTGACAGATACACGAATACCTGGCCATCAAAGTTGACAAGTGCCATTGAAAATTTTTTTGCCATACTGTAAAAAGAGTTTAACGTACGGATCACAGAGAAATGGGGGCCAATGTTACGGACGATGCCAAATTTTAGCTGAGGGAAACCCTGGGCAGGATTTTAGTGGATGCCCTTAGCCCTTACCCGCCCAATCCCCCCACCCCACCCCCCGCCAGGAAACCCTCCTCAAGGCTCAATAAAAATGCGCTTAATAATATTAATAAATCTAAAAGCATGTTTACCTTTACCTATCCCTTAGTCTGTTGGACTACCATGCAAGGTACCAAGATTTGTCGACCGTCTTTCTTCATTCCTTTCTGTCTTTTGCCTTATTTAGAACCTCTTTCAATGGCAGGCCCGTCCATTCTTTTATGTTGTCGCTTTCTTTGTCTGCCTCTTCTTCTTTTTTCAGGTAATTTTCCCTGAAGGAAGGTCTTTGCAAGCCCAAAAGACCTTGTAATATGGCCATAGATTTTTAGCTTGCGTTTTTTTTATTACGATAGCAGGTCATTATGGGGTCCTATCACTGCAGCAACCCTGTCTCTAATCTTTTGGTTTGTGATGCGGTCTTTAAATGTGATACCTAGGATCCTTCTGTAGCATCTCACTTCCATTGTTAGGATCCTTATGTAGCATCTCAATTCCATTGCTAGGATCCTCTTCTCTAGCATCTCAATTCCATTGCTAGGATCCTTCTGTAGCATCTCAATTCCATTGCTAGGATCCTTCTGTAGCATCTCAATTCCATTGCTAAGATCCTCCTCTCTAGCATGTATATTTGTATTTATGAATTTCATATTATTTCCTCATTTTATTAAATTTAATAAGCATATTTTGAAAACAAAAAATGTAAATACGGAGGCTACCTTCAAAGATGAGGCCACGGGCAGACACATAGTACTCCGTTATCCGGCCCTTCTTAGGGAAACTTATCTTTTTTTTAAACAAAGCACATAGAAGAGCATCGAGCAGAAGTAATATGGCGGCCTCACTGTGAAACAAATGTTGTTCAGTGACTTCTGAATACATGTATTCATTATGGCGAAATGTATCTGTACCAAAACATTTGTACTATTTTGTACACCTGATGAGATGTAGTCTCTTTAAAGAGGTTGTTGATAAGTGGAAGATAATTTTATATGCTGTGAGGGCGTCCAAAGCCCGACCGGAAGTTCGATTCCAGATACATGACAAGCCCTTCAATGTAAAGAAACTAAACCTGGCACTTGGAACGTATGATGGAGTTCCAAAAAAACTTGGGCAGCAGCTGGAAAGAGATTTCGTAGTCGCCTATGACTGATTTTTGTGGAGAGAGCGTGCCGCTCTATAGGCCGAAACGGTGTCTAAGTAAGAAGTCTGTAAAAAAAAAGGTCACCCATAGGAACTTCAGTTTAATCACTAGTGTCACCTAATCTATGTCACAACAGACTTCTAATAGTGACAGTTGTACTCCTAACTTATCCAGGAGGCGCGGTGGCTGAGTGGAAAAATGCATTCGAACCCGGGGGTTCGGGTTCGAATTGTGGTGAAGAGTGGGATTTTTTAATTTCGGGATCACCAAGCTCTAATGGTTACCTGGCATTAGTTGGAGAAAAGTAAATGCGGTTGGTCGTTGTGCTGGCCATATGACACCTTTACATTATCTGCCCTGAAAGGGAAACTTTCTCTTCCTCAATAGCTAATATTACTCACCTGAAACTGCTGACTAACTTACACTCAGTGATACAGTACTAAAACAATGCCAGGTCTACTTACCATTGCAGAGTCATATGAGTCTGTTTCTTCTTGTCACGCATGATCTGCGCCACGGTTTTCTTAGCGCCCTGTGGCTGCTGTTGCTGCTGCTTCAGTTGTTGCGGCCCATGGACATCGGCGTCGTCTCCGTTCTCCTGGTCGTCATCTTCTTCGTCTTCCTCACTTAGTATCGTCTTGTTCAGTTTCTCATTGGACTCTGACACAGAAAAGAAAGGAATCAAAACTTTGGAAGTCTTGTGACATTGTTTTTAGAAGTATTACAGTAAGACTTGGCCTTGTACCTCAACCACAATACCAAGCCAACATCTACCACTTTGATACAGATGCACTTGTTGTTGATATATAAAACATTTGTAGATCCACGGTCAATCTACACCAATCACTAATAGTATTAAGAATTTAAAACCGCAATTACATCGGAGTTTATAAATATCACAGACATATATATATTTATATATATATTTACCACACCTTCACCCATCCCTTGGGGCACCACACAAGATTTGTCGAACGTCTTTCTACATTCCTTTCTGACTTTTGCCTTGGATAGAACCTCTTTCAATGGCAGCCCCGTCCATTTTTTATGTTGTCTTCCTATTGCTTTCTCTGTCTGCCTCGTCTTTTTCCTGGTACTGTTCCTTGAAGAAAGGTTTTTGCGAGTCCTGAAGACCTTGTTATATGACCATAGAGTTTTAGCATGCGTTTTTTTACTATAGTTAGCAGGTCATCGTGGGGTCCAATCTCTGTAATAACACTATCTCTAATCTCTTTTTGATGCGATTCTCGAATGTGATTCCTAGGATATTTCTGTAGCATCTCAATTTTATTGATATAGTTATTTTATCAGCCAGTGGAACAAAATTACCACGACAACAAAAAAAAAAAATAAAAAAATAAAAAAATGTGTTGTTGTTTTTTCGTAAAAAATTAAAAATAAAATAGGTGCCGGTCCTCAGGTAATGATGTATATATACATCTTTCTTCTTGAATGACGAATGGAACACCTAGGGCGTTTGGGAAAAGTTGTCGTATTCAGATTTTTTATACTGAAGATCTAAAGTCTACTTTTGACTGAACATCGAACTCAAACATACCATCGCGCACCATCGTAGTTACTTACGTAAGAACCCTGAACCAATGCGGTTAACTGGCCCAGCTTTTACATAGCCAGTGACAGATTGTTGTGGAGGCAGCTAGCCGCCCATGGCGCCGAACGGTGCGGGAGGACCTAAGTCTTAGTAAGTAAGTATAAAAATAAATAATACAAAGATCAAACAAAAAGCGATTCGTTCAACCAGTCTAGGTCTATGTTTATGTTACAGACGCAATGATAAAAAACTCAAACCTATTACAATGTGGAGAAACGGAAGAATATTGGAAACAAAAGAATAAAAAAGAAAAAAAAATACATTTTGGTTGTGCCTAGAGACTAACGCAAACAAACACTTTAGAATTACTAATGGCCAGGAAGTTTAAAACAACAAAACACATACTGAACGTGTAAACTAAACAAGTCACGTGGCGTAGGCGTATGACTTTCACAAATGAAACCCTGGCCGACAATGATTTTTGTTTGCTTTTATTGTGGCCAAATATGTAGGTCACAACTGGGTCTACGTAATCACGTTAAATGCTGTATTCTTCTTTAATTCTCAGACGGGAAGACAAGGCTGAATTGAACAGTATTTAAATGAAAACATACATCGCCAATCACACGCGGAAAAAAAAAGAGAAGAAGAGATTTTTAAAGATTTAAAGTACTTTGACTATTGTACCGGTAATGTCTGTCTATTGAAATTTGGGATTTTATCAGCCAGTGGAACGAAATTACCACAACAACAAAAATAACTTAAAAAAAAACACTATTTTTAAATTTTTGAAGATTTGTCATAACGGTAATGTCATGGGTCAACCATGTAACTTGCTAGGATTAAGAGTCACATGATGGATCTTCAGGTATTCTCAATGTGTATTGGTTGTTACTGGTTAAGGAGCCTGTTGAAATTGTCCTAACCGGCTCAGGACAACACAAAACAATGTCCTAACTGAATGTTTTACGCCAACTTCACAGGAGATAAAAGTTGTTGATGCCCTTGTGTTAAGCTCGTTGTAAATCGTACTCAGTCGAAAGTCGATGGTTTCAAAGTCGTCTTTGCATTTCTAAATTACTTTGAATCATTGGAAGAGTCGTCGTCGAAAAGTGGCTGAGGTTTGTGCTATGGAACATTGTGGAATTGACGACTGATAACAAAAAAAAAAATGATTTGCATTCAGCACAATTTTCTAACTGTTTTTTTAAGCAATTTGTATCCAGTATTAATAGCTTTTACATTCGTCCTAACACAGAAGACAAAAGTAAAAAACACAGTCTTGCTCCTCTGAAAATGTAGCCTGGTCTTCAAAGAACAAATCACAAACAAACAAAAACAACAATGGGATCATTTCAAATATTATAACTAGGAGTCAGCTTCACGGTAGATTAAACAGCGTATTTATCCCTACTGTCCCACGTGAATGACACGTGAGTGAATTGAAGGCTTTGAAAGAAGACATCAGTTTTTGAATCACAAAAGTAAGCCGAGCTAGGTCACGTGAGCTGCAACATTAGGAGAAGTTGTTGACGTTTGGACATAAATTCGAATTTTTGTGACATCTGCAGTGGAGGATGTTCACGTTGGTATCAATCATGGGGCTCTCAGGCACCAATCTTCTAAACAAGAATTTTTAATTTGATCTCAATATTAAATTGTGGTCTTCTAATGTCCTCCTGTGGGCTGATGTTACACAACCTATGGAACTTTGTAGCGATGCCATTAAATGCACATAGCTTCAGTAGCAAGCACTATAAGAGAAATTCAATTTTTATAAGCATTGTTTTAATACTAGAATTACTTGTCTACCACATTATAAAGAAAATTTTGATGTATTGTTTTATTCATAACATTAATTTATGTATCACAACAAGTAAATACATATCGTAATACTAAACATAGATAAAATAAAATATAATCTATTATTCATTAGTTATTAAGAGCAAAGCTATCGCTTTTATACAGGTTGGTTATCTGCCTAAAAGAGAAAGTTTTTTTTAAAAAGGGTATTTTTGTTACTTGTTATTTTGTATAAGTGACATTAAATAATATCCCTACTGGAACTCTTCAGGCACATTGTGTACTTTTATTTCTAGACGAAGAGAGATAGAAAGAGAATGTCAAAGTTTAAAGAAGCAGCACATTTTTGCCAAACAGAAGAAAATAAAAGACGCCGCAAGCTATGAGACATTTGGGTTCTGTGTTACGGTGTAAGACATTTGAGTTCTGTGTTACGGTGTACGACATTTGGGTTCTGTGTTACGGTGTAAGACATTTCCTTATCGCGAGTTCATTAATTATGGAATGATGCTCAAATGCGACATAATGTGTCCTGAAAAAACCAACAATTTAATGAAGTCCATCTAGATGTATGTAACAAGTTTGTCATTTGTAATCAGCGTCATAAATCTATGTCGGTATTAGTTTCTTTAGGTTCTACTTATTTCTAATATTGGTCTTTCTAATGTTAAATAGCAATGTAGTTAGATGTTTTTGTTTGATTATTAACATTGCTTCAATAAACCCTACTGCATGCTTAATTAAAACAATATGTTATTGGTCTCCTGTGTACATTTTGTGTATTTTATTTATTTACATTAACCACATATAGTCTATGATTTTAACAAATGGTTATATTGTGAGGTTTAGTCAGTTAAATTGGTTTACAATTTGCTGAATAAAATAAGTAGTTATGCTATATAGCTGATGCTCTGGATTTATCTAATTTCTATGAGATGAACCATAGCCACCTCGCAACTCAAGAAGGCTAGAAATTGATTTTTCTAGCTCTGAAATTTGTTAATCTCACTAGGTGGAAATACATTCAATAATGTGATTTCATGTGATTTTAATTTTGTTTCTCCACTGATTCTCTTTTTGAAAACGTCTGATTCTCATGTTGTTTTTCTTCTTAATTTCATGCAATCGTCTGCTAAGAGTCTAGCTTTCTTTTGTTCCCGCCCGCACTAATGTTATTAGGTTGGTTATTTCTGTACATTAAAAACATTAGAGATTGTACAGTTATTATTGTCGATTTGGAGCCATTTCTAATTACTGTCTGGCATCTCCCTAAATGGGCCATCGGTGTAATGAGAAAGAAGATATGGAATTTTAACTTGATAAGTAATAAGTTACTATGTACTCTTGATTGCTGTAGAGAAGTCTGGCCTGTGATTTAGCTTTTAAATCATTTTTTTTTATTATGTAACACTCCTTGGCTAAATCTATGTAGGTGTTGAGTTTGAATACTATGACATTATACTGTATAATATATATTTGATATGGATTTTGTAACGTTAATACATTTATCTTTTTAAAATAAAGTAAATACGAAATGTATTCATTTCAATTATATACTTTTAGCGGCCCCCGAAAGGGGAAAAGAAGCTATTAGATTTCTGTGAAATGCCTGTCCGTCCGTCCGTCCCGTTTAGATCTCGTAAACTAGAAAAGATATTGAAAATCCGACATCGTGATATTTTAGACCTTTCAAAGTTCTGATGCAACGGCTACTTTTTTCTTTTCTGAAAGTGAAAAATTTAATGTTTAAAATCAACTATGCAAGCAGTTTTTTTTCCTAAAAATACACCATTTTTTTACAACTATTCACTATTAATAGTAAGAAACACAGGAGACTGTTTAGTAAGGGAGACAGCTATGTACCATATTTCAAACACATTTATGCAAACGGTTTTAGATGTTTTTGTAAAAAAAAATATTTTTTGTATAAATGTATTGCTAAATTATTTAAGTTCTGTCATACTATCTACTTAACACACAAAAAAATGGTTACTTTTTTTCAAAGAGAAAATAATCTATTTAATATTTGCCTACATTTAAGAGGAACAAAATTTAAAACAACAATAAATAAGTAGTTTATCACATTATCGTATGTACTACAAACTGCATACTGATAATAATTTTTATATATTTTTTTTTTAGATTGACCCTATACAAGACAATTAGATCAATAATGTAATGATTATATGAAATCACTTAGGCCAGGTTCACATCTAACTTCACCTTCACTTTCACCTATCCTTTGGTCTGCTGGACCGTTGGGGCACCACTCAAGATCTGTCAACCTTTTTTCTCCATTCTTCTCTGTCATTTGCCTTTGATAGAATTTCATTCTGATATTCTATACCTGCCTGGATGGACCACTTCTGGGGCCGATTTTGAGTTTGTGTTGCCACACAAACTGTCTTTGTAACATTGTTTTCTTTTTTTTTTTTCAGTCATATGGTTTAAATCTACCA
Organism: Biomphalaria glabrata; assembly: GCF_947242115.1. Classification (NCBI taxonomy): domain Eukaryota; kingdom Metazoa; phylum Mollusca; class Gastropoda; family Planorbidae; genus Biomphalaria; species Biomphalaria glabrata. The sequence goes on from NC_074720.1 coordinate 36,734,107, forward strand.
CTACTTTATTATAACGTCAAAATGTATCTATAGTATTAATAAAGTAGTTGCATATTGCCATCTTTATGTTGGTTATGCTTCTTTACATCTTTTAAACTGATTCATTACCAAACATTATAATATTATAACATAATAATATTATATTATAACATTCTAGATATCCAATATGAAATAACCTTTAACCTTTTAATTTAATGATTTTACTAAAAAGTTACTCTAGTCAAATGTGAATATTCGTTTCTTATGAATCTCACTGCTCTATTTTGTATCTGTTCCTGTTTTTAGTGTTTTCTTGAGTTGAGGGGTCTCAAACTGGGGATACATATTTTATTATTGCCTAACACTAAGGTTAATAACATTTTATTTGTATGTTCTTATTTGAATTATAGAAATTTCTTTTAATAAAACCTAATACTTTGTTTGATTTTTTTATAGTTCCATCAATATTGCGATGTCATGACAGTTTTTCATTTATTATAACACCAAAGTATTTTGCGTTTTTAGTCTGTGTTACTGGTTTACCATGAATAAGATAAATGGAATATATTTGTTTTAGTTGTTTTTTTGTGTGTTTTTTTACTCTTAATAACTATATCTTTCTGGGTGGAAAAACATATTCCAATTCGATTCCCATTTCTGTAATTCATCTAATTCTCTTTGTAAAATTTATGTATATTGTGTTGATTTTATTGTTGTATATATTATGCAATCGTTAGAAAACAATCTGACTTTTGTTTTTGAACTAATGCTATTTGGTAAATCATTTATGTTAATTAAAAATAGTAGTGGACCTAAGATTTTTCATTGAAGTACACCTGAGTTTAATGTTATCGGTGTTGATTTAGAGCCATTTAATTACTACAGTTTATTCTCTCCCTATCAGGAAATCTTCAATCCACTGATGCAATGGACCATCAATGCCAACATATTTTAATTTTTTTAAGCCGACTATGTTGGTGAACTTTGTCAAAAGCCTTGTAAAAAATATAATAAGATAGTATCTATTTGATCACTATTATCTAAACCTTTTGAAAAATCATCAATTAGTCCTATTAGTTGTGTTTCACATGATCTATATTTCCTAAAGCTATGTTGGTATGGAGTAAGGACATTATGTTTGTCTAAGTGGTTTATGGTGTTATTTTTGTTTATAACCACCAAGTCTGAATAATATATGCAAATATATGCATAGCCATTTTTTATAACAAAAAATTAATAGACTGCTCTTGTTAAAAAATTAATTACCAAAGCATACGGTAATTCACTCTGTCTGTCTGTCTGTCCGTCTTTTTGTCTTCTCAAAAGTTTGTACACGTTATTTCTTCATCACCCAATCTCAGATCAAGCTGAAAATTTGCACAATTATTTCTTTTACCTGACAACACTAGAATCAATAATAAAAAAAAAACAAAAAAACAAGGTTACAAAGATAGTTTGTGTGGAAACGCAAACTCAAAATCGGCCCCAGAAGTGAATCACACAGGCAGGTAAAAAGGAAGGTTTCAATATTTTCAGAAAGAATATCAAAATGAGATTCTATCAAAGGCTAATGACAGAGAAGAAGAGAGAAATGTTGACAGATCATGTGTGGTGCCCGGGGGCCCCAACGGTCCAGCAGACCAAGGGATAGGTGAAAGTGAATGTGAAGTTCGATGTGAACCTGGCCTAACTGATGTTATAAGGGTTAATGTAATTGTTTTGTAAAGGGTCATACTCATATTCAAAGCATCAAGGAAAAAAATCATTTAGTAATGTTTTTCGTAGCAGATTGCATAGTATTGCAGTTCACGCGATAATATGCAAAAACTACATATTAATTGCTTTTTTAAATAATGTTCCACTTATATGCATACTAAATAGTTTTTTTCTTTTTAAAAAAAAATTAAATATAATTTTTGTAAATGTAGTAGTTAGTATGACAGAACTTACATAACTTAGCAATACAAATGCAATAAAAAAATTTTCTTCAAAAAATCTAAAAAATATGGTAAATTGTCATTCCCCTTATTAAATAGCCTGCCGTGTTTGTTATTATTAATAGTGATTAGTTGTAAAAAAAAAGTTTATTTTTATGCAAAAAACTGCTTGTATAGTCTATTTTAGAAATTTTTCGATTTCAGAAGAGAAAAATTTAGCCGTAGCATCAGAACTTTGAATGGTCTAAAATATTATGATGTCGGATTTTCAGTATCTTTTCTAGTTTACGAGATCTAAACGGGACGGACTGACGGACAGACAGTTCACACAAAAACTAATAGCTTCTTTTCCCCTTTCGGGGGCCGCTAAAAATAGTTAATTGATTACTGGTAATTAATTTTTTGTTTGGTATCTCAAACAAGGGGAAGAATTTGTACTTGACTGAAGTGTTGGTATAAGCTGAATTTGTCCCCTATATACACCATCGTAAGAGTCTTAGTGAACACAACATGAAATATAGGAAGAGACTATAGAAACAATAGATAACTATACAATCCTGCATGTTCATAAGCTCTCCACTAGCAGAGTGGTTAACGTGTTGGCTTGAGAAGCCAAAGTTCGAATTCAGGTACTCTCCCCCTCCCTTTTTTTTAAAATTGTTATAAATACTATTTTATTGTTAGTCTAGATCTATTACAAATTTTATTACATGACTAATCCAAAGTTTTCGTTTTAAGTACGCTTATTATAAAGCTTTGTTTTTTTAACTCTTTCTCTTGTAACTGACGATACCAACGTTGATTCCATCAGAATGTGGTAAATAATTACGGAGAGAAAGAGTTAAAAGAATTTTTAAAATGCGTTTTCTTGTTTGAAGCGCCATTGAAAAATGGGAAACCCTATGTATCAAAACATATTTTAGAACGAATGTGCGCTCCAAATGTTTGAGACACACCAAACCTTTCTGTCATGTTCTCCAAAGAAAAGATAACTGAATTAACATTTCCATTTCCAGTCCACTATTATCTCGCTCAGCGTAAACAAATGTCGATTTCCGGCATGAAAGTAAAATGCCTGCTTTCTGTTTGTTGTCCAAAGCCAATAATTATATCTGGGATTAGAGTCAGGCGATTATCTGGAGCGCACTGACCTGAGCACACAGATAAGAGATACTGTCAAGTAGACTGAAGATGCCCTCAGAGTAACCATCAGGATTACGCTGTGGTCAGTATGGCCACATGCCCAGGAAAATATTTTCCATTTTGACAAACACTTCAAACTGTGAACAGTTCCAAATTGAACAATAAATTGTTCACGAGTCATAATATGATTCGTATGCATTTTTTTTCGACCTTAAATGAGTCAAGTGCCAGCCTATTGTAAAGTCTTTTAGTCCCCCCCCCCCCATTCCACATACGACATTGTTTTTGTATGATTTTTTAATGTATTGAAATTATTCAGTATGATCTTTAAAATTATTTTTTTTAGAAAAGAAATAGAGAAAAGAAAAAAAAAAGGCAATAATTTAACACTAATTATCTTAATAGTGCTAATGTATCATACATTAGAATCCCTTTATAATAATAATAACGCTTTTCTTCTAGGCGGTCCTAGCTAAGACCTACATATTTTGCCACACCCAGTGCAGACATAACCGTTATCAGGCGGCGGTCAATTTAGGTTCTGTTATCGCCGTCTGTCATCGGCAGTGAATTTCCTTTTGGTTCATCACCTTATACTATAGTGGTTACTTTAGTACCTCGCACTAGTTAACTAATATAAGTATACATATTTATTTACTTTTCCGTAAAACATTGGTTCTATGGGGGTTATTCAAGATCAGGTAAACAATTGTCAGATGCCAACTAAACGAGTTATCATTTAAACAATATCTGAATGTGTATCACTTGATCTTCGTATCAAATCTGAATGTGTGTCATATGATCTTCGTATCAAATCTGAATGTGTGTCAGTTGATCTTCGTATCAAATCTGAATGTGTATCAGTTGATCTTCGTATCAAATCTGAATGTATATCAGTTGATCTTCGTATCAAATCTCCCCTTCTTGACACTTCTATTTTTCCCGTTGGCTTTTAAATCAATTTGAAGCCAAGAGCGAAAGTCTAATACCTCCTCTACATTGAAGTTATTTTGAACATTAAAATTATTTTGAACATTGAAATTATTTTGAACATTGAAATTACTTTTGATCTACAAACGGAAGAAAAATTAGAAAATTGGATTCAGCAGAGCAAATAAAAAATATCATTTAAAAAAATATCACTTATCAACAAGTCAACTAATTTGTACACTCGATAGAAAGAAAACTCTATGGAGAGCTCCCTGATTTGGAAACCACTGCACAGTTCATCTCGTATATTAGTCTAGTCATCTGAACGCTCCAACATAACAATGAGAAAGAACAAGAAGAAGAAGAAGAAGCAGTAAACTGGATACACCAACCAGCTAGCTCATAGACTTATATAGACGTATATAGACTTATATAGACTTATACAGACTTATATAGACTTATATAGACGTATATAGACTTATATAGACTTATATAGACTTATATAGACTTATATAGACTTATATAGACTTATATAGACTTATATAGACTTATATAGACCATATCTAGACTGGACATGGAGATTTTTTAACACTACAAAAAATGTCGTAAAAATTTTTATTAAAAGTTGAAACAAGGCGTTGTTTTGTAAAGTAGTTATAACAAGTAAAGTTGTTGTTTTTTTTCAACCCTAACCTATGTAACATATAGGCCCCTAATTTAATTTTTAGATCTAGATCTAGTAATTGAATATTAATAATAATAGTACTCTCGTCTTATAATTATTATTTTGCAATTTTTAGATACATAATCTAGTTTGAGTTTGAGTTTTGACTAGGTAATCAATCTATTTAAATCTACATAAGATGGTTAAAAGCAACAGACATGAACTATTTCGATCTAGGATTTTTGAAACATTATTTCATTATTTCAATGGAAACTAACAGGAAATGGCTTTGTTTCATATATTAGCCTGAATATATAGTTCTGTGATTAATAGCCCATTCTAAAGAAAATTCGAGATATGATTTTGCATTATTTCTAAACTTTGAAAACTAAAGATCATTACTTTCCTAAGACAGAAAAAAAAATGATTGGGGCGACTTCCCTTATAGCCTGAAAAAAAGAGTTTACGTACATAAAAATCTAGATATGTATAGGTCTGTGAATCGATCAATCGCGGATAAGAATTTATTTCCGGTTTCCAGTCTAGTATAATATATAAGTCTTTGAGCTAGCTATTTTTACTTGTTTCCGCCACTTATGAAAATCTCCCATATAAAATTTATTATCTTAGAATTATTTAAAACTTCCATTTTATTTCTATTCAGTGATCTGGAGACAGAATAAACAGTTTATGATAGAATCTAGATCTAACCATTTTAATAAACTATTTTCTCAGAGGGACATTTCATTTTATCATACCCTTAGTGAATCTCTATCTCTTCAATACAAATTACGTAATGCACAATGGCTATCACGTGACAGTTTTTTTCCGTTGTTTTATCACTATTATCACGTGGCTAAATGTTGTTTGTCTACGATTGGTGAATGAGGTCCATTGAATGTAAGACCAAGGTGGGTGGGTGTCTCGGTAAACCAAAGGTTGGCTCTACTTCAAGGTCAATTATATTTATGACGCAAGAAGGAAATCTCTTGCACTTGAAGATTTTTTAAGGTAAAAATTTTTTTCAGAAATAAAATACACATAGGTGAATGCGATCTAGAGAAATATGGAGGCGATGCAAGGAAACCTAAAGATAACCATACGAAAATAACAAGCAAATACCAGACAGACAGACAAACAGAGTGAGTTGATGGAAGCTTTGTAAAAAGAGGAAGTTTGGGAGACATTTGAAGCAATCGAAACAATGTCAAGGACGCTGTTTTGAAAGATTGTTGTAAGCTACTAATTAATATCAGTTACTTTGTGCTGCAAGCGAAACAGCTTATAGATTTGATCTTATTAAAGAGCTGAAAAAAATTTCAGTAGACATTTAAAAAAAAAACATAGTGCATAAATTATCAACACCTGCGATCTTCTGTACACTGGATGCACCAAGGGGTTTGCCAAAAATTTAAAACCATAGCAATGGTAATGATATCTGTTATTTTGATTTTTTTTTAAATGAATATGAGTACATGTGTTTGTGTGTATGATACAGTGTATGTGTAATAACTTTGTAAAACAGAAATAGGACTGGATATGCTGGAGCCTGGTCATGTTGTGTCCGCTCCGAGCTGTCGTGGTGTTAGCCGCCACTATCCCCCCTATCATCCTGATTTAGGTTTGGACAGGAAAGTAATAATCTTGTTTCCTAAGGAAGTGCGGAATTTATTTTGGGTTCATGACTTGCTAGACAACAGACTTTAAAGGCTTTTTTTTTAAAGCAGGATCTCAATCCTTTCGAGGTACCGGAGCCTGAAGGGGGGGGGGGCATGACCAGAGCGGATTCGCATATTACTAATAAGCTCTATTTTTGTTGTTAGATTCCTTTAGTAACCTAAACTAATATTTCTGCCCAAATGTTTCTGAGTTAAATGGCTGATTAAGGGAATACAGATACGTCTTTGTCAAGCATTGGTACCATTGAGCTACTTTCCATTGGTTAGGGTATCTAATCAATAACAATTGACACTAACAATTATTATACTGTCCTGTAAATTGATTTTATAAATTAAATGCCATTGCTTCTGCCAAATAAATTCCGATGAAATTTGATTATATATAGATATAGTTTTTGTGTTTTGAGAAAGGTTTAAATATTAGTGAATACTGAAATTATTAAAGATGAATTTTGTTTACTAACATTGGTTTCAATATGTCAATAGTTCAGAATTAAAATATCTGTTAATGTATATAGTTTTTGTTGTCTATTATAAAAAAAACCAACCAAACAAACACAATTAAAACAAATCAAATAATCAAACTACCTCTACATTTCTTAGAAACCACACAATAATGTGCTCTTTACTTAATCATAGCTTGAGGGCACACTTTGGTAATGTAGATAGGATGTAACATAATGTATTAAAACTATACACACGCAATAATTGAGTCCATGAGCAATAATTAACATGTCCATTGTTTTGCTATTAGACTCAAAGGCTGGTCTAGATTATTCCAACGTCCCTTCTTTCAAGTACATACTTTAAATAGTTGGCATTTGAACTACAAGATTACAAACTAACAACAACGAATATATTGAAATGGAGTAACTCAGTCACTCAAAATTGATAGATATTCAAATTGTACCCCGTCCCTTATGTTAACAGTCTATAATGTAATGTCAGCAATAGTAATAAAAGAATGAATACTTCAGTTTAGGTAACAATATTGCTTTCTAATTACTTTTTATATAACTCTATTTGTAGATAAATTGAATTGTGTATGAAATTATTTGGCAGTGTTTTTTTTAGAGTTAAAACTAATGAATTATTAAAGTGTTATATTGATTTTAAAGCGGTTGCCAATAATTAACTATTATTGTTTTTTTTTTTAAAGATAGATCCCTGTATTACAATTTGGGGCAAAATCAAAAAGTTTTAAAAATATAAGAATTTTTTAAAGTTTGAACAAAGAAGCATGAATGTCCAACTTACCGAATTTCAACAGGCAGTCAGCCTTTAGTGCATCTTTATCCATTAGATGACCGATAGAGTCCGAGCGGTCATGTTTAGAACAATGCGTCATCGCCGGGGACATGCTTAGACACACACACACACACTTTGTTGCGCAGTAGTTCACAATTTAGTAGCTTTAACTATTAACTAAACATAGCCACAGTATCCCACGGAAATCTGAGACATGGAGATTCTTAAGAACACACTATTAGATATAATGATGAAAGTTGAGTTTACTGTTTTAGATCTGATCTGTATCAGATATATATAGAATAGATGTCAAAATTCTAGATTCAACTAAATATCTTAATGAAGTGAATTGCGTTGTTTCATTTATGTACCGTTCAACTTTTTTTTAAAATGCAAGCAATAATTACAGTGTGCATTGAGACATTTCAAGTACCGGTAATTCTATTACATACTTACATCGGCATAAACACCTATGATTTTAGAGATTACCTAGCTTAAAACTGTTTTTAATTATTATTTCATGGAGCAGTCTAGATATTGGAGATAGAAGTATACACACTAATATAGCTTTTGTTCTGGGATATATTTTTATCAAACTTTATGACAAAAATTAAATAATTCATAAATTAGTTTGCTAGGCTTTAATACATATTTTTATTGGGTTATTCTGAGTAGCCACGGGAAATACTGCACTCCTCATTTATCTTCGGACTCGAATACAAGACTTATTATTATTATTATTATTGGGTTATTGTTTAAAATATAAAAAAAGAGAATTAGAAATGTTAATTATGACTTTAATTTTAAATATTGATTTGGAAGACACGTACCCCCATTACCTTATATTATTGAAATTATAATAAAAGGTGTTGCCTTTATTAAGTTTCATTGAAGTGTTTTCTTTAGAAATAAAACATTAAAAATAAATATCCATTGCAAAAGAAGAATTGTTGTACTTGGATATCATACTCAGAAATAATTAATATTTCTGTCTTTGTCTTTTCTTTTTAAAATAATTATTGTTAAAGTATTTGGTACTGATATTTTAGTTCTTACTGTTGATTCCATGACATCAGTTCGAATAAAAGAAGCACATTGCATTAGTTGCATGTCTTGATGGACTATAATGCACAAACTATTTCTGTGACCACAATTGAGTTACCTTGAATATGAGTATTGCACAGAGTACAATGCAAATATATTGTATATAGTATAAGATAATTACCAAATTATATACAATTAATTAGTAATATGTCCAGAAACCAAAAAAAAAAAAGAAAGGTATTAAAATAAAAATTTTTAAATTTAAATTTAGTTGATATTTTTTTATAAACAAAATTTCTTGAGATTGTTTTGTTTTGTAAAGCTTCTATTCGATCAATTTATTCATTTATTTATTTATCAATTTATTCAACTTCAACGTCACAGTATAAATAATCCTTTTTCAATAAATCGCAAGAGATAGCCGTTATTCCGCAAAAATATGCAATACTATAAAATCCAACCATTATTCTATTAAAGTTTTCAATAAATTTTAAGACTATCTAGACTTTGTTATATTAGCAATCTTTAATCCGTTATAAGTATATCGGATCATTATTATTTATACCAGCGTCTTCTAATAAATTCTAAGAAGATCGGCTATTACTAATCTAGCCTTTTTAATAAATTTTAAGGATATTGGACCATAATTAATTAAACTAGCCTTTTTTAAAATTCTAAGTAGCTCCAGTTTTCTATTTTTGTTTAAAACCCTGAATTTGACCTTTGTTAACTTACTAATATCTAATAGCACAGATAGTATTCAACAAGCCTTAAAGATCAACTATAACTACATTTGAAGCAGTTTTCATTCAAACAAACGTCACGGTGAATAACAAAGTTCGGATGTAAGGTAGGCCTACAGATGCAACAAGAGTATGTATTATATTGATCTAGCTATTTCATTTTATTTTATGAAGCCTCGACTATATCGCCCTTTTTGTGCACGAACAACAAGATGTATAAGTAAAGTCCAATTTTTTTTTTTTTAGAACCGAGTCACACAAACACTAAGATTGTCCACACCTTGAGAATCCGAACACAGTTTTAAGGCTAGTTTCAGCTCAAGAACCAAACATCCCAATACATTAAAGACAATAGATATGCAGGTAGTCCCATAGATCTGCTTCAAGTGTAAGGATCGAACTCGAGAACACAAAAATGTCGGACATTCCGAAATCGGTAGGAAGTCTCCAAGGCTGGGCAAGAATCATGGCGGCCAGGATTTATCCCCCACCCTTTTCACCCAAGACAGGCTATATTCCCCCCACCCGTACTGTGTCAGCCAATGAAAATGTTCCAAACATCAAAGAAAGGCGGCCATTTTATAAACAAGAGCGTTTTCCCCCTTTAAAACTATGACACATTTTTTTTCCAAATCTATTTATAGATGACACAAAAAAAAATTAATAACACCATAAAGATTTGTTTTAATACACGAAAAATAAATCCATTATCCTTGCAATTAAAATTAGTCATAATATCTACAGTTAATATGAAACTCTAAAGTATGAATACACATTATCACGCCAGATCAGGACTTAAACACCAGTATTCATATTAAGTTTAAATTTGGAGGAAATAAAATCATAAGAATCTTATTTTAGCATAAGGTTGGATGTTTGTCTACAGAAGTTTGACTAAGCTGCGTAGGTTTATACATTAAACAAGTAATAAAATTTACTTTTCAAAAGCCGATTTTTTCAACTAGCAAATTGGCCACGCAGGGAAAACTCGGGATTGACCGTTATAATTTTTCGAAATCATATCTTCTAAAAAGAAATTTTGTCTTCAGGTCAATCTATGTCTTGAACACAAATGCGTAAGTGGGTATTCCCGCATTGAATAGTTAAAGAGTGAAATAAATAAATTGATGTTTAATTTGCGCACCGTTTTCTAAGTCTGGGTCTATAGGATCTATTATTAGAATTTTATATACATTTATACATGCGCTTAAACCAGGATTTAAAAAGATCTATCATTCATTAATTAGTTAAAGTAAAGTAATGGCTCTTACAAAGTGTCATAATCAAAAAACTTTTTTTTTTAAATGTTACTTGTTTTTTTTTTTACTGGTTTTGACCATGTTTTCACTTTGCTTTGACCATGTTTTCACCATGTTTTCATGTATTTGGAGGCGCGGTCGCTGAGTGGGGATGCACTTGGCTTGATTTCCGAACCGAGGGGTCCCGGGTTAAGATCCTGGCGAAGACCTGGATTTTTAGTTTCGGGATCCTTAGGGCGCCTCTGAATCCACCCCAGCTCTAATGAGTACCTGACATCTGAGAAAAGTAAAGGCGCTTAGTCGTTGGACACAAGACATCCTCGTTAAGCGTTGGCCATAGAAAACGAAGACCTTTAACATCATCTGACCTATAGATCACAAAATCTGAACGGTGAACTTTACTTCGTGACCGTGTTGTGAACATGTTTTGGCTATGAAGAAAGTGTGACAGTGTGAAAGTGTGACAATGTGAAAGTGTGAAAGTGTGACAGTGTGAAAGTGTGACAATGTGAAAGTGTGACAGTGTGAAAGTGTGACAATGTGAAAGTGTGAAAGTGTGACAGTGTGAGCTAATTGTAGGAATCTAAAAAAAACAACAAAAAAAAACATCAGTTTGTTTGGGAAGCAAAGCTAGGTGCTAAGAGTTAAGCGTCAGGTGCTATCAACTAGGAGCTATGATCTAGGAGCTTTATGGACAACTCGCAACCGACTCAAGAAAAATGGTCGACTCCAGCTCCGCTAGAGAAAAAAAAAGTAAAATAAAATAAAATAAATAAAATATGGCTTTTATATAGCGCTACTTTCATGCTTATAGCATGCTCAGAGCGCTATGGTCCAATCTCAGTTGTGGACCAGTTGGGAGCGGGGGGTGAGGGGGAATCTAGGAGTTGGTTTTTCGTGCTGCCTTCAGGCGCTCAGTAAACACAACTCTGTTCGAGTCGGATGTCGAACCTCGAGCCCCCTTCATAGGTAGCCAAGCCAAGCTAAGTTCAAGCGCACTTAGCCTCTCGACCACGCTTCCCATTTCTGAGCTTGCAATCTTTAGGCTAAGCTCATCCGTTTCTTTGGCCGACTGTTAACGAGGTCGTCATGTGGCCAGCACAGCAACCAACTCTTTTAACTTTCCTCAACAAATGTCAGGTACCCATGACAGTTGGGTGGAGTCAGGGGCGTCCTAAAATTAAACAAATCCCAGTCTTCACCGAGATTCGGACCTAAGACCTTTCGGAGCGGAAATCAAGCGCTTTACCCGTAAGCCACCGCGCCTCCTCAAATAAGCTTGTGCTTATCATTGTAGCCTGTACCAGTTTATGTAATTACAAGTTGAATTTCATAATTATGTTTATTTTTTGGAGTAATTTAGCTTGATACGAAATGGGTCCGGTCCAAATCCGCCTAGGACTATCGGGACTCTGTAGTATAATGTGACGATAAGATAAATATACCAACGACAGATCTTAGTGATTTTTTGTTTGTTTTGGGCGGTGACAACTTTGAATTTCAATGTTGCCAAATTAAAAAACAAAAAAGAATATTGAGCTACAAACGAGAAATCTTAGAAAATGAAAATTTGATTTTTCAGTGCTATAAAGTACCCCTCCCCCCCCCCCAAAACAAAACAAAACAAAAAAAAACAACTTAAAAAAACAAACAGAAAAAAACAAAACAACATATCAACACTTCCTGTACACCGGATACACCAAAAAGTAAGCTATTTATAGTTTTCCCGCCGTACATGAAAATCTCTAATAAGATGAGCGAATGGAAAATCATGTCGTTGTCAAGTCTATATCTCTGTAAGTCTATGCATAGCATCTTCATTAACCGTTGTCTTTATCCAGACCTTGCAGTTTCCGACTTTTGAGTTCGAAGCCCCCACGCTCTATCTTTCTTCTCCAACGTTTATTTAAACTTCGTGTCCTAGGTCCTCTAGCCCACACCAACTGATAGGAGGTCCTATCTATAACTTGTGACAGCAGACTATAAATCTAATTTGGGCATAGATTCAGCATAGATTTGGATATATGGCGTCAGGAACAATAAACAAGGGTTAAGGCGATATCTTTTAATCCGAGTGACATCCCTTTGTCTATTGAGGGATTATTGTTCCAACAGGCAGGGCAGTTCTCCCGAGGTCCTGGACGCCATGTCACGGAGTACAGATACTCAAGACAGGAACTAAATCAACTAGTCAATTTAGTATCACTGATAAAAATAAAAGAGATTTTTTTTTTCTTATTGTGAAGGAAGTAAAAGAAAAAAAAATTTAACACGCATGAAATTATGACAAATACATGCACAACTTATTAATCCAGTCTATTTTTGGCTTGCCAGATAGCACTGATAAGCTGCATATATATTAACAAGCCCATACTTATTAAATGATTAAAAAAAACTTTTTTTTGACGGATTTTCAACAAATAAAAATCGTTTTAATAATAATAATAATAACCTGTCAGAGGGCGGTACTGCTGCAGACTTGCCACATCATCAGAAAATGTATTAGTGGACACTGTCAAGAGGACTACATCCGAAATTGAAAAACAAAGAAAATATGGAATCCTAAGCTTGGAGGTTAAACGCTTATGGAAGTTGTCTAAAATAACAATATACCATGCTGTTATATCAACTGAGAGGATGACAAACTGACAAATGACCTCAAAGTCATCTTGAACATTCCTAAGAAGATTCTCGTCAGAAGGGCGGTACTGCTGAGATTGTCAAAAGAGCTGAGCAGAAGGCTCTTCGAGCTCCAGGCGTGTAAGCCTGCCTGAACAACCGTTCTGTCTGGAAGAGATCCAAGTCAATCCCTTTGTAAAGCATTGCTATATCCGACATATCTGGCACTCCGGGAGCATGGACTAGAATGCATGGCCGACGGCCGAGTACACCGGGAACCTCCGCCATTTTCCTATGTTGTACTAAGCTAACCGTGCAGGACTCGCCATTAGTGTAACGGTCCCTTGAGGAACGGCGCATGGATTATCGACAGGGACGTGGAAGCTCTCTTTCAACTCCGCACCGTGCAATGGGAGAGCAATCTAATTAAATGTTAAAATACAAAGAAAAAACTAATTCTATTTTCAAATCAGCTCAAATCCTGTTTTTGCAAATTTAATATGTAATTCTCAGAGAATTAATGCATTGTTTTCATCTTTGTACATTTGAAAGCAGTTTTTTTTTCAGTTAAGATACCTGAAAAAGCTGTGATAGATTAACCTAAGTTCACTCTTAAGAATTAAGACGAACTTTTATCAAAACAATTGCATCTCAATACATCGCATGAGTTTAATTTTGATAGCATTAAATCTGATACTAAACTTCTGTAGATAAAAAGATATAATAGTGTGCAAAATGCTTCCTTTGAGTTTTTATCCCTCTTCTAAAAAGTTTTGCCCATCACTGAGTTATACGATAGCACACACACACACACACACACAACCACGTTCTTACCACAGTTTCATCTTAACATTACATGTGAAGTTTACATCAGAGAGTTGCATTTGAATCAATGATTTAATTGCTATGGGAACAAAAGTGTTTGGTGTCTTGTATTGGGGCCTTGTATTGGGGCCTTGTATTGGGGCCTTGTATTGGGGCCTTGTATTGGGGCCTTGTATTTTCTCTGCCATGGGTGTTTTTTTTTTTTTTTAATTTTCTAGCTCTCTTAACTCTTTCTCTCCTAAGAGGATACCAACGTTGATGATTCCACCAGAATGTGGTAAATAATTACTGAGAGAAAGAGTTAAGAATCTTTTTCTCGAATAGTTATTCAATTTTGACTTGATTTGTTGCCAATGATCTTACTAGCAGCGTATAGAATTTTACGAAGTGTATTTTTTATTCAATGTTCAGATTGACATACCTGGCAGAGATGTTCAAATATAAAATACTGCAGATGTGAGCATGGTCAAACATTGACAATGCTTCTTTGCTAACACCAAAGGAGGACATTTTCATTCGTAGCCTTATTTCTGGTTGTACTTTTTACGAAACCTTTTATTAAAATGTGTAACTTCGTGGAAACTTTTGTGTGGGTGGACGCGATTCTGGAAAACGGCGCTCATGATTTTTCTCGAGAATTGACAGTTGCTGTATATAGTTTTAAAAAGACTGACTAGCCCGTTGGCCAGGAAAACTCTAGTTTGATCATTATAATTTTTTCAAAGTAAAAAATAAATTTAATTTGGCTAGAGAAGGAGAGATAATTTTGTCGAACGGACTCTACGTCATCGGGTATTTCCGCATTCATTGAAGAATTTAATAAATTAAGGTTCATGAGAATTTTGTGCATCGACTTCTAAGTCTAGCTCTAAGACCTATCATTGGAATATTATCAAGTCTAGTAAATATGTGCATTCGCTTAAACAGGATTTTTGTCTCGGGGTGATGGTGGTCAAGAAGGCGGTATGGGGCTGAGTAAAGAGTATTCCTTTTGATTTTGTAATTTAAAAAAAAAAAATCTAGCATTTAAGTAAACTCGTTTGGCCGATATGCTGGCCACATGACACCCTGCTCGTTAACCGTTGGTCAAAGAAACAGATGACCTTAACATCATCTACCCTATAGATCACTAGGGGAACTTAACATTCATTATTTAAGAGCAAAATAAAAGTAAAAAGTTAAGTTACCCTTTCAGACATTGCGATCTATGGTGCAAATGATGTTAAGGTCACCTCTTTCTACGGCCAACGGTTAACGAGCAGGTTGTTATGTGGCCAGCACAACGACCAACTGTCTTTACTTTCCCCAACTAAAGTCAGGTACCATTTAGAGTTGGGCGGACTCAGGGACGCCCTAAAAATCCCGAAATTGAAAATACCAGCCTTCACCGAGATTCGAGCTCAGGACCTCAGGTTCAGAAGCCGAGCGCTTAACCACTAAGCCACCGCGCCCACAAGAGCAAAATAGTCTCTCTATAAATTGTATAAAGGAGGTATTGTCTTTTTTTTTAAAAGTATTTTCATGTTTTTCCCGTCAACTTGTGTACTACTTTTGTTTTCATATTTGTTCTTCAAGTGACTTTCAGGTGTCTGGTAACCCTAGGCTGAATCTTGCTAGTGCAATGTTGTCTGGCTTGGACATATTTATAGAATGCCACAAGGCCGAGCCACAAGACATTCTCTATGATGATCTAATAGAAGGTGGAGGAGCCACTGGTCGCCCACTTTTAACTCTTTTTCTCCGTAATTATTTTTCTCGTTCTGATAGTATTATTAGTTTTGCTCATTTGTTTTTCGCTATCCTGTTAGGGTTAAACTTTTTTGTTTGTTATCAGAAAATGTTTTATTTGGTATTGAATTATAGGAGAATTCATGTTCTTTTTAAGCAACACAAATTAAAGTTTATAAATCCAAAAATCAATTTAGTTTAATGGGAGTCAAATCAACGTTAGCATCGTCAATTAGGAGAGAAAGAGTTAAGGTATTCGTATGTATGCAAACGCGGAAGGAGGCTCATCAAAATCGACACTAGCAGCTGGGAAAAAGTGGCACTGGATCCGCATGAAGAGCAAGCATAAAGGAAGGGTCCTGGATTGTAGATGAGTTACACACCTGAAGTAAAAACAAGAGTGAAAGTGCAACAGCCCCTAGTGATTACAGATGTCCAACCTGTGAACCAGCTGTGTATCAAGGATTGGCCTCTTTAATCCCTTGAGAAGTTCCAAATGGAAAAGTTTTTCTCTCTTAGCGTAAATTGTTACAGAGACGTTGGTGAAAACTTTGTACTTTAACAAGAAGCGTCGACAGAAGGTGTGAATCATCTGAAGTGATAGGCCAAGATTTATGAATGGAGTCCATGAGAACATTTTTTTTAACATCCTATAAAATAGGAACCAGCAAGGATCATAGCTAATATCTTAATCTTTAACACTGACTGGATTAATCTCTCTTTCTTGGGATCATTACAAAGAAGAAGGAAAAAGAAAAAAAAGGGAGGGGGGGGGAGTAAGTCAAAAGGTGAAGGGGTGGTTACTTTCAAAATTTCAAAGCAGTGAAGCTGTACTCGAATGTGTCAATGGGCGGTATTGACATTGTGGTATAGAAGTAAAACTGCAGCCAGTAATGGAGCAGTATCGATACGTTATCTGAGAACAAACAAACCTTCTGAAGCGCTCAGGAGTCGTAGCGATACCCAGAGCTCTTTTTTTTTTTTGGATGAAGTATAAAAAGGAAAAGAATACGAACTGGACGGTCAAACGAGGCAGGTTCTGACAAGGATACAGGGGGTAGGAAGAGGCAGCCATCAGAGGAGTGGAACCGGAGGCGGGGAAAGAGAGGGGGAAATACTATATCTGTTTCACGTACTAGCCTTTTACTTTGACAGTCTCCTTCTGTATCTGTCTCTCTCTCTCTCTCTGTTTCTCTCTCTCTCTGTCTCTCTCTCTCTCTCTCTCTCTCTTTCTCTCTCTCAGCCTCAAAAAAAAAAAAAAGTTCACAAAAGAAATGGGCGATAACCCAGAGCGACGTAATGGATGATCAAAAAACAAAAAAAAAAAACTTCTCTCAATAAACAGACTAGACCAAGACACGGGGACTCAGCGGTTATCTTTCCTTTCTGTCGGTGGCAGAACACGGAAGGCAAACAAAAGTCCCAGAGATTTGACCGCTGCTCTAGTAGAAATGTGTGACGACGGACAGTCCCCCCCCCCCCCCGGATATAAATCTATTTAACCACAATTTGTTTCTGTCTCAGAATCAGATGATATATGCACATTTATTTTTATCCTATCAACTCTGCGTGATAAATGGTCTACAAGGGTGCTTTACTTAGACTTAGGTCCTCCCGCGCCGTTCGGCGCATTGGGCAGCAAGGTGTCTCCATAAAGATCTGTCGTTGGCAATGGTGCTTTACTTGACCTAAAATAAAAAGATAGACCCCCAATCCTCCGTTATCTAAGTTGAAGAACTTGGTGGTTTGTTGTAGGTCTGTTTTAAGTTTTAGACAAAGCGTCTAGAATTCTAGAATGAAAATTATTGTATTGTAGTCTAAACGTCCTACAGAGTGACAAAGGATGATGTTTGGCAGAGTTTAAACTTAAGTGTATAGTATCGAAAAGCTTAGACTTACCATATGGAATGGTAGTCAACCAATTTTATTATTAATGGATTATACTACTATTATATGCTAGAAAAGAGATGGTTGCAGGCGCATCAAAATGAGACAGCTGGAGTTTCTACGAAGGCCGCGGGTTACACATTAGAGACCAAAAAAAAATCCGCTGCCGAGGACAGACGTAGACGGCGAAAGGAAAATCTAAATCGACCACCGGCGGACAATGGTTATGCCTACGCTGGTGTGGCAAAATATGTAGGTCGCAGCTGGGGCTGCGTTGCGACTGGGAAATAGTGCATTCTTCATTAATCTTCGGACTCGAAGACAAGCCTTATTATTATTATATACAATTAAAGTATTTATATACGTATTAACTGGAGCTTAATCAACTAAGCTTCGTGCAGGAGGGGCTCGTTAGCCTTGTCTAGCTACCCACCTAGGAAAAGCTCTAAATTCATACCTCTGCTGCCTCACAGCTGTATCCAAACATGGGAAGGGCTTCTGGAGTCGATCCTGAGAGAAAATCAGGAGCTGGAAACCCATAAGTTCCTTGCATCACACCCTGGCAGAGCTTGCGACGCTGCTGATTCCAAACTGTATCGGCACTCTTGCAGTTCTATTGGATACATTAGCAGCTTGGAGAGGGAGGAACTGCTGTTGACGACACCGATCAGTCCATAGTTAATGCCCAGATATTCATTTCATTTATATCATCATCATCAAACTCTATTTAAGTGAGAGCTTGAGAGGCTCAAATCCTTTCATGCAAAAGCCCTGGACAGAAATCCTGCAGTTTTGAGTAGTGCAATAGATATACTGTTCAAGTATCTATATTTGTATCATTTCCTTTTTTCCCTCTATATTGTTATAACCCTAGTGGCGGACTGAAAGGGTTAATGTGTGTGCGGCCTACTGACACACATGATTCAGGCCAATCACACAGGTCAAGGGCTGGTGAACAAGGGACATTACTGCTAATGCACGTAATATGACCAATGTTATGGTCATGTGACCAAAAAGCCTTTACAGACGAGAGAGTGTGTTAGAAAGGCCAGTTGAGTCCAGGACGCAAGCATTAAAGGGAAACTCCGATAGTTTTTCAAATTTTAGTTATATTGACATATTTAAATTCTGCGTAAAAAGTTGTAATAGTAAACATTATATCATTTTTTATTTAAATGCTCGGAAAATTTTATATTTAATAAATTAGACAGAAAATTCTCCACGCCCCCCAAAAAACGGGGTTCTGCGAGATGTTTTTAGTTTTTAAAAACGTGACGTCACGAGGGTGCTGGCTAAATATAGATCTAGACCTATATAACCGATAAACTCTCTAGTCTAGATCTAGACCTATCGGATCGCATTTATTGTTACGCTTCACAGCTAGATCTAGTCTCCACGTTGATTTATAATCGGTCATTGTTTATAAACCTCTATTTCTACTTGAAGAAAATTAAATATTGTTCTTCAGCTTGTTGCAGTAGTTCCAATCACAAAGATAAAATCAGCAAGTATGCTGATACAGAAATTAGTGTCTCTTTTCATTTGTTTCCAAGAGATGAAGTTTTTAAGGGAAAATGGGGAAAATTTATTCGCCTGAAGAGCAAATATTTTACAAAGGCATTAGCTAATTCCTGTTTATGCTCAAACCATTTTGAGAGAAGCTGTTTCAGCAACTTCATTGCTGTGGAAATGGGATTTAAAAAAAAAATTGAAGTTAATACCAGGTGCAGTACCAACAATACATTGGATTTCCAGGCCAAAGAATTCAATTAATGATACTACTGAGACATTTTAAACAACTGAAGTTCATAAATATAAATGAAATCAGATTTGTGAGCTAGAAATTTACTACGAATACTAGATCTACTCTTAAATTTCTTTTTTAATAAGTAGATCTATCGTCTACGAAACTCAATTCCAACTTTTTAACTTTTGACCTTGGGGGTGTGTCTCGCCGGCTGAGCCAGCGTCAAGCTCTCTCATCACTTTTTCCATGTCAACCAATGTTAGGTCGAAACAGCACACAAAAATCATAATTTTCTTACGGTCAAACATACAGTCATAATTTATACACCATTAGAAATTTCTTTTAAAGTATTTTAATGATGTAATAACGAAAATTTTTTTTTTATCAAAGATAATTTCTTTTTCGCCTCCCTATCAATGAGTATCAATAGGATTTGAGTGCACCGTCGTGACGTCACACAGAAATTCAGTGAAAATCTGACTGTTTTGGATGCGCAGAAAAATTATGTCACAAAAACATCAATTACTAAGTTATTCTTGCAAATAAAAAAAAAAGAATAATATATTCATTATCTATAAATCAAAACACATATTATATCAAAAACTAGACATATGTTACCCGCGACCCGCGGGTCTTTATTTGCGCATTACTGTCGATATAGTCACTGAGAGTGTTTGTAAACAATTAAACGAAATAATAATGTAATAAGTAAAGCGAATGTGTCAATGTAAAAATAGTGTGAATGAAGCTATCAGATCAAAATAGCTAATAGGGGAAAATCCATTTTTTTTAAAATTAAAACATTTGCTTTTGAATAATCTAGTGGATTGGATTTAGATGTATGTTAAACGTAGCTAATGATCCTTTCACGTTATTTCTCTTTCGCTACGAAAATAAAATTAGTTTTGCGAAAATGGTTTACCCGAAGTCGATACATTCTTATCTATTAAAAACGAAAAGAGCGATAGCTTTGTTAAATGAATGGGATTATAAAGTGAACAATTAAACGAAATAATTTTTAGTACGCGATTCATGAATGAATATAGATCTAGGATTCTAGGCCTATCTCACCTCGGCTTCGCAGCTTTCGTAAACGAATGTAGATTTAGAAAACCAAATTTGAATGTTTATTTGATCAAAATATGAAATGAATGGACTTTAATTAATATATTTATACGATAAAATAGTTGGATTAGAGTTTTAGATCTAGGGATGGTATTATAAAGTGAACAATTAAACGAAATAATTTTTAGTACGCGATTCATGAATGAATATAGATCTAGGATTCTAGGCCTATCTCAACTCGGCTTCGCAGCTTTCGTAAACGAGTGTAGCTTTAGAAAACCAAATTTGAATGTTTATTTGATCAAAATATGAAATGAATGGACTTTAATTAATATGTTTATGTGTTAAAGTATAAAACTATCTGTGCGAAGAGAAGTTTTATCATCTTAGAGTTGAATTAGAGTTTTAGATCTAGGGATGGGATTATAAAGTAAACAATTAAACGAATTAATTTTTAGTACGCGATTCATTACGGTATTGTCTAATGAAAGAATGTTCGTCAGGAAATCTGTAGTCACAGATATAAGGAACTAATTAATGTAAAAAATGCTTTTGAAACACAAAATTGAAAGTTAATTTTATTATATAATGAAATCAATGGATCTTCTTTTGTATTTTCATGTGTCAAAGTAAAAAACTATCTGCGCAAAGTGTATTTCTTAAAATTAGATCTAGGTCTAAATCCTTTCTATCTTTTCTCATGTCAACATTGTAGACATGGCCTAGATCCATAAAATACTATAGCTGTAATAGAGTCGGACAACTTTATTTTTTTTGAGGGTCTTAAGTTTGTTTTAGGGCTACAATACATACACTACGGTCTAAGTTGGTACCCAAGGAACATTCCTGCCTAGTTTTATCAAGATTGGTCAAGCGGTTTTGATGTCTATAAGTAACATACATACATACCCCTCACATTCTACTTTATAATATAGATTGTCAAAACCATCGGAGTTACCCTTTAAGGACTGTGTGAGAAAGTGAGTCCTTGAAAATGTAGCTGTACTAGTCTAGAAGTAGACAGAGAAAGACGTGTAGTGTTTAGTAGGAAGTTCTATTGTACAAGAAAGTATTTGAAGTTAGTGAAGCCAATTGTGTTTATTGGCTGTCGTTGATGTATTTGTCATTAAACCGCCACATTGTTTATTGAATCTCTTGTTGTCAATTTCTTGTGTTAGATGTGCTGTGTTGTGTTTAGCAGTGTTTACAGAAGGCCTGATTAGTAGAGATCGTAACAAAATGTATATTATAAACAATGATACTCAAATAATAAGAAAAATTTGTACATTTCTAAGACCTTTAGGATTATTAAAAAAGAGCTCAGCTGTTTCTGCCACTCTCGTTTGTATATTCCACAACAAATAACAGATACCTGTACTTAGAATTGAGAATGGCAAATTCCTTCTTCCAAAAATTCCCATAGTTTCGTTGAACTTATTGCTTTGGGCGTTAATATTTATAAATGCGGAAAGTGTATTGATTTATTGTAATTGTGTATTGATTTATTGAAATAGTGTATTGATTTATTGAAATTGTGTATTGATTTATTGAAATAGTGTATTGATTTATTGAAATTGTGTATTGATTTATTGAAATAGTGTATTGATTTATTGAAATTGTGTATTGATTTATTGAAATAGTGTATTGATTTATTGAAATTGTGTATTGATTTGTTGAAATTGTGTATTGGTTTATTGAAAAGTAAGTATTGATCTATTGAAATTTTGTTTTGATTTATTTAGATGGTGTAAAGCTGTGCAATGGATCGATCAACTGAACTTTTTAAAAGTTTAACTCATTCTCTCTTAACTGAGGATACCAACGTTGATTTGACCCTATTTAATTTAATTAATTTCTGGTTTTATAAATTGTTATTTGTGTTAGATAAAAAGAGCATGCATTCTCCTATAATTATATACCTAATATAACATTTCCTGATTACATACCAACAAAATAATTGAAGTTTAATAATAACAGGGTAGTGAAAACACAAATGAGCAAAATGAATAATCCTATAGGAACGTGGAAAATAATAACGGAGAGAGAGAGTTAAATATTATGTGGGTCGTCAATTACATTTCTTCGCAGCTTATGATATATCCTATAATTTCTATGCATCGATATTTTTCACATTATATTACTTTTGCTATTAGTTTTACACCAGCTTATCAGGACTTATCATATAAATAACATACGGTCGTTAAAAAAGATTATAAAGATCCGTTGTCAAATCTATTCCAATTGTTCAAAACCGCTCTTGTTAACTAGAGACTTTAACTCTATTACTTCATCGGTTTTCAGGCTAGATTCAGGCTATTGTTACATGTTTTGATGATACTTGGAAAGAAAATACATATATAATAGATCCTAGATTATGGAAAAAGAAATACACCTCTATCATCTATCATTGTGTCATTCTGAGAATTTTAGCATCGTATATTGTTTTGTTTTTTTGTGTTTTTTGAGGGTAGTGTTTTATTAGGCCTATATCTTTTAGTATATTGATGTACTCTAATATGTATTTGGGTAAAATATGCACTGAATGGTAGAGACATCAAACCTGTAATGACATACAAATAGAAAGACAATACAATGATCATATACAAACATGCTTTTCAATAACAATATGAACTACAAAGGTTTTATTAACCGAACCATTTTTCTTTTACAGTTAAAATAGTAATACAGAAATATAATATTATCTTATTCTTATAAATAACATAAGCTTGAGTCAAGAAAAAAAAAGATGATAATTGCGTCCTTCGTGTAGTTGTGTGTAATTTTGCATGTTCATTAGAGACTTAAGAAAACCTATACGAAATGTTCCCTGGATATGTATAAATATGTAAGTAAGGTTTGTTCTTTGTTTCCTATTGTTAAAATTTAGTAGCCTACTCTTAACAGTATTTGTTTTTACATGATCGTAGTAAGGGAGTTAAACAAAATTACTAATAGTGATCAACAAGGGAAATAACTAATAAATACATTTTTAAAATCTTAAATAATAAATAATCATTGACATCCAAAGATTATTTTTTCAACAATAGCATAGTAAACTTAACAAATACCAACATTGTGTAGTTAGTGAATTACAATATTTAAATTATCACAGATTGTCAGTAAAGTAATACCCATGTTGACGGTCCCACATCGATATGTTCAGATATGTCATAATATGCCTGGTGATCTGGATATTCACCAAAGCAAAGTTTAAAATCTGCTACGTGGAAAGGTATTTATCTATACAAAAAATGTAAATAAGAAATAAATGCAAGATGAACAACTGGAAATCTTTTTATTAAAATACATTTGTATGTATCTATACAAAGTTAAATTGTCAGATTATCAAATTCAGATGATCAAATAATTTTTAAAGCAACTAACCATATTGAAAAATATTAATACACATGAGGAAAAACAACTAAAAGATGTATAATTTTCATCTTTCATACCTAAAGGGTCAAACTACTAACAGATACACATTTATTGTACAAAATGTAACTCCACAATCATCACGAAGAATATAATCAGCCAGCTTATAGATCTAGATCTTGTCACCTGGAGCCCTCTTAGTAGTTATATTAGTTTAGATCACTTATATCATTCTTCTCTTCCTCTTTCCACTACAGACATCGGCTGTTATCTTATCTTATATAATACAGACGTTACTTCAAAAAGGAAGATGATTACGTCCTACGCGTCATGCATCTAGTCATGCATGTTAACCAATAACTTAAATTCTGCCAAGACATTGGTTTTCCAGCTGTTGTAATCAAGTCATCATCTCATTTGGTCAGTGGCGTACTATTGTAGACGGTCGTTGACTTGTAGCATGGAACCTCTGGTAGACAACTTAACCGCTGTAGGAATATTATATTTTAACATGTAAAACTTGAAATGGCTTGAATAACTTCGTTTGTCAACAAAACAAAATATAACTTTTATTACACTAAAAACAAATTCAACTTGAAATGAAATGCAATAAATAAAAAAAAAATATTATTAGTACCGTAATAATATAAAATGGTATTCTCAGTAAAATGTACTGTTATAACCCTGCTATGCACACCGTCATCCAAGATAGTGCAGAATGTGCTCACTATTAGTGACTAGACGAGGAAGGATGTTGACATCAGAGGAGAGAACGATTTCCGCCTAAGTCTAGAGCCGAGATGAAGATGCTGTGTTCAAGGCAGATGTCCTATGTGTTAGTCATGTCTTCGTGTAAATAAACACCTATGTCTCATTGAGTTGCCTCCCTCCAGTTATTACAGTACGTTTCAGTCATGCGTTCTGGCGTGGTCTGTCCTACCAAGACAGATGACAACACCGCTTGTCTTAGATCACTCACACTGCATAATCACCAACCAGTCGCTAACATCTTCCCACTGTCACCATAGAAATACATACACACTCCATTACACGTACTGAGGGTGCTGGCTTTCGAGGCATTAAGCTCTGTCGGTGCTCCCCCATTTCTTTTTAGTGCAATAGATATTTATATAAGAACAGTCACCAGTAAGAACTATAAAAATTATATAGAATGTGAACGAAGTTAACGGAAGTAATGACAGAACTATGATATTTAATGTAGTGTTTTAATGCCTATTATGGCAACAACTACGCTCCGGCGTCCGGGTGCGGCTGCGCCAGCCGCCCTCCCCTGAGTACGCCACTTTATCTATTTATCTGTATCTATATTCTACCTTTTGTCTGTTTCCATCTAATAAAAAATATTAAAAAAAAAACACAGAAAGTGGGAAATGTTTGGAATATGTAATGGACAAATAAATAGTTCAAGATCTATCACTTTATCCCACAATGTGAAAGAGTTTGGTAGTAACAGAGAGCTAGTTCTCCTAAATGCTGTCATCTGCTGGAGATTTGCATTTACCATTTTGTTACGATTCTCTCCTACTCAGGCCTTCTGTAAACACTGCTAAACACAACACAACACATCAAGAACTTGACAACAAGGCTCCAAATAATCTGGTACTTTAATAATGGTCAAATCAAACAGCCAATACGACACAATTGGCAACACAATCAACTTTAATAATGGTCAAACCAAACAGCCAATACGACACAATTGGCAACACAATCAACTGCTACAACGTTAGACCGTATATCACTGTACTAAACTCATAACTCTACTGTCTCTTCCTGGACTCGTACGTTTCACTGGAGGACTGCACCCGGACCGACGTCATGGCTGACTAACAGTCCCGGTCTCAACGCTCTCCGATCTTGAACTGCCGCTTTCCTACACAATGTGTCTGGTCTGCGCAGGCTTAGGATCAGATGACCAAAACACGGGCGCTATTCACGTGCAAAGTTCATGCCAGTACTGTCCCTTGCCTTCCAATATAGCACGCTAAACTGTATTGCTGGCCTGTGTCACCAATGTCAGCTGATCACACACAGTTAACCCTTTTGCGTCGCGAATAGGGTTATAACAATATTAACCAAAGTAATCTGCTGTTTGTTGTCAATTTGTTGTATAAGATCCGGTCTACGTTCTGCACTAAATTCAGCAAGAGAGTAAACAAGAAAAACATGTTTAAAATGTAGTGTTTTTTTTTAACACAATATCTCCTTTATTAAACTTCAAATAAAATAAAATAAAATAAAAATAATTTAAGAAATGTGTTGATCAGTTCGAGTATCAAACCCGTAACACCGTCAGCTGCTATCGGCCTGCGAGCAAGATCTAACATTTGCGACTATTTATTGGTATGTTCATTATTAGGACATCTAGATCTAACTCTAGACCTAAAGTTCTGATTTAGAACTCTTAAGATCTAGTCTAGATCTACTTCTAGGTGTAGAATCGAGATGTAACTGGCCTATATATTAGATTTACGTAAAAATATAAGCAACGCTTATAAACTTCAATAAAATTGAAGCAACTTTAAATTTATTCAGTTATCGCATAATTACGGTGATATGGCTGACTACACCATGTTGGCTCTAGACCTAGATATAGTCTCCAACCAAATTTACATTTATTTATTTTTTTATTTTGAAAAATTAATACGTTCAAACTAGAGTTTTCGCCGTGCGGCCAACGAGCGAGCAATTCTTTTCTTAGCGATATACACCAACTGTTAAATTTCTTGGAAAATCGGTAGAGCCATTTTTTAAATCAGCCGTCCAGGTTTCCGGATCCAGGTTTCTGCAGGTTCCATGAAGATCTGACTTGAATAGAGGTGTTATAAAAAAAAATTAAAAGAAATAAATATGGTGACGACGTAATAGTTAAATAGAACATAAGAAAAACGAAAGAAAGTGAAAAGAGGAAGATTTTGTTGAGATATTTCAATAAATAGACAAAATAAAACTCAAGGACCACAGACCTATATATATTATACCTAGACGGAAAAACAAAGACAAATTCGTATCCGATCGTTATGTACTCTTTTTCAAGCTCAAAGAGAATGCCCACTGAATCTTGGAAATCGCTCTTTTCTATCTTAGAAAAGTAATGATTTTTAGTTTTCAAAGTTTAGAAATTATGCAATCACATTTTGCGGATTTTAATATAGAACTCCTCAGGGCCTGTCCTACAGATTGCGGGGCCCAATGCGAAACGGAGGATTGCGCGGGGCCTAGTCTGAGTTGTGATAAGGATAATAAGTGAAAATTAAGATTTTGAATAAGAAAATAAATTCTTCTTTTCAATTTATTCATACTGATAAACATTCAAATCTGCTTTTAGAGATTTACTATCGACGAGCGAAATATCGCTTTTGTTTTGCTTTTTTTTAAAGAGGTCGACATAGATTTAGATCTATATTTGTATGCCAGTGACTATTAAAGTAAATTAAGAATTTGAACTTCTTGTTTTGGTTAAAATTCGCCTTATCATAATTTTTTTTTTAAATTGCTAGTAGGATCATATTGAATGACACCAAGAAATTAAAATTTTGTCAGTTTTTAAGGAGATTTGCATCAGTTTTCAGAAGATCTTAATAATTTCAGGAGATTTTCATGACTTTTTCGTATATTTTACAATTTCAGGAGAATTCCAGAAACCCTTTAATGATAAATTAGAATTGTTTATTTTAATAATTTACACCTAGAATTCGCGCGGGGCCCACTACGGCCGCATACGTTGCAGTGGCCTAAGACCGGCCCTGATAGAACTATAAATTCACGCAAATCTGTCATTTAAGTCATTTCCTTTTAGTTTTCATTGAGATATGTTTCGACAATATTAGATCTAAATAATTCAAACCTGTTGATTCAATAACCTTATGATTTTAGATTGCAGATCTAGATTGTAGAGCTAGACTAGATCTTAAGAGTTCTAAATTGATTGATAACCTAGATTTTTACAGATCTAGATTCTGGATCTAAAAATTGCAAAATAATATTTTTGAGATGAGTGTGCCCATATATATGATGTTCAATTACTCGAACTAAACATTATAATGATTATTAGTATTATGTTTCATATGTTGGGCTTGAAAAAATACTTTACTTCTTACAAACCAACATCTTGTTTCAGCTTTTTGAAGTTTTTTCACGCCATCTTTTGTATAGTGTTAATCGTCTCACCCAGTTTAGGTATAATATATATATGGGTCAGTGCCAAAGACTGGGTCAGTGTCAAAGACTGGGTCAGTGTCAAAGACTGGGTCAATGTCAAAGATGGGTCAATGTCAAAGACTGGGTCAATGTCAAAGACTGGGTCAATGTCAAAGACTGGGTCAGTGTCAAAGACTGGGTCAGTGTTGGGTCAATGTCAAAGACTGGGTCAGTGTCAAAGACTGGGTCAGTGTCAAAGACTGGGTCAGTGTCAAAGACTGGGTCAATGTCAAAGACTGGGTCAATGTCAAAGACTGGGTCAATGTCAAAGACTGGGTCAATGTCAAAGACTGGGTCAGTGTCAAAGACTGGGTCAATGTCAAAGACTGGGTCAATGTCAAAGACTGGGTCAGTGTCAAAGACTGGGTCAGTGTCAAAGACTGGGTCAGTGCCAAAGACTGGGTCAGTGTCAAAGACTGGGTCAATGTTAAAGACACTATATTTAAAAAAAATACTGTTGCCAAGTAAATACTCAAACATTATTTTTGCTACGAACAAAAGAACTTACATCAATGATTCTTCAGCGCTGAAAGCTACACCAAAAGATAGAGGATTAAAATACTTCACTTAGCCAGATTTTTCCGTATTCTGTCGACACGCTAAAAAAATGTCTGTTCATTGATTTGCATTCATGTCTGAACCTCTCCACTAAATGGGCTTAGGAACTGGAAATCAGACTTAGCACGGCTATTGCTATTAAGTCCAAACACACAAGTGCAGTCACTAGAGCAGAGGTAATGAACATAGATTTCTCTTTCAATTTCTCTTTTGAAAGAGTGTGCATAAAGGCCGCTTTATCAAATAAACTTGTCTTTTAACCAGTAGACAACTTTTTTTCTTTAGAAAATCTGTCCTTTATAAGCAACATTTCTTTCCAGTCCTCTTCCCGTCGGTCTTTAACACTAGTAAATTTTCTGTCCTATAGCCCAGAGGTTTTCAAACTTTTTTCTTTTTCCCGGGGAGCCCTTTATATAGTCCAAACTTGAACACGAATCCCGTAAGTGAAAAAGCTAAATAAATTTGGAATATGATTTTGTAACCAGAATTTGTAGTATCCTCGTTTGAACAATGCTTTAAATTCTCCGTTTGTGGATAGTTCAATAAGCCGCTCCTGTATTAGTAAGGATTCATCTGAGGTTTAAATCTGAGTTTGCCCACGCGCAAAAGGGCTCAATAACCAGGTCAGGAATATTCAAATGAGAAATGTTTAAGTAGTCGTAACATATTACGTAATAGACGCGGGACGAGTTGATGACTTTTCAAATGATCCGATCAGATAAACTGGCTTTTATCGTAGAAATGTTAGTTATAATCAATTTTCATCTTTCTGCGGACCCGTTTTGGTCGTCTCTCGGACCTCTAGGGGTCCTCGAACCACAGTTTGAGAAACACTGCTATAGCCGATAGGTCTCAAAAGAAACTCAGCCTTCTTTTTTGTTAACTACCAGAAGGGTCGACCAAAGACTTACAGGGTGTCGTGACATATAGATTCTAATTTGAGAAACATGACCTTTAAAGATATAAATAGATTGTGATATACAGCCTATACTTAATACAGTTTCATGCACTGATTACGACACAAAGGGAGTGGCAATGTTGTTATGTCAGAGGCCAATTTTGTTTAGGGCCTAGTTATGACATCACTTGTCTTATAAATGATACAGGCCGCCCATGTCATAGAATTAGTTCCCTCAATTAGCGTAGTTACCACTAAACCCGCACCTTTGACAGTGACGTTAACACAGAAGTCAATGATACGCAACAGTGATTTCTGTAACTTTTCAATGCATACCGCAAAGCGTTAGTGAAACACTTGAAAGCTAAATACGCATAACTCTAGACTGTTGGAGTCACTCATAGATCTGGCTGTAGACGAAGTAGGAACTTTTTCTTATTATGAGTGATCACTTCACATCCGTTGTTTTTTCTCCCGTATCATTTTAAATTAACTACCGTAAACACCTCTTTTTAAGTGATTTGAGAGACAAAGTTTTATCAATATTTTGTCTGATAAATTAAAACAAGGATTTCATAAATGGAAGGTCAATACATCTTTATTTCCCTAGTTAAATATTGTGTACTCTACGTCATCCTGTTAATACTATGTGCTGGGAATATTTCTTCTATAAAAGGTGAGTTATAATCCTATTAACCCAGTGATGCCCAAAATACGGCCGTCGGGCCAGATCCGGCCCGCGTCGTAGTTCCATCCGGCCCGTCGAAACGTCAGCACAAAGTGTAGAAAATTCCCCTTTCAAAAAAAAAAATTAAAATGTATGTTTACCTATGTTACTTTTGTTAGGGACCTCACTTTTTCTCTGATAGATTGGTACCATGACCTTTGTGTGTATGAACTAGGACTCTAAATGTAGAATCTTCTAGGAAAAGTGAACAGTTCGTTGCTTTTTTTGTGTGTAATATGATAATAAGCCAACATATTTGTTTTTATAAAGCAAGTGTGACTATTTTGAAAAAAAACAACAAAAAAACAACAACAACAACATATAAACGACATCAAATAAATAGGACGGCATTCTTGATTTGAGCTATGAAGAAAAGATTGTTAAACTACGCCTTGAGATTGGAGGATTGATAGGAATATTTACCAAAAAGAGACAACAAAAAATGAGTCGGTGGTAAATTTAGCTACAATGTTGCTCACATTTTAAGCAAAGATATGAAGACATTTTCAGATGCGTAAAAAAATAAAATAAACATAAAAAATTTCATTTATTAATGTAAGTACTAGATCCACGGGTTTCTACTAAAATAGTTTGAGAAAATTTAATTTCGTTTTTGCACCTTTTCGGTGGTATGGCCCGCGTCACGAGTACTGGAAGTCAAAATGGCCCGAAGAACGAATTAGATTGGAAATCACTGTATTAACCGAACTGTCTATTCGTCGAGACATGATAGATCGACAAAACGAAACACACACGAGATTATCTTTATCTTATATAATACAGACGTTACTTCAAAAAAGAAGATGATTACGTCTTACGCGTCATGCATTTAGTCATGCATATTAACCAATGACCTAAATTCTAGATTATCTAGTGTCTGCAAGGCAGCATGTCAAATATGTCATCCATAGACATAGAACAACATAAGCTGGTGGACAGGAATTGGTTTCCTTAGGTAAATGACACATTTTTATGCGTGTAAAATCTATGATATTCAAATTAAAAAAAACAACTTTCCCCTCAAATTGCCCTGTATCTAGATCTATATTTGTTGATGGTTTCCCCAATAAATGGCCACATATTTGGGAGCAGTTTTTTTTCAATAACAATACTTAGAAAACGTTGTGTTCGAAAGAGATTGATGATTTGACAACTTAGTTCACTGTTAAGAATAACTTCAATCTAACATGAACCAAATTATAATGAACTATTATCAAAACACACCCAGATTCAAATATCACATTAATGAAACTTTACCATGAAATGTAAAACTAAATTACTTTTTTTTTTTATAATACCTCTATTTAAGTCACACATTCGGAGTGGGCAAAAAAACTGGAACCCTCTGGGTTTTCAGAAAATGCATCCAACGCACATTGGCCAAACTGGGAATACTCTAAGTCAAATCAGACCTCTATAATTTCTTTAAAGCATGAAAAAAATAATTTTAATTTGGCTAGAAGACTAGAAACTACTTATCTTGAACTGACGATACGCCCTCGGTTATTTCCGCATGTAGAGTTTAATAAAAAAAATTATGTTCAGGAAGATATTGCTCACAGTCTTTTAAATCTAGAGCTAAAGGCCAATCATTAGAAGATTATAAAGTGTATCTTATCTTCTTATATAATACAGACGTTACTTCAAAAAAGAAGATTATTACGTCCTACGCGTCATGCATTCAGTCATGCATATTAACCAATGACTTAAATTCTGCCAAGTCACTGGTTTTCCTGGCTAGCTCAGGCAACCCATTCCATGCTCTAATAGCACTAGGGAAGAAGGAGTATCTGTACAAATTTGTCCTAGCATATGGGACGAGGAATGTGGCTTTATCTTTGTGTCTTTCTGAGTATTTTATTAAATTTTGTTTTTGTATTTGAAGATTATGGTTCATTGTTTTATGTATAATTGCTACTTTACTTTTGAGTCTTCTCTCCTGAAAACTTTCTAAATTTAGTGATTTTACTAAAGGTGTTACTCGAGTCAAATGTGAATATTCGTCTCTTATGAATCTCACTGCTCTATTTTGTGTCTGTTCCAGTTTTTTAATGTTTTCTTGAGTTGAGGGGTCCCAAACAGAGGATGCATATTCTAGTATTGCCTAACTAAGGTTAAATAACATTTTAGTTTTATATTCTTATTTGATTTATAAAAATTTCTTTTAATAAACCCTAAAGCTTTGTTTGATTTTTTGATAGCTTAATCAATATGGGAATTCCATGACAGTTTTTCATTTATTATAACACCTAGGTATTTTGCATTTTTAGTCTGTGTTACTGGTTTGCCATGAATAAGATAAGTGGAATTAATTTGCTTTAGTTTTTTTGTTGCTCTGTAATTCATCTAATTCTCTTTGTAAAATTTCTGTGTCTTGTTTTGTTTTAATTGTTCTATATATTATGCAATCGTCTGCGAATAATCTGATTTTTGTTCCTGAACTAATGCAATTTGGTAAATCATTTATGTAAATTAAAAATAGTAGTGGAGTGTAGTAGATCTATACATTGGCATAACCAGAATTTATTTAAATCGCGGAGCGGGGGTGATGGGGCGCGGAAAAAATGTTCAATTTTTTGTTTAAACATAACACTCCTTAGTTATTAATAACTTATTAAGAGCAATATAATGGCTCTATACGATGTATAAAAGGTATTGTCATTTTTTAAAGTATTTCCTCTTAGTTTGCTTAAAAATATGTTTAACATTAGCAAAAATTTAGATGACTGCGCGTTAATTAAAAAAAAAAAGTATGTCACACTCATAGACCTAAATATATTATTTTAACACTACAAAAAATGTTGAGAAAATTTTTTTAAGTTGAAACGATGCGTTGTTTTGTAAAGTAGTTATAAAAAAGTACAATTTTTTTTTCAAACCTGACCTATGTAACATATAATTTAGTTTTTGCTTCAGTTCAGTTAAATTTCACGTGCTCACCGGAAGCGATACCAAGTGAGGTCAACTTGACTTTGAACTCTGAATTTTTTTCTGTTGATCTTCACCTTAAACGACAGACCAACGTGAATCCGGACCTTCCTGTGTACACCCTAAATGTAGACAGTACTGGAAAGCATGTGCATCAAAGAGAAGTCCTGGACACTTCACAGGTAAGTCTTTTAGACTGAATATATTATAAAGGAAAGTAGCTGTCAGCAGATGGTCTCTAAAAGAGACAGTTTGTGAGACCTCACGAAGGCCTCGAGACACACATTTGAGGCCAATTGGAAAGCCTTTGTAAAAGACATAAAGAAAACTCACGCAGGACAACCGCTTTGTCTGCATCAGGTGTGGAAAAATATGTAGGTCGCATCTGGGTTTTGCAATGTTCCTTAATCTTCGGAATCGAAGACATCACCATTGTTATTTATACTTTATACCCAAGTCGCCCACAGTGCTGTTTTCCCCCTCTCCAAACAGCTGAAAATGCAGATACGACTTGGGATAGCAGCGTCGCAGGTTCAGCCTGAGTGTAGCTAGAAGCCGCCCTAGAGTCGCCGGCTCCTATCATCTGAATTGCCTTCCGAAGGCTTTGCTATGTTTGGTTATAGCTGCAAGGAAGCAGAGGCTTGAATTCTGATTTTAATACTCTTTAATACTCATAGATTACATAAATGCAAAGGTATATGCGATGTATGCAATAACACAGTTGTCAGGTGTAATTAAAAAAAATAGGAGCATTTCTTACAGAAGATCCATGGTAGAGGTATATATATATTGGCCTCCTTCAGTCGTAGAACTATGGTTCATCTCGAACACTTTTTCATGTGGCTGTGGAGCCCTATTTTGGAGAGACACTCCCGTCCACATATAACGCAGGTCATGGTGACTTTCGCTTTGTATATATGACATTTTACACGTTCAAATCGAGCATGAAATAGGATTCTGATAAGCACTTTAAGGTTCTGCAATTTAAATTTGACCGATATACAGACAGACGGATGGACGTCGTGCTGAAACTAAAGCCTACAGCAGCTACGAGGGCAACTAAAAATATCATCAGGTGACAATAGGTAGGTCTATCTCGTTTGAAAAGCCGAAACGTAATATTTAGGTGTGTCTTAAAAGTCTGTTTCATCCCAAAAGCAGGGTTTCTCAAACCGCTGAAATGTCCCTTTGATGGCCAAACACCGAAACTGCTAGAACACAAATAGTGCGAACAACGGTTACTTTCAAAAGTGACTTAACTCATTCTCTCCTAACTGACGATACCAGCGTTGATTCCACCAGAATGTGGTAAATAATTACGGAGAGAAAGAGTTGATGTTAAGAAGGGCCACGCGACTGCGTTACACGCCATGTGTGTATGTATGTATGTATGTATGTATGTATGTATGTATGTATGTATGTATGTATGTATGTACGTATGTATGTATGTATGTATGTATGTATGTATGTATGTATGTATGTATGTATGTATGTATGTATGTACGTATGTATGTATGTATGTATGTATGTATGTATGTATGTATGTATGTATGTATGTATGTGTGTATGTTTGTGTGTATGTATGTATGTATGTATGTATGTATGTATGTATGTATGTATGAATGTATGTATGTATGTATGTATGTATGTATGTATGTGTGTGTGTATGTATGTATGTATGTATGTTTTTTGTGATTTACATGTTTCGTATGTGTTCCTTCAGAGTTGAAGATAATTTACTTCCAAGTCCAAACCTCCCGCAGGACGACGGGGGATGGCAGCGAACTGGTTATTAAACCGGAAAAATCGAGACGACCGAATGACAGTCCAGCGCGCATACTTCACGACCAGGCAGCTATTCAAATATATCAAGTCCTCGGGTCTCTGCGACCGGGGAATCACTGTCTTAAAAGTAATAGTATCCAGAGGGTTTCAGATTGTTTAGTCTAGATGGAGACTGACATTTTCTACGTTTGACATTTCTAACTTTCTCTCTATCTCTAACATGTATCTGACGTATTAAGTCAAAGTGATACATCCTTGAGCAAGCCACACCTCCCCCTAGTGCACTGGCGGATCCGGGGGGGGGGCGGTAGGGGCGATCGCCCCCCCCCAACTCGGCGGACCCCTACCAAAGAAGGGGGAGGACAAATTGTAGTAAAGAAATCACACAATTTGTATACGAATTTATTTGTTATGGTAATAATATATACTAATTATTTATATTTCAACCAATTTTTAGATTCTTTCGCCCCCTCTCTAGTA
The DNA here is from genome assembly GCF_947242115.1 of Biomphalaria glabrata. Classification (NCBI taxonomy): domain Eukaryota; kingdom Metazoa; phylum Mollusca; class Gastropoda; family Planorbidae; genus Biomphalaria; species Biomphalaria glabrata. The sequence goes on from NC_074720.1 coordinate 36,769,570, forward strand.
TTGTGGCCGATTTGGTGGGATGGGGAGGTGGCGATGGCATCAATCCCACCCCCCACACCATAAACTTTCGAGCGGGGTGGGCGGTCCAATTTATTTGTATAAATCATGCACAGCTTGTTAACAGAATCAATTAAATATCTATATAATTAAAACTTGTTATTGATATTTTAACCGATCTTTATATTATGTCGTTTCCCTGTTAGTCGATTGGGTGGGGTGGGGGGTGGACGAATACATCTACTGCTCTTTCCTACTTTTATTTAGAAATCATCGTTTGTGAATAAAATTAGTTGCATTAAGATATACTTTTTATATTATATTGCTACACTTCTGGACAAACCAATACTTTTTTCTTTTTGTTTTGTAGTTAAGAAATTACAAAATTAAAATAAAATATCCCTAATATAATTTATATATGCTATAAATTAAATTCTTACATCGAGTCGCCCCACTCCCTATTTTTTAATGCCAAATGCAATCATTAGCAGAAATTTGAAAAAAAGAGCGAGGATTAACGTTTTCACTCTACCGCCCTCTCCCCTTTCCAGACGAAAACATGACGTTTTAAAACAAAATAGTCAAATATGGCGACAGAGTTTCTGTAATTGCACACGATATTTAAGAAAGACTTTGGAAAATTTAGAATTCATACGAAATTTTTCATTATAAGAGTAACAATTAAGATGAGTTCTGAACCCAAATAGGCTATTATTTTCCTAGTCACCTTTTTCGAACCTTTAC